>NC_084663.1:29993540-30621977 GCF_028389875.1 Rhea pennata
TGTAATTATTCTGTGGTAGTTTCTCCTAACTTTCTTATTAGTGTTACTGTACCTAACCCTGTGAGCTCATATGAATATTCTTTCTGTTCCTGAAGCTATAAGGAAATAAGTTACTATACTCTGGTATTCACTCTCAGCATAACAACTATGAAATTAATCATTATTTATAGTTAAAGAGCATGCTTTTCCCCTCTTAGTTACAGACCCTCATGTCCTGTGAGGCTTCATCATATGGCTGGGGATCTCAATTTGCATGATTTTAGCATTAGATTAGCTAATAATTGGAAAGAGTGAATGTTCTGTGACTTATACAGATCTTAATTTATAACTATGTCTCATTTGTAGCAGGCTATTACGCCAAGAATTTGAGCAAGCAAGTCATAATGTTTCAAACTAGAGAGAGGAAGAAGCCACTCTATTGTTTTGTTACTTATAAAAATAAGAGCCCCTGTGGGCCAATTTGTTGACTGTTTTTTTTTTGGAAGTTTTATTTTTTGCTTTGCTAGACTTGAGATCTTAGTACAAGTAAAAATGTCATGGAAAATGAGTTCTCCCTGAATACAGTGCATTAAATTCTTTCTATACTTTATGGCCTTTTCTTGTGGAATCACAATTTTTATTATTAGAGAGAAACACTTTCTGAAGCGTTTAGATGATTGTTTACAAAATACTGTAATTGTTCATGTAAAATGAAAGTTGTCCCCTTCTGGTTTTGCTTCATAATGCATACCTTCTTCTACCAAAATAGTATTTTTGTCTCTGTATGATTACATTTTCAATATATCAGTATTGGTTTGTAGGAAAGAAAAACAAGCTTTCCTACATTGCCACATTCCTTCAAACATGATTCTAATGTGTGATAAACTTCCTATGTCAAAACTATATGAGCAAATATATTGTTAAAACAACAAGTAATGTGGCATAACATTTAGAGTATTTTGAGTTAGAATGATTATGTAATATCTACATATATTTAAACTGTAAAACATTTCCTCTATTTAAATGCATAAAACAGTAGGAATTAGAGTAATGCAAACTAGACAATACTGTAATAAGAGTGTTGAAACTAGCTCCAACTGTGGAAAAGTCAATTTACTTGTGTCTTCCTCAATGTGTTCTGATATCATTTTAGTTGTACGACATGTTTATGAACACTTACATAAATGTTTTTTTAAAATATCAGATGTGAATTGCATTATCTTTTGGAGCAGCAGGTTTAAAATTTCCGTTTATGCTGGTTATCTCTGTCAGCTATTTAAGATAAATTCTTTGAATACTAAGTGGTTTACTCTGTGGAAATACGTCTTATGTATAGCTGTCACTTTTTTAGGTTAGCTTCTTTGCCTATGGTTAGTACCATTGCTTGCTTCTGGTCCATCTGTGTTTGCATTTGATATCATGAATACAATTTTGAGTTGCTTGTGACCTTGTACTTAAAGAGTAAAATACTACCCTTTAGAAGACGCTATAAAGGTGGAATAGCTTATTGAAAAATTCTGACTAAAAAAATAATAATCCAGCTGCTGCTAATTAGCTTCTAATTTTAATTTGTCTGGCTCTTACAATGCATAGAATCCCATAAATAAAATATTGTATATCAGTGTATATTGTATATGAGTGTTAGTGTACTTGCAGCTTAGATTTCAGCCATATTTCTGTGAATGTGATGTGTTTTGATCTACAGACTTACCTAGAAATTTACCCTGTAGTCCACAGCTCTCAGTGTAACTAGGCTCCCTGTTTACTGCGTAACTAAACATATTGTGTCGTCAGCATCTTTATTTTGTTGATGTATGACACTGATTATTGGTTGTATGGATTACATCTACTCAAGACCTTGTCATGTTATTTTTTGCTGTATGTTAAAAAGCTAGTTTTTCAGAAGTTCAGTTGAAATACATCTTTTTCAACCTATTTGGCTAGCAAAGAAAACAGGAATGAGGGAATGATATTTGTAGTGAAGAGAAATCAGCGCTTCTAAATAGCTTTTGAAGTTAAAAGTAAATACTAAGCAACCATCTTGATCCAAGAGCATAGTTTTTCTGAATAAAAGTGAACTATGTAAATAAGTTGAGAACAATTAGCTTTAATCCTATATTCCTATTTATTTTGTTCATCAAATGTATAGTCAATCTGAGGAAGGGAATTTCAGAAGTTAGTGTCTGGTGGCATGTGTGGACAACCAAGATATACTGTGAGGTTGACACTGAAAATCTTGTTTATAAAAATCAGGTTTTATCAAATATTACAAATATCATGTCAACAAATGAGGAGCTCTGTACTCTCAATGCTCTGTCAGATGAAGTGGGGTATGGGATTAGAATTTGCTTTATTAAACACGTCTCCTAATTTTGGAGTATAAATTTGAGGTCATCTGTTGATCAGTTTGGAAATACCAAATTTGTGTTTGAAGAGACCGAAAAGCTTATTGAAAAGTGTTCTATTAACAGACATTAATGTGGATTGCTCTCAGCTGTCTCAGTAAAATGAATGTTTGTATTGAAATAATCCCTATGAAAATCAATGAAGGCAGTACTATGATTGATCTACTTCCTTCTGCTACTGTTCTTGGTGGGTTAACTCAGATTTCAGATGATACTGTGGCTGTCCAGTGTCACACAAAATAACTACATTTTGGCTTTTATACAGTCCTGAATACCTCCTAATATCTTGCACAAAAAACTATTTAAGGTTTTTGACTGTTGAGGTTAGTTAACATTCTTGTTTCACTAAATAGTTCTTTGAGAGTTCACGCTGCTTTGTGTCCTGTTATGGAAAGCCCACACTAATAACAGTATCAGTGTGAGTGTTCAGGATTTTATTTTTTTATTTTTTTTTTCCTTTGGAAAATGTGCAGAGACTAATATTATTACAAGTACATATGGCATTTTTTGAGTTATGCTTCTATAAGCAGTAGTTTGCCTTCACAAAGTTTGTATTTTGTGGGAATTAGTGTTCATTCTCTTTCATTTTTAATCTTAAATGATATGCAGTAGAGATAAACACTTCTTTTTGTCAAGGTTATCATAAGCATCTATGTTATATAACTTAATTTGCAGGCAGTAGGGCATTGAAAGATATGAATTGTAATTTGTAGTAAATTAATGACATATATTTAATAAAGAAATGTAAGTAAAGAATACATCAGATTTTTGGTCCTTTTATAGTAAATAGGTATGGCTGATTTTAAATGCTCCAGGGTTTGAGCCGCTTACGGAATTAGAGTTCAATGGAGGATTCGTAGAGGATATAGAGACCTAAAATTGTTTTTTTTTTTCTCTTTCTGTTTCTTTCAGCCTTCTTTGAATCCTGGGGGAAGAGAAGCATCTGATGTAGTGCTTTTAAACCATTGGAGTATTCGAAATTATGAGGTACAACGTGGGGACATTGTGTCATTGGTGTAAGTAATCTCGCATACTTTTCAATACAAATTTAAATCTTGAACCATAAATATTCAATATTTAATTGGTAGTATACTGGACATGCTTGATACTTGAAAGAACAGCATAAAATTTTTAATACTGAGTTATTATTGTTCTTATAGTTGGTTTGCAAAACTCAAAAGATATTGAAGGAAGGCATTACCATGTTTTTACTTCAAAGGAGTACAGTGTAAGATATTGTATGATACGATATAGATATGTATAGAAACTACCAAGAAAAACGCGCTGTGAGGTAAATAGAGAAAAATGAAATCTTACATGGCTTAACAGAGTATGCTTCTCAAGTGGTTGGGCTGTGCAGTCATATTTGTAATTTTTTTCTGGAGAAATCTGACTCAAGTTTGAATCAATTTTAAAATAAGATCGCAAGAATTCAGCTCTCCATGAAGGACAAATGTGGCAGAAAAAAAGAAAAGTTTTATAATTATAATGGGGAGGTCTGAGTATTAAGCCAAAAGATGGCAGTGTTTCTCTGCTGAAAATAGGACTAACAGCAGACAAAAACTTAATTTCAGCTTTAATGTAATACAGAAATGGAAAGTCAAAGTGTGCATAACTGACACAATGATATGATACATTCTCATAGTACATGCTTGGATAGTTTAAGCTTAAGGTTTTTAGTTTTGTAAGTGAAATACACAATATGTAGACTATAACAGAACTATCTTTGAAAGCTGTATCATCTGGTATGAGCCATCTAAATGGTCTAGCTAGAGATATGACTATTCATATTTGCAACACCTAATGTTACAGAAAGACTTCAATTTCAGGTCACTTAGTGACTGCTTGTAAAATTTGATTCTCTGTGTGTGCATCCTTCTGCCCAAGTCATGCTCTGGTGATTGTTTAAAACAGTAAATGTACCCGTTTAGTAATTAATAGACTGAAAGGAATGTGCATGTTGTCTCATCAAAAAATAGAATAAATAGTTTTATTAAATTTCCTGAAGGATTGTGGTTCCTCCTGAACCATCTGCTTTGACTGCATTGACTTTGTGATATAGGTGCTCTATGTTGAAGCGTCATTTAGATTCTGTGTTTTTTCTCCTTTTTAATATGTTTTGAAAAGCTCGTTTATCATTGGTGAAGCTTATATACAGCTACATGGAGGAGGTTGAGTTGTACTTATGCATTGTACTGAGATTTTTTTCTTAATTTCTTGAGAAATACACTGAAGTACACTCAGACTAGAGAATTCAAAATGTAGGGGAAGTTAAACAATGTAATTGAATATTTTTGATGTGAAAATATTGAAGAATATTTTGTGCATCTGTAACAACTTTTAGAGTGCTTCATCTTGAGAGTTTTTTGGATGTGGCTTCCTCCTATTCGTTGAATTCAGTTTCCTGTCCTCCTTTCAAACACTGAAGTAGTTTGCATCCAGTTCTGTAGTTTAAAAATCTTATTATAATGTAAAGATTTGCATTGTATTGTAAAGACTTGTAGGACATGCTATCTGATTGTAACTGTGTACACGAGTTGTTTGAGAGTTAACCTTTGGTACATGAAGCCTTTACTGTGTAAAAAAAAGTTAATATTTTTTATCCTTTTCATTTCAATTGTTTACCTATGATTTCTATGACTCAGTAGTGAATACATAGGCCATGTATATGCATGAATTTTATTAAGTGATTGTTGTGCTAAAGATGTGTGACTTAAACTGCAGGACTGCTTGCTACAGACTGTGCCTGCCTAACAGTCAGGGGATTTGGCTGATTTAGGCAAGGCATGAAAAGGGAGGGCCAGCCCCGCAATCCTCAACTGTTGCTTTTCCCGTTCCTGTCAGAAATTCAGATGAGAAGGTGATGGTGGGATTGAGATGTGCAGAGAGCTATGTAAACCTTGATTCATTCCTGCTTGGTTGCTGAACCTGTAGATTTTAACATTTATGCGCTGTTTCCTTTTTGCTAAGTCATAGTAGAAAATCACAACAGGTTGTGGGAAGGTGATCTTTTGCAGAGCAAAAGCTGAGGCTGAATATTTCTGGGTGACCAGCTTGACCAGAGCCATCCAAGTTCTTTACCTCTTTCATACCATCAGAAATATGGTGTCATTCTGGGTGGGTGCTGGTTTTTATCACAGTTCTTAAAAGGGATTATTGAGATTCCAGCTGGCAAAGTCCAGTGTAAGTGGATGGCCAGGAGCCAAACTTTGGAGCAAAGAGACGAAGTAGTCTTGGTAGATCCTGGAGAGAGTGGATCAGTCAGCCTGTGATGAGGCTTGGGATACTGGTTGCAGATCCAATCATTTTTCCTCTACTGTCTAGTCTAGTGCTAAATGAATTTGTGGATTTTTGTTTGTTTTTGACTCTGAATTACAAATGAGCACGCTGTCCCCAGGCACTAGCAGAGTTTATACTTGGTTAAGGTATTAAAACTGCATCTTTATGGAAGCTTGTCATGTATCGCTCTCAGCTCAGATGCACGCTCAGGGCTGATCTGGGGCAAGTATAACTATAAATCAGAATCACAGTTGTGAAGTTGCCTATTGCATGTGTACACATGATGGTCTATAGTTGGTTTTAGATTTACTGAGAATAGCATTAGTCCTTAAAAGTGTAAAGCTAAAGTCAGATAAAACTAATGGGGGAAGAAATTGGTAGCAAAGAATGATCTTTACCTGCAGTTTAATATTTTCTAAATAGTTTATTAACTATTAGTTAATTTTATCCCAGCTCTTTAAAGCTTTTTTAAGATAACCTTTTCCTTTTAGCATGAACTTGTGTTTATTGATACTGGAATTAAGGGAGCTCAGTGTTACATGTTGAATCTTTAGAAGTCACATGTTGAATCTTTAGAAGTCACAGTTTAAAGTTTATTCAGAACTGAAGATGATGAATGTCATCATCCTTTAGTTTTATCACTTGTTTGAGTTCTTATTAGGACATGCTATATTACTCAGGCTTAGTTTAAATTAACAGTGAAAACAGGAATATTTTTCCAATACATTAAATGAATTTTAATTATTATGGATTCCATTATACTACCTTTAATCTCTTAGAAAGATGCAAAAAGAATGAAGTGTTTGCATTTGTTTATCTTCAAGGCTTAATTTGAGAATGTTGTGATGCAGTAGATGACTTCATCTTTAAAAAATAAATGAATAGTATTTGTGCAAGAGCAGACCTTGATTTTTCAGTAAGCTTTGTGGTGAAGTAGGCATTTTGTTTTTTAAGAACTCTGCTGAAGTAGGTCCCAAAATTTTTGCAGAATTTCATCAGATATTGCTGAATGAGTTGATAGGATGAGTAGGCCTTTTGCAGTTAGTTTTACCTTAGAAAGTTTGAACGACAACAGCTCTGTGATTGTAGCAGTGTGCATCAAAATGTGGACTGTGAACATTTTTACCAATTTATATATACATGGTTTGATTTCTACTGTATACAGATGTAGGCATTGCTTTAAAAAGATGTCAGAGAATGATTTATACTATCAACATTCGTTTACTTGTCTTTACTGAAGACCTCTTATATCCTGAATGTAAAATACTGTCCACTTTTTATTCCAAAGCTACTGACTTAAAGTAGAAAAAACTATTGTTGCAACAAGTAGGAGATTGAAAAAATGCAGTGTGTACAAGTGGAATGAGCTTTGTATGGACAAGACAAATTTTAAATAAGCTTTTGAAGTGGAGACAACAGTATTAATTCAGACCTTTTAAATGGGTTTTCAGAAAAATACAGATCTTAGACATTGTCATGTTTTCTTGGTTAATAGATATTTTAGTGAAGGAGTAGGTCTAATGGCTACAGTATAAATAGGACTGCTAGATTTTGAATGATGACATTTCAAGACTATTTCTGTAAATATTCACAAATACTGCTTTTAGCTTTTGGAGCTTTATGACTTTAGAGCTGCAGTAAAGTGGAAGTGTCCCTCCATTTTACAGAACTGTAAGTCAACTTCTAACTTAAAATGTATGCTTATGTGTTAAATAGAAGTGGGTATTCTAATGTAATCTAGAAAAAGATTGAGAAACAATGCTCTTTGTTCTTTAATAGTCCATTCTGACTGGTAAAATGCCTCTAAAGTATTGAACTATAAAAGGCTAAACTTTAATTTTTTTTCTTAATTCTTTATTTAATTCTTAATCTTTTAAAAAATGTTTTTAAGTAATATGTTTTTAAGTTTTAATTTTTAACATATTAAAGAATATGTTTTAAACTAATTTTAAAGAATTAAAAACATACTTTAAGGACAACTATAACAATAAAAAGGTAAGTACTGTAAAAACAAAACCAATTTTCTATACAAAAATTGACATTTAAAAAATGCTTTTTATCTTCTATCCTAATGAAGAATATTAAATAGTTCTGTAAACTGCTTCCTCTGACTGCAAGGACATTATTTTCAGGCCTTTCTGCAAACTCCCTTGCTTCTAGTAACTGCTTAGTTTTTTATGTACAGTTATGTGTCTGAGTTCTGAAAAATCTAGTACAGTCAATGTTCTCATACACCTTTCACACACGTGGAAGGTTTTAGCTGTTGTGTCCGTCACTGACATCTGTTCAGAAATGGAAACTGGAAAAGATAGTTGCCCAGGATGATTTTCTGTGATAGTTTCAACGTTTTGTCCTATTTGCACAAATCTGAACAGTCCAAATTTTGAAGAGATATGAACATCTGATAGAGACAAAAGGGTTCTCAAATGGTGCAAAATGAATACATACTATTCATAAAACTATTATTATTTGTAATTAGTATCTCATTAATGAGACTAGCTGAGTAAAATAAAAATCAGTAAGAAGGTACTTATTGAAGGAGCTGCCTTGAATTTGAATCAGTAGTTGTAATTATGAAAAGACTGGATTCTGATAGATTTAACATGAATGGATATTTAATCCATTGCATTATTTTTCAGATAGGTTTTTTCTGACCAGGATTTACTGAATTACCTTTAAGAATACCTCTGCTTGACCTTCCTTAGTCTTCCAATTTCTATTCTATTTTTATTTGTACTTAGGTCTCTGTACCA
Source organism: Rhea pennata (assembly GCF_028389875.1). Lineage (NCBI taxonomy): Eukaryota > Metazoa > Chordata > Aves > Rheiformes > Rheidae > Rhea > Rhea pennata. The sequence goes on from NC_084663.1 coordinate 30,001,957, forward strand.
AGTCATCTATCTTCTGGCAGACAGGACACTGCAAAAGAGGTTGTGCTGACATAGAAGCTAAATAATCACTTTACTCTCTGGGCCTCAATGACCTCAGAGAATCTTTTCTATTCTGTTTCTTTGACTAGGAAAAAAAAATCTCCTGTCTATTCCTGATAAAAATCAAATATATAGTTCTACTTTATTATCTGTGTTACAATCTTTTCTTATATATTATATAATATAATAATGTTTGAACACTGTTGGTGAATGAAAGACTTGTTGTAGACTTGCAACGAGCTGTTTATTTATAAAGTGAGAAGTTCCATTTTCTAAAGAACATTTTCAGATACTGTACATGATTCCAGGCTTTATTAAGAAGTGTTCAAAATGCAATTATTGTGGAAACTGTAGTACTGTGGAAATTGAAAAGTTATGGAGGAAAAAAACCTGTTGTAGTTACATTTACAGTTATATAATTTAAAGCCTGTGGATATGAGCAGCAAACTTACAAGATTTAGCTGTAAGAATCACTACTGTAGTCTAACTGGATTCCTTGAACTAAAAAAGGGAAGTATAGGGATGTTATGACTTACAGATTCCTTCGTGGTCAAATTTCAACTATGATAATTAAAAAGAACAATCTTTTCTCTCTTCTTCAAAGGATAATGATGTGGAAGTCAATTAATTGGCCTGGGCTATTTATGAAATAGCTGTTAGTAGATGAGGAAAGGTCATTGTGTGCATTGTTGTAAATGTTGCCAATGAGAATTTCATATTCTTGATGATTTTGTTTTTGTCAGCCTAATGTTAATACCTTGCCATTAAATTAAGAAACAAGTTATTGCTTGTTAACGTTTTATTATTGTACCTATTAGAATACTACACTGTAAGCTTACTAAAATCTATACATTGACGTACTGAGTTAAGCTAACATTCAGCTTGTTTATGGGGAAACCACAAGGTAGTAAATCAGTAATTAAAAAAGTAGTAGTCACTACCACAACACCGTTTATCAGATAAAGAGATTAAATCTACGTCAGATATTTGATATGATATAAGCAGATCCACAACTTCGTAATAAGATCGGGATTTTCTTCTCAAGAAGTAGCCATTGAGATTTAGTAATAGGAGACCATTGCCTGAATCATCGTTTTTTATTCTAGTTAACATTCCTCAAATAAATTTATGGATCTCATGGTGGTTGTTAAAAATTCTATTTAAAATGTGAATGTCTATTAGTTAGAAAATAGTTAAATCTAAATGACTTAATGAGGTAATTTCATCTTTCTGATAATTCCTTAGTTTTATCTGCGGGATTGCTAATATAGTAGCCTAAGTATACAACTTGGAAAGACTATGAATTATTGTTGTAGTGTCTTTCACTTTTGGTCTTTTTTTTCTTCTAGCATTCGGTCTTTACATTTCATTTAAAAGGCAGGATTGAGGGACTTGACAAGAAAATTAAAAACAGATGTACAGTATGTGACATTTCATGAAGTTTACTACTAAGACAGGAAACATAGAAAATTATTGAGACATACTCTTGGGCTGGTGTTTGTGAAAATGGAGGGGAAAATGGTGGTTTTAGCAAACTCAGTACTAATTCAATAGCGTCAGGTTTAAAACTTCTTAAAAAGCATCATCTACAGATCTGCATTCCCTAAGTATTTTGCTTTTTGGCCCCTCTGTATTCACTCTGAAATAACCGAGAGCTATGGTTGCGTAGCAACTCAGCCAGACTGGGTTATGAAGAATAAAAACAAGTTAGATTTGAAATTTTCTCCAAATATATATTTGATTCTTTGGAAAGCAAGAAAAGTGGGAGAAAAACTAGTTATATTGTGATCTTTAAATTGTAAGTGATAAGATAAGAAGGTGTTAGCAGTGTCTATTAATTGGATAATTAATAGATAAGGAGGACCTATGTTCTTCTGAAGAAAGTCTGTTAACCACAATTTTTAAACTCAAACTCAAATGCTGTGATTCATTTATTTTTACTTTACTTTTTAATGATTTGGGGTATGAAGAAAGAGGGGAAAGAAAATCCTACAAGTGAAGCAGCTTTTGTCTGCCTCTCTTCCATAGAAGAGGAACAGTACAAAATAGATTTTTCTACTGTTCTTGATGACTGTTGGTCATAGTGTTTTGGAGATACTGGGTCTAAGTGGATAGCTGCTTGAAATACTGTAGAAACTATAGTCATGATACAATTGGCTGGAAAGCTGTCTTGGATCCTGTAACTGCCTGACTTACAGTACGATGGCTGACTGCCCTGTAAAGGTCATGTTGAGCATATAATTTAGACGCTAGGAACTTCCTTTGATTTCACTGGAATCTGATGACATAAATGTCTGCTGCAATGTATATAGAGAAAGGTAATAGTATATCTTTCCTAAACTTTTTTTTCGATAACCTTAAAAAAAAAGATGACAATTTTGTGAGGGTAATATTTGATGATTGTACAAGTCAATGAAATAGTCTGTACAGTCTCATTGGTGGAACTGGCAGGAAATAAAATAATTCCTGTAACTGACTGAGAATTCTAATGCTCAGTCTGTGTAGAGTATTTGGACCAGGCACTTCTGTAGGTAAATTCAAACTGAGCATCTGTAATGGTGTAGAATAAAAAAGGTCTTGGATATTCATATGGTTATCCTTGCATGGGAAAAGCACGTGAGTTTTTGATTATATTATGTATATGTGAACCATAATTTTCACATGTGTGCTGGTCTGTTGAACAAGGTGGTTTGAAGCTGGGACAGAGAATCAAGGGTTGTTGTACTGAAATCAAAGGAGTTGTGGGGAAGCTGATGCAGCAACTATAATTCGTAATGAAGATGCATGTCCTAAATCTTACTTAGGATGTTATAAAAATATATTCCTACTAGCAATTTTTCAGTCAGTACATACTAGGACTGTTCTTTTTCAACAAAGTTGCACAGAAAGCGCTATGTGCTCTCCAGCACTACAAGAAAGTCTGTTGATGTTTTATGCATCAGTGATGACTAAGGATGAGGCTTAAGAAAGGATAAGTGGTATATGTAAGTATTGTGAATTAACAATAAAATTGCAGATTGTACATGTGATAAATTAGTCTATATTGGAAACTAATTTAAATAGCAATGCTGCGTAATAGTTAAATTATTCTTATATTATCTGTATGCTTAGTTTAAACGATTACACATTATAATCTACTTCTGTTACTAAAACATGATAACCCCAAACTGTATCATGACCACAATTAAATCACTGTATTGAGGTGACCATCTTCATTGTATTTCAGTCCCTTCATGTTCAAACATTAGTCATTTTAGACAGTTATTCACCAGATTTAAAAGCTCAGGTTTAGCAACACTCTCTCTTGTAATAAAGATTTTAAATACACAAAATATAAAGAGAAGAAAAAACCCTAACTTTAAAATGATATCTCTTTCTTATTCTTGTACTAGCAGCAATCCCTTTGGGTTTTGATGAGCTGAATGTTAAGATGACCTCCATGCAGTATGTTTACTGATTGCTAGCTTGCTTCCTGCCATGCTTTTCTCTTATGCTGTGTTTCATTCACTCTGTTGTCTAAAGCCCTTTATCTTTCTAGTATAAATAATTAAACCAATTCAGAACCATGTGATAATTAATATTTGAAAATTATTTTGTAAAAGCAGCTATTTCTTACAGCTTGATATTTCAACTGCCTTTTTACCCAAAGACAGAGGTATTTAAAGTTTGTATATATAATAAAAGGAACTTATAAATAATTGTGTTTTTTGAAATATGTAATCAATTGTAAATATGCTATTTTAGTCTCTCCTCCTTTACTAGGGGCCTTGAGCATGACTAAAACACTATCTAAATGAAGAATAATTTGAGTTCTATCAGAAAGTATGAATTCAAGCTGGCCTATGCTAGTATAATGCCTTCTCCCTCTAATTTTTCTTGGAGAAGAATGGGTAAAGGTTTTTGAGAAGGACTTTAAAATAAATTATAAAAACCACTGTAATCCTGGAAAAAAAGTGTCCACTTTTTATTTATATTGTATTGTGTTATTTACCAATAATAACATTATTTCTCCATATATACAAGGCATATGGGTAGTGAGTAAGGCAAAGTTAAAATTTCTGTTGTTGCTCAGTAATAAATTTCACTTTGCTGATTAAAAAAAAAAATCTTAGTTTAAAAGATTTATGTGACTTAATTCAAGTTTTGACATGTATGATCCAACTCAGGATTCAAGTACACTGGAAAATTTAATTTTTTTAGATTAAAAACTCTGTGAGTTGTTGTCGCATATGAAGTTTTTATTTTTGTTGTTGATTGACGATAGATTTTCTTGTTGAGTACTCGGTTGGAAGTACTTTATAAAACTAAAAGTTATACATTCAAGTTGCTCTGAAATTATTAAACTACTGTTAAACTACATATAAACTGTCTTTTCAGCTTTTCTTTAAAAGTTTATAAAATGAATATTAAGGGCATTTATTACCTATGTCATTGTGGATTTGAATTGTCTTCTCTTTGGAAAGACTAGGTAAATATTATTTTGATTTGGGATCATTAACTTTTAGGAAAATATGAAACTGAAGAGCAGGTTTTGGAAACCAAGAAGGTGAGGAATGTGCATTGCTATCTATGTGCTTGTTAGAAAGAGTGGCTCTTAATACTCAAAGAGAGGAAACATTAAAATTATGTCAAGAAAGTGATTTCTCTGCCTGACTAAAAGCATGTAATTTGATAATTTCTTAAATTTCAATTTCCTCACCGAAGTTATCATTCGGAGAGATTTTTGCTTACTTGCAGGGATGAGGGTGTGTCTGTACTCTGTACTTAAGTAAGATCGTTAAATCTGATCTCCAGATCTCTCAATGCTAAGTTCTGTTACCTGCAATGGTGTTAAAGCCTTAGCAAATAAATGCATGTAGTATATATATCATTCATGTAGTATCATGCATGTAGTATTATAATATCATTCAGCAATATTTGAAACCTAATATGTTTTAATTTCTCATAAATAATGAATCTTGAATTTTTTTTTTCTTGAGAAGATATGCAGTGGGGAAAAAAAGCTGTTTATGAAATTGTTTCTCTGTAGGTTTTGAGTATACAAAAAGAAATATACATACTTTTTAGCTTTCAGTACCATTAGACTGGTTTTCTTTTGCCTACAATGTAAGAAATGTTGAACTGATTTTATTATACAGGGTACTTTATACAGTGTGTTCTTGGAGAAATTATAGTTTAAATACTGTCACAGCTGACTTCATATCTTTTAGCTTTGTAATAACTTCCCCTAAGCCAGCTTATTTGGTTGTATTATGAGCAACCATAAATATTAACTGCAGAATATTACTTCTAGGAATTTTTCAATGAACTGTACATATGCTGACAAAGTGAATTCTGCTTGCACATTAGAAATATTTATTTCTATTCTAATTGGTGAAGTTGGAAGAAAAACCATGGGTCATGACCTGTGCTGGGTATCATACAAACATGAATATTTTTGCATGTAATAAGCAGAATCTTAGCCTTGTTTTCTATTTTTCCAGCTTGTTAACAAAGGGAAAAACTAGGGAATGGCAAATTATCAGGTTTAAAAGGATGATTAACCTTATCATCACTGTATTTTCTGCAGAAATTATATTAGCCTGCATTCATGAATATAACATTAGGAATTTTTTTGTTCCTGGAAAGTGCATGTGAACAAAATTTAGTTTCAAGTGTGTACATACATATTTGTTCAGCTGAGAGGGGACCTCATTCCTGTTGTCAACTTACAAAGTAATGGGGTCAAACTCTTCTTAGAGGTGCACAGCAAAAGCATGAGAGGCAGTGGTCACAACTGCAGCGAGGGAGTTGTTTTGCTTTTGTTAAGCAAAAAAAGAAAAAAAAAAAACACAATTAGAGAGACCATTGTAGAACAGGTTGACCACAAAGATTGTGGAATCTCCATCCTTGGAGATGTTCAGCTTGACTAAAAGCTCAAGCAACTCGGTGTTACTTTGAAGTTGACGCTGTTTGGAATAGGTGGTTAAAGTAGATGAGCCCTAGAGTATCTTGTTTTTCTGTATCAAATGGCATTTCTGCAATGGAATTTTTAAGATATAAGATGTAATTATTATGCCCTTTCAAAATTACCAGTTAGTGTCTAGATTATACATTATGTTGGTTTTAATTTGCTTTATGGTACCAGTGTAAAGTTTCTAAAAAGTCCTTATTCTGTAGGTTTGGTTGTGATATTTGTCCTATGTAGAGCAGCATGTAAAAGACCCAGTCATGCGTTGAAAGCCTGTTGTGCTAATTGCTGAATATAGAGTGATCAGATTGCATTTTGATTTTATAACTAGACTGTGAATCCTGTAAAGTAGGAACAATGAGGAAACTGAGACAGAATCATGTAATGAAACAAATCAGTACAGCGGGTGGCAGTCTGCATGCAGATGGCTGAACCTTGGGTCATGTTTAAGGTACTATAGTAAAGGAACCTGCTTTGCAAATGTATATGGAGAGCTCTTCTCAAGTGGGAGAAGGAGCCTAGAAAAGTAACTGCTTTCTTGTTAAATTTTCAGTTAAGTCTGGCTTGATTGGCTATTAAGGCTATTAAGAGACAAGGTCAACATTTTGATTATAAATCAGAGAGAAATATATCGGGAATGAAATATAAAAGACCCTTAAAAATGAAGGCAAACAATTTGATAAGATAGAACAGTGAGAGCTACTGAAAAGATGCAAAGAGAGAGGTTACCTGGAAAATTTAGCCTTATGGATGTAAGTTAATAACTTGACTCAGGAAGAATCTACACGAATCCTTTTCATTTATTTCATAAATTGAAGTTAAATTGGGTTTGAATTTGACCTATATCCTGTGCTAGTATGTAGTGGAATATATATAGCCTGCTACTCTTTTGCCTTTCAACTCAGATTCTCCCTGGCAGTGCAGAAATCTTATTTTATGTTTGCCCATGTGAAATGTAAAAGAAATAGTATATGGAAATATTGTTTTAAATTTTTTCATCATATGGATTAGTTGGGGAAAATGTTGATAATTCTGAATAAAATTTGATTTCCCCAACCTGTTTAAAAAATAAATAGAAGAAAAAAAAACCCAGAAGGATATAATTAAGGTTTTTAAGGAACTCATATCTAGAATAACTCCAAACATATATTACTAATACAGTTCTATACTGTATCTCTTTGAAACATAGCTGTTTGTGTACAGTTTACAGTTTGCAATATGAAGAAGTGAATTTTAAAATGATTCAGAGCTTCTTAATCCTAACTATGACAAAATAGTCTGGTATCATCTCTGTTAAAACAGATTGTCTGATTTATGTTACTAGAGTGGCTTCAGTAGGATTTGGATAAGACTACTTACATATTCATGTAAATACTATTAGTTAATTCTTCTTAAACATTTTTCTTTGAACTTTTTTAAGAAGAAACTTTGATTAAGAAGCATAATTGACAAGAATAAATTTGAAAGCTGATAAATTGTAGATATACAAGTTATTTTTCTGTATAGAAGGCTTAGTTCTTGTTTTAAATTCCAAGACTGAATATGGTTAAGAATAACATTTTACTCCTATAAAGTATGCATTTAGTGTGGAATCTCTAGTTCCTTTGGCTTGATAAATGAAAAGTTCATAGATAATGAAAGAGGAATCTGTTTCTCTGTATCTTATGCAACAATTAAGACTGATTAGTAGTTATTGGTGTAGGTTTCTAGACCAAAACTTGGGAACTTTTTTCTGTGATTCTATGATATTTAGTCAAAGCTAGGATTTATTTTTTTGAATTGTCTATTTATATATATCTTATGGCCTGATACCATGGAGGAGAAATTTAAGTTATAAACAGTTTTTGTTGCCTGTGTAAGTGGAATGAAGTAAAAATACAGCATTGATGTTAAAGCTGCGAGTCAGATTATATGAAAAAATCATGTTGAAAGTGCAAAGCATAAATTGCTGCTTCTTTAAATATTGAGGAATGCGTACAAAACCATAAAATACTAAGTTAAAAATTGAGCTGATAGAGTTTATGGTCCAATCTTGCAAAGTATGTATTGAACTTCCTAGGAGTAGTGCTGGCTGCTGAAAGCCATCTACTTCTGCCTCTCTTGACTGAAATAGACTGTTACTTGCCTTTTCAGAACTTGGGCAGGATAATCATGCGCTCTGACATGCTGATCTATAGAAAGCATACAGTGATTCCTCTGGCTGAGTTGCAGCATACCATTTAGAAAGTCAGCCATGATTTTAAAGAAATTTTAGTCATGGCTTTGTCTTGTAAGAAAGGATACTTAATAAGCTTTAAAAATGAATTAAGTTAAAATTAACTGAAATATTGTAATCTTATTGTGTTATACTTTTTAGTCATTATATTTTTGTTTTGTAATAGCAGATTTTATAAAGCTGATATATAGTTTATAACTGAAATTCCTATAAAGAAAAATATGAATCAGGGAAAAAGCTAGAAATTGGAAAAAAAAAAAAAAAAAAAAAAAAAAGATCATAGTTCACTAAAAATCAATATACATAGCTTAATTCCTTTTGGGGTTTCAGTGGTTAATAGTGTATGTCTTAAGGCAAATAAGAGTTACCTAGTGAGCATATTTCTTATGTCATGTAGTGTTTTATATGTTTGCTTGAAGGGACAAATTAGTGACATTCTCAGACAGAACAATAACTTTAATGTTCCAAGAACTGGGGCAACTATAATGAGAGAAGTGTGGTCTTGCCATTTAAAGAGAAGTATATTGTCAGCAAGCTGAAGATAATAGCATCTTGTATACCCAGAAGGCCTGCTGTGATGTTTGCGTCTGCATAAGTTCCCCTTTACCCTCAGAACAGTCTATTTTTAAACTGGTGCTGACTATGACCTTAGTAAAGAGATACTGTTGGAAGATACTTAAATGCATGATCATGCACAGTGTGTTCCTCAGTCCTATAGGACACTGACAGTAGTTTTTTTTCCACAGCAGATTTGTAATAGTTAGCACTTTCCTGAATTCAGAGACTATTTAACATTAAAAGGGAAAACTTAGTTACAAATTTTATACCAAGTCCTTAATTAAATAATAGCTTAGCTGAATCTGTGAGACAGAGTGAGGCTCTTAGTTTCATGATCCTAAACAGTTTATGGTGAAATGTTTTTGGATCTCTGATTAAAACAGAAATAGCTTACACAGAATGTGAAGTGCTGACTTTGTTGTAATTACATTTTCCTTGCTGTCATCTGTGATTTATCTGTAAAACTTGTGAAGAGCATCTGGAGTATTGTAGGTCAATAAAACCACTGCTTCATAGGAACAGCGCGCACACCTTTGAGAGGGGGCTGTGGTATAGTTAACGTGTTTGTGGCAGCATGTTTAAAATACCTTGCAAACCCAGAAAGTTATAACAACAATAATGTTTCATGGGCCTCTTGTGGCCTTCTGAGATAGTGTTTGACCTTTACATTATCCCATGATATTTGGACTGTAATACTGAACATTAGCTACATTTTTAAATAAGTAGACCTAGCATTTGCTGGGTTAGACCTTATATTTGTGGTCATTCAGTGCTTTCTGTGCATCTGTTGGACTACAGTACTATCACTTAAGAGAAAGAGGACTCCTCATTCAATATGTTTTTAAAATGACAGTGATGAGAAGGTAAGCTCTAGATTTTGCTCTTTTGAATATGTTTTCTCAAGATGAGTCTTCATTGGGAGAAATCTGTGATATTTTGAAAATCTGTTAGCTACCATTAAGGTATACCTGATTTAGCAAAACAAAGGACATCTGAATCTTTGAACTCAATTTAGCAGAAAAAAGTGTGTCTTAATTTCTGAAAGTTTGTCTAGCTCTTGCTTAGTCTTGGATAATTAAAGTAAAACTTTCATATGGAATATCTCCTCCTTTTTGTCTCCCTTTTCATCTATCCATTTTAAGCCGTGGTCATAGTGGCCACCTTACGAGAGATTCTTGAGTATCTGACCTTCTAATTTTTTTTCTTCTGGTTATGTTACTGGCAAGGTGGAGGACTGTGGTCTATTCTATTTCAGCTGTCTAATTCTAAGTACGGTTTTCTCTCTCCAATACTTAGCAGTTTTTTAGTTTGTTTTAAAATATGTTAATTAGCCTTCACATATGGTTAATGATCAGGTATGACACAGAATAGTTCTCCGGATCAAGTATGGATGAACTGATGTATTTGAAAATATTTAGATCTTGCAAAGACTTTTTAATAGTTGTATTTAGGATGTAAGTAGTGTTACAACTATATGTAAGGCAACTCAGGATTCACAGGATGTGCTATTGCAGGAACAGTTAACTACCTAGGGAAATTTAAATATGAAGGGACTTTTCATCTCATGATTTGTAAAAGCCCGCCTAGGGGTATTACTCTGGAAATTTCTACCAGCAAGTACATTTAGCTGTACTGTGTGGCTTCTTTCAGTTTCTATGTTCAGCTGTATCCTCTTTGCTAAAGCTCGTGAGATAGCATATTGCAGCAACAAAATAGTGGCAGGGCTAGCAAACGTGTCGGTCCCTGGTATTCAGAAAACGTGTAGAAAGCATTTAGTCTTATTAACACAACGTGTTACTTCAGGCTAGAAATAAGCCACTCGAGTAACTCTATAATCTGCTAGCCATACTCCTGCATTATGATATGTTCATACCAGCATGATTTGATCATGACATGGGTTCAGTAAAGAAACTACTCTTTTTGCCTCATTCCTCTCATTCCTGCAGTTGATAAAAGAAAATGAAAAAGAGGTGCATACTGGTTTTGTCCTGAGATCCATGTACAAGAAAATAAAAGTTGGTGTCCAATTTTTAACTTTATCTCAGTGAAGAAACTTTAACATTTTCTTCAAAAGCAACAACAACTGTAAGATTCATATGTTCTTTAGATATCCTGATAGGTCTCCCATGCATTTTCCACAAACAAGCTGATTTTGAAAATTGCTGCAGAAGCTTGATCCAAGGACCAAAGATGAACAAATGCAGTCTGGTGAACACCAGATATTCAAAATGATCTTTAACTTATGATATAAGTCTACCATTATTGGAATTCTTCAACTGTAAGAATGAACTAATGTAAATTGGTGAGATTTTCTTAAAATAATGATGATATATTTTCTGGTAAATAAAAGGTTTGCATAATAATTTAATAATGATTATTATGTATGTGTATTAGTTGTAGTCCAACTTCCAACTTGTATAATCTATTTGGGAAATATTAATTATGGACACAGGTCATAGTTTGAAGCACTTAGTTGGCATGCAGTAGTAGAATGGCTGCAACATATCACTCATGTTCATTGCGTGAGATCTTAGATGTTTATGCTGTTTATGAAAGTCAGACCTTGTTTTCTTCTTTCTCTGTGTGGCTTGTCACAAAAGTAGTGTTTGGTGCTGCTGAGAACTGAAACTGTGAAAGGGTTTGGGATCCCTGTTGTCTTAATTACTTAGAGTGTATGAGTTTTATGTTGCCTGTGAGAAGAAAGTAATTCCTCTTCTTGCTCCTCCATTCCACAATCTAGAACATTAATCTGAGCTTTTTCTCTTTAGGATCAAATTTCAAAGTATATTTTAAATTAGTTCAGAGAACCAGAAGACTTAATAACAGTAAAAGGGGAAATGTTAAATGTTTCTTTTACAGTTTTAAAAAAGTTGTATCTACACATAAAAGAGGATATTTAATTGGATTTATAGTTGTACCTATTGTCTATATTGTATGTAAAATTGTTAGAACCTAGAATGAAACAGTGTTGTATGTTATAACCAAATTCTTATTAATCAAATTTTATTGAAGGTACTTGCAGCAGCTGAGGGTCCTCCTTACAGAATGGTAAGCTTCTAGTCAGATATGGGGATTCAGTTTCCTAATAATGAGCCGGAAATATATGTGAGGTTTTTTCCACTTTAGGGCCACTTAACAAAAAAACTAGTGCTGACCAGGGTATTTACAGGCAAATGGAATCTTCTCCTTCTGAAGTTGTTTTCTGACAATCTTTGAATTGTTATTGTCCGGAGGATACTAATAAGCTGAAAGGAATTTCTAGCACTGCAATCAAAGTGATTGTGAGACATATATATATATATATATATATATATATATATATATATATATATATATATACTGAAATGCTAAAGAAACACATATCTGTGTTTGTTTCCAGGTCATGTTTTTTGATGAGAAATTGCATCTGGACCAAAGTCCTCCCAAAGCTGCAGAATATGTGCTGCTGGGCAGTAAAACTACAAGTATTTGAGCCCCACTCCATTTGAGCCTGTAAATCTTGAGATGTCAATCATACAACTTTGAACTGGTCCTACTAAAACCATCTAAAAAATCAGAGGTAAAATTGAGAACAGGCTTGTGATGAAGAACAAAGTTGTATGATTGACAGCCCTTGAGATTGTTCTGTTTTTGTTGAGTCCACCTGCATTTTGGTGAAGAATCTCTACTGAATAGAGAGTCTAGAGAAGGAGATGTGACACCTTCATTTTACTTCTGATCCTATTCTATTATTGTGGACTCCCTTAAATAAGCAGATTACATTAATACATTGCTTTTTCATTGTTTGCAGCAGACTAGCTCACCTGTCTAAGTTTGGCAAGATTTTGCTTGCAAGCAAATCTATTTCCTGGCTTCATAGCATCTTTTGACTTATTATTTCATTTGAAAAGCCTCTAGTGAAGCCTTAAGGGTGAAGTCTATAAACTATTATTTTATTCTTATTTGTATTTTTTAGTGCCTAAGGATGCTGATTTTTGACAAGAGCCTCATTATTCAAGAAACTCCACATAGATTTGTCTATTGCCCCAAAGGGGTGGGGGAAGTTGTTGCATGAAACATACTTCAATTATCTCTCTCATTTTAATGATTAGATATCTTAAATCAAACTCAGACCCCACACTTTGTAATCAGTGGAAAAAAGGAGCACTCATGAAAATCAGTTTTTACCAATTATCCTTAGACATTTTGTTTTAAATAATAGACAAATAAATGCATATAAGTACAAATTTGGTTGACTTGCATTCATAGGTATTAGAGAATTTGTTTCTAGACCATATAGTGGTTTAAAGCCATAGATTTTAATCAAAAATCAAAACATAGTTATATATGAATGGATTCAAAACATAGTTATATATGAGCTTTCTCCTGCTGTTGATGCCCTAATAGTGTAGAATTTGTTTCACCAAGTAATTTTAAGAATTCTTTACATGCAATTTACTTATGCTGAGTATTAATATTTTTCATATAACTTCTTGGGTTACTCTTCTCTGTATGTATCCTGGAGCCTCCTTTTGTGAGACTGTAGTAGCAGCTGAGTACACCAAAAGGGATCTTCAATGTTACAGTCAAGTTTTTATCACGTTGTGATAAGTCATCTGTTAATGAGTTACACTTGCAGTTAATCAGATAATATTGGGGTCTTCCTTACTATTTTTATATTTACAGTAATACCTTCTTTTCTCCCTTCCTTCCCCTTGGGCTGTTAAACCACACAGAAAAAAAAGGTCTTAATTTAATGAATGACCCCTTGGATAGCAGATGCTGACAAAATGAAGCCTGAAAATTTTAAATTGGCTGGCTGCTGTTACCCTAACAGAGCCTATTAACATCATACAAGAGAGCATAACTTACTATGTAGCAAAACTATGACTTTTTCATGGTTTCTTTGTAAACATGACACAATTTATGGTTGGCATTAGTGATACTAAGCTGACAGAATTAAAACGGCTGTTTATTGATATAGTTTAGTAACTTGATTTAATTAGATGCTCACCATATTGATCTAAGAGGATTTTGAAGCAGTATTTTATTATGAGAGTTTAAAGGAAAATGACAGAGTTCTCATCCTGGTGATGAATGAAAAATATTTTTATTTTAAGATATATATTTAACTAAATACTTAGTTTTTAGGCTTTTGAACTTTCACACAGGTGTCTGGCCACTTTATAGTCCTAAACTCCATAATAACATACAGCATTCACACTGGGTGTATTCATATGACAGAGAGAGATTCGGCTCATACTTAAATATATACATAATAGTCGAACAGCAGGATCAAAATCTGGGCTCCATTGATGTACTAAGCATTGATGTATTTGAGCAGTGGACATTGTGTACCTTGACTTCAGCAAGGCTTTTGACAGTCTCGCATAACATCCTACTAGATAAGCTCAGGAAGTGTGGGTTAGACAGGTGGACAGTGAGGTGGGTTGAGAACTGGCTGAAAGGCAGAGCTCAGAGGGTCATCATCAGTGGCGTGGAGTCCAGTTGGAGGCCTGTGGCTAGTGATGTCCCTCAGGGCTCAGTACTGGGTCTCATCCTGTTCAACTTCTTCATCAGTGACCTGGATGAGGGGACCGAGTGCCTACTCAGAAAATTTGTGGATGATAGCAAGCTGAGAGGAGTGGCTGATACACCCACTGGAGGGCTGTGCTGCCATTCAGTGAGACCTGGACAGGCTGGAGAGCTGGGCAGAGAGGAACCTCATGAGGTTCAACAAGGGCAAGTGCAGGGTCCTGCACCTAGGGAAAAGTAACCTTAGGCACCAGTACAAGCTGGGGGCTGACCTTCTGGAGAGCAGCTCTACAAAGACCTGGGAGTGCTGGTGGATGACAGGTTGACCATGAGGCAGCAGTGTGCCGTTGTGGCCAGGAAGGCCAATGGTTTCCTGGGGTGCATTGGGAAGAGTGTCATCAGGAGGTTGAGGGAGGTGATCCTGCCCCTCTACTCAGCCCTGGGGAGGCCTCATCTCGAGTCCTGTGTCCAGTTCTGGGCTCCCCAGTCCAAGAGGGACATGGAGCTACTGGAGAGAGTCCAGCGCAGGGCTACGAGGATGATCAGAGGGCTGGAGCACCTGCCCTATGAGGAATGGCTGCAAGAGCTGGGCCTCTTCAGCCTGGGGAAGAGAAGACTGAGGGGGGATCTTATCAGTGTGTATAAGTACCTGAAGGGAGGGTGTCAAGGGAATGGGGCCAAACTGTTTTCAGTTGCCCCGTGTGACAGGACAAGAGGCAATGGGCAGAAATTGAAGCACAGGAAGTCCCGCCTGACTGTGAGGGGGGAATTTCTTCCCTGTGAGAGTGATGGAGCACTGGAACCTGGCACAGGTTGCCCAGAGAGGTTGTGGAGTCTCCTTCTCTGGAGATCTTCAAGGCCTGCCTGGATGCAACCCTGTCTAACACGCTCTAGGCAACCCTGCTGAGTGGGGAGGTTGGACTAGATGATCTCCAGAGGTCCCTTCCAACCTTAGTGATTCTATGATTCTATGATTGACTAGGAACTCCAAACCCGTATTTTCTTTATTGATACATAATTTAGCATGAATTATTGAACATTTCAGAAGTGAGCAAAGTTATTAGGATATTCTTAAATTATCTCTGAAACAGGAAATGCCTTTTAATTTCTTCTTTCCTGTTCCTTTCTTTTTTCAGGCTGTTAAAATGCCATTAATAATCAAGCTGGTGGTATATCTGTTAAGCACTGTATTATACCTTTTTTTATTTGGTAAGCACTACCAAAAGTAACAGATAGTATTGGTCTATGAGATTCTCAAGGTAAAGATTTTGAGCATTCAAGTGTAGAAGGTACTGGAAAATGCCATATAGGCCTGTGAAGCAAACATATGAAATGATAGATTGAAGGCCAACTGAAGCAAAACAGTTAGAAGAACTTATGAAATTAGTTGTGGAGATGACAGTATTATATAAGGCTTATGTTCTATTAAATTCAATAAATGGTTATAAAAGCATGACTTTCTATGCAACTTAAAAGTACCTGACAGAGATTTTTACCTGGAAAAGCAATACTGACAACAAAAAGCCTTTATTCTGTAGAGAGGAATTCATACTTCATCTCGTTCTGCGCTGAATGACTTTAATAAAATGATTTTGATTCTTGGTAACTCTGGAAGTTTTAAAAAGAGCACTCATGAGAATTTAATGTGGCACATGTCTTCTGAAAGGAGTGAAAACAGTTATTTTGTGTCTGAAAGTAAAATTTGAGTATCTGTCATATTTAGCATTCAGGTAATTCCTCACTTACAAGCACAATAGTTGTGTGAGTGTTTTGTATTTCACATCTGTGGTAAATGTTATTTGTAAACTATTGGGATGAAATCTTTGAAAGTTGGTAGGTGCTTCAGAATTGAATTAAATAAGATTTTGTTTCTTCTCCTCATTGACTTGGTCTGAGTTACCAAAAGATTCTTGATTACATTTTGGTTTCATAACAACAAATATTTTGTTCTTCCAACTTTACCCCATATTTTTCAGAAATATGCTAGTACTGTAGCATAAGTAGAAATACAGCCTGGGTCTCCCTATAAGGCTGATTATTCGAACATTAAGTTACTAGTTTTAGTTTCCTTATTCCCTGTTTGTTAGCTATGAACCTTCATTAAAAGTTCCAGGCTTTGATACTGTCTGCAGAAGTAGAACAATTACAATATCAATGTATTGAAGTGTTTTATATCTATCTATGATTTGCAGTGACTTTCTTTATGGTTTAATGTTATGTTTTCTATAATTTTAAATATTTTACTGTAGTATATCTTTATTCATTAAAACAGCTTTAGTGAGTGGATTTCAGATGTGAATGTAGAATTCTACTAAATTATATTTTACTGCAGAGATACTTTTCAGAAGTTGATTACTAGTTTGTTAATAATAATCTAAACTGCTGAATTTCACTGGACTGCTGTAGGTTTGACGAAGGTTAGATTTATGAAAATGATTCCAGAGATATTCTATAATATGTATAAAAATGAATGGAAGTTCTATGCAATAATTAGATCTTTGATTTTTTTAATCATGTTAAAATGCATTCTATAGAAACTAAGTCCTATAAAAATAATACTGTACAAGAGATCTGTACAAACTACAGAGGCTATTTCTCTTGATTACGATAGACTGTAATTTATATTGTAATACTTTCTGAATTGCATTTTAGTGTTTTAATTCATTAGATGTTGTATCCCTTTTGTAAAGTAGTGAAAGACTGTTGTGTGTTTTATGGTAGGAAAATGCCGAAAGTCACTTCGATGTCACCCAGTGCCTGAGGTTAAGGAAAAGTGAATGTCATCATTATGAAATTTAGGTGCTGAAGAGGCACATATATAAGCATAAGTATTCTGTGAGAAAAAGATTTGTATTGCTCAAAAGTCCAACACCCAGATGACTTACTGCGCAAAATATCTAGTTTTAGTAAGCTCAGTGTCATAATAAAACAAATAAAAGACATTAATGTAAATTTAAAGATGGGTATTAGCTCCTTGTTCCAACTCTAAAGTTTACACTAGATTCGGAACAGCTGACAAAACAAGTTGCCTGACACTACTGGGACCAACACACAATACTTACTGGTCTGCTGTTCTGCATTTGTCTTGGGATCCTCTGGAACTCTTCTGAGTGGACTATGCAAACTAGTGCAACCAACTGGTCAAGACCTTGCTCTATCACTTTGCAATAAAGTGTTTTGCAAGCTGTATTTTGGACATTGCTACTCTTCCTTTATGTGCGCAGGCTTATTCATAATTATCTCTACTTCATAACTGTGGATAGGACCTTTTTCTGGACAGCAGAAGAGAACACTGCCACCATTTTTATTTCATACCATTCTTTTGCTTTACCAATGGATACCAGCCCTGTGGCCTTTGTCTTTTTTCTTTCACTGAACTGCTATTGTAGCTATTTCAGACCATACAGCCATAAAAAATTTCTAGCAAGCAATCCCTAGCATATTCAGCTAGGAATGAACATGTGACAGCTGGTCTAATCCCAACTTCCTGTGAGCCAAAATAATCTTGAGATGAAGTGCTTGGGTGAGGGATCTGGCAGAAGGGTAACTGTAAACTCTTTTAAACCATAGATTTGTAAATTAAGTTGCTGGCACAGCAA
Organism: Rhea pennata; assembly: GCF_028389875.1. Taxonomy (NCBI): domain Eukaryota; kingdom Metazoa; phylum Chordata; class Aves; order Rheiformes; family Rheidae; genus Rhea; species Rhea pennata. Next base: position 30,019,832 of record NC_084663.1, read on the forward strand.
TCCCCAAATAAACTGGTCAACCAGAAATAGTGATACGGAGCTTATAAGACCATTGTAAATTAATTCTCTGACAAAGACAGCATTTTAAAAAATGCTCTATTGATTTGGACTGTTGGTTCATTTGTACCAGCGTCTGTTTCCCAAAATGGCAAAAGAAGGTGGCTAGTGTCACGTGATCTCCCTGTCTATGGTTGGTTCCCCTTGAGGTTCCTCAGATCCACAATCATTGGGTATGCTTATTCCCCTTAGTATACGTAGTCCCTGAATTTGTTCAGCATCTTTTTGAAAATTAGGCAAACTAGAACAGCAGATCCATCAACTGGCAACATTATCTGCCTCTACAATTTCCTGTAGCAACAAACTGCAAACATTATCTGGTATTTTTTAGTCCTGAACTTTATCCAGAGAGTGTCACAAATACATCTACCTCCAAGCTTCAGGTTTCAGGTTTGGATTTAAGATTTGGCTGAAAAGTATGCAAGTGTTACATACCTAGGTAGCAATTTACATGTAATCTATCTTAAGATGTATCAGAATGAACATTGTCCACGGAGAATTGTTTAGAATTTGTATTAAAATTCTATCTATATTTACCTTTCTCAAACAAGAGGTTGTCAGTTATGTGAAAAGTGTATATTTCTTTCCCAAACTGCACCTTCTTATAGATATGTATTGTAAAAAAATGAGAAATCTTCAAAACTGATGATATCCAATTTCTGTACTTTCTGCACTGTAGGGAAATACCAGTAGACCAGACTTTTAGTTTAGAAGTTTATGCTGTGTGCTCCATTATACTGTTCCATGCTACACAATTTGTATCTAGTCTTAAATTTGCATCTTACTGATACCAAGAAGTTAGTAAGAAGTTTTTTGAGAAAAAAGTTCTCGTGACAATAATTTTTCTCTATATCAAGGATTATCCAGTGATGGTACTCTTAGGGTGAGGTGTTTTTGCTTTTTAATTACTTCTGCCATTTCTTTGGACTCTAGCTTGCATTTGTAGAGACCACCATCATGAAGTCTATGCACAGTGAGTAAAGCAGGAGAGAGGTTCATGTTTAAACAATATTTTCAAAATTAAGCTTCACTACAGTGTTCTAGTGATAAATGTGCCTGTAGCCAGATGTATTGGGTTCCTGTATTTTTTCCTGTGAATTTTTCAAATTCTGCTATCAAATTCCAAATTTTATTTGTAGAAATCAAAAAATATTTTTCCCAGTTGACAAAAAATGAGAACGAAAATCTCAGACAACTCAACACCTATGTTACTGGGTTTTGTTTATTTACCTCTACTAATATGAATGATTCATAACTTAACTGGTACTTTTATTTGTATTTACAAAATCCTGACCATACCTTACTACTATGTGTTAAAATCAATGGAAACAGTTCAGGGAGAGAAGCAAGATACACTGAAAAAAATAGTCTTTAACCTTGATTTTGCACTTTTCATCATACAGTGCGTTCCTTTTTGACAGTTATTAGTTTAGTCTTTGAAATCTGCTTCCTCTCAAAAGGTTTTCATTCTTTTTGCCCATAGAATGTCATCATAATACTGAAGGCTGCTGTGCAACAGGAACAGAAATTTTCATTTTACTAAATGTATCCACTCTGACCATCACCTTAAAGTACTCACCTAGTTGTTTTCTAGTTCACTTATAAAAATAACTCAGCGAGTCTTCTTTCTATAGATGGATTATTCTAGGGAACATTTGTTTTACAGAGAATAAAATATATTCTGTGTTGCTACACTTGAAAGAACATAAGACATGCAGTATTCTTATCTGGTATTTACAATGAAATGATATTCCTTTTTTATTATTAGAGTTCAGAGATTATTTTCATAGAATAATCTCAAAAAACCTCCCTGAAAGAATTTCATGGTACGTTTAAAAAAATATTTTCACTTTATAGTGTTCTTCATATTAAAATAAAAACTAGAATTTCTAAAGCGTGATGGAAGATATATGGGAAGAGCATGTACTACAAAGGAAAACTGCAGTTTGAAAAGATGGCACAGTAAAACAGAACTAATCTAAGAAAACACAGCTACAATATTGCTGAACATTCACACTTTCAGGCATTTTACAGAATGCTGATGTAGCTGATAAAAGGACACATTTATCAAAATGCGTAATTTAATTTAAAAAAAACCCCTTCAATTTAAGCATACAGTACTCAGATTTCACATGAAGGTGAAGAAACCCCTTAGGCCGTTTAAAATTTATGAGGAGTCTTGTGATTTCATTCATTATGTTGACAATATGCACAGCTTCTTTTGAAAATGGATTGGACCAAAGAAGGTGAACAGACGTGGTTGTAATAGCTCTTCCCATAGTGTGTGCAGAATTACGAGAGTTACTTCTGGTTATACGTTACCCAGGAGGACTGTTTAATGTGCTTGGTTATATAGATTGCAAATTTTTAGCTGTGGGCTGGTTTCCATAAATTTACTCTTGATGTATTGCTTTCTAGGCAGACAACTCATACTCTGATAGAATTAAGGGCAAGAATTGATTTCCTGCTAAATGAAACATACAGCAATTTAAAATATAAAAAATGGAAACTAGAATCTATATGTGAAAGCAGACATATGTTGTAAATATTTCATATACAAATAAAAGGCTTGTCATAATTACAGTTTTACATATAAAAATGTGCAAAGATACCTTCTGAATCAAAATCTGTAATCCTTTCGGTTGAATTTCAGTTGTCAAAACCATTTTTGTTAATATATTTTTGATTACGGTGGCTATATCTCTATTCTGAAAATATACTATGTTATCAAAATTTCTCTTGTGTGTTTAGCTTATATTACTTAGTGCAGTGAATTTTTGAGTTAGCAGTCTGTATGCTCATAAATACTGCAAGAGAAAAAAATTTTTTTGGGGGGGGGAGGGAAAGCAGTGATTGTTTATCAGCCATGTGTCAAGTTGGGGTTTTGTGAAATTTGGAAGGAGGTTGGTCTGTTCAAACCCAGAGCAACAGCATTTTCAAACTTAGCCAGTCGTTCCTAATCGCAGATTCAGTTGCCAAGTCAGTCTTGAATTTTACTTCTGCCCTGTGAAAAGCTACTGCTGTTTTAACATTTCCACGCTATATGTAACAAGTAAAGAAGTAATTACTCTTTCTGTCAGAGTCAGGAAAAATTTGCGGTGTTATTTCAAGTTACTGTGTCTTTGGAGTTGCATCATGTTTTAAAATTGAAAAAAACCACCAAATCTCTCTTCTTCCCCTCTCTCCCCTTTCTCCCCCTCCTCCTCCTCCCTCTCCCCTTCTCTATCCCTTTCTGTTCTTTCCCACTTTTTCTCTCTCCCTATACTACTGTCTTTCTTCTTTGCTTTGAGAAAGGTGGATAATTCATAAGATGTCTACATGCAAAGGATTTAATTAACTTAGGATACATACAATTTAGTTCAGAATCAATTGCTAGCGTAGAAGTCCGTACTATTAAACTTCATCCATAGTAACTTTATTCATCCACAGTCTTTTATTTCGAGAGGAAAAAAAATCAATAATGAGAATCATCAAATCAAGTAAAAAGAAAGTATAATGCCTCTGTTGGAAGAAGTCAAATTGCTGAAAAATGAGGCAAAGCTCCTCTTTCCCTACTTTTAAGCAAATTAGTTTCTACAACTGTCAAGAAGTTAATTTTGTGTATTGCCTTTTCTTTGGCAGTACCCTTAGTTCTTTAAATAAAAATTGCTGAAGAATATGCTATCGTATAATGCAAAGAGTAAAGAGGAGGGAAAAGTGAAATCACATTGCTGTTACTCTAAGTTGGCAGAATCAAGGAAGACTGAAAAACAAGAACTTTTGTAGAGAAATCAGTATGATTCTGAATGGTTATGCAGTGTGACTGGAGCTGACATGTTATCATACAGTTTATCTAGAACTGCAGATGAATTTGATTATTTCTATTGTAATACTCATGTCTAAAATTTCTTGTGAAAATATGTCTAATCCCGGAGGCCAAAGCTCCTTGTTATGTGAACTAGAGTACTGAAAGGCTGATTGCACATAATTAAGCCTACTTAAAATCAGTGAAATGGCTACTCCTCCATTTCCTTCCTGTGGGGTCCAACTCGTTAGGCTTTCTTGAAACATCTGTCAGAAGTTCAGAGGATTTGAACTAGAGCTCCTACCTTGCTTATGAATGTTTTACCATGAACCATCTGTACTGTTTTCCCTCCTCTGCATAACAACGGTTGTATCTCTTAGTCCAGGAAATGCAACTCTCTGTGTTTCTTCCTCTCTTTTCTACCTGTTTCTCCGTAGAAACTTGGGAAGTGTTTGCCTGCTTCCTTCTTGACAGCTTATTTCTTATACTCTGCTCTTCCTTGTCTAGTCTATGAGTTTGGTCTGCAAGGACAAGGACAGATGGCGTTTGGTGTGGCTGCTGTGCCACAGTGCTCGGGCCTTTCTCAGCTCTCCATTTCCCAGAGTGAGGACATGGATCAAGACAATTCAGCTGAGGCGTAATAAGATGGCCAGTGGATGAACAGGTTGCAGTCTCTAGTCTTACTTCCATGGGATACATTGGTTTAAATAGTATACTGTCCTCCTTGGCAGAATTCACAAGATTCCTTTTATTTCTGAGAAGGAGCTCTTTTCAAGTCAGATCTTGTAGACATCCCCTCTAAGTAGATTTTCAGTGATGTGTCTGCTGCTTTTTTGGTGCATGGTATGTATGCATGCTTGCTAGATGTTACTTTTGCCTCCTACTCTGAACTGGCAGCTCTTGGCTGCATCACTTGTGATTGTTACATTCTGCAAATGCCAGGCATGCCATTACATCCCGTATGCTCCTTATCTTTTACATTTCCTGTGCTTCTTAGGCTGCTTCTGGCAGTAATTTCTTTGTGAGGTTTTTCCTAAGTTTTTACTTTGTATTCCATTTTTTGTTTTCTTCTAAAGCTAAAGTAAGTATATTTGTATCTTTCTTTCTTTTGAGATTTTTTTTTTGTTGTGAGTGATGTCTGCAGGCTGCCGTATCACATCCTCCTTTCCAAGTGAGAGATCATATCTTTCATTAGTTACTTGCCCCTTACTCTCCACCCTGCAGCTTTGGATATGTGAACTGAATTAGTATCTGATCTGTTTGTTATAATGAAATCTGCCTAGTGTCTTAAGTACAAGTCTGACTTATTAGTTTAAAATTACATTAAAAAATTCTTCAAGAAGTTCTCTCAAATTTTGCCATTTCATTTCCAATCTTTCAAAAGTATCCCTTTTTGGGTGACTCAGTAGAGCTACAGTTTCAGTTCATAGCTTGCCCTTTCATTCTGCCTCTAGAAACTAGTCAAGTCATCAGTATTTTTAGGTCCAGCAAAAATAAAGAAGTATTTAAAGTTCTATATCATGTGTATTCCGGCTTTTCCCATAGAGATGTCAAATGTTTATGTGACATTTCTCTCATCACTCTGCAACAAAACACTAATTTTGACTTTTTAGGGGCTTTTAATTGCTTCACCTGTATTTTCTCCTTTCTTCTCGTTCTCATGAGACATGAAGACTTCTCATTCTTCCTGGCCTATTACTTCTCTGGTAATTGTAAGATAGCTTAGGTTGGAAGGTACCTTTGGAGATGCATGGTACAACCATGTGCCTAAAGTGGATTTAATGTAACATCGGGCTGTGCAGGGACTTGTCTAAGCATAATTGAGCATCTGCAATAATGAAGATCACCTTTAGTCTTGCACGAGTTTCAATGTGGCACTGTGGAGTTTTTTGTTTGCTTTTTTTTTTCCTGTGCTTTTAAGGGAAGAGCAGAAGTAGTAATAAAATATCAAACATTATTGAAACTCCAGGCTACCATCTGAGCGTCCGTGATCTACTAAGATGCTGCAGCTGACCATATCCTAGTCCAGTTTTTGCTCTAATCGCTCAAAAAGCAGTCCATATTTCTGAAAATGCGTAGATTCTTTGGTTGATGTGAGTCTCTGTAAAGCAGAAAGTGACAGTAACTCTGCTACAACTGTAGTTATGGCTGGTAGAATACAACTTTTTAATGAGTGAAGTGATTTGTATAGCTGGAACCTGGCAGTTATGTATTTCTTTTTTTAAGGCTAATCTTAGTTAGGAAATTAATCCCTTTATATTTTTTCTTTCTTAGTGTATTATTAAATTGTTGTTTAATTTCTTTGTTCTGTGACAGTGACCATCTTGCTGCATTGTTTAATGTAGTTGAACTAATGTATTCACTACAAATATTTTATTTTTACTGTGATTTTTATTTTTCAAAATGTTAGTTCAGATATGTACTTGACAAATTGAAAATCAGTGTTATGCAGACATATGGTATGGGATGGTAGAGGCTCCATGATTTAAAAATCTATGTAGTAGAAAAAAAAAAGTGGAGAATAGTATTTGAGTGAAGAAGCCTTAGACTTATCTCCTTGAGAAGAAAAAAGATATTTTCCCAGTGATAAATATACATAATTAATAAATACTATGTAGGATTCAAAAATAATTCCTATCTGCCACTTCAAATGGTTTTAGCACTGCTTGGAAATAAAGACTGTCCTTGAAGGACAGATGACAATTACATATAAGAAGTGTTGCAGAATTTCCACAAACTTCCTGAACTTTTTTACTGACTCAGAATCTCTGATAAAATATGAAGGTTGACAGTGTGTGTTATATTCTCAGTTCATGGAATTTTGTGTTATTAAAATACATTTCTTAAATTTCATTTTAGATACTGTTTTGAGGAGGACTTTGTACAGTTAGCACTTCTTACAGATTACTTATATGTACTTTATTTTAATGGATACTCTATTCAGGTATAACTTACTATGTTTTCATAATAAGAAGTTGATTCTGACCTAAGAGATTTAAATGCTTAGTAGTATCTTTATAACCAGATTTTTAAAGTTTAGGTTGAAACATCATTTCTTTAAGCTTTCAGGAGTGGCCTCTGCTTCTGCTTTCATATCACTATCATATTTTGGTTTCATTATAAATGTAATATTCCAGTACTTGCATATATTATAACAGTATCAGTATCTCATCCCTGCTTATTACATGCTCAGTTTTTATATACTTTTGTACCTAAAATCTAATTTTGGTAGCTCCATTCTATTCTAAACCTGTCTTACTGATACACCACAGCTGAATGAATGCACAGTATCACATATACTTCATGAAACAGTGGGAACCACTTTAAAAAAGCTGCTTCTAAACAGCTCTTTCTAACAACAACTTGTTCTTCCTACAGCCAAACCAGGAATCAATATACAACTCTTTGTGCTGGTTTCATTTACATAAGCCGTTCGGTGAAGTACTGCATTTGACGTTTCAGTGGCATGAAAGACCAGAAGGAGGGAGCGCTGGCATAACTGAATATTATGCCTTTTAAATGGGGACTCCTGTCCTCAATGATCTGCTTATAGTTGCAAATTTTCTATGTAGTGACTAAAAATAAGCTGTGCAAGCACATGAGACATACCATGCTATGGTTTCCAGAAGTGTTGCAGAATTTCCACGAGCTCTCAATGTCTTACCAGATCAGTAATACAGCCAAATGGGCACTTACTGCCTAGAACCGTTTTTGTTTTCCTTCCCATTTTAAATTTTAACCATACTTCATGCAGATCCGTTTCATATTCTCAGTTTTTCCTTGTTCTTGTATTATAGACAGTCATTCTCCATAAGATACGTACTAAGTTAGAAGAAGCAGTTCAAGTATTTTTTTGCTTGCCTTTGTAAAGCTTGGGATGCTTAACTGAATTCTGAACTTCCCATGTTGCCTACTGACAATTATTGTGCATAAGAAACTCCTATTATTGTAGGTCACTGAATTCATTTTTAAAATACCAATTGACATCATTCCCTTAGGGAGTTGTAAGTTGCAGCTTCATATTATGTTCCAGCACAAATGTGGCAATTCAGTGTTTTAGAAGGGATCTCATTTGTAGTACAGAAGCAGCTTACCATGAATCAGGTGATGCCTTTCTAGCATTTAAATCCTAGTAAATAGAAATAACAGACTTTCTAGAGATTTTCATTGTCACCACATATTTAACACTTAGGAGAAAATTTGTATTACTTCTTACCTCTCACACATCATAACTCTGGTGGATCCATGTATTTTCCAGAACCAAAAATTGAAGTAATGGACACAGCTGCTTAGTACATTATGAGAATAGGGAAACGAAATACATGAAGAAAATTGCCAAAGATAAGCTCTCTGGAGCTATTTGTGTGAATGATTTTTGTTTGGAAAGATTTATGAATGTTATTGGTATTCATTATAACCCACTGACGTCTTGCATACATTTTGTTTCAGTCAGATAGTCAAAAATAGAGCACTGTACATGAAAAATGATCGTTAAGCAATCAAATATTCTTTTCATTTCATTATAACAACACTGAGTAGCAGCGTTGCACTAAATGGTTTGTCAGCAAGTCCTCACCAAACTGAAAAGAAATGCATCAAGAAAAAAATTAATTTATTTTTAAATGGATAGGATAAAACACTGGGTAGTATGTTGTGTAGAATATTTTTTTGGCAGCAAGAAGATGGACTTAATAGGTTATTGGGTCGTTTTCCAGTTCACATCTCTACCTTGTGTGCTTGTGTCCTGGAATAATTACGGTTCTTTTTGATATTCTCCAATAAAAAGCTGTATTAAAAATGCATCTTTCATTTTTGGCATATACCATTCATTTTATTATTTTATTTTAGATTTTGATTGCACAGCTTTTCACTGCAAGTGAAATTTTCAATGGCACCTTAGCATGCCAAGACATCTCAAACTACTTTACTCTAAACTTTAAAAGCTGTTTTACATGGTTTTATGGTTACATGGTTAATGATGACTTAAAAGCCTAAAACAAAATGACAGAAAAAGAGAGGAGGAGTCGCTTTCTCCGTATTGTTCAGACTGCGCAGTGAATTAACATGAGAATTTGTCATTCTTGGTGATATGCCTACTGTGAAAGAATTCCCTACAGATGTAGTGTTTTAGGATTGGCTTCTTTATCTTTCCTTGTCTGAGATACTGGCTAACGGGATGGATCTGCCTGTTATGTCTAGAGGAAGATGCCTTGAGGCTTATTTGCCGTATTATGTTTCAGACAGTCTGTCCAGCTGTTGAAAGTAGAGGGCAACTGTGCACGATAGCTGTCTTGTACTGAGGGTGAAGTCAAGGTAAAGAACTGGGAAGAGCAGCCACTTCTTTGACCATCCCTTTTGTTGTAGTTAGTGCAAATTCCTCAAAATACTGCACATTCTGAGCACAGGTCAGTCCATATGTGTAAGAAACCTACAAAAGTGGGACACTGTTAAATTTCCACATCTTCATATCTTCGTTAAACCTAAAGACATAGATCATAAATCAGGTTGGAAGGAATCTCCGGATGTCTGTAGTCCAATCTTCAGCTTGAAGCAAGGGTCACAGCAGGTTGCTCAGGGCTTTATCGAGCTGGATATTGAAAACCTCCAAGGTGGAGACTGCACAACTTCCTGAGGCAACCTGTTCCAATGCCTTGCTGTCCTCATAGGGGAAAAGTTTTTCCTTATATCCAATCTGAATCTCTTTTCTTTCAACTTACATTCACTGTCTTTTGTCCTCTCACCATGCATAGCTGTGAAGAGCCTGACTTTCTCTCTCTTTCCTTCTTTCCTTTTTTTTTTTTTTTTTTTTTTTTTTTTTTTTTTTTTTTTTAATGAGCTTCTCGTAGCTATTGACAGGCTGCTATTAGGTCCCCTCAAGCCTGCCTTTCTCCAGGCTGAACAAGCTGTTTCTTCAGCCTCTCCTTGCAGGGCAAGTCCTCTGGTCGTTGACCATCATGGTGGCCCTTTGCTGAACTTTATCCTCTTTATTGATGTCTTTTCTGTAGAGGGGGACCAAAATGGGACACACAACTTTAAATGTGATTTAACGAGTGCCAAGTAGAGGAGATAATCGTTTCCTCAGTTTTTTGAGGAAGCTCTTATTTTTAATACAGTGCAGAATGCTTTTGACCTTTACTACTGCCAGAGCACACTGCTGGCTCACGTCTCCTAGGATCCCTAAGTCCTTTTCTGCAGAGCTGCTCCCCAACCAGGCAGTCCCCAGCCTGTTTTTTTGCAAGAAGCTTTTTTTTCCCCTGCATATAGGACTTTGCATTTGTCCCTACTGACTTTCATAAGATTTATTTTGGCTCATTTCTCCAGCCGATCTAGGTCTCTCTGGAAGGCAGCCCTGCCCTTGAGTGTGTCAACTTGTCCCCACAATCTGGGGACAATTTGCTTTCTGCAAAGTTGATGAGTGTGCACTCTGTCACTTCCCCCAGTTCATTGATAAGGTATTGAGCGGGACAAGTCCCACAATAGATCCCTGTGGTACTCCACTTGCTATTGGCCTCCTGGAGTAAAACCCATTAACCCTACCCTCTGAGTTCAATCATCCAGCTATTTTATTTGCCTGTCTGGTTTTCCACTCATCCAGACTGTAGCTTGAACAAGAATATTGTGAGAGATGGCCTCAAAAATTGACCTAAATGAGTCCTCCTAGTCCACAGATCCAATCATTTTATCATAGAAGGCAATCAGTTGGTAAGGCATGGTTTACCCTTGGTAAATCCATGCTGACTATTCCCAGTTACCCTGTTCTCCTTCATGCATCGGAAAATGTGCTCCAAGAGAACTCGCTCCATGTTTTTCCCAAGGACTGAAGTGAGATCCGTTCCTCCAGGCCTCAGGGATCTCACAGTTTTTCGAAGATTACAGATGGTGGCCTAGGAAGGACATCAGCCAATTCTTTCAGCAGCATTAAGTGCAGCTGCTGTGATCCCTTGGACTTGTACAATTAGAGTTCTTGCAGGTAATCCCTGACTCATTCCTCATCTGTTGCTGGATCTCACTTTACTAATAAATTATCATACTTTACCGATAAATAGCTGAAATGATTCAGTCTGTTTCTCTGAAAGACTTCTAAGTCATCCTATCTTCGGGACTAATATACGATTTGACCAGCAGTCTAATTCATTGAAGAATGATAAGCTTTGTAAGAAAAAGCCTTCTAATAGCAGTCAGAATTCTAGATGTTTTGTGCTGCAGTGGTTATCTACTAATCAAATTAATGGTTGCCAGTGAAGAAGGGATTACAGTATTCTGAATACTGGAGTATTGAAACTGTATTGAATACAGTTCAGAATTTTAGTTTTTCAGACATAAAATAGAATTAAGTAAAATTATTTGCTTCTAAGAACATCTATTTCTAAAGTAAAATCTTCACATCTGTGCTGTGTAGGTTCTCTGAAGCACCAATAAAATAGTGAAGGCAGAGAAATAACTAGGACTATTAAGGATTATGTAATAAACCTTAATATTGTTTTACCGCTGTCACTCTGTGGCTAATTTGAGTGTGTTTGGAAACATTAAAGTAGTAAGCTTACTATTACAATCTCCCCTGTATTTGTATACACCATAGAAAATAAATTCTTCTGAAAATGACAACTGAACTACTGTTAAGGAAAATTGACTATTTAGCTGTAAAATAAAGAAATACTGCTGCTTATGAGAGTCCAGAAAAATTGCATGACCTTTATATTCTTTTTCAGAATTAGAAAGATTTGTAACTATTTCAGTTAACATCATAATATTACTGATAATACAGTAGCTTAATATATTTCACAGTGCAATTAAAATAGCTCTCCTGAGTAGATGACTAAGTGACAAGTCATTAACCCACAGTGAGCAAGGTCAGACAGGATGGCAGTATTGTTTTTACTTGGAGATATTTTACTAATGATTGGTTTTTTTTATTGTAATGTCAAAGTCTTAGAAAAATATTTTTAAAAATTATATTGTCAGAATTATGTGACTGCATATGACCTGTAAAAATGCCAAATTGAAAAATATATTTATTTAAAATGAAGTTGTGATCTGTGATCAATTCTTCTGAGGAAGACTTGAAGGACCAGTAGCCACTACATCATATAACAGCGCAGGTAGTATCATTTGTTTTTCTAGATTGAAAAGTGACCTATTCTACTTAAAAGCTAATAATCAAACGCTGTATGTTTCTTGGCTGATTCTAATGTGAGTATAACACTGGATGCTTTATAAAACTTTGAGTAAATTAGTTAAGCTCCCTTTTAAGCTCCTTGTACAAACTGTTACTTTATTGTAGCAGGTTGCAGGCACAAATAGTTAATTTTCTTGTATTGTAATATAGAATGTGAGAACTGGCATATGCAGTGTATTTTTGTACTGGAGAATTCATAATATTTGGTCGGAGTATCTTAGTTTTAATACTGAGGTAAACTTAGTTAGCTGTGGATTGCTTTAAAATACGTATATAGTTTTCACTTGCTGGCATTTATTTTGAAAGCCCTTGACAGATAGCATTAATTCTCACAATACCTGGTCTACTTCCTGAATTATATTGTGATGGAGTGTTCTTACCTGCACAAAAGTTTAGCCTTTTTGACAAATACTGTACGGGGAAGATTGGGTCCAAGATTAGTGTGCGAATTTTAACAATCTTTCAGCGGTTGTTGCTTCCACAGTCCTCATAGCATTTTCCTGAAAGCCCAGTTTTCCGTATTTCAAAATTTCGTGCCTTTTATCTCTTTTCTACCAGCTATGAAGTTTGGTTGTGAAAGTGAACTTCTTTTCCTTTGTATGGGATATATGGATTTCTGTCCATTTGTAAGAGAGGGCCAAATCACAATACCCAAAGTGGGTAACACTTCCATTGCAAAATGATAAAACAGCTTTAGGACTGATCTGATTCAGTAATCAATATATCAAAATCTAGTGCATGCATTCTGTAAACTTGCCTTGTTTGTCATTTTCCTTAACATTTTAAGAGCAAGTACACAACCAGAATCAGCTCAGTAGCTAGATTACACATGTACAGAATCACTGAGTGGATTGTCTCATGATTTCTCTTCTTCATACTTTGCTTCTGCATATTTCCTTGTAGCATAAAGATTAGTAAGCTTATTTTCAAGTTATTTTCCTTGCTTACCTCGTGACAGGGATGATATATGGAATATAAAAGGAATACAAAATAAAAAAAGGAATTTTGGGACAGAAATCATAACCAACTGAAAATCACGAAAATTAATATTAGAGTTTACGTTTCGACTATAAGTTTGCAAATATTGTGTTAATTAAGAGTAAAACTTCTTTTGTTTCTTCTGGCACCTCAGAAATGTCTTCTTCATTTTATGACTTATTCTATCTTATTAAACTGGAAAACTGGAAAAATACAGGTGCAATTAAGTATTTTAAGTATTAAAGACAATTTGAAGACTCTTAATTGACTTCTCAATTTAATTTGGCTTTGGGTCTTCCTGTACTCCCTGTACTTACTTTTAAGCAGTTAGTAACAAATAGTTTGTCATAGGCAAAAAGCACATCTGACTTCTAGATTAGATTACTATCATTAAAACCATACCTTTTGTCCGTCATGCTCATAAGCACTGACATATACGTTATCAAGACATTCAGTAGCTATAAAGGAAAATTTACTGAGGACGTTACTGAATTTTCCAACTAAATGGCTATTTTCAATTTTTCTTTTGTCACAGTCAGAAAGAAGAAATGATGAATTTTGGATTGCCTTTGTGAAACACCTGGTTTTATTGATGAACATGACTATAAAAGGAATTTTTATGCTTGACTTTGTTTTTCTGACTTCATGCTTTGGATTCTGTTCTTTTACTCAAGCATCTTAAACTTAATTATTTGTTACCTGAGTGCCTAGGTATTGTTTCTTTACATTGGCTTTCCATACTTACATTTGAAAAAGTTGTATAAACATCTCTTTGCAGTGGCAGTGATGAGTAGTCTTAATGTTCAGCTGTCTAGCAGAACTGCAGTTAAGGAATTTACTTTCCAGTAAACTCAAGTTTAAGAAGGGAGAGGAAACTCTATTTAAACAATGGTTCACTCTTAGCTATTTTTATTTTTTTAATAGAATTCTGATTTAATTTCTTTGGTATATAAGCCTGTCATTCTATAGGAGTTCACAAAAATATAAGCTGGATAGTTGTTCATTCTTTTGTTGCAAATGTACATCAGAAAGCAAGAGACTAACTTGCCTAGAAGATTTAGGTTGCTTTTAATGTTTCTGTAAAGGGTAGTATTTAACCAACAGAAGGCTATCGCCTTGTTGGTGGAATTAGAAAATACATCTGCTAGGCTGTTTTCCTGTATCAGCAAAATGACTATTTAAGCTCAGTCACTACCTCAATTATGAGAAAAGGTATTAAGTTTTCTTTGATGAAGAGTGAGTCAATAGCATTTCATTTTCAATATGAATAGAAAGCATTCTAAGTATTTCAATTTTCCTCTCAAGTGGAAGAGCATTTATAAAAGAAAAGAAGTGCAAGACCCTGCAGACAAGAAACAAAACCATGTATTTTTGTGAGATTTTAATTGCCTCTAGAAGTTTCACTTCTGTCTGGGATTTTGTGTGTGTCCCTGTTAAATTCTGCCAGCAATCACAAATTAGCTTTGGCTTCCATAGGTTTTGGTCAAAGAGATTTCTATTATACTCCCATGATTTAAATAGAAGTCAATAGGGGATTTTCTTTTGAAATGTCTTATAGTAGAATTTTGTGAGTTAAGTACGTAAATCATGTTTGGTCAAGTGTTGTGAAATTAGAACATGCGAGAGTAGGTGACCACTAAAACAAATAATCATACTATTTACATTAAGATAACAAATGCCATAAGAACAACGTAGAAAGGCTTTCTCTGTAGTTAATTGAATAAAATGATGTCAATCAGGCAGTCTGTGCTGATTCTTAACATGTATATGAGCATATGTTATGACAGGTTTGTATAGAAAGGTATGCTTTCTCTATGCTTGCTTTAAATATATTTAAGCGTATTTATATTTGCCATGTAACACATTTAAAAATACTTCACTATATAAACAATAAGCTGTTTCATGTTTAAAGTAATTATAATTCTGTATGAAGAGGCAACTTAGTTGATTTTCCTGAAGCTTTTAATATCTGTTTCTTCTGATTTATCCAGTTCGCTGTTCATCCATTTCAGCCTGCAGCTCCTGGATGGGGTGCCTTATGGAATTGGAAGGTTTGTTTATGGATAGGGAATATGTTCAAAGTCCACATGTTTGTTATCATGTGTCCTTTAATCCCTTGGATGCCTAGAGTTGTGCTGCAAGGTTTTGGCTCTGCTGTGCCCTGTTAGTACATGACTTCACTCGTCCGTCTGAGCAGAATGGGTTTTGAGGTACGACTGTTTTAGGTTGTTGAGGTACAGCATTTCTGCTGAGTGTTGAACAGTTGGTGTGCTATGCACTCCTCAGCCTTGGGCCCCAACTAGGCTTCCATCCTATTTTTTTAGAACTAGTAGGGGTGGATGTAGGAGCAAGTACCACATGAGAAAGAAGGATCTAAAACTAAGGCAAAGTCTCTCTTAAGTGTAGTACTTGAAGGTCTCTCGTTGTCCTCTCGTCCCCTCTCCCTTGGTATGTAGCTGTGACCAAGGATCCATGACCCAGCTCTGGTGTGGCACTGCGCAGGCTTCTGGGGAGACTTGCTAAGCTGGGAGAGAGCTGAGAAAAGCTCTGTAGAATAGAACAACGCAAGATAAGGAAGGTAAAATTAGAGATGTATTTAGTTTTGTTAAGATAAGAATCATTAGTCAGTCAAAGATTCGAGAGGAAGAACACCAACATGAAAAGGTATAAAATCCTAAAGGAAAAACCAAAGTCAGGAAAAGATGGTAAATCAGCACCACTGAGGATGCTTTTGAGGGAGCAGTGTGGGAAGACACCCCCCCCCCCATGCCAGCAGGAATGTCTGCTGTTGCCTGGCAAAGGCTCTGCGTGTCTTACCATGATAGTGATAATACTAATGCTTAGCCAAGTATCTTATTAAATCCTAGTTGTATTTTGTGTGCATTAGGCGATAAATAATTTTAAATACCGTATTTTGTATTTAGTGTTACGGAAGTGTTGTATTTTAGTTGTATTTTTAGATTTCTTTTGCTTGCAGACTTTTTGCTCACAGCTAAAGGTGTTTGAACAAAGTGGCCCAAAGAAGGAAGGATAGGTACCTTATTAAGGAGTTAAAATATGTTTTTCTTCAAATTCTGAAGCTTTTTTTGTGGCTAAATATGGTCTGTTATCTCAACTGACCAGATTGTTATTGTTTAGACGTACTTTCTGTCTAAATATTCTGCTAGAATTTTGAAAATTTAATAAAGTTGCATCACTGTGCCATACTTTTTTCCATTGTGATAATTTGCTATCCATTGTACATTGTATTAGTTTAGCTCCTATATTGAAAACCACTTTTTTATCTATTTCTTAAGCAATAGTTTGAATTACAGAATATTGCTGCACTTTTACGCTAAAGTGACCGTATTATTTCTATAATGGTGGAAGAATGTAAGTCTGTCAAATAGCATAAACCCAAACCTGCAAATACAAATCCACTCCATTGTATTGTTTTATTTTTTATGATCACAAATCTATCAACCAGCTAGTCTGAATATGCTGAATTCATCTTTGGCACAGAAGTGAAGAAATCAATTCTGTAGTTCTGCAAATAATAAGTGGTATAAAAATCAGATTTAGGATGTCATTTTGCTGTTTTAGAAAAAAATTGATTTATTGTTTATAAGAAACTGAAAAACGCATGAATTTTAAAAAAACAAGTGAAGTAAAGGAGAAAATATTTCTGTGTTGCACATATGTATATTCAAGAAATAGAGAACTGATTTACTTTGTCATTTTCTTTACAGTTGTTACAATGAGAATGGGGGAATCTCATACTGTGCAGCATTGGCAGATTGGAGAGATTCCAGGAGGAAGAAAAAAAAGATTTTCTTTTTATAAACCTTGCAAAGGAAGGCAGAAAACCTGAGTTTAATTAGTCTAGGGAAAATAACAAGATGATGAGGCAATACAGTATTCTTCATGTAACATTTATAATAAAAAAGATGTTTTCCTTGCTTACGTTTGGAAAAAGAAGAAAGGTTCAGTTTAACTTACCAGAAAAATTTTAAGTTGAACAATAGGACTTTATTATTAGGGTCCTGACCTATGGAACTGACCTATGGGAGGTGTAGTGTCTTCTTTATTAGATGTTTTAAAGAGTAAATTGATCAAACTTCTGCTAGGAATAAATAAAGTATTTTTGAGCTGGCCTCGATGCCAGAAGTTTAGATTGGATCATCTCTCTCTCTTCCAGGCTATTTTTCTGTGATTTTAACTCTTTGTCTTGCCCTCTCATTACTCTTCTGCCCAAAAGAATTATGTTATTGTTTGAGATGAAAGTTTATTTTTGCAATAGAAATTGTAAGTCCTGCTGTTGTTAGTGATGGACATGGAGAGTTGAAACAGGACAAAAGTGAATGTTGATTGCTGGTTGATACATTTCTGTTTTTATTTGATATATGGAACAGGGCAAGGTGAATCTTAATTGTCAGATTTAGTGGTTAAAAATATTTTCAAATAGAAGATATTCTAGCTGTTGTCTTGAATCTTTGGCTTCTAGAAATAATTTTTCTTTTTGGTTAATGCATGTCTACTTGCCTAGAGCACATAATAAAATGAAGTGAAAATGAAAATGGTCAGGTGACTGCAAATATACAAAACTACTCATGTTCAACTGAATAACTGTGTAAAGCCAGAATAATTCAGCTAAATAGTATACAGAATTAAAAACCAAGAAATCTATTAGCCAGTTGTCTACCGACTAAATGGCCTAAAATATTTCATATTGGATATCAAAAATACATTTATGTCTTAATACCAACTGCTGTTAAAATATTTTACATGTCCTGATGCATCTTACTGTGAACTCAAGCTAGAGTTTTAGTGATTGTTATGAGTAAAGTCTTAATATTTTATCTGCTTCATCTTACATTATTTGTAAATCTAGAATCTGTTCATGCAGCTGACAGGAAAAGAAGGGAATTTTTTCATTTTCAGTAATTTTGAAATTTTTGTACAACTCCTTACAGTACTAAAGCAGGAATTGCATAGATTCTTTGGTCATAGAAAAAAAACTGTAAAATTATCATTTCTCCTGAGAAAAATATAGATTTTCAGTATAAATACTTTATTTAAGTTCTCAAGAGTATGGACTTTCTCAGGCCTACTTAAACGAAGAAAGTTATCAAAACAAGGTTAATTAATCCATTCGCTGCTTGCATACTTAAATGTGCTTTATTTGAGCACATCTGTGAAATCTGTGTTTCACATTTGTGAAAAGCAGCCGTGGATGAAATATGGACTGAACTGTTTGGTATGAACCAACGGTGTATATCAAATGTTTATACTGTCTTTATAGAAAGCATATATAGAAGGCATATAGAAAGTATATATGTTGGCAATATTTCTAATGCCTCCAATTTGTCCCTGTTTTGGCTTATAAGCAGCAAAAAGCCGAAGTTTAAAAACATGGGATAAAATTGTGTTTCTGTCAGAACATGATTAGACAAGGTATCTTTATGTGAGGTGAGCAAACTTAGAAAAAACACATTTTCTCTTTTTGGAGACTCGATGCAGTATGGCACTAACACAGCTGGGGAGTTGCATATAGTAGTTATAGCTGTCTTTTCATTTGGGGTGTCTTTCAGTGCATCTGAGAATTAGAACCAAATGTTTTACTTTGTCATTAAACTTTATTTTCCATTTTGGAGCATATATTCCTTAAAAAGAAAAAAAAATCAGTAAAAATGATGATGATACTGAGAGCCAGCAACAATTCTCTTCTATTCCAGACTTTTTTATATTTTTAATCTTAAATATTTCATTGCCAAGAGTGTTTGCTCTTTTGACTTGAGAGAAGGCAAGAACAACCAGTAATCTTTAGTCCAGTAGGGCTAATTAAATGCTGATCTGTTTATTAGCATCATTTCATGCTATGTTTGTCTGGTAAGAATTACTTTTAAATTTATATGTTGTTCTTTCTATTCTGTTTTGGAACGACAAGTTTCTTTTTGAAAGGCCTGACTATACCTGGTACAATTTTTGTTCTAAGTAAATTTGGTAAAGACAAAACATCTAACTTGAGAAGTCGTGAAAAATAATGATAAGCCGTCACAAAAATCTGGCTCCCTTGCTTTGATTTCTGAGGTAAAGATCTGGCTTTACAGAGTGAATTGTTTAAATTCACAGGGAAATTTTCTTGTTCTACCTGTTGCTACCATTCCAGTATCGTGGTGGTTTGTATACAAGTCTGAAAACTTGTTCCATCCCACATTGTTGTTTGTTTCTGCCTGTTGTTCAGAACACATCTTTATGTTTACTGAGAATTGTACTTCTCTTTCTTTTAAAGAAGATTATGAAGTATGAAAGTACAGAACAAGCAGCATTAGAATCAGAAGGGTTCTTCTAAATCCCAGCAATCATACTTAACTGTGAATTTTTATAATACTCAACTAATATGTTTATTAATTTATTGATTTGACCTTGTTACAGCCACATTCCAGGCCAGCCTTGTGATACGGAGTTTTGCCATCGTGGCTGTGCTGGGTAATAGGAGAAAAACAGCAAATTAGCTAAAGGTGCAGTACAGACAGAACTCATGCTCTGGACTGAGCTCTGCTGACAGCAGATACCTTTTTTCCTGCTTCATCCATGTCATTCTGGGAAGGTAATGTAACTCTGCTGTCAGAAATACTCCTGTTGCTATGCAATGGGTGGAATATATCTTATTTAAATTTATCTATCTAAAAATGAGATCTCTGATCAAATGTAATCATCTAACCTACTTTATAATTTACGAGGAGAAAGCAGGTACCTCCAGAGGGCAGTTCATCCCAATTTAAAAGACATGTCTGATGTAGATGAGAAGAATTGCTTTCTGTAGGTGCTTGTCTGTCCCCATGGAGGATGTGGCTGATTTGCTTAGACTACAACCTCGTCTGAAGTTAAGCGTGATGAATTTGACACAGTAGATGCTATAAGAAGCTCTGCAAACGTACTTACAGGAACCACCCAGATATTCTGAAGGATAATAATTCCATTATGTATATACTTTTGTTAATAAAACAATTTTATTATTATTGTGAAAATAGAAATCAGCTGTATATAGATAGTTATATACAAATCCCACAAAACCAATCATATGTAAAATAGATGAGGAATTTCAGAAGATTTCACTAAGATGTGAAAATAACATTAAATTCAAGGGAGCAGTTGATCATAGTAGTGCATACAAGGGAGAAGGAGTTGAATGTGTGATAAAGAAAAGGAAAATTAAAATCTATTCTGCATCATAGCTTCACATTGGGTAGCAATGCTTCAAAGGGAGAAAGAGAGAAAAAAAACAAAAACCTTTTGGGCTGGAAAACGATCAGATTCCACTATGGCAAATACAATGTTAATGTGTAAACCTGTTCTAGAAGTAGCACACTGGAATATTCTCTTTTCACTGACTTACAGCACAAGTACATGGATGCATTTAACAAAATCACTATGGTGAGTAAGAAATAAATGATAGAAGGAAACACTTTTTCACATAATGAAAAATTGGACAACAGTACAGGTTTCTACAGGATATTTCTAGAACAGTAACTTTAAGTAGGCTTGCTTGACTGTTTTTATGAATAACATTACTATCTAGAATGAGAGTAGTTAAAGTTAATGAGGAAATATTAAAGGGAGAATAGAAACACTATAGAGACACAAGGGTTTTAAGCCTGCCTTTAATTTTTAAGAACAGTGATGAGATATTTAAAGAAAGCAGGTGACTCTATGCCTGCTTACAGTGATATTAGTCAGTATTGAAGATGGGAATTTGCAGTGGCTGGATCATAGAAGTAGTTGAATCTGGCAAAATTACAATGTGAATGTGGGCAAATGTAATTAGCCACATCAGAGTCTGGCCAACATACTAGTTGGCCATAACTTTCACTTTGATGTCAGTCTGTAATCTCCAAAATATAAAGACTTTATTAACAGTATTTAACAGCATTGCAAGGTAGTATCATCAATAAAACAAGCTTCTGTAACACCAGTATATATCTTTCATTAAGCACAGACTCCAGGGAAAGATGCATCTTGATGCATTATCTAAGTTACTTCCTAAAACCCACTAGTTTTCCTCAAAATCCTATGTTCAAATACTCGTCGTGCTCAGCTTGGTTCATTCATGAAATGTGATCTGACTTCCTGAGGTGTTCAGTGAGTAGTGTGGATTTAAACACCCAGTAAAGTTTGGCACATCTGTGGGTGTTCTACTATGAAAAAAGTTATACAGTGTTAAGCACAGGCCTGGTGGGAGTCAAGGCATTTTGGTTTTCTGTCACCAAATATGGTAACAGAAGTGATCCTAAGTACTCTTCCAAGTCTTTTGGGAAGGAATTAGCAGCACTGATTAGCTTCCCTATTTCATAAATTTGTCATTGGTCAAACATGTATAGCATGATGTCCGTAAAAAATGATGGGTATGAACCATACCACATGAAAATGATGGGGTGAGCCTTGAAACCATTTTATTAAACAATAGAAAGTTCAAGCTCATTATGACTGAGTTATTCTGAAAAAACAAATTTCCAATCAGAAGAGCTTTGTTGTGATCAGAAGAACAAAGTTGGTTTGTAATTCAGATTTAATTTAATATCCTGAATACTGGTCATGAAAAAGTTATTTTCTTGAAAAGTTTCTCTAGAAATCGCTCTGTGTGTGGTTTCACATCCTTAAAAGTATGTGTAGAAATACCTTATTTTGAAAAGAAAATACACTAATTTTGTATTATATGACGATTGCACAGTCGTAGTAGATTATATAAAGATTTAGTAGTTTATTATATATCCAGTTATATCTGCCTGGATAAGGCAGATAAGTAATACTGCATTTTTTTCCTGTTAGTTCCATTATAATTTTATATCTGTATATATATATTTAAAAAATTTTAAATAGTTAATTAGATCCATTTGCAACTTCAGATTTACTGTGCTGGTCCATGCAGCTGACCTTCTGACATCCAGCAGATAAATTTCAGACATTCAGATACTCATCAGATATTCACATATTTTTTGTGGTAACTATTGATGATAATTAGTATCATTTAAAAGTTAATTTTACCTGTCTTGGATTAACTGTTTTATACTATCACTTAGGGAAATAGATTCCATTGGTAGGAATATGTTACATAGTAAATACACCACTCATAACAATGCAAAATTAAGATGCTCAAGCCAAACATGTCCATTAGATTTTCAGTGAACTTTATTTAGGTTAGGAGGTATCTAGATTTGTTAAATGGAATGTCTTTGTGAAGTATAGAGCAAGCAATGAAATGTAGTGATTTTTTTACCTGCATCTTGCTGAATAATAGACTTAAGTTTTGGATCTGTTTCCTTATGCTGTATTGATTTTGCATTTCACTAAATTTTTAATGAAACATTACAGAGGTTTAAGTGTAGTATATTAACAACTAAATATCAACTAAATTCATAATCTCATTTTAAAAATAAAACTGCATTATCTGTATCTGTATTAATTTTATAGTTTTCTTTTCATTATTAAACCCCATATGAGCAGCACTATTGTTTTGTCAAACTGAGAGGACTATTAACACTCAGGTAATTTAATTAGACTTTTAAAATATTGACATAACATTAGCTCTCTTATATTCTCAGCATTTCTGAACTTTCAGGTTGACATTAATGGTATAGAGAACTGGCTGCATAGCTCTTCTAGAACAAGTAATCTTGACCTATAAGATTACATTTAATATTTTTCATCTCAAGATACTGATTGATTACTGTTGGTATTGAATTTTGTCATCTGCTGATATCAGTTGCATAATTCTATTTTTTTTATAACATTGGCACGCAACTATTATTAAATGCTGTAAGTCTTATTAAAATGTTCGTATCATGATGCTAATAAAAACAATTACAAAAGATCAAGACAATTACAGTGTGTAAGCTTCTGCATATTGACATTTCCAATATGTAGATTTTTACAGCAGATAGAAAATAGAGGAAATTAAAATTAGAAAAGGTAATTGGAAAACAGAAAAAGCAATGAGAGAAATATATATGAAAATATGTATTTGTATTGCATCTACTTTTCCTACATTTCTCACTTCATGAATAACATGGTTAGTTTATATATTATGCTATTGTGTCAGCTTTCAGAATCAAATGGTACATAAAATTGACAGAGGAAGTTTTTTTTTTTAATTTTGTCTCTCCATTTCCTATACTGTTTTTATAGTGTCATCACTTGATATTTCAGAAAATATTATTGTAGTATTTACTGTGAGAATCTTCTGGATATATATATTAATTTGATTAATTAGCTAGTTAGTACGTTATTTTTACCTGCTTATTTTGTCCTGTTTAATGAGGTCACTGGTAATTTGGGGGATTATATGGTCTAAAATGACTTTAACTGTTAATTCTAAATACTAAGAATTACTGTTTCTAGACATTTAATGCTACCAATAGACATTGCAAATGGTATTATGTGCATTTCTTTAGTCTTAATGCTTTGTGTTTTGACCTTTTAGCAGTCAATGAAATATCTGGAAAAATATTTGAACCTTTTGATGAGAATTTTATTAAAGTTATTGATCTTTGTGGTTACAAGAATAAAACTGTGTCATGGAATATAGGTCACTTAAATGTAACAAATCATTTTGATTTGTGTGATCAATTTTATTATCCATTGTATCTGCACAGACCTGAGCTTAAAATATGAACAGCTAGGAGAGCAGACAAATTGCCTGTTTCTGTCTTATTTCTTCAGGGCTGATGTATGAAGTTTCCTTACATGGTATGTGTGAGTATTTAGTGCATTTAAGTAGTAGGTGATTTGGTGCAGGGTGTCAATGATTCCTCTTTGTATTGTAGTTCAGGGTCCTTGGCCAGTTGGTTTTACTGATACATTTGGGTTAATGCAGTCAGTCTATAGAACCACAGAGCACAGAAGTGAAAAGAGGGAGGAGGAGATACATTCCTAAAATATTTAGCACAGAAGTTTCTAGAAGGGTCAGACGGCTTTTTTCTTGCTTTATTTCAATCTTGTAATATGTTTTTATATATAACCCCCAAGTCCGTTTTCCTCTTCCAGATTGTTGATACTTTACCTCATTATATATTAGGTAGGAGAGACAAGGAGGGAAAGAAAGCATATGTTTCCACAAAAATTCTTCCATTAGTAATTTTGCAGCTTTCATAATCAATCCGCTGCAGATCTTATATTCCCAGTAAATCCAAACAATAATAATTAGAATGGACCAAGTGAAACAACGCCATGGGTGGTTCACTGTTGTGCTGATAGCTGGTTTATATCAATATTTATGTGTTTTCATTAATTTTTTTGTATTTTGTGCTGTATTGTGCTTCTACTGTAATATTACTTTGTCTCCGGAATAGCTTACTGTCCTCGTAGTCGTCTATAAGGAGATGTGATTCTGCCCCGTCGTGCTACTGCTAATGAGTAAGACGTGATTATGAGAAGGAAAGGAGAAGCAGATGGAGAATAAAAATAGGCCAGAGGATGAGAAGACAAAGAAAATAAAAAGAAGAAAAAAATGTTAATGGGAGAAAGGAATAACTACAATCCTCCTGTTTCATAGATTATTTTTTGATGAAATACTGAGAGTAAGCTAAATGCAGAGTTTTTATCATGTATGCTTTTTGACTTTTGTTGCCTACTCTGTCTCTAAAGTGAGGTTGAAAGGGCTTAGTAATTAGTGTGTAAGGCTTTATACAGAAGAGTATTAAACAGGTGGGAGGAAAGTGTACATGACTTTTTGTCTAGATTTTTATATGAATCTACTTTTCAAAAAGCTTACTTGAATGAAGATCACTGAAGTGGACTAATAAAAGTTTACGTCCTGGAAATTGTTAGCTTACCCTTTATTCATCAGGTATATGACACCTCAGGTTATTTCAGAGTATTACGTAATTCTTGTCTGATGAGTGTCATACACTTTGAAAATATGGGCTATTCGTTTTTCAGTAACACATCTGTTCGTAGCCTGGAATTTGAGCAGGTGAGATCTGTCATTCCCTTCACTATATTTTCCTTAGCATACTGTTTTCTTAAGCAGTTTAATAATATGTTCTTATGCTGGTTCCTCTGTGTGGATTTAGGGTCAAAATCCTGCATGCTTTCACAGTTTCCTGCTCTGCGTTTTCAAGCAGTTTCAGGAAGACCTTCAGTCTTATTCATCACTGTAGTTATCTCCAGTTTAGATTACCAAGGCTTACAGAACAGTGACTCATTTTTTTAGCAACATGAGAACTATGGGAAGCAAAATAGTTTTTATTTTAAATCTTAGGTATTAAATATTTTGGCAAGTTCACTTGTCTTGCATAGACAACTCTAGAGAGTTATGCAAAGGAGCATTTTTCTTGGATACTTTTTCTATTCTGCATTTTTATCAGTAATTCTTTCAATCCTGTGTTTTAACTGAGACTTTGGTCCTTTGATAATATTCTTTTTAAGCCTGACACCACCCCTGTTTGCGATTCTCCCTTTCCCTCTAGAAAATCCCCCCCTCCATATTTAGAATAAAAGTGTCTTTCACTCATCTTTTGGCCATACATTTCTGTTCCTGTTCTTTATTTAATTTCCTGTATTTTTAATAAAGAATTCAGGAACATCAAGTAAATCACTTAGGAACAGACCTGCAAAAGCATTCAAATAGTTGAGTCCCACTGAAATCCTATAAAAATTTCTGCACCTTGTTCCATGTATTTTTGAAAGATAACAGAGTACATGAAGCTCTTTTTGATAACGGCAACTCACTGAAAAGCCATTGAGTGCAACTCCCATCTTTAAACATATTCTCTGCAGATGAAAGTCAGCTAGGTCACAGTTGAGATTTGTCATTCATTATTTTCCTGATTGTGAATAGTTAGTGTTTTAATTTGTGTGTGTGTTTCTTATATGGAGTTATACAATATCCAAGACAATGACTATCCTAATGTAATGTGAGCAGCAATGCTCAGTGTTTGAAAGAAAGAAGGGAATTTGGAAGCTTATGCTGTCCGACTACGTTTTGATTTGCTCTTTAAATTTGAGTTATTGACTGTGCCTTGGCTCAGAGAAGAAAATGAATGAATGATGAGCTAACTTGTCATGCTTCCTGTCTCCCTTTACATCCATTTTGTGGCAGCACACCAAATTTTTTTCTCAGTGGCAAGACAACCAAAGATGTAACTGAAATATAGATTCTATTTATGACAGGCAATAACTTTTCAATACTGGCAAACCTACCATGCCATAGAATTGGTTGCAGAAGGTTATGTTAATCTGTCAAATAGAAAAGGAATTCCAATGGCACATATCTAACCTCAGGAGTACATGTAGACAGTCTATATATAGTCTCTAGGATCAGCAACTGCTTCAGTGATTAGTGTAAATGGCATAAAAATTGCATTAAAGGTTAAATCTGTACAACTTCTGAATTTGATTTTTTTTGTCCTTATCAGGAAGAATAAAAATAATATGTCACAGACTTTTAAGAAAATCATTTTGAAAAATATTTTCACTGAATTCTACATTTTCGTGTAATACACATTCAGCCTAAAACTTTTTTCCATTGGATTGAACAAGGAAAAATTATATGCCTTTAATGAAAATAGCTGAATGTTGTCATAAATTAGAGGCACATTTATTGTTTTAAGAAGAAGAGAATATAGTGAAGGAACTCTTTAAGACCATCTCTTAAAACTACTTTATTTAAGTAGAACAAATTACAGATGTCTAAAATTATTAAAAGATAGTTATGCATGCTATTCATTCCACATTGAATTTAATTTTAAACTTTAGTTCAACAAAATAGAACTGTCATTTTAGATGAGTTTTACTTATTAAAATGTTACTTCTTATCTAGAAATAAATATGAATTATTTTATTTCAAAGAGCTCGTCATTAAAAGTTCACTAACCAAACTGTAACTTATCTTAGTTCGCTAAAATTATAATCTATTTGTGTGTTAAATAATATAATTATTTTTAAAGCTATCATAATTTTAAATTCCTTTTTTTTTTAAGACTTAAAAATGTAAGAAGTATATATCTGTATTTCATGTGTTTGGCATCAGAACTACTATTACATGCAAGTTTTGCACCTGCACCTCTTCAGCCGTAAAATGGCACTGGGCATCTGCGTATTCAATCTCACAAGGCCTTGACAGTTAAATGGGACACTTTGGAGCCAGCTTGTTTCATCTAGTTTTTCACACTAATAACGATAAAACATTACTATTACTATTTTATCAGAATCTTCCTACAGGCAGTTGGCCTTCTCCCCTTTCCCTTTTTCAAAATTTGTATGTGGTGGTAGTGACTTCTAAGCGGATCAGTTAATATCTCAGTTCGACTGTCAGAGGATGTAAGAGGCAGAAGGCTTTAGGAAGAGGACTGTGCTCTCCTGCCCTGCTCCTGAGTAGGGTGAGGGAGTGTGGGCGACCCAGCTCTCCTTGGCCGTTGTTCTAAGCAGCAGTCTGACCATCTTGGGGCAGCTGGACCATTCTGCTGACTGACCTGACAGCTGTGTGGGGATACTTGCTAATTCAAGCAGTTTTTGATTCTCAGATTACAACTCCCTAGTGGTCTCCTACTTTTAAAGGTGAAGCTTGTCTTTTGGGGTTTTTCTCAAAAAAAAAAAAAAAAAAAAGAAAAGAAAAAATAAATAAATTTCTCTCTTTTTTTTTTTTTATACCAAGAATATATAAATGTAATTAGGTATTATCTCTTATCTGAGGGAGACTTATGATTCACTTCTACTCAGAATTTCCAGTCTCTGAGCCTTCTTCAGGAGCTATATATATATGTATATATTTATACACACAAACTTCTATACAGAGAAAGGGGCATCAGCACTGCCAATTTTATTTGAAATTAGCAGTTGCTGGAAAAGGACTTTAATTCATTTCTAACCACTAAGATTTCTGAGTAGATGTGAAAGATGCAACTTTCTGTCTTGTATGCTTTGGCTCCTCTTTCTCCCCACTCTTATTGCAGTTTTACAGGTTGGGCTGTTACAGTAAACTCCTAGGCTGAATATTGGATCCAAGATAAGATACCTTCTGTCCTTGCCATCTTTCTTTTCAAGAAACCTGTCATAGGTATCTGCTAAGGCAGGAGTTGTTTCTTTCTTTGAGGATTGCAGAGTCGGTCATTTCATAGGCAAACAAGTTTGTCGGGGCCTATGTCTTTGGGCCAAAAAATAAATTGAAAGTCTGCTAAACTTTGTCTTCATTTGCAAGTTGAGGATTATGAAGCAATCAGCAACTGAGCCACTTCAAGGATGAGGAATGAGATTTTCTCATAATATTTGTGACTTTTCTTTCATACAGAATATCCTCTGTTTCTATGACATTGAAATCAAATAGCTAAAGACCTTTGCAGGCTGCCCCCTTGCATCCAAAAATATTCTTCAGGTATTTTCTGTCTTCCACAGCCCACCCAGCTTCCTTATTGTTCAAGCCTTTATGCTGTATTTTGTTTTTCCTGTGTATTAATAGGAATCACTGAGGTTGAGGGGAACCAGTGTAGGAGAGACTAGTGCTTGCTTGTATGCAGTCTACAGCCTGAAGGTTTATAACACCCTTTAATATATTCAAATTCTTTCCTCCTTATTAGTTTAATAGTTTGTCTGTTGGCTGATCTATGCAAGAATGCTATAATATATTGTATTGACGTAGCCATTAATTTTTACCACATCTCTCAACAGTTTAAACTTCTTATAGCTTTCTATTAGTGTGAAGAGAAACTTCTTACTGCCCTCTTGGGATCTGACCCAGCACTATGGATATTAACAACACTGGGCTTTCACATTTGCACAAATAAGGTCACTGGGTGATAAGCTTAAAAATAGACTTTCTTTAACCTGAAAGTAGGACAGTTCCTAGTTACGCAAAACAACTTGCTTCTTTCTCGTAAGAAGTAGAAACATGTATTAATGGAATAGGATATCTTGAATTATATTTTTAGAATGTAAATTGTTCATGGGAAAGCAGACATTAGAGCATTAGAGAAGTGAAGCATGAACTTTCTCAGCTAGGTGTACTGCAAAGAGACACCACAGGATACCCCACAATATTTTTATAATTTCATTGTCAACATCCTTTTTAAAACAGTGCAAATTTAAGATGGTAATTTAATTAAAGAGGGAGAGGATGTAGAAAAATAGGGGAGAATTGCAAGTGCTTTTAAAAAAGACTAATTATAAGCCTATTTGGGCACAGCAGGGCATAGAAACAGACAAGTGGCCTAGCTTCAGATAAAAGCTTCATCAAATGTGTTTTTCTTAACATGGTCATCTGTGTCACTCTGAGGCAAATATAATCTGTAATTGCAGGGGTTTGTTTCTTTATATTCTGGATACTTGTTCTTGCAATATTAATTATCTTCTCTGCTGCTAAAATAAAATTGTTATGCATGTTGCTTCAGAAACTACTCTCTAGACCTTTCCAGTCACCATGATGTGTTGTTTTAATCATTCACATGAACTCACTGAAGTGGCTATTGTATTGTAACAGTGACAATCAAAGTCCAGTGAACTAATAAATATGATCAGACATTCTGTCATGCAATTGGCATTTAAGTATCTAAATGTAGGTATCTAGAATGTTAGATGTTTAAAGTCCTGTGAAGCTCAGTGGAGATCAAGTCACTATAATCAGTGGAGGCTGGAAAGCAGATGGATGCTCCCATGTAGATGCCTACGATAAGGTTTCTGAATCTGGAACTGAAGTGTCTTCTCAGTCTTTCAAAACAGGCCTGCACCAAACCTTGTTATTCTTCCACTGAAAAGTCATGTAGATATGTAGTTGAATTTGTGTTTGAGGGAGGAGGTTGAACCTTTTATTGGGGAATTTTTATAAGTAGCTAACTTTAAAAAAATGCATTTTGCCATCTCTGTTTCAAGGGGAATTGTTTGGGTTTCCTATAACATCTTTTGTTATGCAGTTATACGCCAAAGTGAGCAGTCAACAAGTTAGAGAGAACCTCTGTGGTTACTTTGTCAAACAATTTTTATTTATTTCTGTTCGGCTCAACATCAGTGAAAGGAATTTTGCTTCAGAATGTGAAATTTCAAAGGAATTGGAATGATATCAAATACAGGGTTTATTAATTATTGAATCAGACTTTCTAACATGTTGGAGCATAAAGAAAATCTTTTTGATTTTGTGTAGAAATTTTTTGGAGAATTAGTTCCCTGGGATAGGCCTCTAAAACCTGGGATTTGTATTCAGTACAGTTTTTCAGACTTGACCGGGATTTGGAGTGGACTCAGAGTAAAAAAATTCCTTATTTTTTTCTCACTTTAATATATTGAAAGTGGATAAAACTATTCTTTATAACTTTCAGTTTAATCACTTGGCATGGAAGGGATCCATACCATTTTGGAAAGTCATATACTTTACAATTTAACTAAACTCAGCTGCTCAATTTTCCTTATTGCTGGTGTTTTGTTTTATAAAAATGAATGTAACGTGCTTTTCAAAACCCTCTAAAGTGTTTATTCAGTTAAAATCTCTGACAAATTCTTAATTTTATCTTCAGACATTTTTACTCTCCTCAGAATCAATTTATTTGCTTTCCATTTTAGTCTGCATGCAGCCTACAATATATCTGTTTTCCTCATGCATATCCTCTTTTTCCTACTCACCAACATTTCGCCAATTGGATTTTGGAGAACTTTCTGTATTTATGTACGTTGATGAAGTATATGGACTACTAGCACATGCTACACAGTCATCGTACCCCTGTGTAATAGGTCGTACTTCCCCAAAATGTCAGCTCTGTTGCATATGCGGTAGGTCTGCGCATACATAAAACACTACAGTTTTCCAGCAGTTGACACTGCTGCTGAAAGAGGTGTCCTCCTTGTGTGAGGGTACAGTGAGGTATCTTCACTGTACGTGTAACTGCCCAGTAAATCGTACTGATGAATTGAAGAGCCACTGGAATACAAGTAGCCATTTGAAATATTTTATTTTACATAGTTACTTGTCACTTTTTTTTCTGGGAAAGTTATAAGCTTAATGAATCACGTAATTCAGGTCCTTGACTAGCTCTATGAATGCTTACTCTGTCACAGTGGGACAGGAGAAGTGAGCAGTGTGGGAGAAGGGGTTGGAGGATGTGGAGAAAACATTCTTCGTTCGATGCTGTGCTGCCTGATGCTAGTTTAGACTACCCTTGAAATTAAGTACTTATGGCACTTGCCTTATGTATCATACATGTGTGTGTGTGCACGTGTGTAGTAGGTCCAGTACTTTCTGAGGTTGTGGAGTTTGCTGTGCATATGCTAAGATACATAAGCACATGCATTTCTCTATAGACTTTTCCAACCCACATGGGGAGAGGTTTTAATTTTGTAATGAATTCTCCAGCTTGATATATTCCTCCAGCTTTGAATTTTAAGTCCTAGCTCAGCTAGGCGTTGGTTACCCAAAGGTAACCTTGACAGAAGATCTTTGTACGTATGATACTGGATTTCTCGCTCGAGATTTGTTCATATTAGATACTATAAATACATTGGATTGTTGTCTGGAAAATGTTACTTGTTCTTTTTTTCCCATCCAATTAACTTGGATTAATCTTTCTTCTAAAGAGTACATGCTGCTATTTAGACACAGTTCACATAAATCAGTAGCTAAAAAATTCATCTTGATTCACATTTCTGAAAAGGTTTCTGAAGTTTTTTTTTCTTTTAAAATATCAGATTACTGTATTTATCAAATAGAAATATCTTCTTATTTGAGCATCAATGATTTACAGAATGTTTTAAAATTAGCAGTAAGATAAACTGTAGAAATATGCCTTTTTCTTGTATTAAACAAAGAAGTAAAAGTACATATACAGTATGTTTAATGGTTTTGTGTAAGGTATAAATTTTTAGGACAGTTGGAAAATCTGCTTTTTGCGAAGTGAAACTGGGAATGAAAGTTTTTTCAAGATTTAGAGTTATTTGCTATTTTGAACTTTACTCCATTTCTCATGGATTTCTTTCAGCTAATTTATTTAAATTGCTGCTCCGTCTTCAATTTAAAAGAACAATCCGACCCTTTTAAATGTGTATGACTCCCTTTGAACTTTCAAGGTTTCTGCTGTCAGTATAGTTTTTACTTCAAACTTACTGAACTCAGTTACCACTTTACTGTCATACTACATTCAGTTGTTGAAAGTTCCTTTGTCAGAAAACCTGGTTGTTTTTTTTTTTTTTTTTTTTTTTTTGGCAATAATGTTTTTGCATTGGGGCCACTTCTGTTTTTTCAGTCAACTCAGTTTCTCTTGTTTGTGGCTAGTCCCTCTGTCTCATGGTCATAACAGTTGGCATAACTTCTGAATGGCATGATATTTTCTTTGCGAAAGAGAGGACATCTCACCTGCGTTTTACAATCTGTAGTAAGTAATACTCATTTTCATTAGGCAAAAATCTGTTCTATCCATCAATGTAATAGGAAAGTGAGAAAATAAAGAAACTATCTTGCTTTGAAATGTCAGGACATCTGGAAAAATAGAAGTTGAAAAATAATATGTTATTCAGAGTGGAAAAAAATGGTTTCCTTATACAATGAACTAGGTACTCAAGAAGAGGCCAAGTATCTCACACTCTATATCACTCAAAAAATGTTTTCTTAAAACACAGTATATAAAGCTATCAATTAAGATAAGTATAAAATACTTACTTAGCCTTTCTTTTCTCCTATTACCAAAGTTAGGAGGATAGAGTACATATCTTTATGAGAATACATGGGAGATTTATTAACAACATTAAGGCAGGGAGTGTTGTAACAAAGGTAAGAATTTATTAGGATTCCAAATAGCACAAAATGATGAAACCAACTAGAGTTTTAAGTAAAGTGGAATTAATCTGAGTTTTCTCACATCTTTTTTTCTGAAGCCCTGGTTCTAATCACAGTCTGAGAAAGGATTTGGAGTAGATATGGCACAACAATACTTAAGTGGTGCCTATAAAACAGTTTTCCTGTGACATACACAAGTGTTTACCCATTTAAAATACATATTAGCACTAAATCCATTCTAATAAAACAGTTGTTATGCTGATGCATGATGTTTTAAAATGACATTTATGGTCATTTTTAATTCAGTTGGAATAGTTTGTTAAGGCTCTTAGTCACAACTCTAGATTTTATATATCACTACTGTGTTTAGTTTGTTCATCACAACAGCTAAAGGGCAAACAGAAGACAATAATTCATCTTGGTGGAAAACACTTGGAAGGACTTGATTATGCTAATTGATTTAAATTTTGTAGTACAAGTGTACAAATCAGGCTCTGGTACCAAACAGTTTAGTTCTCTCACAGATAAATTGGAGCTGAAAAAAACTTGTTCTGAGAAAATGGATTAAAACTAACAACTTTTTTTTTCATGTACTGCTGTCCAAACTGAATACATTTTGCTGTTCTAATGTTGCAATTAAATATGGTTAGATAGTACATGAATTAGCAAGTTTTTAATGGCACTTACAGTCCTCACAATATGATATGGGTGATTGAATTTCACTGTCAATTATGGATAGATAGCTTTTCCTTATTGTTGATTAGTAGGAAATCATGCTTCATGATATGGCAATTTTTGCTAAAATAAATGGAAGAATTCACTAAAAATGCTGCAAACCAATGTCAGAATTTCTCCAAAGAAACTGTCTGATAAGTGGTTTCTTTACAGGATAGAATAAGAAAGTAAGTAGAACTGATTTGTCACAAATGACTTTTTTTCACAAATTTTAAACATTTTCCAGTCATTTTTAATGTTCTATCAAGCTAATATGTGAAGAATCTCAGAATTTAGTCATCTTCTAGTTTCTTTGCGTTCTGTTTTCATAAAGGCATAACTACTCTACTCACTTTGTTTTCCAGTTCTGTTATTGCTAGGCATTATATCCCTCATTAAGATCCCAATTTCATGCCTTTAATGGAGAAAATTTGATAGTAGGTTTATTCAAGTGCATATAATAGTATCATTAGGTTCTATACCAAAATTCAGTTCATTAAGCCCTTTTATTTAAATAACATAAAACATCTATTCTCACTAATAGTCTGCTTAACCGTTCATGTTATCTAGGTTTGCAGTAATATAAAAGTTTTCAAAGATGAAAACGCTTGACTGAAAGGATTCTGCTTCCAATCCTCTCGTGTTTAAATCAAGGATTTAGAAAGTTGTCATATCGGTTATGGAAAGGCATTAAAACTTAGAGAAGTAATATGTGAAAATAGATCTCTCTTAAAGTAGCTAAGAACAAAACTCTTTTTGTGGTAGTCACAATCACCATCTTTAGGAATTTAAGAGAAGGGATATTTTTTGTTTCCACTAAATTTGCTGTGTTATTAATTACCGCTTTCACAAATGGCTATATGGGGTATCCACAAAATAAATCAGTAAGAAATGCAAGGAGCTGGTGGAAGCCTAGGTAAACCTCAGAGAGCACAGTAGCTGTATTATGTTCTACCTCAGGGTAGGCTTAGTAGGAGGCTCATCCAAGATAATGAACAGCTGCAAATTTGAGAGATTAATTTATACACATGACTGAGTGAGAGCTCCAGGACCTCCAAACAGCTGAGGACTTATTAAGGGTATTGTAGATTCATTAGAATTAAGATAAGTGACTTTTCTTGAGAGAAGTGAAACAGGGGTTAAGCTAACCTGAAAGTGCAGAAAGAAAAACATATTTTTTCATCAGTGGGATAATCCAGCACTGGAACAGGTTCCCCAGAGAGGTTATTCAGTATCCTTCCTTGCAGATTTTCGAGACCCAACTGGAAAAAGCCCTGAGCAACCTGGTCTGACCTCATAGCTGAGCCTGCTTAGAGCAGGAGATTAAACTAGATACCTCCTGAGAGATCCCTTCAAATATGAATTATTCTGTGATTTTAAAAGGTCTTGAGTTTTAGTGCTTGGTAAATTACAAGAAAACAAAGGAAATATGAATGTATATCAAACAGCTGATAACCTAATATTTCTACCATAAAACTTGTAGAACAAAAATGTTTGTTTGCAAAGTTTAACTCAAGTATACTTTTCCTAATGATTCATTTTCCATTTTTCTATGAGAAATACATATTAGTACAATACAATTAGTATTGCGAGGTAACTGCACAAAGTACCAGATGAGAGGAAATTATTTCTAGTCACTGAGACTAGGCAAGGAAGGCTACACTAGACTAGGCTAAAGAAGCTAGGAACAAAATGAGAAGCAACTCAAGAGCTGAAGACTCTGGAAATCAGGAGAAAGGAAGAAAGATAAGTAGTAGTAGTAAAGTCAAGCAAACAAATGGAAAGGCTTGGAAGGAGTTTAATAGCAAATAAATTTTCAATTCAACTTTTAAATGTACAATTTTATTTTTGTTAGTAGAGTGATCTTTATAAAATATGAGCCTTTCTGGGGGGAACAGGGTATGCTAACTAAACAGAAGCACATATTTTAATCCAAGATAAGATAGCATTTATATAACCATTTTAGTAGCATGAAAAAAACTTCTAATTCTGAGAAGTCTGTGGTTATATTACACATCCATGTAGTGTACTTGCAATTTATTTATTTCTATGTATTTATATATCTTCTGTGATGTTTTTAATGCATGTCTTGAAGGGTAAGCAGCCATTTGAATGTATGGAAAGTTGGGAGCGAGTCAGAAATTGTCCATGATTGGGATTTCTGGTCATATGAGGGTTGAAGGCTCATAAAAGCCCTGGATGGTGGGTGCAGAAGAAGTTCAGAAGGACAAAACTAAACCATCAGTTTAAAGCAATACTTCACGCTTAATCAGAAAACCAATTAACAGTAAATCCTACAGATTTAATATGTATTCTCTAGTCTGTAAGTTAGCTGCAAATTCTTCATAGCTTTAAAATACAGACAGTCGAGCCTTGAAGTGACAGATAATGTGTGTGTAGAGGGCGAAGAGAGGGTCCTTTAGTTAGGACCCTCAGTCCTAACTAAATAGGGTCTTTTAGTTACCCTATTACATGGAAATAGTTAAAAAAGTTTGTCCTCAATACTTAGGAGAGGGCCTGAAGACAGCTTGAATGCAGAAAGACTTCTACATTGTTAACAGGTGTAGCAAGCATCAGGCCTACAGCCGTACTGGCATTTTATCTGGTTACTCTTCCCAGTGTAAAAACGTTCTTCTGCTCTTTGTCAGGGTTAATCTCCCAGTAAGAGCTTCATTCTAGGAGGCAGTAGATAGGTTACTGAGCTGCACCAGCATGTTTTTTATTACTTGAATCAGAAAATATAATAGAAACAGAGTGTATTTGTATCTGCGCACACAGCGAGCAGGACAAAAAAAATGCTTCTGTCCATCCCCAGTAATCCCCATCTAAGTAATCTGCTTTCTCTGTTTGCTATGTAGCCATCCCTGTCTATTTTTAAATGTTTTCAGCTCAAAAAAATTAAATAAAACAACCCCGTTCCTTTTTGTTTTGTTTGTTTTAAACTGGTTTTTCTGTTTGCTTAACTAATGCTCTGTGTTGTGCTGCAGTGATAGTAAGGTGACAATCCACACAACCTATTTCAGTCATTGGTACTGTATATTTCCTTTTGCTTTAATGTAGTGTAAAAATGTTTTATGAGTGTTGAACAATGAGGACTGAAATCAAGCAGTGATGAATATTCACTTGGCTATGCACTAGAAATATATCCCAAATAAATAAAGTGTCTTGAGTTACTACACAGACACTGAATCTAATTGACTGTCGTCTATAATGGCAAACTGGAAGGAAAAAGACTTGTTTCCCTTTGGAAAGTAATGATCAATGAATCACTTGGTTCTTAAAAGAAAACTACTTATTGGGACCTTTCTAAATAAAATGAATGTCAGTATATTCTTTCCCCATCTGATTGGACCTTAATGTGAATTTTGAATTTTAGTTAAAGAAAAGTAAATAGGTAAGTGTCTTCATTTTCAGTTCTAGTTCTCAAATGAAATCCTATGCATGAGTTTACAGCTTCATTATACCAATACAACGACATTTTTTCCTGTGCTCTGACTGTAGGATATTTCTGTTACAGTAATCCCCATTCTGTAGGATATTACGAAGTTTCTAGGTATTATCTAGATGAAGAAATGCCAAGGAAGTTCAGGTTTTAACAAGAGATTTTCCAGACTCAGACCTGACCGCAGCACCCTGGGAGTTCTAGAGTAGAGAGCTGCCCATGTGTAAGTAGTGATTTTGGCACGCAGATGACTGTGTTCAGTCTTGCATGCTGCATTCACATTAATCACACTTGCAAAGGCTTGGGTATGGGTCCATGCACAAAAGTGGTCTAGAAAGTACTTTACAGGTGTAGGAAGCTAGAGCATAAAACCATAGTTTGTGCAGATATGAAAGACATTTTTTTTAACATGACGGAAGGAAAGCTGTCATGTCAACATTTACTTCATTGAAATGAAACTAGTGCTCGTGTAGCTGAACATAATTTCTCTGAGAGGTGGTAGTCTAATCATAGGCTGGTTTACATTAATAAATCAAATGGGATATATTGAGTAGCTCTGTAACAGCTTTCTTGAAAGGCATAAAGCTCCAAAGTACGAAATGGTGTACAATAGCTGTGTGATATAGTACTGACAAATAGGAGATGGAGTTGTCACTCATTACTCAATTGGACTATATAGCAAAATAGCATAATAAAATACTGAATGAATCAAACATAGCTAAAATACTGTTGATGTAATTATGTTTTGGACTTCAATATGCTTTTTTCTATATGGATTGAAAACACTTTAATATTAGAATTTGATGAATGCAGGTAACAAATCAGAATTTACAAGTTTTTTATAAAACACACTTTTTATCTGAAAGTTCAGTGATTATGGATGGTATTTATATTTTCTGGATCTATCATGCAATATGTGTATTGCACTCAATTTTACTTACCTGTTGGTTGCAGTTTGAATAGTAGAAACCCCTTCTTAAGCTGTGTTTTCAGTGGTGTAGCTTTGAAAAAATGTTTACGAAGCTTAAACAATTAAATTGAATTCCTGCTCTTCATGTAAGCAAAACCAAACTGAAACTGGCATTCATGCTATTGTGGAAAATCTGTAAAATCCTCTTAGTATTATTTTAAGATGCGTATTGAAACAGAATTAAAATCACTTTTGGGTATATCCCAGAAGCTGTGCACTGGAAAAGGCTAAGAGGCTGAGGCCAGAGTGTACTGTGCTGATGTCTTGCAAATGGCTCAGATGGACAGTGAATATTACTCTAAGCTCAGAAATTCAAGTGTTTTCTTACAATGTGTGGTGTTACAGGATCCTGTACTCAGTTGTTCCTGCCGGAAAGCATAATTTTCATTTCTCAGATCCTCTTACCGATATTTAGTTTTAACTTTATGATCATAAAGTAAATTTTATATATAATTTACAATGGGTCAGCTCTGAAGAAAAGAACCATTTTAGAGTAGCCAGCATTTTACTTTTGCCCTTATACCTAACTAGTGCACTACCATGAATAATACTGAGACACACTTACTTACTGTGTAATACTTGCATCTTCGAGTAGTTTTACTGCGTAGAAAAATATTTAGTATATTTAAAGATGTGTGGATAATCAAAGACTTTTACATTATTTTCTATCTGTATTATCTCACACATTCTCTATTTTGCCAAAGTATTAAATTTGCTTATTAGGAACCAATGTCCTGTAAATCCCAGAAGTCAAATTTAATGTAATCTGTAGCATAGGGTGCCTTTGAACATCTGTTTATTGCAGAGCAGTGAACCACAGAATATGCCTCTGGTGTCCAGATGTAAAATGATCCTGTGTATGCTGAAAATGTGCTTCAGTCTGGACTTGATTCTAAATGAAATGCAACCAAAATATTTTTCTGTAACACTGGATCTCATCAGTGCTTTCTTTATATGTCCATATACACAATTATTTATGTTACAGTTGCAATTACTGTCAGCTGTGCAAAACAAATGGTTAAATCCTGAATGATCCTTAATTTGCTTATTATTGTGATCACCTAGTAAAAAATATAACTGTTTCAATTTCGATTTTCAAATAGAAACTGCTAATTTTCTGTCAGAAAAGTGCTCACTAAAACTAGCACCAAAAGTGCTCATGCTGAATAAAATTATTAATTCTGACAAATAAAATCATCTCCCATTATATGAAAATAGTTGTTGCAACTATACCAAAAAGTCAGTTAATAGCTTTTTTTTTCTTTTTTTATTTGGTTGGCTGTTTTTAGCTAGCGAAAGTATTCCGTCTTCTGAGATCAAGGATGAAATCAGTATGACAAGACATCAGTATGATGAAACACCGCACTTCGTCTGTGTTATACAGATTGAATGGAGTTTTAGGAAAAGCACACCTGGCTCAGAAATGCACTGTGCTTAAAATAGTTGGAGGCTAGGAGAATATGGGGCCATGGGGGTGGGAAGTATCATATGGGCTTTCCCTGTCTAGTACACTTTGGAGGGCAGCCTTTTTCGCACTGCTGTCAGAGACAGGATGCCAAACTAGATGAAATCTTTGGTCAGGTCCTGTATAGCTCTTCTTATGTTTTAAAATACTTAAGAGAAAAATGGTACAAAATGGTGCCTGAAGAGTCATACTTTTACCTTCTTTTGCAAAGAAGGGTTTCATTTCCTGTTGTTCTTTTAAACATGCTGGGCAACTGATGTCCTGAAACGCAATGTTATAAATAAGGATATTTCAAATCTAAAAATGTGTTTAGACAACATATCCTTACACAACTTGTCTTTGGAATTTAGTTTCTGGTTCTTCATCAGGTAGTGAAAGGGATCTGTGTTGTTGCTGCTATTCAGTATTTTGTGTCTCATTTGTTTGAGCGCAGCAAGACAACTAGTTCAATGGGATGCTCTTGTTCTGATGGGCAATTCCTGTTAGAGGAAATGCAAATGCAAAGGATCAGAAAATGGCTCTTGTTCACTTCCTGATTTGAAATGTAAATAATCTGCTGAAAGTCAGCCACTGACATTCCTGGAGATAGGAATTAAACAGCTTTATCAAATGCAGGCATAACAGCACAAAGTATCTTTTGAGAGACTGATTTGTAAACTGGAAATGCTGTTTGAGGGTAACAGGCTGTATAGTGCGGTCTGTCTTCTCTAGAACTATGTGGCAGAAGAAAAGCGAGCTGCAAAACTTGTAAAGAAATGGAAAAGTTATGGTTACATGTATATTGATATCTTAATCCTTTTTCTGTTTGCTGTGTTAGAAAATACAGAAGTGTGTTTTTTTTTTTTTTTTTTTTTATTTTCAATCCATAACCAGTTCACTGTCATAGCCTTTTGAAAGCATTCACGCTCCCTGGAATGGAAACCTCTAACAGATGCCAAATACAGCTGGATCTACTAAGAATGCAGTTTGTGAACAGGGAACCTAGGCAGTTAGTCTTACTGTGAAGAAGAGAGCAAAATGGTTTTTACTGAGATTGACTGAAGGAGTAAGAGTATGGGTTACTTCGCAACTGTAACAGCTATAAACTTGGAGGCAAAACGCAGGGCTGATTGGGCATTATGTTCCTTCCTCTTCTACCCACCCATTCACCAAGTTTCAGACTTCAATTTTAAACTAAATGTAATATAAAACTGATAATACTTGCTCCTCAGCATATCTTTTGTTAACAGTATAGTTTTGTAAAATTAGTAAGTCCGGAGATATGCTAATATCCACTCTGACTGGCAGGAGAAATGAAAAAATGTTTTAAACTATGAATATTGATTGATTTTTCTTTAACACTTTTCAGTTTACTTCTGATATACCTGTGCTGTGGTCATAGTTTTACTAGCACTGACAGTAACTGCTGAGTGCTTATGGTGTCTGCTGCTGCTTCTCAGGTTGGTAGCTGTGTACTGATTTTGGATGTACTTTTTGTCCCTTTTAGGAGCCGATGGCGATAATGACATTTTGTGTCTCCACCCTGTCCCACATCTGAGAGTCCTTAGGATGTACTCACTATATTTTGTCCCCTTACCTGAGTGACTCCAACCTTGTTCTTTACTTTCCACCATCATATTTTAATGGCATGAGTCTGTTCTTTGTTTTAGTCTGCTGTAGATTGTCCCTTGTTTTTGTTTTCCTGATATGGGTGCCTTGTGAAGTTGTGTGCGAGTTGCTTTAGTGGGGGCACCATCAATACATATGTAAGACAGTATTCATACAGGCCTTCTTTGTCATTTCTTTTGCCTTTCCATTTCCTTTCACTCCACTATGTTCCTATTCATTCTCCATTCATATTTATAGGTCTCTACAATTTTATCTCTTACTGTTTTCTTACTTTAACTTTATTTATACCTCTGTGCCTGTTAAACAGAGTAATAAAATTAGAAAATGTCATTGCAGCTATTGGTAAGTGTCCCAAGTGTTAATTTAAGTGAAATGCTTCCATACTGGGTATTATTTTAGCCGAGGCCAATATTTTGGATCGCTGGTACCTGTAAAATCCGTAAAATGGTGAGGAAAAATAACAGGCAACTATTTCCTCTTCCCTACTCTCCCTCCTCTCCCCCCAAAAAACAAGGGTGTAATCAAATGTCACATCAATTTTGGAATGTTACTAAAACTGTCTAATTTAACTGTAATGAACTTCTATTTAATCTATTATGAGACTTTGGATCTTCACTGGAATGGAAAGATATAGCGAATTCCCTGAATCTTCTTCTTCTTCTTCTTCTTCTTCTTCTTCTTTCTCTTTCTTTTTCTTTTTTTTTTGTTTTGTTTTTGTTTTGTTTGTGTGCTTCTGTAATAGTAATGTATGTGAATGGTCTTCCAGGATGAGTAAGACTGAAAGATAATATTAATTTGTTTGTTAATGACTCAAAGAGGTTGCAGGCACATCCCAAGATTCTTGAAGCTTGGATAAATCTCAAAACCATGTCCCTCTTGGCAAGCATTGAATGGGACCTCATAGGGACAGGTGTGCTCTGAAGCTTGATTTCACAGTAATCTTCTGCAGCTGCCTATGTTTGCGGTATATAGCAGCAACTGGACAGCAAATGAGTGCAGGATATTGGTACTCTCCTGGAATATATGGTACCAGGTTTTTCTGTTTGAGTACACATAAACTAACTCAAGCATATACTTAACCTGAGCAGAACTCTTTCAACCTGAAAAATATTGTAGTAAGGAGATATCTTTTCAATTACCCTTTCATCTTTCATACAAGTTAAAACGGTTCCAAATCAAAATGATGATTGCTGCAAATTTTTTAGAATAATTGTATTAGTCTTTTGGTTCTCTTCCTTATAAAAGATACTGTGAGCTTTTAGTTGTGGAAAGTATTGAACTTCTGTGCTCTAATGTATCCATTTTAGTATTTATTGTATCATATATATGTCTCCCCATTTGTGTTTCTTTATTTGGAATAGAGACGAGCGGTTGAAAAAACTACATTTGGGTTTTCTGCTAGGTTGAACATCCTGACTGATGAAATATCTACAAGAAATCTGTGACTTGATTTCAGTAGGTGGATGACAATTTCATATTTATTTTTCACCTTTTCCAATCCAGTAGTTAAACTGTGTCCACAGAGAAGAGCTTTGTGTTTTAAGTGTTAGTTTGTAGCTTAGCTGCTGATCTGTAGTTGACTATCATCAGATCTTGGATTCTGTTTGCTGTGGTACCTGTAAGTGTAAACTGATCAGCCATGAAGACAGTTGCTCAGGTGCAAGGGCTGTAACTATTTTACTATTATTGAACTGGAGCAAGACAGGATGGCTGAAAGATTTAGGAAACTCTTGAATTCATGATTCTCTGTGCAGGAAGTTTTGAATATGAGGATTCATTAATGAATGAGTGGTTACCACGTCTTGACTTTAAAGAAACACCAAGAAAATGATTACTTACTCAATATTATCCCAATACAGTGCAAAAATGAGATGCCGTTATAGAATATCTATATCATTCTTTGAAGCAGAAATTGCATTTTCTATCATATTTGGGCCATGTATAGCACGTGAGTAGTGTTATTTAAAACTCAGCATGCAGCAAAAAGAAGCAGGGGATATTGTGAATATACAGTATACAGTAATTCAATTTTTAGGAAAGAAACGTATTTATGACAGATCAGTAAGATTATCTGTTTGGTCTTCATCACTGCATACTAAGAATGGATGAGAATAGCAAATCTTCCTAGCAATTTAAGAGATTTTACCTGACCAGTCTGGCAAGATGTCATTCAACTCAGAAACTGTGTGATACCTTACATTAATTCTTCAAATTTATATGTATTTTTAATATTTTGATGCTAATCCAAGTAAAAAATGTGCTGTTAGATTTTAGTGTATGTTGAATTAATTAATACACAGTAATTGTACATATTTCTTATAATGGGATTTTTACATAAAATCATACTAAATAATTACTAATTACTTCATAATAATAAACATATTACTAATGCATTATAAAATAAATAGAATTATCAGTCTAACTGTAACATTGTTTGCATATCCTTGGTTCTGAGGATATAATACCATTTCTGTAATGTATTTTAACATAAATTGTCAATACACCATTTCTAATTTCATCTAGTTATACCTGGGAATAGAACAGATTTTAAAATTATGCTTCCATTTTTAAAAAACAAAGAGAGAAATGAAAGAGGGAGTAGCTGTATAACATTCTAATAATATGCTGCTACTTGATATCTTCATTCTGTCAAAAAACAAAGTAAAATATATGGCCTTTTTCATTAGCATACTGCTGAGGAAAAGAGACAAGAACAGGATTCAAGAAAATGTTTGATGGCCTAAAATA
This sequence comes from Rhea pennata, assembly GCF_028389875.1. Lineage (NCBI taxonomy): Eukaryota > Metazoa > Chordata > Aves > Rheiformes > Rheidae > Rhea > Rhea pennata. Next base: position 30,063,500 of record NC_084663.1, read on the forward strand.
CCCTGAAGTTGTTTTAGGCAATAAATTCAGGAAAACATGCCCAATGGTCTTAGGTACTTCAGAAGCTATGGGCAAAACATGTTTAACAAACTTGCCCTTAACATGTAATATGGACTGTCAAACACGTGCAGTAACGTGTCATTATTCTTCATTTGCAATGTGTCTGTCTTCTTTCTGGTGGTATTTAGGATCTGGAAAATACATATCTTTGTTCTGAAGTCCGGTGAAAATCTGTTGTCAGATCCAAAATGTCTTTTGTATAATAGTTTGGAAGTTGATGATCTACTCAAAAAAATTCAGGTCACAGCTTGAGGGTTTTTGAGCAAACATCCTAGGAGAGTTTCTGAAAGACATACTCGCTGTTCCTTTATTTGCGGTCATACCCGAGAGCAGAAGGAGACTTCTTTACCTAATGGACAGAGCTTCCATTCTCTGCTGGAAAAAGGAAAAGCTTAATTATAATTATTGTTTGCTTCCTTATGTTTCTATATTCTCATTCAATGATTTTTTTTCTCTACAGTAAAAATCAAATATTTGCAAATTTACAAAATTAATACTGATTGATTGGAGAAGTGGCATCATTTACTTTCACGTTTAATTTTAATTTGTGCAGTATTTATTGTGATAATGTAATTTATAGTTTGAGTGTGATCCTTTGATACTTGCTTTCTGATGTAATGTTTTTTTAAAAAAGCAGTTCTTAGTGAATGAGCAATGAAAATTTGAGGAAAAGAGTAATGTAAGTGAAATTCTTCCTCTTCGTGTTTTCAGACATTCTTTCTATGGATGAAGCTGCATTAAGGAGAGATATGTATGCTGAAAGTAAAGGGTACTTTTTTTTAGAAAGATTGAAATATCTTTTTTGTGGCTTATAACTTTTTATATTTTTTTTAGAAGAGTATTTAAAGTAATTATGTCAGAAAAGTAAAGTGAAGAGAGATTGCAAATTTTATTGAAAATAGCATGCAATTTCTGTGAGAATATGGGAGAAACACATCTTGTTCTTTTACAAAGGATGATGATTTTTTTCACAGTTAAACATTTTAGGTATTTGTTGTAGTGCCTAGGAGAATGTCCTAATAAACCTATGAGTATGATTTTTATCTGAACAATTGTTATTGGCATTGTATGTGATTTGGAATGAATTACATCTGCAAGTAGCTGAATAATGAAATCCCCCAAATAAGGAGCCTCAAGATAAAGTAGACTGTAAGTATGACAACTTAGATGTTTCTGGAGTTTAGATATTTGCTTCATATGATCAGCTCATTCACAATTAAGGATATGCATCAGTGAAGACAAGCACGTAATGAAGATAAAGAATGGCTGTGAAGGCTTCCTGATCTTAATATGAAAGAATTAATTTAGTTAACCCAAATATAGGAAGCTCTGGCAGTTATTAAAAGACTTGGAAATCTAAACAGACTTTTCTATACTGATGGCCTAAAGAGGCCTGCAATTTTGTATGACATATTACAGATACTTTCAAATTTTGTACTGGAAGTTTGCATATAAAATTTAGTAGATCAGCTGCCATCAGTCAAACATACTGATGCAAATTTGAGGAAGATTTGTTTCAATTTCCAGGCATAGGGAGGCTTTGGAAAGAGAGGTCACCCATCAATGAAACTGCAAGCATAGACTTGTAGCAAAATAGGTCTGGAGAGGCTTTGAGAAAACACATAACTAGGGGTTACTGATTCTGCGCGATTTGCCTCAACAAGTCCAAAGGACTCCTTGTCTGTTGAGCTGTATATGTTGATGAGACATGAGGGACACTATCCTTTTTGTATGAGAGATGAGCAGTTTTAATTTAGAGGTACTCATGATGTTTGTTGCCCAACAGAGTCAGTATATATGCCCCACAGGCTCATTTATAAGAGATGTTTGCCTAACCCAGTTCATCTGAAGGTTTTTGAAGCAAGACTCACTGTTACCGCCTTCTGTATTTCTTTGTCCTCCCTTCTCCAGGCTTATTTTTCACTTCTTTCTTATCCCAGCTATTAGCTACTGTCATTGTCCACTTTCTTGGTCCTTAGACTGATGATAGTGGAGCTCAAATGGGAGAGGAGAAAGCCACCAAACTGGCTATCGATGGGGCTCTAAGAGCTCTGCTGGCTGACACAATGCTGGGGAAGAGTTCATCTGAGAAAGCAGAAGCAGGGATGTGTCTCTGGATGGCAGAGGAAGCAGCAAGTGCTATTGGGTGATGACAGCAGGTGATGGGATGAATTAAGGTCATCTGACTTGACCAGTACTTATGGTGGTTTGTAATCACTCTTCTAAATCATTCGAAAAATATGATGATTCCAGAGCTTCCTAGGCATTCTGTTTAAGTTTAATTATCATTTCAAATACAAACATTTTTTTCCCTCTTTTTCTTATCTTAATGTCCAGTGATGCCATTTAAGCCCATTACTTTTTGCCTTGTCTACAGTGGAAATGAAGAACTGTTTATTACCTTCCTCTTTACAGCACTTTTATGTATATTTGAAGACTTGAAGTCTTTTAAGTCTTTACTTCAATCATCTTATTACATTAAACAAACTCAAGTTTTTCCATATCTTTTCTTGCAAAGCATTTTTATAGACCTCTGATCATTCTTACCGATCTTCTTTGGGCTTCTGAATCCTCTGCAGTTAGTCCATGTTTTTCTTGGATTGTACTGTCCAAACTGGGACTCAGTATTTCACTCAAGAACTTACTGGTACTGAAAACAGCAGAAAAATTGCTCCTTGCATTATATGTAATCTTACAAAAGATTGTCCATTTCCGCTAGGAAGAAAAATAATTGACAGTCGTATCCAGAATTTAGCATTGATAAGAATGATTATTGGTAGTAATATACTACTTCCCTTGCCTGAATTTAAACAAGCAAGGTACCTTAATTGTAACAAGCATATCACAACACATAACAAATATGCTACAATAGAGTACCGTATATTCTGGGGAGTTTCCTCTAGTTCCTTCTTTGATTATCACTATCTTCCTTTACATTTCACACTTTTTTCCCCCTCTATTTATGATGTCTACCAGCTAAATGAGCAATTAGATCCTATGCTGTTGTTTTACCTCAATATCTAGCAAAATATGCAGTATGAATCATAGGATTGGTAAGGTTGGAAGAGACCTCTGGAGATCATCTAGTCCAGCCCCCTGCTCAAGCAGGGTCACCTAGAGCATATTAGACAGGGTTGCATCAAGCCAGGCTTTGAATATCTCCAGAGAAGGAATATCCTTGTTTATGAATGTAGGATATTTCTCCTTTGAGGCAGTGTTACATTGTTGACTCTCAGTTTGTAAAATTCTGCCCCAGATTCTTTGTTTCCCCGTTGCAGAGAGGAATGGTATCTCTACTCAAATTAAATGGAAGAAAGCAGTTCTAATTTCTGCTGGTAGACCTGCTCATGTGTAGGTGATATAGATTTTATACTTTGCATTTGCACAATACCTTACTGAAGAAGAGTATTAGATATGAAAGGACTTGAAAGTATGATCTGGAGGAAAACAAAGATGTAAAAATATTTCTTACAATATGTTATTCCAGGCATGGCTGGAGAATTTATTCTCTTTTATTTTATTTGCTGAGCCTTGTCAGAGCAAGTTTTTCCAGTGGCAATTAAAATTCAAGTAAGTAGAAGTTTTGCTTATCTGATATATTAGAGACAATGATACTCAGGTCATTAAAGGCGGGATCATCTTAAGTAGCTCTAGATATCTAAAAGTAGTTCATCCAGGCTACTGTAATACTCAACAGAGAGGGAATACCACATAAAGAGGAGAATTCATCACACTCTAAGACTGCTAAGTAAAGCAGCATGAATCATTTTGAAAGTATTTCTTTCTCTCTCCTCACCCACTCAAGCAGGAATTTAGATCTCTAGTTTAAACTACATGCCTACTTCAGAGGCTTAAAGTCGGATGAAGGAAATCCCCAACCACATAGTTGTTTACCAAATAGTTGTTCACAAAACATACCTGAAGCCAAACTATAAAAATCTCTGTCATTTTTTTTATATATATATGTATTTATACACACACACACACACACACATAAATATATGTATAAACATTCACTTTTTTAAAGTGATTATGGATTTATAAATAGTAATGTCACATGCAAGCAGGTTCTCTAAATGTTTTTGTTTGCTGCTGCTAATGTAACATTAAAACGTGAACCTCTAAAGAGTATGCAATGCTATCTGTGCCAGGTTAAGGAGGATGCCGGTATCCTCTTTGTTTGGGGAATTTTCTAACCATGAGAGTTTCTGTATGAGCCATGAGAGTTTCTTTGTTCAGAAAGTTCACAAAATTAAATAGTGTTTATTATTTCCAGTTTTAATTTCACATTAGCTAGTGCTGTTTTTCAGAAATTCAATGTGATGAACAAAAGATGATGATGGATTTGGACTAAATTGTTCTTGAAAAATGCTTTTATAATTAAAAAAAAGGAAATTTCAAATATACAGTCAGACTAAATTTGCAGCCAGTGCTCGCTCATTGCTGAGCACTCCTTACACATAATGAAGAAGGGAAGAAATAGGAACTTGGTCTCAAGGGAACTTCTGAGGAGGTGACGCTTGTTTACTATTGCACCCACATGATAATATCTTTTATATCCTGTTTTTTTTTTTTTGCCAGTAAGGAATAATTCTGAATACTCATTTTTTTAATGGCTTATTGCATACCCTGAGAGGCGTAAGGATAAAAGACGTCAAACAGAACCAATACATTAGTCTTTTTACAAATGCACCATCTTCATTATCATATAAATGTAATGAAACAAATCAAAGAAAATGAAATAATTTATAGCAAAACATTTACTAGAAATTGGATATGAAACAAAATATTTTGGAGTTCTATTTCTGTCCAACATACTGAATCCTTCTTGTAAGTCTATTTAAAGTGACACCTGGCTTATAGTTTTGACTGGATTATACTGCCTCATCAGCAAGACCTAAAACAAATTATGTGTATCAAATTATTGGAAAATATTTAGGTTTGTGTTGATTAAAATGAAAACTAAAAAATGTAATATGCCTAAATGCCACAAGAAATTAATGGAATTTGAGACTGCTAACTGCCTTTCATGCTCTGGGGTAAACAAATCACTGATATTACTGTTTGCAAAATAGATAAATCTGGGTAATTCCTAAACTTTGTTCTGCACCCTAGTTGAGATAAAACATACACTACCACTTGTGACACCTCTGAATCTGTCATGAAGAATCAGTGTATATGCTTTTGTGCACTATTTTTTATTTGTTTTGGAGATTTTGTTTTGGATAAATACATATGTAAAGAAGGTTGAGAGGCATGGTAAAGTTGCATACAGAACGCTTATGTAGGAGTTTGGTGGGGCAATTGCTCTACATTTAATGACAAGAAATTATGCATGTCAATTCCCAAGCTGTACATTGCACGTGTTTTGGCCTGTCGGTGTTATGTAGAACCCACTCCCAGACAAGCCCGTTTAATTATGTCCAAAATCCAACCTAGTCCAATCTAGTCCAAGAAGCAATATACTTCTAAGGTATCTTTGTTGATTCGAGGCACAACTCATAGATACATGTGATGCTGCTTATAGAGTTCTTTGATTTTTTTGGTTTGTTTGTTTTGTGGGCGTAGTGTGCTTTACCTTGTCCTTGAGTTTTGGATGATTTTTGAGACGTGTCAATGCTTCAGCACTCTTCCCCTTTCTTCCTGAGATAGAGCTTCAGTCGGGGACTCTGGTATAGCAGCAGAACTACCCACTGTTGCTTTTAGATTAATATTTTAGGTTAATAATCCATTTGCCTATCTTAATGCATTGTCGTTAAATTCCATATCAGTAGCAAATTCTAGACACTTTTAATTAATAGTTTTTCAAAAAGGTCAGGGGAATGTGTCAATTTAAAGAGAGTATTTTCTAGAATGTTCAAGTCTATATGCAGATCTTCGCAAGACTTAGATTCAGGCAGTGATGAAAGTATTATGATGCCGAGCATCTAAATTAAAATCTGTAGATAGCCTTTGCCGAGTGGAATTAAATACCTAAGTTTTATATGCAATATATATGAAGAGGTAAGCCAGGAATGAGAGGGAGAATTCTGGCGCAGTGAGTAGGCAAATATATAGATCGGTCAGTAGTGGCATGAGCCTTTAACTCTTAGGAGTTCTGGCATCTAGTCTAAACTGCGAGGTGGCTTCTGTGTCTTCTCATGATCCTAAAGTTTGGCCTTAAACTTTTCAGTTTTTGAAAGAAAAGTCCATCTTTTAAAAATGGAAAAATGACTGAAAGAATAAAGAAAAAGGGAATGATGTGATAACAGCTTTCCAGCTTTATTCTTTCCCTAATGGCCCTTAGAAAAGTTGTGGGTGATGATGTCGCTCACCCTGTCTGTGACTGGGAAGGTTTGATCCCCTGGCGAAGGCTGCAACTGCAGAGCCACCACAGATTCTGGGGAGAAGGTTTCTTTTCTTCCATGAGCCTTATCACGATCATCTTGGGCATTGCGTGAGCTGGGGTGCCTACGGGGCTTTGTAGGATGCAAGTGTTGGTGCCAATGAGGCACCTCCTCTCCGGTGTTTGTAATTTAAATTTCTCTCTATGAGGGTGTATGAGGAAATGCAAAGTTGCTTATGCACAAGTTGATGGTAATATAAAATAAAATGCAGATCAATGTTTTTTTTCTACACTGCTCTATTTTGGCATTTCTATATTTTGTAAGTAGCATATAATCTTAAGGCAATAGATTGCAGAACTGTAGCTCTAGAACTGATTTTTCAAATTTGTATATTTTTAATGGACGTCTACCTTTACAAATGTTTGGCTCAACTCGCATCTTTCCTCTTTTGAGAGGAATTTATACTCAAGCTTTAAAAGCAAAGCAAAAACTTTAACAGCAAATACTAAAGCTTTAAAAATCCCTAACAGGTTTGTGCCAGATTCTCAGGTGATGCAAATTGGCCTGTTATCACAGAAATTAATGAAGTTGTACTGATTTATGCAAGCTGTAGAATTAGTTTATTTCTTCCAGGTATTTTGAGGGTGATGTTAACTGTGTACAAAAGTGCTCACTTTCTCTTGTCCAAATTGCTGATGTAGTTTGAACCGAATCCCTGAATGTGACTTTCCTTAACTTTTTGGTTTTGCTGAATGTTCTCCTTGAATTACATATAGAGCCAGAAAGCCACAGGTAAAACACTATAAGTTGCATATGATTACTATTGAGCCTCCCACTAGTTAAAAAGCATTAGTGCTGCACCCGTAGCATAAAAGAGGTCTTTTTATAGTCTTTGCTCAGGAAAGCCAAGTTCTGTCTTAAGAGCCTTTTGAAGAGTAGTTCTTTCTCTGTCCCTTGCTTAACTAAGAGTTAGTTGAAGGAGGTGATTGTGGTAAACATTACATAAACCACTTTATCTGAACGTTTCCAATATTTAAAAAAAATGTACTGTAGTTAGTTTGCTTTGCCTTCCTCTATTAGAAATCAGAATCTGTTTGTAATAAATATGATGAAAAAAATAAAAATATTTTAAAATGTTCTATAAAACAAACAATAGTTTGGAGGCTTGGAGAACTGGAGTCTCCGTCCTCGGAGAGGCTCAAAAGTTGTCTGGACAGGGTCCTGGGCAGCTTGCTCTAGGTGACCCTACTTGAGCAGGGAAGTTGGACTAGATGATCTCTGCAGCTCCCTCCAACCTCAGCTGTTTGTGATTCCGTTTGTGAACAGAAAGATAGTATAAGATGTAGCTTGTTTTAAATATTTTTGTGTCCAAGTAGCTAAAGGAAATTACTGAAAAGTGAGAATATCATTTTGCATCACTGAGGTATTGACCAGAGCTTGAAAATGTTACCTCATTTGTGAACACTTGATGTAGTTTTGAATGAAGAAGGAAATGCCTTTAAGAATGACTGATGATCTCGCTTTTATTGCTGTTGAGAAAAAAATATGAAGAGATTTATTTAAGTTTTATATTCAAATGTTGTATTTACTGAGGCAAATTGTGGACCTTTGTCTACAATTGTCTAAATTCATTACATTTGTTCTTTTATTTATAGAACACCTCAATAAAAGCATTAAACACATGGTCCCTGAGAGGATTGTTCTTCATCCTTAGTCAAAATAAAATATTTAAGGTTACATGAAGTTAAGTGGTCTTGAGTAGTGTATAAAAATATGTATAGAAATTCTCAGATAAATCACTTTTTTCTGGTAATTTTAATATAATACTACTGGGAGAGCAGTTCTCTTGGAAGGGCAAATTATCTTTTGAATTGGTAAATGTATTACGACAACGAAGTAATAAGTTGCTGACTTTAAGTATTCAACTTGCATCTAATGTTTGAAAGTTGCATTTCAGATAAGCATTTTTATATCCCGTGAACTCACTGGGAATTTCAGGATCCTTGTTACCATAACGGAGTTCAGGCAGATTCTGGGGGTGTGATCGCTTCCCAGAAAATGCTCTGACGTGCAAAGCAGCTGCAGCTTTATTTGCAGAGAACGAAAGGTCGTGGGAAGGCCCAGGTTTCTGGATGGAGAACCTGTGCAATCTGAACCGAGCAAACAGAGAATTGTTGGAGAATGACAGATGATGTACAAGGTGATGTGATGCTTCCAGCAACTGCGGTTTGTAACTCTGCTGTGACAGCTTTGCCAAACTTAGATCTAGTCTTTATCCGGTTGTTACTATTAGAAATTAACTTGCACCTAGATTTATAATAGTAAATCAAACAACTGTAAACCCATCTTTTGCCCCAAAAGACCATATACTAAGTCTGTTCATTGAAAAACCTTTGAATTAAAGAGAAAGGCTACAACAGTACGGAAAATAATTTTGATCAAATAATTTTTATACAAGTTACCTGCCCTGGCCTCTTTGATTTATGTGCACAGCATGTAGGATATTTGCAGTTACACATATACTACGAGTAGAGACTGACCAGTTAAAATCTGCCATCTGCCAGACGGGCTGCTGTCTTGGGCAGACTCTTCTGGGAGATCGAGCAGAACATTTGCACACGCAAGAACAATGAACTTTTCCAAAGTTGTAGAAAAACCTCCTACCCCTTCCAAGGTACTACCGGTCTTTCTAGGTATATTAACGGATGAATTTTTTCCTTTTGATTTGGAAAGCTTCATTTGGTAGAGTAGCACTGCTTTTGGATAATTTCCTTGTACTTTTCTTTTGAAAATATGTGGATCAACATTATCTGTCTTTCTGAGGCATTTAAAATATATTTGTGTGTGTGTGTATAGATTTTTTCCATGTTGAATATTACAGATCATAATGACTTATATTGCATAAACCAGTATGATTTATATCATGGTTTATTATGGAAGTATTAGAGTGTGATTGCTCTCTCTGGGCTGTTAGGTTTATCAGGATAATCTAGCTACTTAAGAAATATTAAAATGACACACCAAAAATCTTATAAAAATTTTGTTGAAGAAAATTAGTGTGGGTTCCACCCTGGTAAATAAAACAGCCTTTATTTTTATTAGTTTGGTTTTAATATCCAAAGGCAATAATCCACATTATGGATTTAATAGTCTGTGAAGAATTATAAAAGGTATAACAAGGCCTTTGAAACCAGTAACCTCTGGGTTTTTTGTTTTTTTAATTAAATGAACATAGAAATCATCCTCTTCTCCAATCTTTAATTTGTTATAGCTCTACAGGATTAAAGTTTTGAATAATATGCTGAACATCAGCCTGAAGATAATTGTTATGATTAAAATAAGGAAACTAAAATGGGCAAACTAGCTGAGTAGTAGATGATGACAAAGATATCTGAAATAACTAAAGCCACTTTTTTTTTTAACGTTCTGCATTAGGCAGTCAATAGCTTATCTAAGGATCGTGTCTAGTGAAAGATCTCCCCATTTCTCTGCATGAAATCGTGAAATATTTTTTTATTTTTAATATAATATGAGTATAGCTATATTTTTACCTTTGTGTAAGTTTTGTATATTTATATTAAACCTTTGTATTAGCTGTTTTACAGGCCCTCAGTTCAGACAGAGCTACTGTCATGTGACTGTTACTTGTTAAATTTTTAAGGAGGAAAACGGTATTTCAAAGGTAACAAGCAGTGTTGCTTGTAACATGTTGGCTTCATGATAGTGTTCAACTCAGCTAGCATTGTCCATGCGTGTTGGAATTTTTCTTATGGTTGAGATCACCTGCGTAAAAATGGGACAGTTCAATAGATAGAAACAATTTTTAATTGTTTCTGTTTTTGTAAAGAATCAAATGATAATTATTAAAGCATAAAAACATTGTTTTCTAGTGTAATAAAATAAATGCTATGCAAGCTTAAAAGTGTTACACAAAATCACAAAGATTTTTAACTAGCTAATCTCAGTAGTTTTTTTTACTATCCTTGCAATATCTTTGTCTTAATGAAAACAAGTATGGAATCAAATCACAGATCACATCTCAGAAAAGCAGTTTTTCCTCTAACTGAATCACTATATTGATTGCTATTATACATCTATACCATGTAATTTACATGCATATAGAAATTAATAGTTGTATAGATGGTAATATAACTCTCACTATATTTACTATAGCTATTAACTGTTAGCTGGCATCCCTTTTACACTGCAGTTTTTAAGTTTTAATGTGTTAAGAACTAAATTTGCACGTATATAAAAGGACACTGTGTGACTATTTATAGGGAAAGCTGCTGCAAAAACATTATTATATTTATTTTGCAAATGCTTCAAATCTATTTAGTTTACCACAAAATTAATTATTCTTATTATTACATTTAGGCCTGTATATGCTTCCTTAAATTAAACCGTTAGATAATTATTTGAGTTCTATGTGCAATGTAGAAATACTTTTCTCTGCTGTAGACAGAAGCACATTGTAATCAGGCTCTTAAATTTCTAAATGGCTTGTTTTATTTATCTCCATAGCTATTAGCACTAAAAAGCCTTTATGTAAGCAACAAATAGTTTCATGCACTCATAGCATTCTACCTGTGTTGTTCTAAGGAAAAAGGCATTGCAAGTTTAGGAGGAGGTAATGTCTTAGACCAATTGAAATAATTGGAAAAACAGACCACCTTTTGAGCTCATGAGCCTCTCTTTAGGTCTGAAATACCGAGAGAAGTCTTGAAGGGCAACCATAAGTTGAAAACAGTTTTTCCAAGTTTAACTTGGTTATGTTACTGAGCTGCACCATCTGAGAGAAAAATCAGTGGATACCTGTGGAGCAGAGGTGGAGGAAGGACTTCTCCTGTTACCTAGAGAAGGGACAGTATCTCCTGCCAGGCAGGGATATAGAAAGGAAGCTGAAGCTTTGGGTCAGGGGTGAGTGAGACTTACCATGCACCGTAATCCTAATATTCTCATTGGGTTTGTGGTTTTTAGCACCTTTTGGAGTTTTTGTTTAAGCTCCCAGAATCACCTGAATTTTGTGAGTCTCCCTCAGAGTCAGGACAAAGAGGTTTAGAAGATTCAGTCAGAGATTTGGTGTATTCCTCTTGAGTGGTAGTGAAACCACTGAGCAACCATCAATTTTGATGTTGGTTTCTGTGAATCATACTGATTCTTCAGTGAGGGTATTATCTTGTATATGATACAAATTTGTATATGATACATATTTCCTTCCTTCTGGTTTTTAAATACAGTGGGTATGTGACTGACAGTGTAGATTGTGTAGTTTTTCTAGGAGCTGTTAAGGATGGGATACAATATCATTATCTGATAATATGAAACAGGATGCAAAGTCTTTGTTAAGACTTGGTTGGATGAGTCATTTGTTGCTGCAGACTGCAATAGCCTATTTGTCTGTTGATTTCAGTAGAAAAATTGGTGATGAAATAAGAAGCAAAACTAACATTCACCACAACTTTTCTCCCTCTGAAGAAAATCTCTAAAGTCCATGGCTGTGTTCATTAAATCAACAGACAAAAGAGGAGCTTTAGGAGGAGAGGTATCAGATATGAAGGTGAACTTGTGTATCTATAAGATTAGTTGTTCAGCTCTTTACATTATGAAATTCTTACTGGAAGGGAAAGAAACTGTGAGACATGAGCAAAACAAACAATTCCTGAGTTTACTTGTATTTTCTTTCCTCATCTATTTAGTTTCTGGGAACAAGAAAAAGTGTTAAAGTAATTTCAGACAATATAGTGGAAGATTTAACAAACTGAGATACTTAAAATGAAGAGTATAGGCAGATTACCAAAAGCAGATCTGAAATTGGGTAGTGACAACAGAGCCCATCTACTAGATACCTTACCAAAATCATTCAGTGGAGTGCCAGTTTTGATCCTTTTAACTAGTTGTCCCTGTTAGGACAGTATGGAGCATCTAAGACAGTCGGTGGCTATCAAATGTCCTTTTTTAAAGGTTTATGGGGAGCGCATCCCTTAGCTCCAGCAGCCAGGACCCTCTGTGATTGATCTTCGTTAGTGACTTTCAATATCTGGATTCTTATTATCTGATTGTTATTGACTTATCAGTAGCTAAACAGCCTGGAGTTAATAAACTGCCAGACAATGCTATGAAAACAGTCAAAAGTCCAGGCAATGGATGCAGAAGGTTTAGGGAATGTTATGCTCAAAGTTTCCTTAGCTATGTTTTGGTTGAGGCTAGGATGCATACGTTTATTCTTTTTTCCAATTGAAAGTCCTGACGTCTTTCATTGGAAAGGTATTGGTGTTTTGCATATGCAGAACCAGGCAATGCTTACAGAAATTCAGAGAAGATAGTTTTGCAAGATAAGTAACGTATGGTTCTTTGAAAATTCTGCATTGTTTTCTGCAGTGGCAGAAATATTTATTTGTTGAGGGACAGCAATGGCATTGGTATTCTTCTGGCCTTTGCTATTCTGACCTACAAAATCCATTATTATGTGTTTGGATAGGTGAAAATAACAGTTTGAAATGAGTTGGTGGAAAGGAAATACAGATCCGAAAGCCTTTACTGTAGGATGAGGTGGCTGTTAAGTAGGTTGAGTGCTGTTAAGAAAAGTGTCTCCTGACAATTGCTTGTTGTGTTTTGCAAAACTTACATGAAAATGAGAGAGAAAATGATATTTACAGACACGAAGAGGAGGTTTTGATCATAGAACAACCAGAGGATAGGAATCTTATAAAAATTACAACTGTTTAGGGGAACAGAACAAAGTTATGTATTGCTCTCTTTTTAAGGCAAGGTCAAGCCTAAACAAAGATTTTTGTTGTAGCTCTTATCTGCTCTCATAATTTACAGCTGAGTATAGGTCTGTGGGCCTGTGGTGGCTGTTGAATTTGTATGTGTATTCAATACTAGGAAATACAGTATAATTTTTTAAGATTCTGGGGTATATAGCATGAAATAGGTAGCTTCCAAAATAATAAATGTGTGGAAATGTTTCAGGAGGCAATAAATAGATGATGCTTTTACATCTCTACCTTAGTTTGAAAAAAAGATGATTCCTGTAGTAGAATATCAGTGGAATGAAACATAAGAATCTTCATGTAACTGGGATAAAAAAGTAAATTGTAGCCATTGCAGCTAATAGATATGTTTGCACATGCTTTTTTGTGTCTCTGCATGCTTCTTAACACAGGCAAACTATGTCAAGATCCTAATGTACAAGATCACATCGATTCCCAAAGTATAATTATTCCGTAATCAATAATAAGGGAAATGACACAAATGTCAGAATTCCCTGCAAGATGATATTGAAAAGAAATCCCTAGGAACGTGCAAGTGTGCACGCTGCAAGGTGACATTTCAGGAGCGTGACTTTGGGGCAGGCAGAGGTGCCAGGGAGGCAGCGGGGCCCGAGCGCATCCTGGCAGCAGGTTTTGGCAAGTGTGAAACACTACTCATGGGGAATATGTTTCTCATTGTGTCACGCTTAAACAAATGTGATATCCAAATCTGCCTTCCCCATCCCTGAAAAAGCCCCGTTCCAAAATAGGTTTCCACATTCAAAGGCTAAAAGATACATAAAAAACCCCACAAACAATACAATTTTTTTTTTTTTTTTTTTTTTGATAAAAGTCTCATTGATATAACAAAGCCTGGATTTTCTAAGGATAAAATTCCACCATAGACATTCTTAGATTTATACTTTGATAAGGCATGGTAATGAAACAGTCCTGTTGCTTATACAGAATTGCAGATTTTTAAAGTGATCAACCACGTAGCATGTCTTATCAGTAAACAGATGCTATCAAAACATTTAGAATTATAGTGGGAAAATGTTATTTCACAATATAGCCACTAAATAAAAATATTTTTTTAAAATCATAGGAATAGTTTTTAACCCTGAAATTTTCACTCTTTAAAACAGGAGTCTTCATATTTGAGTAAATGTTTTCTTGTATTTTTAAGTGATTTTTTTTCTGTAGTATTTGCTGTGTTTGCTTCAGAAAGTGAACATTGTGTTTGCAATATTTTCTACAGAATCATTCTGATAGTATCATCAAGTGAGTTGGATAACCCATTTTACATATAGAAAACTAGAGGATGTAAATTAAAGTCAAGATTATCCAAAGTATTTGCTATCTTTATGTCCAGGTATTAAATAAAAATATTGAATGGTAAAGTATTTTACTATTTGTTTTCTTGCTTGCCTTTTCCATAGTTCAGTGATATTGAGGCAAAACTCAAGGTGGCTTTTCTATTGATAAAGATTCTTGTTGATATATTTAGGTGCTTCTTTGAATATGCTCTTTTTTAAAAAAAACATTGAAGGGTGATACAAGGTTTTATACATCATAAACCCATTATATTAACAAGAGGAAAATTCATATTTGTTTCAACAAAATACTTGTGAGCAATATCCATTTTACTGAGAACTTGAAAGACTAATTTTGTTTCCTCTAACAGTAATTTGTTTTTCATTGCTCTCTAAAAAGTTTGAAAAGGAAATACCTACCTGTCACTTAGAACACTACAGGTTGTATATCTTTTCACCAGCAAAATGCTGGTGTGTATTATATAGATTGAATTCCAGACCATTCATGTACATTACTGCCATGCAAATATTATTTAATGCATAAAATACTTCTAAAGCAAAATTCAATAAATGTTGTATTCTTCATAGAGTGGTAGTTGAAAAACTCATAAATTTAGATTACGCAGTCATGTCAGTGAATTCAAATTAATGAAATGGCATCCCACACAAGCACTATAGTAATCTACATATTAATTTCCACTAATGTATTTTTATGGCTGAAACAGACTTGTACGAGTCATATTCAATAAAATACAACAGATTGTGAAACAACAAACAGTGAGCAGTTGGGTATGATTTATCTGTTGTTCCACTGGATCCTCATTTTCCCAGGAAAATGCTTTGTCTACATTATTAATGTCTGACAAATTTCTTGTATTCACGCCCTCAAGCAGAATATGTCTGTTAATTTTGTGTAACGGCTGCTTTCAAAACAAATGATATTTATTTTTCATATTATGACAATCCTAATAAATAGAAAATAAAGCTAGTTACGTGGGGTTGGACACTAATATGAAACACATTTTTGTGTTACAGGTTACAGGGAGGGAAGTATAATTTTCAATTGATTTCCTATGCTTTTATTTTATACTGCAGTACCTTCTTACTGCAGTAAGTTACCTACTTAACTACTGAAAGTTTCTTTTTTCTTTTTTTTTTTTTTTGGCTCCTACAAACATGGGCAGAGAACGTGCCGTCGCAGAATGCGCCAGCAAGCTGCTCTCCTTCAGAAGGAAGCCAGCTTCAGCTCAGTTGCAGTAACCTCCTCCAGAATTAGGGTCTCTTGCAAAGAGTTTTTTTGGATTAGTTTTCCCAGCTTCTCCTCTAGTTGAGTGGCAGTTCGGAATAGCATATAGAGTGTGTGTGGAGAAAATACTGGTTTTGGAAGCGTTGATACTGCACTAGCTAAGCAGTAGGCAAAGCTGCATACAAAATCTCTAGGCAATCTCAGAAACTTTTATAGTATTAAAAAACTAGTACATGCTGTTAGTTTAAAAGGTACCTTCAACACCAAACAGCTTAGAAATCAATATTTTTTTCTTTCCTTAGTGTGTTAGCATTACGTGACTAGTCAAATACATACTGACACGTGACATGAAGTCTTTACATACGCACTGCTGTACGTATCCTGCTCAAATGACGCACACCCAGAGTTACTCATAGTACGGCAAAGATCCCAGAAAAAGAAATACCCGTCTTGGATATAGCTGTGAGCCTTCATGGGAGAAGCTCTCCCAACTGTTGCCACTACTGACAGTGTAAGTAGGGATAACGTAAGAATGTGTTTAGCATTGATGGTTTCTGGAGAGAAGCTACAAAAGTATCTATAAGTTACTTTGTTTCAAAAATACCATGCTGTTTTTTTTTCGTTTTATTTTAATTTGGATAGTAAGCCTCTCCCCCTGTAGTCTCAAAAGACTTAATTTCTCATTTCTTTTTACTACATATCGTTTTTATTATTGCATGCTACATTTTATTATTGACCTCAGTTTTAGAACTGAAAGAAATGTTGCTAAACTTTCATATACTAGGTTGAAATAAGAATAAATGAAAATGTATTTGGAAGATTTTAGGCAAAAGAGCACCACAGACAATGTTCATTATGAATATTTGATAAGTCTGTAATACTGATGTAAACAAAAATAAAGGAGATGCTAAATATAAAAGCATCAGGGTGAGTTATAGAAACAGAGAGTAGCTGCTGCCCAATCCAGCTCCTACCCATGCTAATTGCTTACACACCTGAGGCATTTGTGGTTATCCAGAAGGCGTGATCTCAATTTCCCTGAGTTGTTTACAGTGCGAAGCTGCGTATATTGGAGCAGGAGGGTTATTAGCTGATCACTGCATCTTTCACGAGCTGTAATTGCCTCTACTTCTCAGTGTTTGCTAGGCAGTGAAAAAACAATTTCCAAGCTAAATAAAAACTCACTTAGTGCCAGGCGTGTATAGAGATGTAAATTGGATGCATTTGGGGTAAAAGCTGTTTCCAGGTGCAGAGCAGCCTGCGTGTGTGTGTGCGTGTGTGTGTGCGTGCGTGTGTGTGTTGGGGGGGGGGGTGTGATACAGAGTGGGGTCCCTGCACCCAGTGGCGGAGGGCTCCTGTTATGCTGATGGTAATGTAGTTGGTGATTAGCATGGAGTATATTTTTCTAAAGATTTGTAATTTGGTAGAGGAAGTGATACGTATGTGTGTAACTCTAATATTAATGTCAAACATGTGCGTAAAGATTGCCACATCCTTTTCAGCGCGGTGTTGGGCAATACTCCTCGGATCATTGTTTCTCACTAATGGCTTTGTTAGAATCTTTTTCTCATTTGGGGAAATGAAGAATCACAGATTCGCCAAATGCAAAGATACTTAACGTGTTTCAATATATTTTTACAACAGTAGAATGTTTTTTGAGTTGTTTTCTAAATATTCAGATTGATGTGCTGCTAACAGCAGCAGCACTGTAAACAGAAGATGAAAACTTATGGCAATGCACCTACAGCTGTTTTCCCTTGAGCATGCCCTCTTTCAGGAGAAGGTAGATTTGCAATGCTGTGAGGGACTTAACATTTTAATGTGGCTCTAATTTGATAGTAATATTTGAATTATTAGACCCTTTGTTAAAATCTGTGGCTTATTTAGGAAAATTTGTGTACATAACTATTTAAAGTGATTTTGGACATGACTACTGTGGTTAGTGAAAGGAAGATTAGTTCAGGCTTCATTCTTCCATTTTCTGTATTTGCTTTATATAGCTTGCATTTTTGAAGTCTGTCTTTAGGAATGAACATGCTTTTCCAAGCATTCAGATCTGTATTTGTTTAACATTACTCTTTTCACGTACAAAGGAACTGACTTTTTCCAAAGTGTATTACACACAAGAGCACAGAATGACTCTGCTGGCTCAGACCTGAGCTGCTTAGCCCCGTAGCCTCTCCCCAGAGGTAGTATCTAGTCTGGATGTTGTCCTCTTTCTGCTATTGTAGGCAAAAAATATTTTGTATAACTCCTTGTATAAAAGTTGCATTATATATTTCAAAACCTGTATTTACAGGTAGAAATATGATTGACTTACCTATACTAGTTGATTCTACACCAGCAGTTTGGAAATTTCCTCTTCTTTTCCCAGCTTTCTCAGTTAGATGAAATTTGTATATATGAAACTCAGCAAACAGATCAAATAAAATGAACAAGATTACTTGTCCACAGAAGGTTGTCTGAGTTAATCAAAGTTGACGAAACTTTGTGCATACAGAAATCTCAAGTGTTTTGAGTGTTGTGGGGAAAAATTGAGGATAAGGTTAAGTAAAACAGATTAGGAGAAAAAAATAAGTACCAGTCACAAATGCTTTTGGTCATAAAAAGAGTAGATTTTTGAAGGACATCATTTTTCTTACTGCATTAAAATCAGAAATATTTCAGTAATGAAATGGTATTTTTACAAGGCGATTCTCAACTTAGTCATGCAGGTGTACATTTCCCCATCCAAATCCGTATTGTGCAGTTCTTTTTATGATATGTAATGTTGCTCTTTCAGGAAAGAGAGTGCTGTGAGTGATGCAGAATATGCATGTTAGCAATATCCTGCATAGTAAATTAATATTGATAATATTTTACAGTATTATTAAAAGGTTAAGTGGCAGAGATAATTTCTAAATGACCTGTAGATTTGCAAACCTTTCTTAGGAATATCATTTGAATCACCATGAAATGCTTAAATGGATTTGCTCATCTTGTAAATAGTTAAGTAACGAGTCTTTATTACTTCAATTTTATGAGGCTGTAACCAGCAATGACATTTCTTGACCAACTTTACAAGAGATTATGTGATGTTTAAAGAAAGTACTACTTTGAAGTTACCTCTTTGTTAAAAAAAACTTACAAAATAATTATTTTGAAATACTTCTTTTTTGTTGTTTGTTTTAAGAAGTTACGAGGATAACTACTTTTCTTTAGCCATCAATTCCCGTGTTCATTCAACTCACGTTTTTGAATGATAAAACTAGGTAAGTTGTTGGACGAACAGGGGATAGCAATGATGGTCTTGCCTTGCATCCTATTGCCCTGAAGTCATTTATTTTAGTAGTATCGGAATGAATGGTTTCTATTGTAAGTGTTAACTATTCTGATGTGAATATTTATTATTTTTTACTTGTAATTTTTACCTAATGGCTGAGCTTAGTCACTTGGAATTGTTTCTTTTCCTTGGATGAATAAACTAAGCTTTTCAAAGTTGGGATGTACCTGAAAAGTTTAGATACTACTTGCAGTCTTTCTGGCAAATAATGAAATGCTTTTTATTAGTTTTGTTTTTTTGTTTTTCCTTCCTGGAGTTCCACAGAGATGGAGAGGCATAACAGAAATCAGGTAGGCTTAGAGATCTAAGACTCTTAAAACTTGACATGTTTTTCTAATTTTTTTTATTTTAACCTGTACCGCATTCCATTATGCAGTGTCCATAGGATCCCTGTTTAATCAGTATGTGCATTTCTTATATTTTTCTGAGGTTTACTCATCTGTAAATCTAATTCACTTACAATGTTTTTTTTCCCCTCTGGACTCTCCTGCATAGCTATATATTTTATTTTCTTTCTTTCTTTCTTTCTTTCTTTTTCTGAAGAAAAGCTGGAACTTGTGTAAAATCATCTTTTGTTTTAGTCTAGCTCAGGTCACCCAGATGTAGACCTCTTAGCTAGCAGAACAGTTTTCTCACAGGATCCTTCTTTGGAGTCATGCTTGGGGGACAGTTATTTGCCACGTAATAGATAAGATCTCCTTTCACTGTATTGCATTTATGAATCTTTTCCTTTTGTGTGTGAGATTAGCTAGAAGAGAGAAGGCAGGGAAGAAGAGCATCTTCTCTTCCCTTACTCTCTGGATAGAATCTGCAGGTAAGAGAGGCAAAAATCTCTGAGGAAGTAAAACACTAAATTAAAAAAATCTATTATTTCTTCCATGCTTTGCCTTTTCTTATTGGGAATATACTTTCTGAACTGACTTGGTATTTTGTGAATGATGGAAATGGACACCTTTAAGATTCTGTAAAATCTAAAATTGTGAATCAGAGCAAACTGTCCCTAACATGATGCACCTAAGACCTTCCACTTCTGCTCACATTCAGAGGAAGTTCAAAGTGTCACTAGGGAGATCAGATATGAAGCAGCACAGAACTGTTTTAATATTGCTTCATTTGGGTCAAGGACGATGGAGGGTTATTGGTAGGGAGAGTCATCTCCTGCAAAGGCTACCCTGCACCCTGAGGCAAAATTCAGTCTGAAGCTTTCAAGCTGTATATGTTTTGTAAAGCAGGTTTCCCTTTGTAGTCCCCCCCCCCCCTCTTTTTTTTTTTCCCTGCATGGCTTTGTTCTCTCTTTTTCAGTTTCTTGTACTTCAACGATTTACTCCTAGACAGGAAAAGTTCTCAGAAGTGAAGAGAGTGCATTTATGAGAATGCATTTATACTTCTGTAAGAATAACAGTGACCACCATGTAACAGGAGGAACTGAAACGTGCGGAAAAGTTCTGTAGAAAAGGTTTTAGGGAAAAGAGCTTCTTAATATTGATTTAAATGATATTTGTTTGGGTATTTTTTTCCCCTACCTTATGAGAGGTACTGTATTTGACACATGCATAACACTTAAGGTGTTTATGAAGGGCTGGATAGACGTTTTTATGATATTGATTGCTTTTACTCAGAGGCTATGTGGGATTTAAACCTCACTTTTTTTTTTTTTTTTTTTTAATTTAATAGAAACCAACTATTCCAATTCCAGCAAAAATGCAATATGGGAAAAGCACATCTTGTGTCGGTACACTTAGCAAAATTTTGGGCAGGTTCAAGCCCATCATCAAGCCTTATTCGTTTTGCAAACTTTTTTTTGGTGTTTAATTGCTCATTCTCTTCTTAAAAATTTGGTCAAATGTAGTACAAGTGCTGACGTGCACTCAAAATGGTAGAAAAAAAAGTCTTAGATTTGGAATGAGAATTGTTGGGTACCAGAGGTGTGTCTAGTGGTCTATAGTGAGGCAGGTGGGGAAAATAAAATGTCTCCAGTGTTTATTATGAGCTCTGTAGCTTTGTTGCTTTGAACATGTCGTATTTTATTTCAAGCACTCAGTAGCAGTTCCTGGGTACCATGGGAGGCTGGTAGCATGTTTCCTTTATTTTATGTGCAGTTAGACAGGGCAACACATGACAAAACCTGGACTTCAGCACCACAGCGTGTTCTGTGATCTTATGTTTAATTCCCATTTGGCAGCAGTCTGCTGTCTCTAATAACAACAAAACCTTTCCGAAGCACTATCTCTATAAGATGTACTGCTCGGAAACAGCAATGTTAACTGTAAAACCTTTTACAATTAAAATAGTAGCACCCTCTAGTGTGGATTTGGTTATACTGGTAAAAATCCCTTACATAAGTAGAGGTATTGAAAGGAGGAATAAATTCCTGTAGTACAAGAATTTATACTAGTATAAGTCTGTTGAAAGTAAAGGTTGTAGTGTACAAATAGTTAATGTGGCTCAGCTGAGGGGGGGTTATAAACACCTTCAAGAGGTCATCTTAAACCCATAAAGCTATTTGCAAAGTTAGTCTGTGGCTATTTGCAAAGTTAGTCTGTTGGTCTAAACACATAGGTCAGGCAAAAAATTACATAACAATTGATTTAAATCATTTTATACCTAAGTGATTCCATTAAGACTTAATGTGAAATGACAGCATATTATGGTAGAATTTAAGTGCTTTTTACTTTGTTTACAGTGATTGTCTCACATAAAAACTAATTTATTTTGCAAAAGGTTAAGGAAGGGTGATAAATCAGCTTGCACTTTCTTCTGTCTTAAAGCTGCACTTTTAAACCAAAGAAAATATGGATGTTTATGAGAACTGGTGAAGATCTGAAAGTAGTGGTGACAATTTGCGCATCAATAAATGTTCATCTGACTGAATCCAACAGGAAGGGCCATTCATTAAGAAATGTTTTGTGGTATTTAAACCTTATTCAAAGACTTATGAGAAAAACTTTTATTCTTGCAATGTTTTATGCGATTAAATCTATCGTTCTGCAGGTGCTGAATGATACTTGAAGCCTTTTTGGCTTTTTTCCCAAATGTGGAGAAATTGATCTGGTTAGTCAGGCATGTCTTGTGCCCGAGGGCATGTTTATTTACAAATTCCATAATCTCCATCCTCGTTCTTTGACTATAGTAACAACAAGCAACAAATGTTCTCCTTGTTCTGACATCCAAACCTCTTTCTTCGTCAGGCCTCTCCATCAGGATTCATCAGAATCTCTGCTTTGCTTTACTCTGTCTTTGCATCACAGGAACATAGATCTGAAAGGGACCTCTTCTTTGCAACCTTTCTTGCCAACATAACAGAATATGTCCTATTCTGTAATTATGGGAGGTAGCAGATTGTTAGAAGTGATGTGTGTATATGTACACAGTGAATGTCATAACTAGGAAACAATTCATATTTTCCTGTAAAATTCCAGTCTTAAATTTAAGGAAATCTCACGATGAAGTGCTGAGTTACTGTCTAGGGTAACTTGGAGATGGAGCTCTGAGAATCAGCTCATAAATTAACAGTGCACCCATTTATAATCAGCTAATTCGAGCATAACGATCCCAACCATAAAATGCTGACTTGCATTTCAGGCTGTAGTTAAGAAGTGCGGGGTTGTTTATTAGGAGAGGGGGAAAAAACATGACACAAGACCATTTTTGACAGTAAAGGTACTAAACAAAACCCCATTAGTTTGTTTTACCTCGGGAGATTACAGATTCTCTGACTTTGGAGGTGCATAAGAAGAGATCAGAAAAACGTGTCAGGAATGTGGTAGGTAAGGTTGATGCCAGCTTGGAGTGTAGGGATGAATTTGGTGACCCTGATTCTTTCTGATTCTCTTTATTTATTAGACTTTCTCTGGAATGATGTTTGATGGTCTCTGCAAAGCAGTTTATAGAAATGAAGAACGTATGTCTTAAGAATACTTTTTTTTTTTTATTATTGAAGATCTTATTTTGGCTATGTGAAGTTATTTTATGAAGTTTTCATTATAATGTTCAGTGTTTATGATGTTCTTTTCTCATGAATACTAAGTAATTTTCTCTTTTTGTGGGACGATATTGTAAGAAGATTAGTTGGGAGAAATCAGAAGTCATTTCTGCATTCACTCATTCTCCATACTTGTGATTCATAATACCATTTTCTATTTTATAATGGAAATGATATCAAGAGAGAAAATATTTCAGATTCTCTTCATAAGTTCTTTAACAAATCCTTTACATTCCTCTGCAGTTTAACATAAACTTTCTTATTTCCTGCCTCTGGTGTTTAATTTTCTATAATGCTTGTTAGATTTCCATATGCTGGAGTTGAGTTTGGGGAAAAGGCATTTATAATTTAAGGGTTTCCTTCCCTTTGTGTTTCATTATCCATGTATATAATACTGTAAGTTTTGTATGAGTAATACTTCTTTTATTAAACTTTTTTCCCCCCCCTCAAGAGTCAAAAATCCTTTGTTGCATGAAGAAATAATAGTAACAATTGGCTGCCATAACTTCAGACCGCTCCCAATGAAAAGGGTACCCAGCTGTCACGGGCAAAACAGTCTCAACTCAGGGCATTTCACTTAATTTAACTGATTGCCAATTAACAGGAACTTTTAATTACTGATTTGAGTATTGAGAGAAAAAATATATGTAAATAATTAAACAAACACTTAGGGAAGCAGTTTTACGTATCCTTCCTTGGGTTCAACTTCAGTCCAACACTTCTCCCCCTCATTCCTAGCTTCTGCTCCGCTTACTTTCACCGCATTATGCTCAGGCTCTCCTAGCTCCTCCAGTGAGGCAATGGGTGGTGTAGGAGGTCAGGTTGGTGCCTAGGGCTTTTTCTTCCACTGCTCCTGGCTTCTTACTGTTCTTCTGCTCCAGCGTGGGCTCCTCCATGGGCTGCAGTCCCTCCAAGGTGTCCTTGCCCCGGCATCAGTTGCCTGTGGCCACAGTGCCCCAGGGGTCTCTCTGCTCCAGGATGGGTGCTCCAGAAGCCACTCAAGGTACCTCCTCCGAGATGGAGTCCCTCCTCCAAGAGTGCATCTCCAGCCATGTCCCCAGCAATATCCTCTTCAACATGTCCTCCATTTTGTTCCTCCAAACGCATCTCCTGCCCCTTGTTTCTACTGCTCTTCCTTAAGTGTGTTTCAGCAGCAGCACCACCACGTGCTCCTCTAATTGGCTGATGTTTTGGTGCAGGGTGGGTAGTTTCCATCCGTTTCAGAGCTGGCTGGACCTGGCTGTGACTGGCACAGGGCAGATCATGGCCTCTCTCCATACAGGTCACCCTTGTATCCCCCTGCTACCAAAACTGTGCCATTTGTGCTCAATTCTATATTGCACCTTTGATTCCCCCTTATAGCTTTTAAATTTTTGCCAAATGAGACAAAGTAAACTCAATTACTTCGAGATCATTGCTTATGGAAGCGGTGAGGAGGGATTTTTTTTTCTGATTTTTTTTCTTTCTTTCCCTTTCTTTTTAAATTGTCTGTGCTATACAGAGATTCTGGCAGGAGTTCTGCTGTTGAGAATCTGTAGATCTCCAGAATGCGATGTTCCTGCCAAAACCATAATTAGATTCCAGAAAACTGCATCTTGCAAACAGAAAGAGAGCTTAAATATAGAAAAGTTGATAATTGGATATTAAAAATAATTAAATATGGATTTACAGAAATTTTTCCTCTAATCTGTTTGTTTTTCTTTTTGAATAATTGGAAAAGTCTTTTTTTCTGAATGTAGAAAAGCAGTCAAGAATTTAAGACCTAAATAGTAATTTATGTTTCTAGCTCCTGCTAGAACACTTACGGTCCTATGAAAAATGTTCTAGAGATTGTTCCTAAGGGTCTTGGGAAATGGCAGTAGTACTGCAAAAGCTAGTATAAAATATCATACCTTCTAAGTGGTTCACATTTGTGTACATTGTTTCTGCCCTGAGAAGTAGTTTTGCACTTAAAAATTATTTACGTGATACTATTAAAACTGTAAACTTGGAAACCTGGGGTCAAGTACACCTGCTGATTTATGCTAATTTACTGATTAAGATGCAATAATAATTTAAGAAATATTCTTTTAATCATTAGCCAGAATAGGTGATGTCCTGGGTATAGAAGTCTGGAATTGGCTTTTGCTATTAGGTACCTTCTTTAGTTGAAAAAAAAAGTCTGTATTAAAGTTTTTCATTTTACAAAAACAGTACAAACTATTCAGGTGGGCATATTTTATTTCATGTATGTTTTAAACTGAAGGAATTTATACTGTTTAACTTAGTTGTACTAACATTTTTTAACATTTTGGGGATTTGAATCTGACAAGTTTGGAGTTGCTCTATGGATGGATATACATTTCCTCAAAAGAATAAGTATAGCTTATTTCTACATGCAGTCCTTCTCTGAGGAGTACTTTTTCTCTTGACTTCTTTCCTGTGGGAAAGCAACTTGTGCTGTAGTGAGCCAGATCTCTGATTTCACTTGGAATTTTTTTTTATATCCTTTTTTTAATTTAGATATAAAATATATAGTCAACATCTACAATGCATTTTTGAAGAACTTCTTAGCTGAAAGGTGGCATTATTTTAAGTACGGTTAATTGTTTTCTTTTAAAGTCAAAATATGAGAGAATTTTCCTGAGGAGATTTAGAATTCAAGTGTTTTCTTAGTTTTCTAGGGAATACAGTATGCCTTTAAGGAAGCAAAGAGGAAATTATGAATGGAAGGGAAGCCTCTTGCATCACTTCATCCAGTACTCTCCCATTAAAGACTACTACACAACATAATATTTTTAATTACTTTGGGTTACCCCGTAGTTTAACTGGAAGGTTGTTCAGAATTTCTCTGATTCCAGGATCAAAAACTGCCCTTTTAATTCCAGCCTAAATTTACTGAGTATCAAATGATTATTATATAGACAGTGTGTATATTCAGTTTATATATTTTTTTGTTCTGCTGTTACTGCTGTCTTTCAGCTTAAATAGTTCTTGTTTCCTATTATCTGCCTTTCTAATGTATTCTAAAGGACTGTGATGTCCTCCCCAGGCTTCATTTTGTTAGGTGAACAAAAAAAGTTGTACCATTAGCAGTAGTCAGAAGACTAACAATGTGATGCATATTGACACTTTCCTGTACCTGACTATTGTAGCAGTCTTAAATCAATGAACAGTCGTTAACAGTATGGAAGCATCAGTCCACTTTCTTGGCATTAATTTATGTGATGTTTGTAAAAGATAAGAAATAATAATAATAAAAAAAACCCAGGTGTCTTTATCTGTTCAAAAGGAGACGACTTTGTTCACATTCGTTTTAAAATAGTGGGGAGAATTAACTGTATATAATCATCACAAAATGCTGCTTTTCAGTTCTTCAAGGGAACTAGCTGTTGTTGAAAACTTTGCTGAAAAGTTACTATTTGCTTCTTGTTTTGAGCTGGGTCATATGCAGATTCCCACCTGATGGCTAAATCTGGGTTTATCCAGTGGCTTTGTCATATGAAGTCTGTTTTGTTTTGTTTTGTTTTTGCTTGTTTTTAAGATTGAAGAAGGTAGGGGCAGTTTTTGAGTAAGTCTAGTCCTACTGCATTCAATAATTTATTATGTTTTTCTCCTCAAAAACTTTATTTAGTTTTAGTTTGCATTTCTAAAATATTGCTATAGTGTATCAGAATATAACACTTGTAATCTGAAGCATGTTGATAAAATAATTAAGGCTGAAATATCAGATTGTAATCTTAATATTTTAAGTGATTTTTTTTTTTTTTTTTTTTTTTTTATGCAGCAAGAGTTTTACAGCGGTATTGAAATCCTGAAATGATCATCCTAGTCATATAGATATCAAAATAAGAAATTCCCTGATAAAGTGGAACTACCTTAAGTTTCTTTGTGATGTTTTGGATAAGTAGGATACGGTATATAGCAACTGCTGACCAAATTCATTGAAGTTAGTAGAAAAGAACAGTACAGGTATGAAAATGCCTCCAGGATGATGGGCAGCCTCTTTATTTGCTCTATTCTTATTATACCTAACATATGACCCTAGCCCTAGAAATTATTCATACCCTTTGTAGGAGAGCACAGAAAAGATCTTTGAGGACAGAGACAAGGATAAAATATTAGAATGCTTACACTATATAAAGAGGGGAGAAATCAGAGGAATATGTATTATAACAGCTTTTTAAAGTAACTAGCCATCGAAACTTTGTAGCAGCTTAATTTTTAGCTCATCCACCAAAAATACCAGAAAGGTTGAAAGAGATTGTTTAGGGGAGAAATATGAGCATGGAGAATACCACATATATTTCCTAAAACTCCATCAGTCATGCTCCAACTG
Source organism: Rhea pennata (assembly GCF_028389875.1). Classification (NCBI taxonomy): domain Eukaryota; kingdom Metazoa; phylum Chordata; class Aves; order Rheiformes; family Rheidae; genus Rhea; species Rhea pennata. The sequence continues at coordinate 30,090,822 of NC_084663.1, forward strand.
TCAGTGGCTTTTCTTGTCTAAAATAACAGTAAATATGCCTCATCCTCATCAAATATTCAGTCTTCATCAAATTACCCTTTTCATGTGCAATGTTAAGCAACCTCATTGGCTTCTCTGTAACCTGTATCAACAGGTTGTTAGACCAGATCATTACATTTCTCTCTGTTTGATAGTGAACAGACCTGCAATTGCAGCTTGAGATGTTTCCACTTCATGTTCATTTTGCTGCACATACTTTCATTTATATTTAAAATGTTGCACAGGGTTGTGTAACCAAAACAGTACTTGCTACATGCACGCAGCTCTGCTTGCTCTATGTTCTTAGACTGCAGATGAGAATGTGTCTTCTAGAAAGCCTTGCAGAAGAGACTTGTAAGACAAGTTGCTAAAAGGCATATTTTTGAAATCTTGAGGATTTTTCTTGTCTCAAATCTCTGTAAAAGAAATCTCAGTTAATATTTTATACTTTGTGTTCACTTTAGAAGGTTTGGAAAAAAAAGTTTAAATTTCCTGATTAATTGAACTCTGAAATGCAGCGCTGTAGGGTGTCAACCCTACTACATTTTAATCATGTCCAAAAACTGAAGGAAAAAATAAGTTTAAAAATACATTTTATATATATATAATGCCTAGAAGAAGTGTAATTACAAAATTAAATTGTGGTAAAAAGTCAAACACAGTATTTTCAAGAGTAAGTTTATTTTCAGCAATTTCAAGGTACAATATTTTGGAATCACTTTTTTTTTTTTTTAACAGGAATTATTCACAAAAGTGAATTTGCTTTTGACAACTACAGGAAGTAAATTGGATCCTCAATAAGATACAGAGAGTGATGAGATAGGAAAAGTTGGCAAGTGGTAAAATACTTAGTTGCTGTTTTTAAAACAGGAAAAACTGCCACACGCCAACTTGCTTAATTTGGGACTGAATTTTTAAATGCGTAAGATGTTTGTTTCCATATATGACAGAAGGTCTCAGACTGAAAAGGAAAATACAAAAGTATTTTGTATCGTGGAACTTATCCATAAACAGATAATGCTAAGTGCTTGGCAGTCCTTCCAATTTGTTAATTATTGTACTTTTGCAATACTTCTCAGTAGTGAAAGATATTCAAATATTGTATCAACCTAGAATAATTCTTTTGATCTTGGAGGAACTATTGTATTGTCTAGTTAATATGAGCATAATCAAAGTAAACTGCTTTTGTATGTCACTAGAACCCATTCCTATTCTACATGCCATAAAGGGACAGGCCTGCCTGCAATACTGTAGAAATCAGATTTGTAAAACAGTCTTGTCGGATTTTACTCATCCATTTGCTTGACATGAGGGCTAAAAACTCATAATAATGTTTTTTATAGTTAATATACTCTTTCTTGTAATAAATTAAAAATAAAAAATCCCCAGGGAATGAAATTACAAACTAATTACTTCAGGAATTAAATTTTTTGCAACAATAAATTTTACGAAGTGGGAAAGTATCATGGGTATACTGTGTCTGAAAAACACATTGACTCAGAAAATTAGCTGATTTTTTTTCTGCATGCCTTCAAAAGCACTTCATATCAATTTCTTTATTTTAGTTGTACCATTCTCCATTTTGTCTCGTAGCTTATTTTTTAGCAAAGGTAAGCAACCCTCAGTAGTAGCTCTCCCGAGTGCCATCATTTTCTAGGCATTCATTTCAGAGGTTAGCATTTATTAGTCCTAATGTGCCATATCTTCCCTCTTGCTTCCTCTTATGTTCCCTCTTCAATCTATCCATGAAGCATTTTTGTTCTATACTCTCAGATCCCTCCTATAAATTTTCTGATGCACATAAATAATTTACTAAATTGTCACCTGTGGGTATAAATTTTATGTCCATTTACACGTCTGAGTTATGATAACTTTGTTTTCTTCTTTCTTCCTCTCTGAAAATTGTCTTTAGACTTGCAGTTTCTTGAGGCCCTTTTTGGCCTGAAAACCATCTAGTAAACCTAGTAAAATCTAATAGAATATTTTTAAAGGAGAATTAATTCATAATTTTATGTGATGAAGTATCAAAAGATTTTCTACCTCCACCAAGATGTGTAGAAAAGAGGAGAACCGTTTTTTCCTGATCTTTAATGCTCATTTAACAGATAGCACTTGACTGAATATGCTTTCTATTAGTTTGTTGAGCTTGCCAAAACTAAGCTCTTCTTCAGTAGTGTGCTCTAAGCCTTGCTCTTGATCTTTTCCTCTGTCAGGAAGGCACAAGTTGCAGGTAATAAGAGGGGTAATATTTCGTGTCAGTTAGGAAAAGAAGACAGGCTTTTTGGTACACAAGCCCAGGTGTTAAATACAAGCAGCCCAGCATTATGATTTTGCTTAACAAAAGATAGTACTTAGAGCCTCACAGCTGTAACCACACTATGACTTTTAACTTTACTGGCATTAATCTGACATGGAGAGTAAACACTAATGTCAGAGGTGCATATTGTTATATTTATTAGCTACTCTTTTCAGTTGTGAGAATTTAAAACTGTACCTTAGAGTGCTAAACAGTGAAGAATATACTAACAATGAATTATATCACTTATGTAAGATCTCTCATAAGAATATCATCTTTGTCCTGGAAAGAGTCAAATTTACACTTATGTAGTTTATAAAGCATTGTTAAAAATGTTCACCCTGTCTTTAAATTCTACTGAAGCCTCGGAAGTTGTCCTCTGATTTTATTTTTTTTTTCCAATTTAAATTCACAAACTATATTTTAGGTTTATAGGAACAGCCTAAGTAGGAGAAGTTCTTGCTATAAGCAGGCTTGTCTAGTAAAAAGAGGCAGTAATAAGGAGAAAGGCTTATCTTGTAGCTATTCTGAGAAAATCAAGCTGTTCTATAATAATTAAGGTGTCAATAATCTCTCTCATGTTCACAGCTATAATAGCTGGAAAAAAATAACAGAAAGAAAACATGTAATCCAAAAACAAGAAATAACTTTATGAACTGGAAAGGAGATGAGGAAATTTGTCTGAAAGATGTCTGTTACTTTCCTTTAGTATTTTTCCAGCTTTGAAAACTGTATAGAAAAGGTTAGGAGTGAGCAAAGACGTTATGGGAGAGGCAGGGTTTCTCCGTTGGACAGTATCTGACAGAAGTAAAGGAGGTATTAAGTATGTATGCTCAAGTTTAATATTAGTAGTGGAATGTACTTCAGTTCTTTGCTAAGACTGATGTTACTTAATGTGCTGTTATTAACCAGAAAATGGAGAGTGAATAGAGAGATGGAAAATTTTGCAGAAGACACAAAATCGTTTAATCATTTTACTTAAATTCAGAAGGCTGTGAAGTACCCTAGCAATGCTGACTTGCAATGATTTGAATGGCATGATGGCAATAGAAATTCATTCAGACAGTTGCAAGGCATCCTAAAGAATTACTTGAAATGTCTCTTAAGTCCTAAAATTACCATTACTCAAGAAAAATATGGTTGAATCATGGGAACAATCTCACTAGAATCAGGAATAGGTGCTAATACTAGCTAGCTATATAACTACACGTTGTATAGCTGAATTCGTCTTATTGCAGGATTTTCTCATACACTTCCATGAGCTAATTTCCATTTCTGAAAGAAAAAAGAAAAAGAGATGACATAACACACTTAGGCAAAGTACTGACAATGAACTAAAACAGAACTGGGACCACAGCAATGCCAAGGTTCCATTTCTGCCAATAAAGATCCCCCATTTTTGTCACCGAAAGAAGCAACAGCTGTAGCCTGAGTGGTAGGTGACTCTAAGTCATTTAAAAAAATAACTTATCTTAAGAATTTTAGAGACTTTAGAAGGAGAGAGATATGAAACTAGAAAAGGCTCATTATTTGAAATATTGAACGTGTTTACCTCCTGAAGGGATCATACAACTGGATGATTACTTTACCTTGCAAAGATCCCAAATCCCTGGTGATAGTGTGTAGGCGGAGGATTAAGTAACTGCTTCAGTGTAGTTAGCACCATTGCCTATGAGGCAAACTCTGTTTTACTTTAGCCAAAGTGGCTTTTTGTAATTCACTCAGTGCTCTAAACACCATTCTGGGCAAAGAATCCTTCATGTGACCTGTGGAAACTGGCCACTGTACTCAAGGGAAGACTCATGCAGGCTGAAGGAAAGGCAAGAAGTCTGCAGCTTTGTTGCTAGTGGCCTAAACAGGTGAAGCAAAACTCCCTGGTCTCTGAACATATCTGGACCGCACTCAGTCATGTGGATTAAGCTCGCACACACATGTGTACATGCATTAATGAGGAAGCAAGTCGAGTATGCTAAGATGCTCCCTTTCAAGGTGAGACCCCCTAAGCACCGTGTTAGGGAAGCCTGTACTACTGGATGCCTGGATATAGAATTCCTGGCTGCAACCATAGCCTCTCACCCTCATTTGTCCAAATAGACTTAACACAAGGCCAGGAACTGTTTAATTTGTTCTCAGGAAACGTCCAGCGATTGAGCCCCTGTAAGCTCCATAAGCAATCTATTCCCCCCTCTTTTTAATGACAATTGTAATATGATGTGGTATCAGCATGTACATGATATGTATTTCAAAAATATTTTGATTAAAGAGTGAAAACAGTGAAATGTTTTGATTTGATCATACCACCTCAGAATTCCCCAAAAGAAAACAACTTTCATCTTGGACTTCTGGAACACAGCCAAATGCGCTGCCTCTGGAATGAGCAGTGAGTGTTCCTAGTCCAACATCTGATTATTGTTGCATTGTAAAAGGAGGCATCCTCCCATCAAACAAACCTGCAAGCAAGAAAGCGTGATCTCTTCAAGATAACAACATCCTTTACAAATGGTCTGTGTGCTTAATATCTTCACATATCATTATCCTGCACAAACACATCCTGATAAATAGCCTAAGAATGTTAACAGAAATGATCAGAGATACAGGAATACTCCATCATAAACATAGAATAAACCTATTGGGGTACCGCACTTTTCAAGCTCTATGAGCAGAAACCTGTCAAGTGATACAAAAATATAAAATATTTTAGAAAGACATAAGCTCCAGGTCCGTTTGGGGAAGGAAGGAAGATGATATCTCTTCCAGTAACTGACATTTCAGCAAAAATCAACTGTTGTCTAAGACTAAAAGAAGCTACACATTTTTAAGAAATAGACTCTCAAAATAATGATGTTTTATTATTTATTAAAGACACATGAAAAATACATTCTTCTTATAGAATTATTTTAGTCCCATAATTGTCTAAATAAGATGGCTAATCAGTTAAAAAATGATGTTCACGTTTGTAATAAGGAGATACACTGATGTGTTTCTTTTGTTTAGGTTTTGTTTATTTTACTGACCACAGATAAATAATGAGGAGAGCAAACCAACCATTAAATGAAACTATCTGATTTTTCTCACAAAAAAAACCCTCTCCTTTGTACTAATACATTATGGAATAATATGAAACACATGCAAATGCAAGTCAGTGTTTTAGTTACTGTTTTTTTCATTTTGTTGAAAGAACAGCATATTTTCAAATTCTAGGTAGGAGTATTTATCTAGGAAATGTCAGACACAGATGAAACCATTATCCATAGCATAAATCCCACTACTAATCTAAATAAGTGCTAGTTAGTAGTAGTGAGCTGGTGGCTTTATATAACCAAACAGTACAAAGGGATGAGGCATCAACATTGCCTGTGAGCTTCACTGGTAAATGGTGACATGGGACTAGCTTTTATGGTCAGGAAAGATCTGAAAAGGAATATGTACAGTTGCTAAAAGACCATTTTCCATGTGTCTGTCTCTTCCTGGTTTTGTGCTGTCTCCCCTCTCTTTACCCTAGGTCACGGCCTGCTGCTGGTTTTAGCTTGCAGCAAGACCAGCCAGTACCATTTTCCCAGACCTCCCTAAGTGCCTTTAGTAGAGCTATTGGAAGTCCAGGAGAGACATTCCCGAGATTTTAGTTTTCATGCCCGAGCTCAGCATCATCTAATACCAGTCATGGGGAGCAACTGTGCGGAAGGAACCTGGTGTGTTTGATAGCCCTGAGACAATCACGACACTATCGGCTTAGCATGCTCTGCGTTATCCTCAGTGTCGAATTCACACAAGATACTGAATCGAGCACTGGAAGTTCCATTTCTAGCATGACTGGTTTAATTAAGAGTATGAACCAAGCTGGTAAACTTGCCTCATTTTCCTTTGGGGGTAGATGAAACATGGTAGGTCCACGGGAAGATCAAATATGCTCAGCATAAGCAAACTTGTCATAGAATGATGTTGGTGACCTCAATAGAGCACAAGTGAAAAGCAGTCTTCAAAGGGTTATCACTTTGCAGGATTTAAGTAAGTTTCTGTAGGCTCAGCAGAAAGTATAACTTCATATAAATTTACTCTCCTGACAGAATCAAAGATCCTGCTTCAAAACAAAGGGTCATTAATATCTCTCAAGGAAATAGTTGTAAGAACTTCATAGCATGGGCAGAATAATATATACTACCTTTACCTGCTTTTCAGAAATAGTTGAGCCATTTTTTATTGGAAACTTCCAAAAAAAGTTCAGCTTTTAATAAACAACCAACTTGGAAAATTCTAATTTGAATAGGTGAGATTATAAAAGCTAGATCTTACGATTAGGCAATAGGTGTCACTGTACATGCCGTCTAAAATGATCACAAGGAGAAAATAATTTAGGTATCAAAGCAATGAAGGAGTATTTCAGATGACCTGCTTTTTGTTGAGGCTAATCATACAAATTAGAACAATTTACAAGCTAATTTTACTTTTCCGTTGCAGCAGCAAATGGTACTGTAGAGGTGTTTTCAGATAACTTCTCTCACTGGTTTGGAGCGAGATGTTTAAAAGAGACAGTGACAAATCTAGATTAATAACTTTAGTTAATCATTCAGATACTGCTTGCTGGGCTTGAAGAGTAAAAAGCTATCAACCACGCATATGTGTGGACATAGTTTTGGACACAGTTCAAACAAATATCCATTTGAATCATTGGAGCCTGTTTTATAGCCTCACTTAGGAATGAAATACCTTCACTGACAGGGGCTACTTTGAATCAATTTGAGCTTAATGCTTCAGGAAACTACCATAGGATATTTAAAGGGATTTCAGTCAAAAATGTCTCTTAAAAATCTTGTTAAATCCTTTATCTTTTTCCTTTCTTCTCTATATTTTGTTCACAAAGAAAAATGGCATTTGCTCTGTAAGCTCTCTGGGCTAAGCTAGACCTATCGTTGTGAGTTTGTACAGAGCCTTGCACAGCGGCCTTTTCAGGGCTTGGTACTGCTAATTATAATTATCCTTCTATTCATTCAATTTGACATAATGAGAAAAGCTATCCCAAATAAATCAGCTCTATTTTAGTCCCTTCTTTAAAATTTAACATTATAAATTGCATGTAATACCAATTGGCATTTGACCTTTATTTTATTATATAGATTACTTTCTAAAATGATTTGGAGTGGGTACTATTTCTAAATGAAATATTTAGAGTCGTCATCCTTTCGAATTGTGCTTGAGTTTGCAGGCCAAATGGGTAAAGACAGATGATGTGGAAGTGGTTTTAATGTGGCCTTGTCTGTTGACCTATTTGAGGCCCTTGCGATGGGTACATGCCCAGTTTAGAAATATGTTATGGAGCATTCATTTCAAGAACATAGATCAAAGAGTTCTGGTCAGGACATTAGGGTGCCTTGAAAACCTGCAACATATTTGTCAACCTTTATGGCACTGCAGTATAACAGTACTGTGAAATCTAAGACTTTCTTACTTTGAAAAATAAAATCTCCGAATTTATTCATTGTCACTATAGCTTCGTATTCCTAACTGAGGAAGAGAAATAGATGGATGTAAACTCAGTATTGGTGGTTGCTCATTTCACCACTTGGCACTGATGCAATTTAAGATATCATTTGTAAAATCTAAGGGGGATAAGTAAAAAGGTCAGCACTTTTTTATCCTTTCATCACTGATAAACATAACAGTGATTTTTATCTTAACATTTTTTCTGATCATAATGGATATAGTGGCAGCTTTTATGCAAAGGTGCATTTGCTGTCAAATTGTGTTGCACTGATGTGTCAAATAAAAAATTCTTTCCTATTTGCTATATTTAACTCTGTTATTTCTTTTCTAAGAGATCATGGAGGTGAAAGGCACTTCTTGTTATTTAACAAGTAACAGTCAGAGTGCAGTGAGTCTTGTCTGTTTACACAAGGTCTCAAGAAAAGCAACACTATGCACTAAGTAGAAAGTTCTTTTCACTGCACAGAATTTGCTTAATTTATTATGGTTTTGTCTCCTTCGTTTTTGACTTACCTATGTAATGCATCTTGTCATAGTCCAGAAGTAAATTATTCAAGTAGAGGCTTCATTTTTCTGTTGTAGAGTGTCTTGTTAGTGTCTTGATTAGTAATATTCTGTTTTCTACAACTAAATGATTTTCCTTGCTGTGCAAAATTATAAGTAGCCTGCTTGCTAGCAGCCCAAAGTGTGTGCTTGCCAATCATCATCATCTCCAGTTTTTCCGGATGAGTTGCACAGTGTATTACAGATTTGAATAATCTGTTGCACATTTGCAGATATGTAAAATAATCTGAAATTCATCTTAAAGTTAAAAGCAAGATTGGAGATTGTAGTGTTTTGGGGGTTAAAACTAACTAACGTAAAGACGATGTCTGCCAAATAGTGCAGGAACCCTACTGCATAAATTATATGTAGTGACCTGTACAGTACGTGGTGCCGTGATAAGGATTTAAAATTGACCAAATCAACAAATCAGTTGGTTAGTATTGTGCACAGAATGAATTTTTAGTTTGTCAGTTCCTAGAGGACAAATATTGAAATCACAAATAAATCAACATAATTGGCATTAATTGCATACCTACACGAACAGATTAATATCTGTTCATGATCAGATTAATATCTGATTAATATTCAAAGGTACCTTTGAATCAGTCAAAAATATAGTCACTGCAAAAGAGAATTAAAAAGAAAAGTCAATACTGAAATAAAAAGTGAATATACTGAAAATAAGATGTTTAACATTTGGGTTGGGTAATATGTTTTGGGGGTATTTTCCATTTTAGAAAATTATTCCTGCCCTTTTTGTCTCCACCAAAGCAATTTTAATACGAAACAAATTTCTCATGCAATAACTGAAATGGTAGGTTAACGTTTAAAGAAAGCTCCTAATTCTTTTAACATCTGCATCCTCTCATTAATTTAATTTAGAATAATTATCCAAACAATTTATGATGATTAAATCAGTTTTATTACCTGTATTTCCTAAATGCCAATTATTATTTCTGAATGATTTATTTTAATATGAAACCTAATTCTAATGATTCTAACCTAATTCTATGATTCTAATGGAAAGATGGAATCCTTATTCTTTACATTTGTTATGCTTTCTGTTGCATGTTATATTGTGCCAAACTAACCATGAGGTTGTGCAGAAGCCATTTATTTACCAGCTTCTTCAAAAAATGCTTTTTTCATGCTGTTGAATTTCAAGAGCTGTTTTTTTTTTTTTTTTTTTTTTTTTTTTTGCCAATGGCTAAACACAAAATGCCCTGTAAAAATGCTAAGACTGTTTTTTTCTTTCTTTTTGGGAACATCTACCTAGGTTTTTTAGAGAACTAGCGGAGTTCTCAGAATATCTGCTTTTGATTACCATTGCATACTTTCAAAATTCACATGCTGGACATACAATTTTTACTGAGGAACAGATAAATTATTATTCTAAGGAACATAATAATAACCTGTATTGCACATGTATTACAATTTAAGCATTATTTCTAATCATGATTTTCTATGTAGATTTATTACCTTGTGTACAGGCATTACATTTTAAAAAGTAATTTGCCTGTCAGATATGCTTTTCGTTGTTTTTTTTTTTTTTTGTAATTAGAAAATTAAGATGATACCAAGTGTTGAGAATCCATCAGAAGTAATAGCAAGTACAACAAGTAACAAGAGTAAGCACTGAGCTGAGTTTTCCTCTAAAAATAGAGAAATTACATCATACCTATTTGTATGTCTCTGAATGTGACTTGGGAATTATATTGTCCTGCTTTTTAATTTGCACTTCTCTGTGTTTGTTCATCTGGCTGAGTGTAAGGTACTGAAATGTATGCTTCTGCCAAATATAACCAGTGTTTAACAGATGAATATGCTTGTATGTAGGTCTCTGCTTAGTCATATTTTTCTACCATATGTCTTACTGTTCAAGCCAAAATGGATTTGCTTTTTAAACAGATAATAGACTAATAACTTTGATAAAGTTACATGCTACATGAAACTTTTCATGTACTGTTACATGAAAAATCAGTCATCTCTCACTGAGCGTTTTGTTTTTGGCTTATCTTTCAGCTTGTGTGTATTCAAGAAATTCTGTATTTCTCCCATTTTTTTCATCTGTAACATAATTATTATAAACACAGAAGAGATATAATTGGAAGTGGCTTAAGACTTTAGAGACCCAGATAAGCCAGACCCAGATAAAATGGGTCTCAGTTTTTAATTCAGTTTTAAAAGGATTGCAGAATGGATTCTGGATAGAAGACTGTCAATTATAGTATATATATACTACAAGCTTAAAGGTGACTCACTCTAGATGTATACAGAACTGCACATTTTCTAATGATCAAGTGCTTCTTTCTATCCTTAATTATGATTTTTTTTTTTTTTTTTACTGTAGAGCTGGCTGAATGTGGCATGCTTTTGAGCAGTTTTGTTCATGAGATTAATGTGAACAGATGGTAAGGTGAGCATCACAGCGGCACCTAAAATATGGACCGTGTCTTGAAGGTCTGTCTTATTCCAGTAAAGGACAGTACTGGTGTCCTATAACTGTGATACAAAATACAATATTATGCAGATTTTTTTATAAAGGAAAAAGTTCTGTGTTGAGCAGCTGTTTGAAGCTGAATAGCTGCAGAGGTAACTAATTTAATTTACATAATGATTTCATAGACTAAAATATTGGTAATGCTCTAAATGAACGTTCATTAATGCAGAGCATTTATGCAGTCGTTACAAATGTCTGACATAATCTCTGTGCAGAAATGCATACTGAGGAAATTCAGTGTGAAAATAAAACATTTGGGGGCTATATCTATGCTGTTACATTCACTGAATATACATTTTGGAAGTATTCATGGTCTCCAGATACTAAGAAGTGTTTCTGTTATTCTGAGGAAGACATTTAGTAGCCTTCTTCACTTTGCTGCGTAATCGATGATTACAGAAGAAACCCTTTCTCTTTTAACATATGAATGCATTAGAAGTTGGGATTAGAATGCACTGATGGCCTTCAGTGAGGATTATTCTTGCTTAAAACTACTTTAGAATTTGAGATCTGGAAGAAGCAAATACAATTCCAATTCTTAAAAGATGAGTTTCGGAGAAAATCAGAACTACAGGCCTTGCTAAATTAATGAAAACTAAATGGATAATTGAATTAATAAATGAACAAGTAAGTACAAAATGCTTTGGGCAGAGCAAGTGTGGCTGCTGTGAAAGGAAATGTATGGCACTGCTTTGAAAAAATCAGTAGATATGCGGATCCTGTTAATTAATATATTTCACTGGGATTTCCAAAGGTCTTCAATATGGTCACTTATCAGAGGCTATAAAAAGAATTAAATAATTATTGTATGAGTGGGAAGGTTTTTGCATGGATAAATATTTGGTTAAAACGCATTATGCTTCTGTCAGTAGTGGATGGTCTCCAGTTTAATTTGCTAGGTCTATATTGAACATAAGTTCTTCAGTATGTTCATCAAATTATATAAAAGTTCATGGTTTTTTCTTCATTTTGATGACTACATGCAGTTCTTTTTACTGCATTTCAAAAAGGATACAGTAAAACATGTGAAAACGCTGTGTTAGCCCAGTGGCCAAAAGCAAGAATTAGCCAGGAATTGTTTCTCCTATTTCCATACTTTTCCATAAACATCTAGGGAAACCAAGTGCCGGCCGCAGAATACTGGGTTAGATGTCTTTGATCTGTCTCAGCACAGACATTTTTAAAGTTCTTAGATGGTGCTCCCTAACAGTATAACTGCTCTCTAGTTATTTGCAAGTAAGGGATTTCCTGAGCAGCATATATTTCCTCTATGGAAACCTCAAAGGATTTCTTTTCCATTAACTTGTTCAGTTTCCCATTGTAATAATATAAACATTTGTCATTAGCATTATCCTTGGATGAGGAGTTCACCTCACGTGAAGAAACAACCTCAATTTGTCAGAGTCTGGCTTTATCTTGGTTTCTTTAGTTTCTTTATCTTCGTTCTTAGTATAGAATGCCTTCTCATTTTTATACTGGAAAAGAGAGGGAACAGTTGATCCCTATTTATCCTTTCCATGTTACTCATGACTTCCTAGAATTTTCATTGATAGGTCTGTATCATAGATAGATCTATAGATAAATCTGTATCAGAGTTATCACAGATAGACCTATCGGTCTGCCAAGACAGACCTCTTGGCTTGTCTAGGCGAATCTGCTATTAGCACAGACAATCACAGTGTATCATCAGTGTTGATCCGGCTGCGACTCTAGACTTTTCTTATATGTAAGGATTTATATAAGCATATCTGCAGTATATGGCATTGTGTTGTCTATGCATACAAATGATGTATAAAACCCTTTTCCCACAAGTGTATTTGAAAATCATTGCAAATAATTAAAATTCAACCCTGACGGAGCATGGAAATTACATGAATTTTGGCAGTATGGGAAACCTTGTTCTAAGTATGGTAATATTTTTTACATCCCCCTGGTAAGGAATTTGTAATGTTTGGCCAGCTTATACTGTAGCTTAGGTTTCTGTCACATATCTAAATTATTCAGAACTTCACAACCTTAGGTTGTAAACAATACTGCTTCAAAATGTTGTTTACTACTGGAAGAATAATATGTTCATTAGAAGTGTATCTGTCAGGAAAATGATACTGTTTATGAATCTTTGTTTGTGTGATGGCTTATACCAAAAACACTTAGAGGATCTCAAAGAACAAAACATTTTGAAAATAAAACATTTAGATATTTGTGTCAAAGCAATTTAACAAAATTTATGTTAAATGAGTGTAAAAGTAAATCCAAATTCAACCCATCAGCCAGTCTCTGTTTTCCTACTCTAACAAATTTACTCAGCTCTTCTAGATGCCAGACATAAACATTCATGCTAATTTCTTCATTATGCAAGTTACTATCCAAAGAAAAGAAATAATGACCAGAAATCTTATTTCTAATAGTGACTGATCTGAACTTTAAATAGCTGTAGATTATTATTTGTTAATCTGGATGGGAAACAATAGAAAGATTCATTCTAAAGTTTTCCATCTTGCCAGACAATTTCAATTAGATCAGAATTTCTTGGTCTCTGGTGGCTGAGTTCCTGGAATTTTCAATATGTCAAAAATATATAGTTAGCAACACAAGCCTAAAATATTCTGCTGTGTCATATTTGTTTCTAGGAGATAGGGGATACATTCTGTTAATGTGACTAATGACTGATTAGACAGTCCTATAAGCAAGCAGAGTACAATTATAGTTACACACTGAGAAGCACTTTTAGTACTACATATGTTAGTTTTTGAGAAACTGAAATTTAACTTTCTCATTAGGCACATTGCACTGTAACATAGAAATGTTTGTGGTGTTTTTCCAGCCTATTGAATTTTCCACAACATATGAAGCAACAAAATTATCAAGCAACTTAAAGAAATTGAACTAGTGCATAGAACATCTTGTATTAACTCACAGAATGTAAAAGAAGGAGAGAAGACAAACTAAAAATTTGTAACTTAAATGATAGCCAGCCATCGTAAAAGGCCGCAAACTACTGTTAAGATTGACAGGCCTCAGTTAATATACCATAAGACACTTTGTAGTCTTTAGATTCTTGTGAAGGTTTTTTTTTCAATGTAAAAATAGAAGAGAGATTCTTCTCCAGCAACAGCCCCTTACACATTTTACTCACTGAACAGTTGCATTACTGACATAAAAGTGAGATTCTGCCATTTTCTCAAACACTGCCATTTCAGCAGTGCTAGGGTAAGAGGACCATTAGTTTCCTTTTTAGAAGACATTTATTAGGACTATATGGCCAGTGGCAGGCCTGTCCTTTGGAAGAAAGAAACAGTGTGATGCTCCTTGGACGCTTCTGCATGGTCTGGGGAGTTCTAAAAGATCTCTGGCAGTTCCAGAAAAAATACTGGGTAACCTCTATTTGTTTCTCAAGAAGGGATCACAGAGGTGAGCAGGGAGTGTACTGGATGCACACTTTTTTCCATCACAGTGCCATGACCTATCCATTGGCAATGGACAAGTGAGAAGCTACAGCTTCCAGTATCAGGTTTTATTGATGCTTGTAATTTGGAAAGTTTCTGGATAATATCTGTAATAGAGCCCAAATCTTATTTTTTTCTGAGGATGGTTAAACTTATCTCATCATTTCCATAGTCACTTACCTGAAAGCATGCTGAATTTTGGAAATACCTGTTTAGCCTTGCTTTTTATCTAAATGCACAGATAGCCAACACAAGTGCAGTAAAACACATTTAAATGCAGTAAAATTTATGAATGTCTTTCAAAATAAGACTTGGGGTAGAGGGATAGTGTAGTGGTTATCACATCTGTTTTACACGCTGAAGGTCCTGGGTTCAAGCCCCAGTGGAACCAGCACCAGGAAATCTTTGGGAGGTTGGACTAGATGACCTCCAGAGGTCCCTTCCAACCTTACTGATTCTGTGACTGATTGAAGTACATACTAGAACAAAACAACTTCTTCAGACAATGAAGCACTTTACCTTTTTACAGAAGTGATGCTGAGTCACAGGAATAAATTAAATGGCTTCTTCAAGGTCACAAGGGAAGTTTGAGACAGTTCTTGAACCTGAGCTGGAACACCAAGGTACCCGCCCTCCCCACTTGTGGACTTTAATTACCTAGTTTCAAAACTATGCAGGATAAAGGAACTATCACTGTATCAGTTGCCATGTTCTTCTGTTTAACGTGGTTGGGAGAGACTCTAAAATGTTTTATGTGTAGATCAAAGGACCAGAGATGGGTAATAACTAGGGTTAAAGACTCAAATGGGTGTTAACGCTCAAACTGTATGGTCATAGTCAGCCTGTTAGGCATGCAAATTCCTGATGCAAAGATTATGTATCTTCTAGGTCTGTACCATTGGGTCTCACTGTAGTAAAGGTGAGCTTTCTTTCCAGGGAATCTAAGGATCTTCTCCAAGAAATGTCATCATAGGAGCTTACTCAGGCAGAAGATGATACAGTCCGTTCCCTGTTGTTTATTGACACTTTATACTCAAAAGAGGCCTACTGCTAGAATTAAAGTAGATAAGTTAGGTTTGAAATGCAATGAAAGAAGTGTAGGAAGAAACTAATAGATCATTTGGTCCACATAGCTTGGCTGAAATCAATGCAGTTTGTTCATTACTTCTACAAACACAAAATTAAGACTTGTTACTATAGTGCAAAGTATATATATCTTAGTGTACAGATAGTATAATTTTAATTACTAAGGGTCCAGTCCTCCAAAGTGATTTCTGAATACAGTTAAGTGAAAAATATCATCATAGACACTGTGTTTGTTCATTACTGTTCTTACAAAATTTTCATATGCAGTGAGCAATGTTTTTTGACCTTGCCTGGTAACTTCTGTTACTAGCAATTCATTCTGAGAGATTTCTTTGATTCTTCTGAGGATTATTAGGATGCTCAAAAAACAAGCACATTTTCCCTAGTGTGATCAGATTGAAATAAACTGGAAAAATGCCAGGTTTATTTCTGATGTACCTCAAGTTTAGAATATCAGTGAAAATGAAGAACAAGTTTGTCCCTTGGTTTTGTGTTTTTGGCGGATGAGACGAGGAGGTGTCAGGCAGACAAAGCTGCAAATGATAGAGTGCAACTGCTTTACATATTGATGGGGAAAAGTTGTCTTTAATGCATTAATACTTTAAACAGTTATAGCTTTAATGTTTCTATTGGGAATCAAGCAAGAACAGCTATTGTTCCTAGCTCTTGGAAGAAATATCTGTTTGCTTTAAAACTAGTCTTTGACTCCAGTGTTGCTAAGCAGTTGTTCAGAAAACAAGCATTTGAAAATCCTCTTCTCTGATTTCTGGGATTTAGCTATATTGGTGATTTATTTCTGTTTGTTAATTGCAAAATAACAGATATTTTAATTTGCAGTGCTTGTTAGTAACAGTCTGGCAGTTCTCTGAGGGCCAGTAAATAACCTTCTATGTCCTATGAAGGGATTAGTAAATACTTCTTTGGGGATTTAATAATTATTTTAGTTTAAAGGAGTCTAATATTAGCCTATCCAAAAAAAACCAAAAAAACAAAAAAACAAAAGAGGTTAGGGATTTGAAATGAAATACAAAGCTATTGCTTTTGGCTATTAACTATACTTAAACCAATATTTAAACTTATAAACCCAAGATTTTTAATATTTTGTGAAGGAAAAGGTTAACCATTAAAAAAATCTTTCTACCCACTTTTTAAAAGATGAGGATCTAGTAGTCTTTTTTGCCTTTGAAGAATTATATAGTGTTAAATTTGAGGCAGATGCATAATCTACTTCAAAGTAAATCCTGAATATACTAGTTAAAGTGATACCTGGCTAAGAAGATCATATAAGCATGGGGAACATTTCAGATTGATCAGGCATTGGGGAATGTGAATAAAGCGCAGCAATGTAGGAGAGAAGGGCCTCATCTAAACCCTAAGGGAACCAAGTTGCTGACACTTAAAACTGAGAAGATTGTAAAAAAGCTTTTAAATTGAGGAATTGTAGAAAGCTGCCAGGTACAGAGGAGAACGCGGTTTGGGATGACGTCTCTAAGGCTGAAGGTGTTCAAATTCCCTAACCTAAGTGCAGTCTAGAACGAACCAGATGGGAAATAAAACTAAATGTTTGCTCTTTAAAGAGGGTGTCAAGAAAGGCATCAGATCAAAACAGTGCACCCACGTACACACAAATTCTACAAATCAAAGAAATAAGAAGGGGATCTGCAATGTTCCCGAGTCCATCAGAATATTGATGGAAGGAAGTCAATATATGTGATATTGTAATTTTAGAAACCAAAACATATAGGCAAGATAAAGCAAATGCCATTGTTCAAATAATACAATATTTTACAGAGTTTAGGGTCAAATCAAATTAACATGCTGACCAGCACAGCAAGTAGCACAGCGGACCTCTGTCAGTTAGAGTAAACTAGGTTCTATTATACAAGATTAAAGAAAAGAAAATGGCCAAAAAAAAGGCTTCTTGGGCAAACAGATTAGAGTTTTTATCCAGAAGTCCTGGAAGCCTGGGACTCATTTGACTAAACATAGGTGTCTACATCTAAGCTTATTGTTTAGACTTTGGTTACAGTCAGCAGAGAGAAACAGGCACTCCCACAGGAGTAATTTATCTCGTTTTAATGTAGACTTCTAAAGTCACATGAATTGTGTCCTGAAGGTGACTCTCTTCTCGGTATTCACCATAAAGAGAGCATAAGGTGACTGTTGGAGATGCAGACATCTACAAAGCACGCAGGATGAACGCTGCCTGCAATTACAATGAAAGTAAGCCACACAGATTTCAAACTTACCGTATTAAAAAGGTAGAAGAAATAACAAGGAAAACAGCTAGCATGCAAATTCACTGGAAACACAACTGCATTTGTTTTGCTTTACATATTCTTATCTTCTCATTTAAGTTTGTACATAGCCCTATGGACAACTGAAGAATTTTTAAGAAATGAAAGGTTTCGGGAAAAGCACATGGTCAGTCAGAGGCTTAAAGGAAGATGTTTACTGAAAACATTGGTAGAAGCAAACATAAGTGAAGTAGTGCACAATTTATTTTATCTGAGTTCCTAAAAATGAGGGAAAAGCATTGGTTTCATTTCAGGAAAAAATAATCTAAAAAAAAAAAAATCAATATACATACATTTTTTTCTCATTGTGATTATTCAGTATGTTACTCCAATACCTAAACTAGTATATACTAAGACATAATGAGTTTTTTAGATTAGGAAGAAATAAGTACGGGGGCAAAAAAGAGATGCAAAAATTGAAAGAATTTGCCATATGGAATAACTTCATAATAGCTTCAGTAAAGTCCCAAAGGAGCAAGTTATCATTGGACAAAAGAATGCATGCATATTAAAAATTTATTTATGTGTAATTTTAAATCCATGCTGCCTGAATTATTATGTATCAAATTAAGTTGCTATAACAATAACAAAATAACATAATAATAAACAATAACAAAATGGGTGACTGTGCAAATAAATGCACTGGGTTATTCAAATTTGCATTATCATATTTAGTAAGATACTATGAAAGTGGCAATGCATAATTTCTACATGACCTAAATCAGTCAGTCTTGCAGAATGATCTGCCTTTATATTAATTTTCACTTTAAAATAATTTAATAACTATGGCAGCAAATTAATTATTTTAACTGCGCATCTTTTCAGAGAGGAAAAGAAACTCTTCTCAGTAGGTTTTACCTTGATTTCAGTTAGATGTGCTGTAATCATGAGCAGACTTTTTGAACTCTTACGTAGTCTGGAAACTAATAGCTTTAGAGAGAACCGGTTTAGATCTCCACTAAGTTAACTGCTGCATCAATTAGCTGAATGAAAGTATAACCAATAACAGCAGACAATTTAACACTAATGAAAGAACACTGAAAACATAGATAGAAGGACAAACAGACACTTGGAGTTAATTACTCAACAAATTACTCAATTTAAATGAGTTAAGGAATGCTGCCCTTTGGACTGGCAAACCAGTAAGAATTGCTTTAAAGAAAAAGAGCGTAACCTGTAATCACCTTGCCCAAAAGACTTTCATGATCACTGTACATCTCTCTCTTCCATACATGTAAAGCTCCTTTTTTCCTGACGTAGTCCAGCCGTTGCTTTCTTTTGTCACCTGTACAGGTTCAGTGCTACGTTTACGCTGTCAGCCGTATTCTTGTACAATTGTCCAGTGCACACTGTCACTTTTTCCTGTTTGTTCAGTTTGGTTTTTTATTGAAGACTTGGGTTTTGTAACTAGTAGCTCACATCCTCCTAGGCCTCTCTGAAGGTCTGTTCTCAGGTCTCAGTACTTGACATTTTCCGTCTTTTGTTCTCCAACCTGATATCCTTTAAGTGCCTGTAAACTCTGTATCCCATTTATGGTGTCGACCTTTCACTATTTTGATAAGACAGAACAACATATTTGGAATGAAAGCATTTCTCCTTGTATTTGGAGTCAGAATTTTGGAATACTTTTATTTTAAAACATAGGATGGCAACTGTTTAATAAAGACAGTATTTAATGTTATGTCCAGCCTTATCCTTGCATGAAAAAAGTGAAACACAGCCCAGATTTTGCCATAAGACTACATAGGTTTACTGGAAGTTACTGCTGACCAAGACCAAAGTGTAACTGTTTTCTGTTTTAAAGATGATTTTTTTTTCCTCTTTGAACACTGACGTTTTTGGAGGAAAAATTGTTTGCCAGTCTTAGAATATTTTTTTTTCCTCTTGAAGGACACTAGATCAATGTATGAAGCATTTCTCATTCTAGATATTGATTATATCTTTGATTTTTATTTCTAGAGTTCACAGGCTAATTGCAAAAAAGTTCAAAGAAAATGCTGAGTACCATATATTTCATTAGCTTTTATTTTTTTTAGATGTAAAATCAGCTTTGTCTTTCTATTGTCTATACATTGTGTTCTTTTCTTTTTCAGGTTGTAAGTATTTTACTGTTTGAAATGAGCTTTGTAAGCTTGTCTACTAATAGTGTATCTTAATGCCTTGTAGGAAGAATAAAAAGAAAAATCTCTCACAGTTTGGCTGGGAGGATGAAGCTTGGTGTTATTGTTAGCATTTATTTCGTTAATTACTATTTAAGTACCAAATGCTGATGATTCAGAGGCTATAGAAGAAAGTTAAATCAACTGGATTATGCTTTTTTTTTTTTTCCTCAAAGCCGTAAAGACAGTGATTAACTTATGTTTTTAGGTGGTGGCACAACATCATCTCAGTAACTCATTGAAATGTACCTTGCAGAGACATTTCCTACAGCAGTCCAACATTAGTCCAGGGCTGTCAAATGCACTCCTGATGAGTCGTTTGCTTTATATGGGAAGGGCTATGCCTGCTCCATCTCCTTTTTATTCTAAATAACTGTATCTCTTCCTGAGCAAGTAGACAGGGTGAATTGCATTTGGGTCAGCAAAGCAGCAGAAGTATTTTGTGCTGTCCTGGACCAGGAGTGCTGAAAGGAATAGAATTAAGGTAATTCCTGAATTTCTCAGAAAAGCTATAATCAGTGCTGTAGAGATGGTTCGGTACTGAGATTGCTCAGCACTCTCTTTGTTCCTTGACTCCGTCTAGCTCCTAGGTTCTCTGTTTGGAATATTTTGGAAGAAAGCAGGGCTATAGTTTTGGGGTAATGAAGCAATTTTATTACTCTGTATCTATATTTGTCAGTTCCTGTATACAAAGGAACTGTATAGGGAAGAATTGTATAGGGAAGATACAATGCCTTTTCTTTTGAAAAGGCATTAGGAAAGGCAAATTCATTGAATAATTTTAAAACTTAGTAAGTTTGTAGATAACTGGAATATATTCCCTTTACAAAACTGTGTTGAAAAAACGCCTCAGATATTTTTACTTTTAATTTAATGGGAGATGTATCTTCTGATTTGAAGATTCCACAACCAATTTAGGAAGCACCATATGAGATGAAAAGTCTTCACTGATACAGAACTAGCCAATTTCTAGATGAGTACAATAAGTGATTTGCGTGGTTGCTGCAAAATGTCAATATGTTAGACTCATCAGTTATCTAATCAGTAAGTTATTGTGTATTCTGACAATCCTGCACAGAGACAGATTTGTTTTATTTTGTATACAATAGTTTGTTTCTATAACTGATGCTTCAAAGAATTTTGTCATCTGTGCAATAGCTTTTTCACATAGTTTTTTCTGTATTTTTCCTTACTCAACTGCACAGAAGAGACAATTAGTAAGAGTAGTAAAAAAAAAAAAAGGAAGAAAATCAAGTGATTAAAAGTCTTTCAGGTTGTGGTTTCCAAAAAGAATGTTTTTGTATCCTGTAGTTGAATGTTCTAAACCTTTTACATGCTGTAACCTGAAAAGACATTAAAAGCAGTCCAGTGAAATACTTACTCAACAGTATCTTGTTAATGTTGGCCTGCAATACATTTCAGCTGAACTGGCACTTTATTCCATAATAATGAATACAAATACTAAACTAAAGAGAAATGATGTAGAATTTACCTAAAAAAAAAAAAGAAATAAACTTTTAAAAATGTTATTTCAGGTTAAAAATACTTCTTATTGATCTAAGCATTAACAATCCTACAAGAAAAGATAGCATAATGGTTTAAAATAGTGAAAAAGAGATAGGCGATATAAATCTGGCAAGCAAGAATAGTCAGTGATATCTGTGTAAATTATTCCAGATCTGTCTGTTATTACTGTTCTTTGATTGTATAACTCTAATATAAACTATTTTTTGGCTAATTACAGTTTTTGGGGCAAAAAAAATATGCCATTATGGTCTTCCATGGATTGTTAAGTTTGTGTCTTTGAGAGGTATTGTGTATTGTAAATGTTTATTTAAATAAAATCTAATCTGGGAATTTCCTTCACAGTTTATATCATATTATAGCAGACTTATAAATAGGAATGTTGCCAATACCAAGAGAATGTTAGGATTAGCGGTCCAGAGACTGACTAAAGGCAGCATAACTTACAGCTAGAAATAAAACCTCTCGGGAAATAACTCAGAACTGACACTTGAGACACCGAGAAAAAAGCAAGTGCAAAGGAGAATGAATTAGGTGTGTTATAAGCACAGCCAAAAAGCAAGGAATTCTGATCAGGAGTCAGTGATGAGTGCAGTGAAAATCTGTTTTGACTTCAATAAACATGGATCAAAACCAGGAGAACAAAATGACCCTGGACGTAGGAGTAATTGGAGGAAATGTGCTCTCCTGAGGACGACGCAGTCAGAGCTGACAAATGGCATTTGGGAAACCCCTTTTACTCTAAGGTAGACCTCAGGCAAAAAGACAACTTAGCAGGAAAGGTCAAAATACTGTTTCTTTCTAATTTTCATTACCCAGAGGTAGATTTGATTAGTGGAGGGGAAACAAACAATACCTAACTTCCTATCAACTGAAGGAAAACACGTGTTAAATCATTCTGTAAGAGTGTTTCGTCAAGGGCAGAGGGCAAGGGAGCTCAGACTCTGCAAACTTTAAGAACCTCTATATGTACAAGACTGAAGCACTGACGGGACCTTAGTGATAGTCTGTAATAAAATCAATGTGTATACTAGAAAATTTCAAAACATCCATTAAGTTCCTTCATGCAACAAAATAGAGCTTTTTTTGAAACGGTGTCCTGATGCGGCTAACCTGGGTTAAATAACAGCAAAACAGCATGTAATTTTGGCAATCTTGGCTTCAAAACATTCTTAGATGTTCATGACTTCTGTGCAAATGGATATTCCTGAATGCATGTGTTGGTAGCATAGTGTTAGGCAAAACTACATTTTAAAACATCCCAGATGCTTGTTATAAAAGTCACTTGGTGGTGATGGTATCGCTATGGGCCTATTTGGTTTGCCAACACTAACAGTTTTTAGATTTTTAATTGAGTTGTTTGGTCAAAGTTGTCCCTAAGAAGGCATAATTACACAAGGGAGGCCACCACTTAAGCATTATTTTGCTGGTACAATCCAACATTATAATGATATAAAAATAATAGACTATATATGGACCTATACTGTAGTTACATTACTATAATATATCAGGTCCTAACTATATTTTAAACTGGGTTTCAGTAGGCAGGTTTTGGAATTACTTTTTTCCATGCAGTAGAGATGCAGCAGGTTCCTTACAGAGTTACCCGGTTTTGAAGACATTTACTACTACAGATTGATTTATGATGACATTGCAATTTGGCAATGTGATGTCAACAGCATTATGGCCAGAAAAATATAAAGCAACACTGCACACATTTACCAGATGTTGTTCAACACAATCTCCTTAGCAGTATATGGCATGCTTTTCCAAAAATGCCAAATATATAATTCCATAAATAAGTTACCAGATATTTTCTATTCTATAATTCAAAAAAGATGTGACACAATTAAGAATAAAGCTAAAACTGAAATAACTCTCAACAGAAACATTACACTGCAAAAAGTTGCCTGTGGCAGTTGCATACACTCACCCATAAACTAGAGAAGAAAAGTTCGTTTTTGGAATTACTAAGGAGTGGATAAACCTACACTAACCAGTAAAGTGAGTATAATTTTTGACTGGATTGCTACCTACCCTGTTTAGGTATATACTCTTCTAGCTTGATCTTACAGTCTTGATTCTGACTACTCCCTTGCTTTCAAAAGTGTTACCACTGGGCAAATGTACCCTGGCTGACAAATAAGGTGTAATGAGTAAGTTAGTGATGCAAACATACTTATGTGCTTTATTATATACTTTACCAAGTAAGTAAACATAAACAACCTGGCCTTGTTTTTTAGTATATAAAAAAATCCACCCTTAATTTAAAGGCAACGTAAGATGAAAAAAAGCCTTGGGAGGGGAAATGAAGAAGAAAAGGAGAATATAAGAGGACATACAGAGAGGCTGTCTGTAGCAGATTTTCAAAGAACTGGTGTTCCGGAGAAGAGTCACATAAACATCTATGTTTTAAGTGTTCAGGATAGAGAGAAGTTCTGATCCCTTTGAAATTCATGCACTAATGATGATACATAATTGGTTTAAAACAATTTCAAGGGTATAACAATCTCTTGATGAAGTTATGGTAATATAATATTTTTGGTTAGAGTATTGAGGGGGATAGCAGGACAAAAATACATACTAATAATCAAATAAAGCAATTACTTTGCATTACTAGAAGTAAAAAATGCATCAGAGGTTTCATCAAGGCTTTATTATTTTTTTCCATATTATCAATGCAGTATTTATGTTTTTGCAATAGTATAGATAAATTCCTTGTCTAAGAGTCTTAATTTCATCTAAATATATTCCTGCTCAGTAGAGATCATGACATTTGCATATATATACTTTTTGGGTCAGATAGTTACAGATGCAGGATCTAATGCCACTCAGTGCCTCTTCCTTTTCTACCATAATGCTACATGTCAGGTATCCAGTGAACATGGTCTCAAAATGCTTTTTTTTACCTTTCCTGAGGTCAAAGGAAATAACCACCAAGAACTCCTGTATTGCTCTTTTCTTTTTTAGAGTAAGTTTTGTAAAGTGAGATGATACTGATCCTCAGAAATAACCATTCAGAGATCTTCTTTATATGCTGAGATATCTATAGGAGTCTTTGACAGCACCAAATCCTGAAAGCCTCCACCCCATCAATGAACTTTTCTAATCCATCTTCAAAATGAAAAGTTATGGAGAATACTACTGTTGGCTTCAAAAGTCACAGCTCAAGGTTTGTAAAGACACTAATAGTTTTCCAGCTTGAGCTCACATTCACAGAACTTTATACAGAATCATCCAAAGGATATATATAGATTACAAAGAATATTTACAGAATCATCTAACCTCCTGCTCAGGACAATATGCAGCATTCAAACTTACCTCTTTCCTTAATATTTATGACATACCCAAACTACTCCAAATTTATAACCCCTTGTTAATGCTCCCTTAGCAGTTTAATAGCGATCTTATATTGGGGCCATGCTCATCATTAATTGATAATGTTTTTATTAACTGATTTTACTTTAGCAATGCTTCATTTCTTCTGTGCTCATGCAATCTATATACTGTGAGTTGCTTATATGATGACTCTAAGCTTGATTCTTTGTGCAGAATCCTCCAGTGAGTCTCACATTATTGAGTAGGCATGTTTGTTGAAACCAAAGACAATATCTTTGGGAAATACACTGCTCAATTTAAACTATCCTGTCACATCTATTGATATTTTCCCTACAGCTAACATATATTGCTTACCAGGTCTATGATGTGTCTAGGAAATCCCATTTCACACATCACTTCTCTCAATTTTTCATAATTACACACTCAAAAGGATTTTGCATAATTGACAAAACAAGAAAGTATTAAGTCAAACCAGCTTTTATAATGTTACTTAGATTGATGGTCAAGTTCTTTGCTCCTTTTACCTTTTCTGACAACAGCTGCTGAATTGTTAATTCCTTCTGTACTGTTTTAAATTTGGTAGGGTTAGTAATATTTTTATTTGCATTGCTTATAAAGCAGCTAGTTTGATAAGTGTTTCAATATTGAAAACAACACACTTGGGTAAATAGACAGAAGTATAAACATTTCTAATCTTCAAGCCAGTCCTAGGAGTCCCAGATCTTTGGCTTCGTAATAACTCTCTGCACTCTTTCCATACAGCTTTCCTGTTTGTTACATCGTTAGCATAGAAGATTCCCTTCTCATTTGACAAAGATCATTTACCATTTTTATTTAAAGTTTGGAGGTTCTCAATAAAAATACTGTACACCTCTTCTGTCATATAAAGCATTTTAGACATTTGCCTGTCTTTACATTTTTGCTTTTATTCAGCAGGACAGCAAAATCATTTATGCTGGAGAGAGGTTCTCCTTTTCATGGTCAGCTTTTACATAGCCATAGCCTGGGTACTTATTTTTCCAAATCATTCCACACTTCTCTTCAATATATGCTAATTTATCCTGTTTCAAAAACAGATCTAAATTGTCTAGTCCTCTGTTTTTACCGGTTTTGCAATTCTTCTGTTTGAAAGTCAAAACTGCTACTAATGAGCATTTTTGCTTCTTGTAAATGTATATTCAGTCGTATTTTTCAGTATCTTTTTTATTTAAGAAGTATTTTTCAATCTCTTTTGAGCAGTTTCTTTTCCATTCTCCTTAGTTTTTAAGACCTCGAATTTATGAATTAATTTGCTATACTTGCAAAATTATAATTTTGCTTGAAAGAAAGCTTGGTAGGATTAAATTTTAATTAGTGAATACTGCTTTTTTCTTTCTCTCATCATCTTTTCTAGACCTGTGTACCCCCCCCACCGCGGCTCCGTCTCGGCCCAGCCGGGTGCCGTCGGCCGCTGCCCCGTGCTGCTGCCGCGGAGCCGCCTCCAGCCCCGCCGCGGCCCCCGCCCGCATACGGGACCCCCCGGCCCCGATCCCGGCCCCGATCGCGGGCCCGCGGCGGTGCCCGGCGCCCCCCGGGGCGGGGCGGGGCGGGACCTGGCGGCCCGGCCCGGCCCGGCCCGGCTCTGCCGGCGGCGGCACGCAGAGAGCCAGCGGTCCCCGCAGCGCCCTGACAATTGTTTTTCCCTTTACAAATTTAATCTTAGACTGTGTTTCGGTTATACATACAACAGGACAAATGACAGTTTTCTTAGAGTTTTCTTAGTTTGATTAACCCTGAAATTTAACCATGCAGTGTAAATTGCGAAATAATAATGAGCTGAAATAAGATTTTTGAGATAGAGCAGATTAATAAATTTGTAGTAAGAAATGCTCACTGTGCAAAGGGGGAATTTTAGGTGTGATTCAGGGATCTTTCAGCACTTGGGATTGTTCTGTGCTTCCAAGCAACTGCTCTATCAGCCATTTCTGTGAGTGAGCCGGTAAATCGGTGTGTAAATGAGGTGTTGCATCTCTTCTCTCTCTTGTTTTCTTTTATACCCCAGACCAATCTTACAAAAGATGGATATATTTATTGTTTAGTTGAAATGCAATGACTGCAATTCCACAAACAAACTGAGCCTCAGTTAGGTGCACTTTGTCATAAATAATCTCTGAGGAGATTGGATTTCTCCCCTTGCTGATGTACTTTAGTTGTACATTAAACTCATAGCTTCTAAAAGGTGCTGAATTATTGCTCAGCTGAATAATCACTGAACAGCATGTACTTGTCCTTGTTCTGGTGTGTTGCAGCCATCTCAATTTCTCTATAGCATATTCAACAAAGTTTATGTTAAAAAACCCCCTCCTTTTTCTAGGATTTTTTTTTCATTCATTATCCCCCCTTTTTTTTTCCTATTCAGCTTCATAATGCACTGTTTTCCCAGCACATATTTCTTCATGATCTGGAAAGAAAAAACATTTCTTAGATTGGTTAAGGTCATTTTCCATGGTCAGGTCATCTAGTACTTATATTTCACATTCAGCAATAGGCCACTGAAATTTAGCAGCATGTCAGAAATCAGCTGCAGGATATGTCCTTTGCATTTCCCATATATAATTTTTGCATTTATTTATTTGGTTTTGTTATAGAAGTTTACTCTCCATTTCACTATCCTCTTTTCATTTTCTTTCTCCTTAGCTCCGTGGCTCAGATGTCTGTGGTGCTGGCAGTGTGACAGTGTAATCTGTGCATTTTTCCCAAGCTGCCGTCTGCAGGTTGGGTAATTGGTTGAGCAACATGTATGAAAATGTGATAGTCCTGATCCAGCCATTTGTGCACATGGCCAATCATGCTGAACAGTTTGAATTATACGTCATTTAGATGGGATTACATAATTATCACAATGACAAAAATGGAAGTGAAGGATTCCCACAATGTAGTGAGCTTTAATATTCATAAATAGGAGATTGTGCATGTTTGATATTTCGAGTGACTTTGCACTTGATCTTTTTGCCATCTGCCCAAAAAGCAATACACAGAAGGACAGTCAAGAATAGTATAATGTCTAATTCTTATATAAAATACTAAAATAATAGAATAGCAGAATCATGTACTGATCAATGTGCTGGTTTTTCATACATGCTATGTATATGAGTCTCATTTATAAAATTAGTGATATACAGTTTGTCTCAGACAAGCCAGTAAATCTGATCAGATATGTAATACTGAAGAGATGCAAGTGTGGGCTTTTAATAGGCTTGACAATATCAGATCACTGCAGAATAACATTTAAGAAAACATACCCAATAAAACCATTAATATAATTCAAATTGATAGGCTGAGGATCAGTCCCAGACATAACAGGCAGAGTGGCAGCTAGGCAGACAAAATGGCACTTTGCCCACGTATTACCCAGTGATCACAGACATTACACGTCAGCTGTAATACAGCACTTCAGTATTTCAGGAGCAGTGAAACCCTGTAATGCGTCACATGTGAACATGTAAACCTGGCTGCAGTACTCCCAGCAGAGTAAGAATGCACTGTAAGTGAGCTGAAAAAGCAATTGCGTTTTCTTTTTCTGCCACATTGTACTTTTTGTAGCTCAGGTTCTGTTTCTGATATGAATCACCTCACCAGCTGTGTCCAGTTAAACATGTATGAATAAGTAGAGTTCGATCTAAGTGCATATATTTGTCGAAAGGAGCCTGCTGCCTGTCTTGTGTGTAGACTGAAGGCAGATTTTAACAGAAGTGAGAATCCAAAAAGAGCAGGGCTTTGATGGAAGAGCTTGACAGAGGGGGTCTCAAGGAAATGTGGCCAATTTCTGGTGGATTGGGGAGGAAGTGGGCACTTCAAAGGAGGTTAAATAGGACATTTTAGAAGATGTTAGGGCAGTGACAGAAGTTAAAATTTTGAAGTGGTAGCAAAGAAGGATTCACCCCTGGGATTCATAACCACTTGGTGCAACACAAAAATTGTTACTGAGGCAGAGAGATCTTGCCAGAGAATAGTTTGGGGTCAGAACAAGGTCTATTAAGGAAAAGAAATGTTGAGTTGCTGAATGGCAGTGTTTGCTGAAACATGTATGAAGATAAAAAAAATAGGTACTCAAAAGATGTTTGGAATAATTTGTGATGGCATAACAGAGAAGACGGAATAAAGAAAGAAATACAACCCTTAATGGATGGACTTGAAAGAGTAGGATAGTAATGGTTGTAATTGTGATAGAGAAAGGATAGAGAGGATTTGAAAGAAAAGATGGGGGAATCATCAGGATTTGTTTAAAGTGACAATGGCATGCCTGCAAAGAGGTATTAGCCAAGCATAGGATAAGTTGAGGGAGCTGGGCAGGTTTATGAGCCATCAGCAA
Source organism: Rhea pennata (assembly GCF_028389875.1). Classification (NCBI taxonomy): domain Eukaryota; kingdom Metazoa; phylum Chordata; class Aves; order Rheiformes; family Rheidae; genus Rhea; species Rhea pennata. Next base: position 30,119,862 of record NC_084663.1, read on the forward strand.
AGAGATAGCTTTATAAGCTATGTGGAGGAAGCTATGGAGGAAGTTTTGCACAGTCACTGCAAAGTGACAAGAGCAGGAGTCGAGGACCAAGCTCTGCTTTATCTCATCATCATTTCAGAACACAGTATTTTTGGTAGCAGGGTCCCAATAACATTTTTATATCTATGACTTCCTTACTAAAGTTTGTATCTTGTAGTTCAAAGCATGAAAGGAAACAGGTATGATTTTTTTTCGGTTTCACTGAAGTTTCAGGCACATTTCTATTTCTTGTGTGGTAGTACAAGAAAAGTTAAAAATAAAGGTTCCTTTTTCCTATCTGAAAGAAAAATGCCTTTCAAAACTGTTTTTATTACATGTTTGAATTGAATAACAACTCCACAAAATACAAAATGATTGAATTATTCCTCCATGAGGAATGGGCTTAAAGTAATGATGGGTTTCAGTCATAGTGTTTAAGTGTAATTGGCAAGCAATCATTTATTTTGTTCACACTGTGGTGTTAGATTTAAACAGAAAATACAGAATCCAAGGTAGAGATTTTCAGAGGAACCTTGTAATGGAATGTTTATGGGCTCATAAATTACTTCATACTACATATTACTCATTAGGTAGATATGTTTCACAGGAAGAATCTTTCTAATACTTTGGAAGAATGCTCAAGATGATAGTTAAAAAAATCTTATGTGATCCCTCTAAGGGATTTCTATATTATGCATAAGGTACTAAAAGATCTTTTTCCTATTGCAATCATGCATTACAGACATTGTTTTAACTTTATTAGTTAAACCATTCAGATTTGTTATGCTTGATTTTGCTAATTATTCTCCCTGTTAAAAAGAAACCAGAAAAGTTTACTGAACATTATAATCATCTATTTTCTTCACCTAGCATATGTTTCTTACAGTGCTCATTGAAAATGATGACAACTGCTCACCTTGTACTCCGTACTGTGGGTAGTAAATATCCAGAGTAAGCCATGAAACTTCTTTTCTTAGGTGCCTAATTCGTGAATATGTTTGACTCTATAATAAAGATCTTTGTTCGACTCTCTTATGTGGTAAGATAGGACGAGCAGAATGCCCTGGAGGAGGAGAGCTTGGTGTCAGCAAAAGTTCTAATTGTTGCTTGCCCTTTTTCCATTAAAAGCACTCTGAAGCTCCATAGACAGCTAATGTTTTGCCTCAGTTTCTTCACTTGTACAATATGGATTACTAAGAGAGACTTAATTATAGTATGTATTTGAATCAATTTATGTGAAAAACTGAATATCGTTTCTCAGATTGGTTCACGTGATTATATTTTACTCCGATTGCAGGAGTTTAAAAGAAGGACAATGGCTTGCACACGTCTCTTACTCTGATGTGGGATTTTGCTGTGGTCATTGCCCTTTGTTGTCATGTGTCTCTCTTGAAAAATAGCTAGAAACAGCCTTTTTTTTTCAAAAAAATGAAGACTTGGAACCACTTCTCTTAGTTCTATTGATTTAATGAGTTAGAAAAAGTGATTGCCTTATGAGTCAAAACATAAGACATATTACTTTGGTTTATGCACGGCAAAACTCTTAACATTCTCTCGATGGCGTTCATCATGCCTTCGCTGTGAGAATGATTGTTTTATTCCCTCAAATAACCCGGATATCCTGGAAGAACTTACTGAAAGTTCTAAAGAGCTCTCAGGCGGAACAAGTAGCTTCAGCTGTGCTTGTTCTAACAACTTTTTTTCCTTGATACTAGAACACGATTATTCTACTGGCATTCCTTTGCCTCTGTCACCTGAAACTAATACAAGGTAAATAGTGCCCTATGAAGAACCATGCTTTTCTGATCTTCTGTCATTATCTCTGTGTGGAATCTGTTCATCTCTTCCTGCCACTGTTCTACAATACAATTCGTACCTGTATCTCCTTCTGTGCTTTAGAGAATGCCTGTTTAGGCTGTGTAGCCAGTAATATTTTAATCTTTTTCCTCTAGGAAAAGTGATTTTTCAATTTCAGCTTTTGCTGAAAACTCCTTGAACATAAGGATGTTTAAAAGATTAATGGCCGCCTACCCCCCAAGAAACAACACGTTAGAAGGATATTTATTTCTAGATGAGTTTTTATTCTCGTATTTTTTTTTTCTAGATGTGTAATGTATTTATGGAGGCTTAGGTTTACTGAAATGTTCTACAAATGTAAACTTCCAGCTGTACAGGTAAGATGTAGAGCTCAAATATCAAGCAAAATGCAATGCAAAATTGATTTATGAAGATCTTTAGAGTGAATTCTGTAGAACTATATTTCCTTATACCATAGTATGTATCTTGCATGTTGGCTGGCCACCCAAACTTTCTGCCATATAGTCCTCTGGCCATTTTATATTAGATAAGTTTAAACAGGTTTATCAAAATTCTCTGTCCATTTCCACTCATTTTAATTTCTTTATTCTTTCCTAGGCTTCTATAGGGTGTTGAAAAAATAGTAACTTGATACATAAAAACTTTGTATTATGTAGTATATTTTGTTACAGAGATTCAATATTCTAATATTTTTTTAAGAATATGAAGAATAGAGCCCTGAGATCCTTTAAGCAGTAACATTATTTTAATGGTAGAATTTTTCGTCTCAATAGAGTTGACTGAAGAAATATGGGAATACTAGCAATAATTTTGTTGGTATCTCACACTGACTATTTGTTATTGAATAGGTTTATGTTGACATTAATAGCATTCACGTATTTATTGCCATAAATACATTCTTGAACTGTAATGTAATATATTACATTACATTTTCAGCATGTTTGTGCTGTATAAACAATGTTCTTTATATAGCAATCCTGTATTCTTAAATGTAGTACAAATTGAAGGTCAGATTTTTAAAATTGCTTACTATCCACAGTGGGCCCACTGTTACGGAAACCTCATTATCCATCTTGACTCCTAAACGTGGTTAGGAAAACAGACAATTGCGGACAGTTCCCACTGAGAAATCTACATCATGAAGACTTCTCACTGCTGTATTTACTGAATCTTGTAATGGGCTTAGCACTGCACATCAGCTAAACTGCACTTCGGTGCTGGAGTTGCTTCAGCTCTTGGGGCTTGTGGAGGCTACCTTGGTGTATAGCACAGACTGGTCACAACAGTCAAGGCATGTCTTGCTGGGCATAGTATATATATGTTTGTGTAGTGGTTTAACTGATTGAATTAAGTCTGGATTGACATTTGTTCTCTTGGCCTTTTAAAGCCTTTTATGCCTATTTCTGAATTAGACGCCTAACCCAGTTATGTTACTCAGATGCACTGAATCTTATTAAGAGCCTTTTGCTTAATTCCCTTGGCTACTGTGACACTTTCTGCAGGGTCATAATTATTAGACTTTTACGAGCAGAGTGGTAGTTGAGCTAAGAGATCTCTCCAACATGTTGACCATTTCTTATCTCCATCTAATCTCAGAGTGATGTATAATTATCTACAGCAATCCTGTATCCCATAATTACAAAGCTTAGAGATTGCGTCAAAATCATGTATTTACTTTAGGAACTTCTCTATCCAGCTTTCCTGCTGGAACTTTTCTATGTGGCTCCTCATCTTCTGTAACTTCATGTATTGTGTTTCTTCTCAGGTAGTTAGGGAAGCGGTATCAGGGACCAATCTGGCTTAAATTTTTCATGTACGGCTATTACAATTAACTAGGTTGGTATGCTGTTTCTAGCAGAAAGTATTGTACTGTATGAATGCTATATATATGCAATTATGTAAATACATATCTTTTAATGATGTTATTAAAATCATTAATAGAAATGATTTTAGAAACAAGCACATTTCATGTTTGTGTTACTGTTTGCCTCTTAAAGATTTTTTTTCTTAATGAATTATTCTGGAAGAATTTTGTATCTTTCTTCTTAGTAACATCTTTTAAAAGATTCAGCTTCTAGATTTTTATCTTGAGTTTTCAGAGATTTTTTTTTTCCTTTGAGATAAGTTAGTTTTCTATTTGCATGTTAGGAAACAAAACATGAAGTGACAGTATACATTTCAGGACAGAAAAGACACAAGAAACTTCTTGTCTGTGTTATTATCACTTTTAAAGTACAGGCGTGAACTCCTTCCTCTTTCTGTGCTTGACAAGTAGGTTGAGTCTTCTCTGCTAAGTGGGTGTTACTAGTATTTTTAACAACTTCAGCAGTTACTAGAAAAGATGTTTTAATGCTATAAAACAGTGGTTGCTTGTTAGACTCCTACAGTTACTACAAAACAAGTTGAAAAATGGCCTGGATTGCTTTGAAAAATTCCAAATGCATAGGCAGAGAACATTTCTTTTTCTACGTTTCTTTTTGTATTTTCAATAAAATTAACAGTTGGATTTTTAATGTCTAAATCATGCCATTGAAACACATGGTAGTAATGTTATACAAGGCACAGCCTTCTCATTGACAACATTCTCCAGCATTTCAATCTTTAAAAATGATTTTTCTGCTGAGTACTCTTGCTGGAAGTATATGTCTTGTATCTTACCATACTGCTTGGTAGTGGGGCAGGAGATACTGCTGCAGGTTTGACACCTTCTGTAATATTGCTGTAATATTACAAGGCGATACTGTTTGGCCTGTATTATTCACTTAGACTGCATAGTTGTCCCTCCATACTCCTGTAAGAGTAAAAAGCCTTTGGCTTGATAATAAATGTGATAGTTCTCCGGTGCTCCGGTGGCTATATGGGAAGCCCAGGATGCATATTCAAGTTAAGCATATGAAACAGTTGGTGTGAGTAGTCCTCTAGTAACTTGAAATACTCAGTTTCCAAAGGTCAAATTTCTAATCTGATGCCACCTTCAGTTAAAGTAGTTCTTGAGCACATACTGGGAGGTTGAAACAGCTGGCAGAACAGCATGCTACTGTTTTCAAAGATGAAGTGTAGCAGTTCATGGTTCTTTAAGTATTGAGTGAATCAGCCAGGCCTTCATGGGTATTTTCTTTTGCACTGCACACTAGGAGAAATGTAGTCTGTGTATCTGAAGAGACAAGTGAGATATATGTCTCTGCATTTCAAGATTCTGCTGGAAATCAATTGCTGCTGATTTTTTATCTGTTGGCTTGCCCTTGGTTCTCTCGAGGAGGTCCCCAGTGATCCATCAGGAAGGCAGTAGTGATGGTTGTCATTGTTAACCTGTGATGTGCTGGTGACACAAACAGCCCACAGCTTGTAGATAATCTCAGCGAGGCCGGTAAGGGCAACCTCTGCTCCATAAAAAGCAAAGCTTTTAGTAGCACGTGCGCTCTGGAAAAGAGCTGTAAGCTTGTTGAGATCACTTTGACTAATAGGAGGGAGCTGGGTAATTGGATCATTCATATTGATTTAATGAAAACTTAAATCACTGAAGTTCAATGGCAGATTTATATAAAATTCTTAGCCTTAAAAAAGACAAAAGAAGGAAAATTGATAAAAGATTAGGAAAAAAAAAAGAAACTGCAGAGCAGTAGTTAATGGATTGTATACTGGGCTATGGCCTCAAACCTTGCTGGAACTTGGTTTAACAGCACTTGTCCAATATAAGTTTTAACGTATGCATAATTGTAGGCATGTGAGGAACTTAACTGAATTTAATCAGTGGTGTTGTGTCTATTAAAGGTCAAAAGAAGCCACTTCAGTCTGAATAAATCCTTGGCGCGTCTGGGGGGAGTTGTTTTCCGCATTTTCGGGACGGCGGGAGAGGGGCACTCCGTGGACAGGCGCGGGAATCGGCGGGTGGCTGGGCGGCCAGGGCAGTGCCGTCACCCACTGGCACAGCTCCGCGGCCCCGTGGATCCGGCGGCGCCCGCTGGGGCCGAGCGGGGCCAAGCACCAGCCGAGCCGCCGGCGCGCTCAGCCCAGCCCGGGAGGGCGAAAGCGGCTGCGGAGCCCGTGGTTCCAACCACCGTCCGCGGGACTCTCTCTCCCAGGTTAGGCTTAAGCCTGACACCCTTAGCTGGAAAAAGAGCTAGTTTTTGACCGCAAAAAGCTCTTCAACCCCAGGGAAGCCGTGATAAATTATAGTGTTTACATTCTCTGTAGCTGCTTCAGTTGCCTGTATTTGACCTTTAATAATAAAATAATCTCTTAATTATGCGTTGCCTGGGCATTGTACAATTAGTTTAAAAAAAACAGGAAATGTTTTTTTTTTATTATTATTATTTGTGTATATACTTTAAAGAAATACTTAAAAGCAAGAATTTTAAATATCCTTTTTAGGTTTCAGGATACAGTCATCTCTATATAAACAGCACATACCAAAAAAACTAAATGAAAATAGTTATGCCTAATCTTACATACACATCCCATACAGCTGGAATATGACTTTTATTTCCATGTATCTTGGCCTACCAGTCTTTGATAGTTTTCAGGCATTCGTGTGTAACAGTCTCTAACACCCCAATGAAATTAAATAATTAGATATTTTCCTGCCTTCATGGTTTGAGATGTGCATCACAAGTCTAGCTGAATGGAAGCATAGTGTTTTATAAAATTTTTGTAAGATGTTGAAGAGGTACATTTCCATTTTGGTTTCAAAGAGGGGTTGTTTTTGAAGTTTTGATAGTGCTTTAGGAGTCACATTATTAAATCCATGCAAGTGTTGATGAAAGATTCCCCCCACAGTGCTTCTCAACTGCTAGGAAGTATAGTAAAGCTTATAAGCCTTTTAATTAAATCTTCTACAGATCTGCGTTTCTCTCACGAAGAAAGCATTTATTTTCATGAAGTATTTAGACAGTTATAGAATTACATAATGTAAATGGATGTGCTCATAAGCTTTCATCTCTACTGGGTAATTAAAACACTAGAGAGAATACTGGATTTTTAAAAATTTCTTTATTAAAACAGGGAAGTAACAGAACATTAAAAAATGTTGCTTTTGGATATTTATTTTGCCCTCAGAAGAAATTACGGAGACCAAAACCTTCAAGTATATTTGGTTTGTTTACATGTTTGAAATAAATATCAGCTGAATGTAATTACACTTAAAAAAAGATCAGCAGCGCAAACTGGTGTATAAATTTGATGATTATTTTGTTTTTAACATACCTTTTTAAGATATGTGAATGACTTAGCAGAGGTCTGCCCTCTTTTTTTCTATCAACATCATCTACAGATTGGACTCTTGAACAAAGTACAATTTATTATTGATTTTATTTTGTTATTCTATTTGGAAAATGCAGGGGTAGAGAGTCAAGAGAAGATTTATATATTCATGGAATAAATCCAGACCAGTTTTTCTGGTGTTATGTTAAATTTATGAAGAAATGTTTCCATTGCTTGATTACTTTGAAATGCTGAGCACTTTTGTTCTTTTTCTTGCTCTAAATTATCACAGAAATTACATAATTATCATGCAAGAATCACATTTAACAAGGATCTTTTGGAGCTTTGAATTGCTTTAATTGCCTCTCAAATCCAATTCCTGTACACCTGTATAACAATGTTATACAGCTTTATATGTTAACAAGAGCAGAAGATTGATCTCTGTTTTACAAGTAAAATTTCAGTTTTCTCAAAAAAAAAAAAAAAAAAAAAAAAAAAAAAGGAACAGAGAACTCTCTGTTACTTGATGAAGTCCATGTGTAGTTTCAAGTTCCTTATTTAAAAGATTGGATATCAGACATTTAAATTAAGCATTTTGAAGTTGAGTGACCTCTTTTCTGAGTAACTTTTTCCTGATAGGCTCTATTGTATTTGAGATGTTCTTTGATTACGGTGAAGTGTTCACCTTCCTTTATGTAGAATATATGTAATGAATAAAATTATATTAGGCAGAGCAGGCATTTATAGTGAAGACATATATTTTAATGGATTTTTTATCAGCTATATTATAAGCTGTCAGTTCACAAATAATGATTTGCTCTCTTTTATTTCTAGAGTTGTCATACAGTAATTAATAAGTCTAGGTTTATCTTTCTGTCCTCAGAGTCAGACTTCAGGAGGGTATCAGATAGGGTAATAGACATTAATTTTTGCTTATGGTCTTCCAAACGTGATAGCGCTGACATTTTCAGAACGTGTCTATTGAACCAGAGTTTTCCTGGGAAAGGCCTTTTTGTAGATAGAGCAGCCCGTGAGGCAAGAAGCTGTCTAGCTTTGATTACCGGCACTGTCTGATTATCTTAGAGCTCTGAGGCATATCTAGCTCCCTCTATTATTTTAAAACCTTACTCTTAGCATTACGACAAAAGAATAATAGTTATAGAAAATGCAAATGAGGCAGCTTGGTTGCATGAGAATGTGGATTTCAGATGGTGCAGGTCTGAAATAATGAATTCTCTTGAACTGCTGAGAGTGGTAAAAGAATATTTATTATCAGCAAGATCTCGGTGAAAAGTAAAGAAATAAGAAAATAAGGCAAAATTGAAGTCTGAGTTCATGTGAGTAATCTGAGAATAGGAAAATACACAGCCTAATGTATCTGTTGTTTAGGAAGACTTTCCTTGTTTTACTGGCCAGTTTGGAAGAATTTATTTAGTAAAACAGAGGTAGTTCTCATATTTAGGTGGCATTTTTGTCAAAAGTATTGATAGTGGGTATAATTATTGATATTAGAATTGCTTAAATATGTTAATTTTAATGTTTGCTGGTATTGTAATTCCAGGAGTTTTTTAAAAATAATGAAAGATAGATAGGATTTCAAATGTATTAAACTTAACTAATTACTGTGCAAGATTAAAGAAAGATCATACAATGCCAAGATACCGGTTCATACAGATAATACTGCGATATTCTTTAGAAGTGCAAACCCAGAACTGAGATACTTGCTTCGGTTAATTTTTTTGTGTTACTACTTTGAGAGCGTTACCCGTTGCACATCAGCCCGCTGCGCACCACCGCTGCGAAGGCCTGGTCTAGTGAAACCGCGCTAAGCAAGACTGGCCCTTCGGGGCGGGTGTTAGCAGCACGCAGCTCTGATTGCTGCACCGGTCGATTCGTTTCAGCTCAGCTTTACTCCACCTGCTAAAAGCAGGAGGAAGGACCCGTTGGCGCGTGCCTTGTGGTCGGCCGGCAGCCGCAGGGCGTGCCGAGCCGCCGGCGGGCTTGCCCTTGCCGCGGGTCTGCGTTATCCACGTTTTCACTGCTGTCCGTGCCCGCTCTAGCTAGGTTGTGCCTACCCCTGCTGCTGCCTGATGCTCCTTTTGCTGTGACGATGCACCAGCAATTCTTAAAAATTGCTAAATCGTGTTCGTAGAAGACTTTGGTTTGCTAAATGTAAAAGACAGATGTATATGAAGATCTATCTTAGAGCCTACGCACTAACAGTTGTACAGCTCAGTCACTTGAGAAGTGGCGTTATTTCAGGCTTCTGAGGGGGAAACAGGTGTAGCAGTGCTAATGAGAGGAATCAAACACAAAAACAAGTCTGATAGCAGAGGGTTTAATGTTGGATTTAAATGGACAAGCAGGTTTATTTGTTCTAGCCTTTTAAAGTCTTGAAAGAAAAACCTAGACTTTTCAGCTGCCAGCGTTCAGCATTCTGGCATTTTCTGTTAACACATGTTTGTCAGTGCGTAACACTAATTTTATTTTGTCATCGACTGTATAAACTGAGGCATGGCCACCAGTAGTAAGGCAATGAATGTTTAAAGTATTTATGCATAAAGCTGCTTCAAAGGATAATTAGATGATTATAATGGTACTTGCTTTGAGATAGCTAATTAAAAAAAAACTATTGCTCCCAAGCTAATTATTTGAGTAATGATAACATATTAGAAGCCTCCAAATTTCAGTTACAGCCAGTGATGATCTTAAAAAAAAAAAGAAGCAACCAAAGAAGTGTGAAACTCAGGATTTCTTCTTCAAGTCCTGAAGGGTGAAACTTTACTAAATTTTTATTTTAATAATTTTCCGTGTTTCTAGTTATTATATGTTTTTTGCTCTCTAATCTTAAAAGTTCCATGACCAGCTAATGGGTGCTTGTAGGTGACCCCTGCTCTCGCGTGATGTGTGAGTGCCCGAGCGTTCGGTCCTGACCCGAGCGCTGCCGGCTCTGCACGGAGGTTGTGCGGGCGACCGCTTGCCGTTGTTTTTGGAGGTGGCAAAGTCTCAGCGCAGCAGCTTCCGTTGCCATCTTCTGCTACGGTTTGTGTGGGTATGAATGCTGCTCCAGTGTCTCTAACCAGACAGATTATTGTCATCTCAGTGCTACAAAAGCCAAAAGCTTAAACCATTTGTAAACTACAGCTTATAGCTCTTTAGTGGCATGATAGTATTAAGATATACAGGAAAAAGCAAGGGAGAAAAAAGTTTTTGTGATTGCTATAGCAAAGACGTCTGTGGCAGCTTTGCCTTCTACAAATCGATTAGTAGAGTTTCAGTTTGCAAATGTACGTCAGGCAGTTGTTTACAAGGATGTATCTAATGATGCCAGAATTTCACTACTTATTAAAGATCTTTCTCCATTTTAAAAATAAACTATGCAAATATATTGTTTGCTTCCAATTTTATCTGTGACAAATAAAACCAGAGAAGAATAACAAAATACACTTTTGTATTATCAAATCACATCCCTCTTGTAAGACTCTTGAAAAAAATAGATGTTTCTTCAGCACTAGTATTATTGAACTTCTGATGCTTGACTATTTAAGCCACAGTGAATTAAAAAAGAATAGAGTAACAATTCAATTTTTTCTTCACCTTGAAATCACTATTAATTTTCTGCTTCACCATATAGAAAAATGTTGGTGTCTCATCTTTCCATTTTGTGATCTAAGAAGTTGATGGCAAAACTTCCACTGATGTCAGTAAGAGCCAAGATTTCAACCAGTCTCTTTTCATTTGCATCAAATTACCATAAATTTGCAGTGAGTTTTGGACTTTTATCTACATATTATACTCACTTTACTAAACAAACCTTTTCTGCTGAGAGAAATGCTAACTGCTAACCAATGTAAAATTCTGAAATGGGCTGCAGAATGATATGAGAGACAGCAGAATATTACATTTGTATTTTTGGAGTAAATCTGGCTCGAACTACCTGGAAGTGCGCAAAGACAAATCTGAAAGCTGAGTCTAAGAAACTTTAACATCAATTTATTTCTTAACTAAAAAGAGTAAGTCAAAAGGAAAACACCCTAAAGTGAAACAAGAATGTTTCAGAGAACAGCCTGTATGCTTCTGTTTACTTCCCTATTTAATAGGAATAAAAGTTTCAAATTAACTCATTGACATTTTTTTACAGTGTAATTGTGAGAAAAATGTAAAATTTCCAAACATTCAGCCGTTTACTGCCCCATCATGATGTTCTGCATCAATCTAGATTGTTTACCCCTTTCATATAGCTTTAGATGGAATTTTATAATAAGACTTCTTAATAGAATGAAAGAAAACAAATGATCGGGCAGATTGTATCTGGTACTAAAGAACGATATGTGTAATTATGTAGTAGGCCTGGAAGATTGTTCAACATTTTTGTTTAAGAAAAATAATAGTATGATGTCTACAGTAATAGTATGTGTGAGTTTATGCAAATAAGACTTTCCATCTGAAATATATTTTTGTGGATGTGTGCGTAAGTATTTCAGAGTAGTTTATAGACTTACTTTTTATACTAATAGGTTTTTTATATAGAATATTGAGAAGACCATGTCTTCGCCAAAAGAAACAGCACTAAAAATATTAGAGCTGTAGTAGTACAGAATATGTATTAATACTGATAATTTTGTTAAGAAATGATAAATAACAGTTTACGTAAAGAAAACTGAAGATACATGAATATAAAGATGCGTATGAATGAGTCTTATGTTTTCATACCTTGAACAGCTGAGCACTGATCCATTCTCTAATGCAGAGAGAACTTTTTAAAGTACAACTCAGTTTTGTAGATTAAGCAAACTGAGGTAAGGCTGTGCTTAAAGGAATTTTACTCTCAGGCATGATATTAACATGTTTGAAATATATTAGTATGCTTTTTCCAGGAGAAAATAAACTGGAAAAAAGCACCAAAGTTTAAGAATGTCAGAATACATTACCTAACTCAGTGTGACCACTGATAACCATTTTGTAAAGGTTATGTTCTAAAAAATGGTGTTAGCTGGATCAATATAGAAAAGAGATTACATCTTTTTTTTTTTCTTTCTGCTTTTCCTCTGATTTTCAAAACTTTATCTTGTACATATCAGTGAAAAGAACATCATACTTTTATTAAAACCTCAATATCTGCATTTATATAGTTAGAACCATAAAATTGAAACCTGCAAGTTGTGAAGGATATAAAATAGAGACAGTAAATTACTCCTTCCAAGAGCCAATGAAACTGGAAAACATTCATTATAAAAGTAATAAAAACTTGTGAGTCCCATTTTATTAAAACTACTATCCAGTTTCCTGAATGGGGCTGGATTACTTAGAGAATAAACCAATTTTATGTCTTTCAGTGGGGTTTAGGGCTAAGATAAGATCTCCAGGTGCTAGATTGGTCATTTTGATGTGAATCTTAACAGGTGGGTTTTTATACCATCAGATCACAACTTCCAATTTAACCTGAGCACCTTCTTTTCATAACATCATTCTGCCCTTGTTTATATTGGCACTGAATTATTTTTGCCTCTTGATTAATGAATGAGAAAGCATTAGCTTTTTGGCAGTAGTATATTAGCGCTCTGTTTCCTAAGTTTCTGAGTCATGTGTAATGCAACTCATACCTGATTTGCATGTTGCTTAGTAATCCGTGCTAGATACTCTTATTAATAAAGTACCAGTTCTTTTGAAAATTACTGCTTGTTCAAGTTTAAAATACATTTATGTCTTAACAGATTTTAATCTTAATTAAAATTGTATTTTCTGATGATACTTCTTTCTGATTCCGTTTTCATATCTATACAACAACTATCTGTAAAGTCAAATTAAAAAAGGTGAAGCTAGTTGCAAATGTGAAAATATTTTGTATATATCAACTCCACACCATTATTTTTGTCCGTATTTAAGGAGGAGTATGATGCTATCTAAATGTTTTGTAAAGACAGCAGCAGTGTCTCTAGGCAGGAATGTGAATACTTGAACTAACCTACTGAATATTTTTAACCATTTGAGTACCCACATACTTTGACTATGATATAAAGATGATACAATGACAGAGAAGGAAAGAAAGAAGACAGAGCACAGTGATGGAGAGCAGAAGAGTGTTTTGCATGTAACAAGTTATGATAGGAAAGGGAGAAGAATTAGGACCAAAGGACAAAGTGTTTTATTTTTTTGAAAGGGAGAAAAGGCTAGAAAATTCCAAACAAAAGTCCCAAACTCGGACAGAACAGAGTGTAGATGTGAGAGGCACACTTAAGCTTTGAACGGAAGAAAAACAAGTTTGCTATGATGGTTTAACACATTTTTCCAAAATACACTGCAAATTCTAGTAAAAAATATTTTCCATGTCCATGATGAGAAAGCCACGGCTTAAATAGTCAGAAATCTTCCCATAAGGCATTCAAATACTGTCATGGAAAATTGCACATTTTAAAATATTTTGGTATATACAAGATGACCAAAGAAAAAGGATTCTTAAGAAAAACTTCAAAATTATTTTGGACTTGTTCATCCCATTAACTTGAAAAGTAGAAAGGGTCCATTTTTCAGTGAGTAGAAGTGCATTACCATTGTCAGTGCATCATGACTGTCTTACTGTTTGCTTTTGGCATTTATTACTGTGATGCATTAAATGAACACATACTTTTAAAGACCCATATGTAGAAACTACCCTGGAAAGTAGAAACTCAGACTATTAATTAGCCTAAATTTAATTGCTTTACTATTTATTATGAAATGTAGCAAATAACTGGATATATTCTGCTTGCTAATTTTGAATAAAACTACCTTTCTTTCAATTTAACATGATGTAAAAAGTCAAGCAAACATAAAACACAGAACTGGCAGTTATAACTTATTAAATATGCAGATTTATTTTCATGTGACAGAAGGTGAAGAGAGTTTGATCAAAAATCTGTGGTAAACTGTTGAGTATATGATCATTAATTATTATAGCACTCATCTTCATCATCTGAAGATCTTAGGAACTCTCTGCCATGTCTTTTGACATTTAGGGAAACTTGACGTTGTTATGAAATTAGTATTAAGATTCAGTTGTTTTTCTTGTCGGTCCAGTTTGTACCAGATGAGCTGTAGCAGCCACCATAAAAAATACAAGGTTCCAAAACGCATCCCCTATGGTGCATCAGCTATTCCATAGGTATGAATGGGATTTCAGTTCCCTCTGTCTTTAACAATTAAAATCACAGCAAATTAGCTCAAATAAACAGTTGTAACAAAAGAACCTGATATGTACGTCATAGTGAGTATAAAACCTGAATTCTTTCCCCAGGTACGTTTAAAGCCATCCAGACATATGACTATTACATACTGACTTTTTTAAACAAGTAGCAGGTAGGAAAATAGCCATGTTCAGATAAAAGAAGGTTTACGTGTAGATCACTTCAGTACAGAAATATTCATGGTTCATTAAGGAAAAAAGTGAGAGACTCTACCATTTGTTTATTGGCTGTATCTATTGATCTTCAAAAATTTTGTAACTGAAGTGTTCTCTTAGATTTCATTTCCTAATGTGGTTCATTAGTCAGTTCAACATAAAAGCAATGATTATATTTAGTGCTGTTATGTGAGATTCTCTTCTATTCTGATTAGCTAATATTCCAAAATATAGTCAGTTCTTATTGGAACATGCAGCTTTGTGACTGCAGCTAACTTGTCTTAGTAAATCGAATATGACATGGAAAATTTGTTAAGATATTAAGAGATTAATATCTTAACATTAGAGATTAAAAGAAAAATAAATATCACTTTTAATTTCTCTGTTACTGTATTTTTTACATGTGTGTAGATCATTATTATCATATAAAACAAATCAAACTCAGGAAAATGAGAAAACTTTATCATGTTGTATTTAAATGCTTTTTCAATGTTTTTCATGTGCATAAAAAATGCAAACAATTTTAAGCATCTGTGAGGTGAAAAGTTTGAGACAATGCCTTCAAGACATGAGTGATTACAGAGTCCCTTCATTACAGAACTTAGCTCTTTCTGCAAATGGAGCAGCTTTAAGGTGTACTCTCATAATTCTGATCTTTTGGGCTTTTGGATATGTGCTGCTAAAGGAAGAAAACCAGGATAATTTGAAGAGACCATGGTATTATGTGTTAAACACAAGATGGTACTAAGACTTGGGGCCTATTACTTGATTTGTCCTCTAGAAGACCTAAGGTTAAAACAGATTGGCCTGAAGTAAAACAAGAGGCTGAAAATAATGGATAAAATTTAATAATTCTGCTGAGAGATCTGGGCTAAGACATCTGAATTCAATTGATGGCAAAAGAACAACAATGAAAATAGTGCCAGGGCTTTGTATAATATGTATATTTGAGAAAAATAATATAAGGAAGTCTAATTTAGATGCTAGTGAAATATCAAAAGCTAGTAGGTGTTGCATGATGCCAGGGATTCTGTCAACATCCAGAAGGTGAGACCTCCTAGGATAATAATGCCAAAGGATGAGTCTTAGTGTCCTGAGAGACTGGGGCATAGCCTTTTTTCCAAGCTGTCTTTTCCGTTAACGAATTGCCAATTCCCTACCCCGATTTTCTGAATGTTTTAGAAAATGAGGTACCACACTGTAATGCCCAGCTTTTTGCACGTCCAGGCAAAGGGGCTGTGCTCTGATTGTCTTATTTCAACTCCTAACCTTTCTTGCCTCAACAGACGCTGCCACAGACAAGTTTCTGTTCAAATTCTGCCTATTTTAGAGTGTACAACGTGTCTTGCCTCCACTTCAATCTTGGGCTTTCAGGGGTCTCTGCAGGATGAAAGCTGGCAATAACTGGGTTTTAGCATGGTCTGGCAGTACTTAGGAGACAAAGGGAGTTTTCAGGAGCCAGGCAGAGGAGCCAGGTAGACAAAAAGTTTGAGTTATCTCTTAGCAGTAGAAGGTTCTTCCTCTGTCCGACCACTTTGCCTACCCATAATGAGGGATGGCTCAGGAGACTCTGCGATACAGAAACTTGGTAAGTGCAGCATGTGTCTAAAAGAAAGCATAAAATTTTATACATTTCAATGGTATTTTATAGAGCTGAAAGAAAAAGGCTCAAAGCTGCTTTAATCGTTGATTTTGGGGAATTCTAGCTCTCCTCTTCTTTGCTTTTTTTGTGCCACCATGAACAATGCTCTCAGTTTTGAAAAGATTTTTGTCACGTAACTTGGGAGGAGGGCTTTTTTTCATCTTATCTATTTTTTCTTTATTCATCTTTCTCAACAATCTAGGCTGAGGAGTTATTTGTCTGTCAGACAACTCTGCCTATGTGCTCCTCAAAGTAGAGAACCATCTTTTTGTTATAGAGGACTTTGCTGATGAGGCAACATGCCTCAATGAATTTGAGCGTAATGTATTAGGCTGTTCTTACCATCTACTTCTGTCATCATGAAGATCAAATGGACAAGGGGGTCAAGCAGTCAGGAGATTATGGAGCATTTTACCCCTTAACCTTGCCACTGGCTGTGGAGAACAGTCATCTGAGTCATGTAGACAGCTGGAGCTGAAAGGAATCTGTCCTGAATCTGAGTTGAGAGTGATCAAACCGTCATTGTGGCTGTGATTTCTGACTAATCCAAATCCTGCAATTCAGCTAAATAATTATTGACTCTTTAGGGGGATCTTGTGCATCTTGAGATTCACTGGGTTCTAAATTGAGAAGTGGTCAGGGTAGCCACAATGCTGCTGCTGAGCAGCTTTGTAAATCATCTGTGGAGAGCTGTTTTTCATGGGCAGGAATTGGCTAGCTAGACTGACCAACTTTTAAAGGCCTTAAGATATGCTCTGTACTCTCAAAACTCTTGTTCACTGTGTCATTGTCCTCCTCTCACTTCATGCTAATAAAGCAGAATATTCAGAAAAATCTGAAAAATGTTTTGAGAATTTTCAGTATATCCTCAAATTAATATATTATTATCTTAGCTGTTCCCTTGCTAAGGAACTGCAATTTAATATCCTTCTCAGTGCTGATTTAACTAACACCTTTTACTGCAAAAGTCATTTTATGTTAAACTCCTTTCTTCCCTTGGCAGCATTTCATTTGGATTTCTTGCTGTCAAAAATACAAATTTTAGGATGTCTTTGGCTGCCTTCCTCAGGAAGACATAATATGTACTTTTTCTTTTCCTCCATTGATTTGAGAGAGGCGGATCTCTTTTTCCACTTGTCATCCATTGCAGTTGGAGTCAGGCGGGGGCTAGAGCCAGAAAAAGATGTTCTTCTGTACATGCAAGAAATGTTGCAAAGAGAAGAGAGCATTAGCTGAAGGCCTAAGATGTCTTTCAGCCTCAGGCCCAGCTTTTGTTGCAGAAGCAGGAAGAAGTGGATAGGAAAAAAACAAACAAGGATTTACTGCTAGATTAGATATATACACATTTTTTTTTGCATAAGTATAAAAAGATTGAAAAAGCATTAACGTACATGAGATTTAGCAGATTAAGCGCTATATGAAAGGTGAAAAGACATACTTATCTCGTGTTAGGTAATCTTATTTATAGTATGATAGTTTCTTTAAAAATATATTTCTCTGAAAAATGCTATCTGTCTGCAAATTTAGTTTCAGCATTTATATTAATACTCATGGTCGATCTTATCCCTGTAGCTAAATATTTGAGAAATCCTGTAGCAGTGGGAGCAGCAGGTGGTGTACTGAAAAATCCCTCTTTCATTTTCCCCTTTAATGAGTCTTTTCACTGAAGAGTGAGCATTTGACCAAGAAGCTGTGGAACTCATCTTGCAGTCCTTCACAAAAAGCCTTGGGCTAGTTTTGAGAGCAAGAATCTGCAGTGGCTTTAGAGACCCTTGATTATTTTTTATACCATTTACTAATGCTTCAGATTCCCTGTCATCAACATTATCGCTGTCATGAGAAGTCCCAGCATATAAGTATTTTTTGGCTCAGGCAATTTTGTCACTTCCTTAGAAAAGGGACTTTTCCTGTTCTTTATTCATATGGCATGTATTTCCACTATTGAATTGTTGAAATAAGAGTCACAAAGATGCCAAGACTTCCTACTTTGGCATGTTTCCAGTAATTAACTTTTTGCTGGGTTATTTGATAACAAATACACGCTATATGTGCTCATGATACCTTCTATTTGAAAACAAACAAACAGCGTCCGAAGCATTATGCATAACTAGGAAAAAAATAATTTTTAATATTGCACCAAGATCTGCCTTTTGGGGTTGTTAGAAAGATGTGCTGTTCATGGAATAGTTCATTATGCTGCAGATGTCATTGGACCTGGTTTCCAAACCACACTGTGCTTGTTGATGCAATGAGTTAGCACCTCGATGTGATGAAAAAACAAGTGTGTTCCTCAAAGCACTCTTGGTCTTGGGTATGCGCAGGCTCTTAGAACTCCCTGTTTAGCCCTCATGTCATACGCATCCACGATCACTTTCTAAAACCGGTGACAGAAAGTTCTTTTTTAAAAATTGTAATTTATCTCAAAAGATAGCAATCACAGATTAGAAGCTGGTTTGCTGATCTTGTCTTACTGAGTAAATTTTACTGCTGTTTTTTATCATCAGAGTAATTCAAAATGATGAAGTTTATATATTTCTAACTGAAATATTTTGGGAATTTATTTTCTGTGAAAATTTTTATTTCACTGAGATATATTTTCACATTTGAATGAAAACAAATTACAAAATGTTAAAAATATACTTTCAATATTTTCTGAAGAATTCTCTTAACACAGCAGATAGGAATTTGGAAGTTGATCCTGAGAGATATTTTAGCTTACACCATCGTCTGTTCTATGGATATATACTCGTTTCATGCAAAAGAAGCCATTTGCTGAGGCAGCTATTGAATAAGAAAATGTGAGGAAGAATTGCTCTTTTAGGTGGTGTTTTAGTTTTTCTTTGTTGTTGTTGTTGTTATCCTAAAAATTGTCAAAGTAGCAAAAATTTGGAACAGGCAAAAATCTTTACCTGTATAATTCAGCTTTTATATACTTTTCCATCCCCTTAAATTTACAGACTACTTCCAAAGTATACAGAAAGGTATCTCTGGAACTGTCTAAGTTTCTGTACAGACTGCTTACCTGCTACCCGTTATGCCTACTTCTACATTGTGTTTACTTTCCTCCCTGTCTGTTTTCAACACTGATTTCCTGCTTTTTCTGCAGTAGATTGAGATTCACCTTTGTCTTCATTGTCGTCAGGTGTCACTTTTTATTTTGCTTCTCTTGGCAGCAGAGCTAAGGAAGCCAGGTTTTCCTGTTTCCCCACGGTATCCCCCCACTGCAGTACGCTCAATGGCTGCCTCCAGGGTCTACCACAGCAAGAACTCAAAGTCTTCCCCATGTTGCAATTCCTTTGCCCCCCACAGAACCTCCGTTTTCCACCTAATGCCCTGTATAACACCAACTGCTGGGTGGCGTATTCTTATCTAGGGTTGTGGAAGAGGCGGAGATACCCAGCACAGAGCAGGCCATATGGAACAGCATTGGTAAGCTCATCCTATAGACTTTTTTTCCTGTGAAGGTTATTAATTTGCATGTATCCTTTCCCTAGCTGCTGATTTTCATTAAACTTGCAAAAACTTGACACTGTGAAACTTAATGCTTTGATACTTCATGCTCCTCTGTTAAATTTAGTGAAAATTGTCCAACAGATTCAAAAAAAAGTATCAAAAGGGCAGGTCTACGGAGACAGACAATGCAATCGTATCAGAGTCAATTCCTTTTTTATTTCATGAAGAAAAATTCAAAATATGAAGGTACCACTAATGAAAGTTGCTGAAAGCTAATTTGAATACATACTTGTCCTATTCTTATGCCTTCCCTAGACATCTATTTTTGGCTATTGTCAGACAGAGATACTAGTTTAGGTGGACATCCTTATTTTGCTAAACTATACAAGGAGTTTGATAAGTCAGAGTGTTCTCTTTGACACTGTAACAAATTGCAGAGGAAGCTGGTGGACAGATAGGTAGAATGATGCCATTAGGTGGTTAGCATGTGGTTAATCTTTTAGTATTGGGCCCCAAAGCAGCAGAAACGAAATACAAGGAAAAGATGAATGGAAATAGAACAGGTCGAGTAGATTATACATAAACTAGTACTAAAACCTACAGATAATACATGATTGGACTTTTGAGTCTGACCCAAAACTGAGAGGTTTGATCTTCTGATGGTAGAGCCTTTAAAACTATTTTGCAGTATTTTAATAACAGTAAGAGCATTTGTGCAGCTGCTCCTGACTTTAGAGCCCATTGTGAAAATTAAGCGCTGTTCACAACACTCCAGTGTGATAGGTAACTTATTATTCCTATTTTAGCACTTTCTATCATAGATTAATGGAAATTATGGAAAAGAACCAGTAGATTATTTTGTCCCTCTAACTTACAAGACAGTTTTTTACTTTTACAGGAGTATATTTAAAAAAATTTTTTTTCATTGTTGTAGTTCTCAGTCATTCCGCATATTGGCAGATGCGATTGCATCTCTCTCATTCTCTCTACTATTCAAAAGTGTGTATTTTCAGTATCTGTTTTTTGACATTGCTCTCTCTCTCTTTTGGGATTCACATGTATGCAAGTTCTTAGATCTCATTTGTGCCTAAAAATAGTAATGCTACCTGTGCTTAACCCCTTTTCCATATTATGCCCTTGTAGATTCAGATTCACTTTGAAGATTCCTTGAATATCTAAGCTCTTCCTCTAGAGCTAGAAAGTTGACCTGCGGTCTTATTTTGTTCTTGTTATTAAGTGAACAGCAGATTTAGCTGACTACACTCCCTATATATGTTTGTCATTTTGAAAGACTTTGTTTGCTATGTATTTTTGAGTGGTACAGGTAGACTACTGTTGCTTCTCTAACTTTTGGTGTCATTGGTTCTTCTCCATGTGAGTGATATCTTGTTTAGAAAGTATAATCATAATCTTAATGATAATCATAACTTTTGGATAATATCTCATTTGAATATAATAGAAATTTAGATGAATATGTGCTTTCTTCTCATTCAGTATTGATCCATTAATTCAAATTTGGACGTAATTCTTACTGATGTCAGGGAAAATTCCATGCAAACAGAAACTCTAATATAAACTGAAATTCATTCTCCCTAATAAGAGCAGCTGGCAAAAGTGTATAGTGTTATAAAAATAAAAAAAATCTTTTTTTTCATTTACCCATATAAGTTTTGTCCATAAATTGTATAGATCTATATATAAAAATTCTCTTTATATGTTTTCTGTATAGAGACAATTTTATAAATTCTTTCTGTAAATTTTATAAATCTCTAAAAATATCTCTCTATAAATAATATAGAAAAGACACATGACTAGTTCAGGCAAAGCAGAATGAAAAGAGTTCCTGTGTTATTCTCCCCCTGCACAGTGAGCCCTTGCAAGCAGGTCATTCATCCCATGCTTGGTTTCAGCCAGTATGTATATTTGTGGAGTGAAGGAAACTGAACCATGCCCGGTTCTCCCTGTAAATTTTCTGGCTGTCCCCTCGGGTCGCGTGTCCTCTGCTCCCATCAGTGCTCTGTCCTTTGCTCTCCCTGGCTGACTTTGGAACCTTCTTCTCCGCGGTGCTCCATTGCTTGCTATGGACGTGCGCTCTCCTGCTGGCTTCAGTGTTTTACCCAACTCCCTCGACTTAAAGAAACAAAATAGCAATTAAGAACACACAAGAAAGCAGATCATCCATCACAGAAGACATAATTGAGAGGAATCGTAATGTTTGATCTATGAACTTTATATTATATACTTATTAATGGAGGCTGGTCAAGCAAATGTTGCTGTTGATGGTCTTTTTAAGCTTGAGGTTTGGAAAATCTCATCCCCACGTAATTCCTTAGAACATAAGAAATGCCGTTTCAAGATCAGCATTCTGAAGTTTAAAATGAATGTATAATTTAGTATAAAATTGATGATGCTAGTTTTATTCTTCTTTGACAAAATAGAGATAAATGTGTTCAAATAAATTCAGTGCGTAATTACAGAAAAAAATTAGCAGCATAGACCTCACTGAAAATTGGTATATAGAAATGTCCACTAAATAAAATCTAATGATTTGTGAATATGACTTGGCATGCTGAGGTTAATCTGCCATAGCAGTTTATATCTGTGCAAAATTTGGATTGAGAAATGCAACCTTAGATTTCTAGGTACAGATGTTAGGACAGTTAGAAAGCACTAGCATTTTGGGTGTCACAGTACCTGGAACATATCCTTCTCCGCCCCATATCAGATTCAGTAAGCTACTTACAGAACACCCTGCTTACTTGTGCCATCTCACTAACAACCAAAAAAAAAAAAAAAAAAAAAAAAAAAGAAAAGAAAAATATCCCACATGAGGCATTCACGTGTTTATTTTTGTCAGTCTGTCTTACTTTTGTTTTTTCTCTTGGGGTAAATGAGTTTTAAGAAGTGAGGAATTTTCTTGACACAATGAAGATTTAAACAGTATTTAAAAATAAAACAACTACCAATAAATCCCTCTGAATGATGATATACGGAGGAAAATTAAGTATGTCTTCTGGTGAATCTGGCTTCCAACAGGTAGGATTTCAGGGACTGTCTGAGCCACAAGTTGCATTTGTGTTATTTTGTTTAATACCCATAGATCTAATTTAATACCTGACCTCCATTAATTCTGGTGACTCTTTTTGTACCTTTTTAGACTTTTGGTCTTTAAAACAACCTGTGGCAATAAATTTCTTATTGTAAAAACAATTGCACAACTGATACTGACAGTAAATCAAAGTTGCTTCAAAATGGGAATTTGTGATAGATACATCTGTAATTTTAAATATGTTGAAGTATTTTCCATTGGCTTTACTCTCCTTTGAACCAAGCCATTTTGAACTTTTCATATTGATTTAGTCAAATATCCATGCAACAAAGTAGAAAAGCAATAAAAAAAAAGGAGAAAATGACTATGTGCTTTTTAGTGAATGTTAGTGTAGTTTTACTTGTCATTAACGTTGAGCTAATTTCCTGTCTGGCAGGCACTGACAGTATTTCACTTTTTCATTAAAAGTAGAGAAAGAAAAAAACTGAGGAAGATGATGTAGTAGATGATGTAGATTACAGTATTAATTGACCTAGTACTTTAGCATGCCACTGGGATAGTGTGTAAAGCCTTTTGCCTTTGAAAACTGCTTTTCAGCTACTGCTGTTTGGGAACCTGAACAGTGATGGAATTTATTGTTTTTGTAAAGTTTTTGATTGAATCCTGATGAAAGGAAGAGATATGTGAGCCACTAACTAGAAGCACCAAATACCAGTTTGTGACTCCTTACTGGGGATATTCCAGGCTAAAATTAGAAGCAAAGGAAATTTTTAGTCTTGGGTGAAAAAGGCTGTTGTCATGGTGCCCCGCATTCTATTAAGTCACATTTATAGATCATGTATCTCAAATATAATATCATTCTCATGTTGGTCCACCATCATATTTTGTTCCTATGAAGAACTGCTAATTAGA
Organism: Rhea pennata; assembly: GCF_028389875.1. Classification (NCBI taxonomy): domain Eukaryota; kingdom Metazoa; phylum Chordata; class Aves; order Rheiformes; family Rheidae; genus Rhea; species Rhea pennata. The sequence goes on from NC_084663.1 coordinate 30,143,331, forward strand.
TGTATTTATTATTTTCAGTTATGCATTTGTATAATTAGTATTTCTGAAGTCATATTTCATTTAAAAAATTCAAAGATGAAAAGCTCTTGTACCAGCACAGTGATATAACAATTTTCACCCCTCTGAAAGTGAAATGCGGGAAGTGTATTTCATACTGGATAAATAAATCTGTTGGCAACTAAGTCTGCTTGACTGCTTGGCTACCTGGCTGCCGTCTTCCCTCGCTCTCTTTTACTTTTTCCTGCCCTCTTTCTTTCCAGTGCTCCAGCTCTCATCAGATGCTGATGGAGCTGTTGCAGCACACTGAGGCAGCAGAAAGCTAACCTGAACACCCCTAAAATTCATTTTTTTCCCAGCTTTGTGTGCTGAAACTACCTCGTGAATGTGCTGGATGAGCATCAGAGCCAGTGAAAGGATAGGGATGGGTGGGACTTCAAACGTGGCAAAGCTGGCTGGGTGGTGGCATTTTAGTATGCAAACTTAGACCTTAAGCCAAAATTTCACGCTTAGTCTCACCCAGCAGAAAGCAATATACCAAAAATATTTTAATGTGGCAATGGCTAGCACCAAAAAGGACTGCTTTGTTATCAGGTATTGGTAATCAGAATAAGTCATATATATACATATATATATGCATAAAACCCCTGGTTTATTTAATTTACATTAAATAAACAGAAAGCTAGCTGAGAGAGGGCAATGTAAAGCAAGCTTTTATCACAAGTCAGTGACCATTTTGTGGAATTGATGAGTTTTGTATAGAGAAATGCATCTCATTTTGGAGCATCTGCTCACATTATGTTGAAATTTGCTAGAATGGAAATGGAGAAGTCATTTGCAACCCAAACCAGAGTGAAAGGTAGCTGTAAGGCATGTTATTGTTTGATCTGTCTGTCATTAAATATAGGAAGTAATATCGTAAGTTGGACATTTGTGGTAGAATAGACTGCTACTACTTTCACTTCAAAATCTGTCAAGTATTAAGGATGGATGGACCTCACATATTCCTTTACTCAGAGGTTTGCAGTTCAAAAATGAAATGTAGATGATGGGCACCCTAAAAAAAAGCCTGAGATCCTTTACAAGTTCGTGGAATTGTTTTTGACGGAAGTCCAGTGCCTGATTTGGAAACTTGTCAAAGGGATTGATTAGTGAGAAGTGCCTTCTCCTAGCAAGTATTAGCCAGAAGTTTTGTGTCATCCATGTAGATAATGAAGAACAAATCTATTTTGTTCTTTCATTTAAATAAATATCATAAAAGATAAACCACAACTTGGAAACAAATATTATATATTTCTGTGAGTTGTCCTTATGTCAGATTACTGTCATAGAATTTTGTCAGATACCTATGCTGTTCAAAGTGCCTATGTTGGATCCAGACAGTTTTAATTAATTAGTATTTTTTGTAAGTATGTTTTCTTCCATCAGGAAGGCAATGTGTTAGGAACAGGATTGTAAAGTCTTCAAAATTCTACATGTTCTTCAAGTGCTTCAGAGCTCTGCTTGCATAATTGAAGCATTTATATACTGCCCTAATTCATCTGTTGTCAATCCCTTTTTGGCTAATGGTTGCATATCAGTAAATGAGGAGGGTGTTAGTATGATGCTTACTATTTTGCTTTCAGTTGCTAAATACAAGAAGCCTGGATTTGAAAAGGTGAGTTATAGGTGATTGCTTTTATGTATTAATAGTGCTTATGGTGGGTCTCATTAACACTCGCAGCATGGAAAATTCCTGCAGCTACCCTACAGAGCTCTGCAAAACATGACTGCTGAGCAGGCTTTATTGTTTATACTCATTTTTCTAATTTATTTTCTTAAAGGGTATTTTTGCAGCCTCTGAATGACAAGTACAGTACCATAGGGGGAAGAAAAAAAGAACTGGACAAAAGCTGCAAGAATACTTATTTAATTAATTTATTTATCGCACATTTTTCATTTTATGAGTAGGAGTTTCATTTTAATTCTATTCCCTAAATGTTTGATTTACAAGATTGTATTTGGTACATTATTAGAGCAGAAATCAGTGATAAAATTATTACAGAATTTACACGTGGAAAATAGATAAAATATATAAAGCGTGTATATGTGTACATATATAGTAGTATGATATATACATATATGAGATGAATATCTATTTTGTAGCACAGTTAGTTTTCAGTTATAGCATGAATTATGTATGTTCTAATGAAGATATTCATCTAAATCAAATGCTACCACTCCTTGATGATATTTGAGGTTAATTTTGTATATCCAAAGTATTTTAAATTAATGAAAGTCAATTCCTTTTTAGAACAACAGGTAAAATATTTTTTACCCTGATAACTAGGAGTTTGTTCCTTCTCCTTCCAGAAAGAAGCAAAAGATACACTGTGATTTAGTGGTTCGATGTGTGTACAAAGGCAAGGAGACCATATTCTTCACTGTCTACCATACTGCTTTGGATTGCTATTAGTGTCTAGCCCCTTCCATCTTGCAAATGCACTGCTTGATGTTTAGCTGTGAGAGCAGAATGACCTGCTTGTGCTAGAGTTGGTGCCATTGTTGCTCTGTAAATTAGTGTATAGCAATATTTTGATGCACATATTACCCCAAAGGCCTTCATCTCCCATGAGCTATACTGATGGCTTCTGAATCTGTTCATGAGCTAGGAAGCCCTAGTGGTAGTGGAGCAAATAGCTGTCATGCCAGTTTGCAGTACACTGTACAGCAGTACACTGATTTCAGAGATAATCCTTTTTTTTTTTTTTTTTTAAAAAAAAAAAAGAAGGTTTACTTGGAATGCATTTTGGACTCATTTCACGTGGCTTAAAAAAGGGGGAATTAATTCCTCAATTTTATATAAGTGATAGTTTGGAAGGCAGAAGTTGCCACGTGTCATGAATAGCATTAAGATGTATGTGAGAAGCCTTTTGATTCCAGCTATACCCTTTGCCCACACTCTTGATGTTCCATCTTGTATGTTTTGAATATTTTAATAGATAGAGCTTAGCAGATAAAGATCTGCCAAAAATTTTTGTAGCTTGCGATTATGAGTCCATGGACTTGCCATCCTCTGGGAAAACAGAACATCTGCCTGCATTCTTGTTCAAGAAAAGTAAAAAAACAAGTACAAAAGTACAACCCCCCCCCCCAAAAAAAAAAAAAAAAAAAGGAAAAAAAAAAGGTTCAGTCAGGTTTCCTAAGTCCTGTTAATCTTAATTGTTCTAATAATTTACAGCTAGTTACAATCTGGTAGATTTTTATGTTTATCACCTGGCCTTTTTTTGGCATACAGAGATTAAAAGGTTCCAAGGTCTGTAAAGCAGAAGAGATTGAGAAAGATGTGACAATCACAGATGATCCCTATCATTTATCAGTGCTTTCTGGTAGTGTTTCAAATATTCAGTGTTTTAGGACATAGTCATTTCTGTGCTTCTCATCTAAAGGAGACTTCTTAAAAATCAAGATCTTTGTGGTTAGACAAAAATGAAAAGCAAACCTCAAGAAAATTCCTATCCTGTCCAAAAATATATTTGCTATATTTCATGTTTTTTTGTGATGCTTCTTTCTTCCTGCCTATACTAGAATCCATAAGGCAATGACTGTAGTTTATCTCTTTATAGCTCACAGTTTTTGATATTAAACTAGGAAGTTCATAAAGATTAAAGAAATTTTAATGGAAATGAAGGATGGGGTGCTGCCACCTAAAATACATTTGTTTAATATATTCTTAATTGATTCTGTCATCATTTTTCCTTTTATGGTCTGAGGTGATTTAAGGTCCCTGCTGCTTTGATACTTCTGGAATTGCCACTTTTTTTTTAATCTGGTCTACTGAATATATGTCTAATATCTATATTAAATGCTGAGAGTAGCACATGTCAAAATGCTTTATTTTGCTCATCTCAAAGAAATGTTTACTGGTGTGAATTTAATAGAGATTTTATAGGTTCATAATTATATATCCAAAGTATTGCTGAATAAGATATTATCCAAGTGTAGATAATGTGTATTTTGAAAATGCAACAGTTTTCCTGGCTTCATTAGTTTAGGTGTGTCACATCTTTGCACTGCTCAGCAGTGATGAAAAAATTGAATTTTACCCCCTTGAGAGCAAAGATAAAATGCTTTATTTTGCCTTTGTTTTGTAAATAGTAGAATTTGGCAGAAGCAGACCAGCTGCTGTTCTCCATCCTCTCTCCCCTGCTCCTGGGCATGAAGACCAGCTCAGCTACGGGAACTTCTCGGCCCCAGCAGCGGGCCAGCTGTGCTTGCCCATATCCCAGCCTCTGCAAACGCCGGCTTTTTGCACGCTGTCCCTTTGAGCCCTTTTGAATGGAGGGGACAAGTTAGAGGGGGAGACAAGAGGGGGCCGCGTTCCCAGTCTGTAAGCGACCCAGCCTCTCTCTCCGTGGGCCAGGAAAGACCCAGAGAGGAACAACAGCACAAGGGTGTGGGCATTCACAGCTGGCTGGAATAATTATCGTCAGCGCCGTGGCCTCCTTGGGGAGGACGATGGTTTAGATCTGCCTTCCTCCTGACATTTTTTTGTTGTCTTTACCAGCTGACAGCCTGAGTAATGGCCGCCTTTGATGTTTGCTAAATGCAACTCTGGTCAGGCATATGTGAAAATGCAGCAGTTTAAGCATCCAAAGCATCTGACTCAAGTATCGAACGGATGCTTTAGAAATAAATTTCATAGAGTGTATAGCTAGACTGCTAGTAAGAAGACAAGCATTGTAAATGGGTATGTGCATGTGTGTTGGAGCATAATTGTCTATCATTTTGTACTGCTGACGTAGGGAGCAAAAACTATAAGTCACGAACAAATTGCAGTTTGGTGTTCAACAGCTACTGAGTCATTTAGATAGTTACATCAGCATGAAACCTTAATATCAATGTTCATTTTTCTTCCTTACCTTTTTCTTCCTGTCTGTTCCCAAATATATCAAGTTTTCTTTTGTTTTTCTCACCAGACACTTGTATTCCTTTTTCCTGGATTTCCCTAGTAGGAGGGTTGAAAATGTATTTAAGTCCTGTTAGCCCTAACAGAGGGAAGAGCCCGTTGCTTTGGAGGTAGAGAGAGGAGAATGATAACCTTTTTTCAGCCTTGCTCTTTAAAAGGCTGTTCATCCTTGTTGGCATGTTTTTTTTTTTTTTTTTTTTTTTTTTTTTTTTTTTTAAGAACATCATTCTCTGAAATAATTTGCTTAGCTCTATATAAAGAAAATTGAAAAGTATATCATGACATCATCACATCTGAAGTGGTCTTAGGTTTGCGAACAGCTATATTGTATTTCTTGAAACCCTTGTATTTACAAGGGCAAACTTGCTAAGGTGTAGGAGGGAGAGCTTGTCCCATGTTATATCCACTCTGGCTTACATCTGCTTCATGTCACGAGGTGGGAAGAGACTTCATAGCCTTCTCCTCTCCCTTACAGTACTACAATTATACCTAGACCTTAAAATGATGTACTTTCTTCAGCAGGTTGCTTCTACCTTTCTTAGGTGGCAAGTCTGGATCATAATTCAAATAGCAGATAAACCAGCTGGATGTTCTACAGATGCCTATTTTTTCCAGAAAAAATCAGTAATGTGAGAGGATGATAAGAAAGCATCAATTGTCCTTTTAAAAAAATCTTTTTTTTTTTTCCTTTGGATTGTTGAACTGCATTTTGTCTTTAGCAGGACTCCAACATCCATATAGCGATTAAATGTCTATACAACATAAATGTTTATGCAGATGATCATTTGGTTTTATATTTGTCATAGTCCATGTAGCAGATAATAACCAGCCATAAATTTCCTCCTTATTTCAAAATCTGGTTATACCTTTCAGTAGATTGAGAGAACAATACATGCTCCAACAATTTGAAAATCACAAGAATGCTTCTGGAAAACCATAAAATTAGCTTGAAACCATGAGTTAAAGTCCCCCAAACTTTGGCTTTTTATTTGATTTCTGATGTTTATTCTTCAAGATGCGCTGAAGGACGCAGGATATCTTACATTTTTTAAGTTTTTTTTTTGTACTGAGGAGAAATGGAATTTAATTTTCTTAATTAAAGCTGAGATTCTTTTAGAAATAATTTGTCTTCTCAAGTTTAGATTAATGAATATGTTGTCTTTTCTGATGAAATCATTTATACTATCAATGCTGTAAATGGAAAGGGATATTAGCTCTGTATGGGCAATTGCCTGAGTGTTTTATTAGCTAATCTGCAAAGCATCTGTATAAATATTCTATATTTTCTTTATCCAACATACCAAACATCAGGAAATATTGGAAAGCTGAGAGAATCAGCTGCCTGAATTTGTTATTCAGAATATTCAGAATATTAATATTCTGCAGGTGGCTAACACTTCAGTCTTGAAGCAAGATTCCCTTTTGCTCAATAGTGAATAAAAACAGTTTCTTTCTAAAAAGTCCATACTCTTAAGTATACTAAAAGTGCATACTCTTAAGTATAAATAAAGGCATAGATACAGTAGCCCAAGGTAACAAACACCTTACAATGCTTAGATGGACTTTCTGCATTCTACAGCTGTGAAACATGTATTGAAAATTTTCCCACTCTTGAGTGAAAAAAAATCTTCTCTCCAGTAACTCTGAAATAACTCCAATAGGTCTCCAATAACTATGTTAATAGTTTTTTTTTTTTTTTTTTAACTTCCTTCCAAGAAGGTCCAAGAAAACCAAAGTTCTTCATGAGGATGATGTCAATGAACAGATGGTCTTTTCAGTTATTTAAACTATTTGTCTTTAATCAGATCACGTATCGAGAATCCTAGTGGAGTACGGAATAGTAAAATGTGAAAACAGTTTGTATCAGTTATGTACATATCATGTATCTAATCATTTCCATGAGTTAGTATAAACCCCACAAATGTGTTCTTTCTCTCAGGAAAGGAAGGAAATACTGAATGACAATAGGAGACAGATCCCAGGAGAAAATCCCTTCAGGATTTCCCCCATTCCCTTTTTAATTTTAGTTTTCTAATACCCTTTAAAAGACTACAAGAACAAGTAACCTGATAAAAAGATAGACTTAATATGCTACACTTAACTGTTACTCTGACTGTAGTCTTTTCTTTCTATTAAAGTGACTTTGTATTGTAGTTTTAACATGCTTTCATACCTACATTGGGTAAGAATTGAGTTATAAAGTTAGGAAATGTACTCCTAGACTTGCTTGAAGGCCGAATATTAAGAAGCTGTTTTCAAATATATACAATACTCTCTTTGATTGCATTTTTATAGGTAGCACGTGCTGCAAATTTTGTCTTTAGTGGTGACCTCTGGGGTCTCATTTCTGTCAACAGGTGTATTGAATACTCAATACAGTAAAATTACAATATTTTTGTTGTTTTTCACTTTTAAGATGAAACATTAAAACATCAGAGAGAAAATCATTTTAAAGACATTATGCTAGCTATTAATTTTATTAATTTTCCATATTTATTTCAGATTGGCAGATGAAAATAGAATAGTGCTTTTCTTTTTTTTCTTTTTTTTTTTTTTTTTCCTTCCTTGCTAGGAAGCTTTAATTTCACAGTATTTTTTCTGTATCATGTGTTAGTTGAACACTCCAACAGTTGGGTTGCAGACACTGGGAGAATGCTTGTTTGTTTTAAAATGTTGAGTTCTGTGGAGCGTATTGAAAATGTAGCAACACTGGATCCTTACTGGCAGAGTATCTGGAGTGAATTCTCAAAAACAATTTTAAGTTTGCCAGATGATGAGGATTAATTTTCTGGTACTTTAAATCAGACAGATCTTACTCTGACTAGATAGTATTCTATTTTTGTTTTTCTATAGCTAGATTTAGGTCAAAATCAACTTTGCACAATCTCTGATGCAGAAGTACTTGGTATGTTTAATAACTGTTTTGAAAAGCTTGAACTTTATAATCTGAATTGATATCTGTCTTCCTGTGAAGGTTCTGACTCCCAAATTAGAAAAACAATGGTTCCCATACAGTGTTATCACCAAAAAATCTTAAGTGAGTGGAGAGAGAAAGATTACACTATTTGACTGAATAGCAATTTTCCCTTGTGCATGCCTATGTAGAAATAATTTTTTGAAATCTTGCCTGAAAATTGATTTCTGATAAGGTCATAATACTCATATATTTCAGGCAAAATAAACTTTCTTGCTGTACTGCCAATACTTACTACCGTAAGGTTAAACAGTTCATCTTTTGTGTAATCTAAGCTTTGGGTATTATCAGCTTTTTAAGTACAAATGTAAATCTGCGTAATGTGAATTGGCTGGATTTGGAGGCTAAAAGGCCCATTTGGACTGGAAAGCGTGAGGCTAGAAAGCATGAAGAATTGGGCAGGTTGGAGAAGAGAGACCAATTTTGAATTATTTTGGCAGAGTAAATGAAATGCTTTTGATGTTTGTCCTGATGGCGAGGAAAGGCAGCATGACTAACAGGGAAATGGATTTGGGTATAGAAATGGGACTACCTAAGCAGGGAACTCGACATTCTTCTCGTACTGTTTTTTCCAAGTGGAATGATACTCTGCTGAAATCAGTAGAAATTTTGACCTATTATTTTCATATATGTTGTATGGAATGTAACGATCTGCTGCAGAAGATTATGATTTAACCTGAGTGTATCTTTGACGTTTTACTGTTTCTTTCCGGTTCCTTAGTTTCCATCTCTGTGTCTCTGACTTTCTCAGCTATAGAAGATTTAAATATAGTGCTTGAAGAATATAAGTGCAGAGAGGATCCTGAATAAAATTTCATGCCTGTTATCCTTGTTCTCATCAATGATGAGAAAAATCTCTTCTTCTCTCAAATTCATGCCTCAAATGTAGCTAACCCTGAATTTAGCATCATCCATGTAGTGTGTTTCTACCTGGGTGAATTATAACTTAGTGTGCTGTTTCCCAGAATTAGGTTTGACTAGGTAGAACAAATGAGTAGAAGAAAGGTGTTTTGTCTGAATCTAGAAATGAAGGCATATAATTTAAACTCTTCATTCATTTAAAAACATTCTTAAATATTTTTCTGCAGCTGTGCATTACCTCTTTGAAAGTGTGTTGTCATTCTTTATCTAGATAGTTTTAAAGCAACTATATAAATTCTTGGTTTTAGTAATAACAAGTGACTACTTAACTGTTAAACTTTAAGCCCGTGATTACTGTTTCTTGAACTAAACCTCTGGTAAATAATGGAAGGCAAAGAACTATGACTGAAATAATTCTAGCCAATTGTATTTAGTAGAGCTTGTCAAATAAATTCATTCTTGGATCATTTCTGATTTGCAACCGTATCCACTAATGCCTGGCAGCTGTTTCAGTACCTAAGAACAAAAGTAATATGGCATCATAAATATCAAAGACTTCTGTTTTATTCAACTAACTATATACTTGTTAAAATATGTATTAACAAATGAAGTATCTAAAGTTTTGACGAGAGTAGTAAATGCCTAAGATGACTTTAGCTCATCTTTTTGATGGGAATCAAAAAAAACCAAACCAAAACAAAAACAAACAAACAAACAAACAAACAAACAAAAAAAAAAAAAAAACACCCTCTGAGACTGCCCAAGTCTGTGAAGTGCATATACACCAAACATATCTGGGCTACTCTGACAGGTGAAAGGGCTTTTAATGGAATAAAAATTACGCTTACAAGATTACAGACAGAATTCTTTCTTTCAGTAAATGCAAGAATGGAAAAACATGCAGTATCTTAGGATGCTCAGATCTTGAGCGTAAAAGCCAAGATTTGGCTGCCAGAATATGATGACTGTATGTTCTCCCTGCTGCAGCTCTACCCGCTTCTGCTTTCCTTTGCTAGTAAGAGTGAGTGCTTTTGGATATTGCTATTGAAGTTAAAAGTTTTGTAGGCTTTTATCTACTCTTTCTCTTCTACTTTCTCTATCTGCACTTAAAGTCTGCATGGTAAGAGTTTTTTTGTTTCAGAAATACAAATCCATGCCAGCAAAGCGCACAGTGACAGCGGCAGCTCTTGTAAAATATCATAGTGTTTTCAAGCCAGGAAATTCTTTAAGTGGTATTTATGCCCTCCTCCTTTTTTTTTTTTTTTTTTTTTTTTTTTTTTTTTTTTTTTTTGCATTTACAGGAAATATAAATTATCTATTGAAATGTCATCTGTGATACAAAATGGCTACATTTTAAAATAAAAAAAACAGAAGAAAAAAATGGCATCCTATTGTCAGATTGTCAGATACCACATCTGTGCCCATAATATATTAGAAATACATTGTAAGTATGTATTATAATATGTAATACACTACGAACATGACTATCATGTTCATTATGATCTTCAGTGGACTTCTGATCAACAAATTTAGTTACAAATATTCTGAATTCTGAAAAGAGAGCTTGAAACCCTACCATTATCTTTTCAGTCTGTGGCAGGCATTTTTTTACCTGCAGGCTGCTCACTCATGTGAAAGCAAACACATTTTACATTTAAAAGCATTTTAGTTTTTGCTTGGATAAAGTTTCCCTTGCAGCTGGCAAAGTCAGAATGACCTTAAGGCTTTAGAGATAAATATGTTTGCTATGTTTTCATTATACTAAATACGTAAATTCATAAGCATGAGAATTGTCTCTTAAATAATAAAACAAAACACCAAATATCCCAAACAAAAAAGAAAAAAACAGTCACAGATTAAAAATAACTGCAATGTGCCAAGTTTATAATTTCATGTAGCAGTCAAAATTCTTTTTTTATCTCATTTATCAGGAGATTTGCAACTTACAAAACATGGTTGCAAGTCTCCAACTTTTAACAGAGCTTCACTTCTGTTGTTCTCAGAGCTACATCTGTAAATAAAAGTATTGAGAGAAATCCTTGTCTGTTCATATTGCTTTAAGTAAAACACATATTCCAGATTTGTGAGATATAGTTTTTAACTTGGCCTGTTATGAAGGGAAGCAAGATACAGTTTACTTTGTAGTTATCAGTGAATAATGCATAGTTTAAAGATAATAGCTTACATAAACAGTTTTTTTCTGCAGTCAAAGCCCTTTATTTCAGAAGAGTGCAATTTGATTCCTCCCTTCTTCAAACCAGATTTTCATAGTAGTGTGATGTGTTTCCTAAAGAGCTGTTAGGCCAACCTGCAGCTCAGACTTGCCTTTTAATACTTACCCTATACCAACTATGTATCTTTTCTCAAGTTGGACACTCTGCACATGTACTCATGTGTTTAAATGCATATCTAATAGCTTTCCTCAAACTCTAACATGATTTTCACTGTTATTTTGGTGGGCAGACACAGTAAGCAAATTTGAGTTTATTCTTCATTTGGTTGTGAGTGATGGAGGAAGTATTTAGATATTTGTTCAAAAAAAGCAATTAAGAAAGAAAGTATATTTTTTAGAAGATTAAATGAAACGTTAATGTAGTTATTAGCCTTTTAGAAAAGTGTGTATAGTGTGGGATGGTTTTTCTTTCGTTTTCTTCAATATTGCTTGTAGCATCTTCATGTGATTTTTTTAAAGAATGGGGCTATCGATGTTATCATAGAATCATAGAATCAGTAAGGTTGGAAGGGACCTCTGGAGATCATCTAGTCCAACCTCCCTCCTCAGCAGGGTCACCTAGAGCATGTTACACAGGGTTGCAGCCGGACGAGCCTTGAAGATCTCCAGAGAAGGAGACTCCACAACCTCTCTGGGCAACCTGGTCCAGTGCTCCGTCACTCTCACAGGGAAGAAATTCCCCCTCATGGTCAGGCAGAACTTCCTGTGCTTCAATTTCTGCTCATTGCCTCTTGTCCTGTCACACGGGACAACTGAAAAGAGTTTGCCCTTTGAACATTTTTGAGTGAACTATTATTTTTCTTTTAATACATCTTAACTTTTTTTCCTTTATTAACTAAAATTAATTTGGAAATACTAGGTTATGGTTTGAGTTAAAGTCTATAATCATTCTGAACCTTCAGAAAGGCTACTTCCTTTAGAAATAGGAAGTGCATCATAAAGTCATTACTCATGGCATTAGGTGAGTGTATTTAACCATTTGCTGTTAGACAGCTCTTTTTCCTCTAAATTCTATTGATTTAGACAGTGTAAACTAGACAGTAGCAATGTACTTCATTGACTGTGGAAGCATTCAAAGGTTCTCCTCTATTATGCTTCATTAAAGTGCGTTTTGCTTCTTACTTATCCCCTTTTCATTATTTTTTCCACCAAGTCTAAATTGTGTTCCTTCCTTTCCTTTACAAAATGTGCTCCAAAGTGAGATTGTGTCTGTGAGCCAACTCAAATTCTTTAGCATCATATAGCTTATCAAAAATAATTTGGAAGTATACCAATATCTTACAAAACGTATTACGACTAATGGCCTGAGTACATTATGCAGTGCCTGTGCTAACACAGCGTCACTGTCTCAGGTACTGAGCTCGCCCATTTAGAACTAGTTTAGGCATCTCTGTGATGCACTGACTGCAGAAAATCGCTTGCAAAATATTCATGATGAGAGTTTTGTCTATGCATATTGAGTGTGCACTGAAAAATGCAGACTGCACCTATGCAAAAAGGATTATTTAATCCTGTAGTTATTAGAATGGTTTTCAGTGAAGACATACTTCACAGGGTTCTTGGACTATCCAATCTGGGACAAAATGGACCGCCTTATTATAAGTATTTCTTAGTTAGAACTAGAATTCAACTCTGTTTGTGAAGTTTATGCGTTTCTATGTTTTTCTGATGCAGCAACAGTGGAGACAACATCAATGAGACAAGAGGGTATCTCTGTGAATTCCCCAAACTGGCAGGAGAGCTCAGCCAAACAGAGTACTTAATATTAATTCAGTCAGTTTAAAACCATGAATTAGCAAGTAATTTTTGGCCATGTTTATAAGGCCTGTATATATGAGTAAGAAAATAAAGACTGGTTCCATTCAAGATAGCTAAATTCAGGTGGCTATGAGTGAACTTTCTCAGCTTCCATTAAGGTTAGTGAAGGTCTAACCAATATCCAGGCTTACAGAGCAACGCCTTCGTCGCTCCTGTAAAACTTGGACATAAAGATGGTGACATTTGCAGTGCCCTATGTCCGGGCGCAGCAAAGCAGAGCAGCCGCATGGCAAGGCTAGCAGAGACCCCAGAACCCAGGGGCCCTGGGCTGAGCCAAAAAGCAGTCTTGGGCCATAGGCAGGAGCGGGGAAGACTCCAGTGAGGGTGACCGGGGTCAGATACAGCCCGTGATGGCCAGACTGGGCCCCACTAACAGTGGGGAAATTCCGTTTATGTTTAAGTGCAAATTAAGAGACAGCTTCACAGCTTATTAATTAAGTTTTTTAGCAGAAATTCCATTACGCTGACAACTGTCTGGTGCCAGGCTGTGTCATTCAGTTTAAGAATCTGAGGGTTGCATCAACGTACAGTTTACTAGTGTCTGACACCTAATCTTTATCTTTTGAATGCAAATTGTAATGCCAAGCTTATAAGAGCAACTGAAAAGCAGGATGTTAATATAAGCAGGCTTTTTTTAGGTGGCTACGAGTGAACTTTCTCAGCTTCCATTAAGGTTAGTGGAGATCTAACCAATATCCAGGCTTACAGAGGTTTGCATTTTTACAGAGGTTTCGCATTTTATGAAACAAGGTTTCGTAAAAGGACATTCTGCAACAAGTCCTTCTGACATCTTTGTTTATGCACATAGATTAAGAAGGATTTAAGCATTTACTTGAACAGAATCTAATCTTTTCCTCCAGTGATAATTTATGAGTTGCTTCAGTGATAATTTATGAGTTGCTTCATCTAATCTTACCTCAAAAAAAGACAGATAACTCAAGCAAGTTGTTGCTTGTACAGGTAGAAATCTAAATTACCATTTTGCCTGTTCAGTCTGAGACCTATATGAATCAGAGAGCTTAAGTAATGCTGATCATTTTGTCCAAGGATATTTTTCCTTGGGAAGTGACTGGGTATGTAGGTAAATTCAAAATCTTTTTTCAAGGTGAAAAAAGATATACCTGTTAAAAAAAAAAATCCATTTCCCTGCTTGAAATTTTCTAGTATTTCTGAAGAAGTAAATATATAGTATACTGTGTTAAGATTTAAAATCACACTAGGCCTAAGGAATTAGAGGGTGCAGGAGATTAGCTAGGACTTAACTGGGAAAAAATAAGCACTATTTTTCCTGCACTTGATAGTGATGAGAAATCCCTGGCATTACTGTGCTTGTTTAAATTTCTGTGTTTTTGACAATGGTGATCTTGTAGCATTTCAATTTCTTGTATCCAAAGCCATATTTCCTTTTGGAGGCTATTGATGCTATTCAGTTTTGGTAAAAAGTTAAAACATTACTGAAAATAAACAAACTGAGACATATATATATTGTTGGTATCATGAGAGTTTTGCTTTCTGAATGACTTTTCTTTTGTAATGATACAATTCTAAAAACAAATATATGTTAATGCATATTTTCTCTACCAAATGTATAAAGTTCACAGAGAAAAAGGAGAAAAACCTAACCTAGGAGTGTTCAGGTAATACCTTTTCCTCTTGAATTTGCCTTGTTTTTTCTATTTCATAAGCTGCTTTTTTTTTTCTTTCTTTCTTCCCTGTCCCTTTTCTGGTCAGTAAGAAGCATGGATTCTGAAGTCTTCTTGTTTCTGGGGCCATATTTTATTTATTTGAGAGCTTGTTGATTGGAGTAGTGATTCTTCCATATGGTAACACAGAGCGGTCACGTCAGCAGGATTCAGTAGTTTGCTATTGGCAGGAAGTGGTGTGGGTTTGAGTTAACACAAAGATCATCCTCAAGAGTCTGTAAGCTCAATTTCAAGGTAATGACAGATTACAGCAAAAAAATGCTACTTCAGTCTAAGTAATGGCACATTTCTGGATCAGGCAGATAATATGATAGCTGGTTGTATTTGCATGAATAAATTTGCTTTGATTTATTGTCATTAAAAAGGGAAAAATAAATAGAGTATGCACATTTTATTCAGGTTAAGTCCTTTTTTACGTAGTACATGCTTTTCAAGGTAGAAATTAGAGATCCGCTGCATGGTAAATATGTGTTTAACCTTTTAATAGTTTGATTATTTTTAAAAACTTCATAGATAATACTAAAATATTTGGTAGGCAAAGAATTATGCTGTTCTAGTATGTGGAAAAATACTGTCCTTTTTTAACCCTTTTGATTTAGAAATATCCAATGCAAACTTAGTTTAGTAAAATAACTCTCAGTGTTTGCTGAGAAATGAAGTAGTAGTTGCACCAAGCTACAATCTTAGTAGTTGCAGTTAGCAAGACTGGTTTCTTCCCTAATGATGTGAAGATTTAAAATATAGTGACCTACAAACCTGGCTCCCAGCTAAACCTCCTGTTTTACAGTTGCTACTGGACTGTTTGCCTAGCAACACGTTTAACAGACCCTTGGGGAATTTAGACTTACAGCTAAATGAGCGCAGAATGCTGAAGAGGAAGACTAACAACTCAGGTGGAGGAAAAATCAAGAGAAAAAAGCCTCTTCTCTGATGGAATTCATTTTTTGCAGAACTGGCTTCTTTCTAGTTTTCCTTTTGCTTGCTTTCTAGATAGGAAAAAAAAAAAAAAAAACGTTAAAGATCCCATGAAAAGCAAGTAAATTTCTGGTAATTTTATTATCTAGAAGTGTAAATTTTTCTGTCTCCTTCCTCTACAAGTTTTTGTTTAATGAAGTTGTCTTGGATGAAAATATTGTTTGAAAGTAAAATGAATGAGTTGTGAGGAGACCAAAAAATACTGTCTGGCAGAAATAAACAAGGGAATTTTTGCTGATAGTGGATGTCCTTGATTCTGTTTGTCAATCTTTCAAGCAAAGTGCTATTTAATAAAGGTTTTCTGTAAGCTTGCTCACTAAATTCAATAGTGCCTGCAAAGGAAAAATTTCTTTCAATATTTTATGTGGTATCTTAGCTACTGTCTTATATATAAATCAAAACACAAATCAATTCTTTATATATTGGGAGATAATACTTTAAAATTCTTTACAGAATTGAAATCTAAATTAAGTTTTGCTCATTTTTTTCCCTAAATCTCCCTTCTAGATACAAATCTCAATTTGTTTTCTTGAAAAGATATGGTGTTTTATTTTTTTTCAAATCTATTCAGCGACATAGACTTTGCTGAGTCTCAAGTCACAGGTAATGCCAGAGACATTGTTTGGAGGTTATTTACTTTTGTTCTTTCTTTGTACTATATGATTCAATCAAATTAAAACTACGACTTTGTTGGTGGCATTTTGACTCCATTATCGCAACAGCAGGTTTTCCATATTGTAAATTTTTAAAATAGATTGGTATGCTCTACTTCAACAGCAGGCTGAGCTCGGGGACTGAACTTAGGTGACTGTAGGAGGTTAGACTAGGTTGTCTCAGGGACTTAACATCACTTGGAAAATCTATTGTTACTGTTACAGGACAATCATCGAGGTGATTCCACGTTGAAATATCTTGGGATTGTAGGGCAACATTATTTTATAACGTAGTGCTGCAAAAACACGTCTATACTACTTCGACGGCTTGCCAGAATCTGAAAATGCTCCACTTTCATTTAGCATGGAGTCAAAGGGCAAAACCATGCCCACCACGGGCTGCAACTGGAGTTACGGTCCACGAGTATACGCCTTTGCCAAGTCCTAGCTGCAGGCTGTGTTCTCCTCCCCCCTGCCTGCCTGGACTTCCGAGCGAGGAAGCCGGGACAAGTCACCGACAAGGGAAGCTCATCACTGGGTCTGGCTGTGGGGGACGCGGGCCGGGCCCGGGGGGCGCACTGTGGAGTGCATCTGCCCCGTCGTACGGGCCCGGCCGGCAAATTCTGCAGCAGCCGGGTGAGCTGGTCGTTTCCGCTCTCCAGGCTTTTTGCTTTTCCGCTTGGATGGCGGCGAATTGGCTGCGCTTGAGGAAGCCTTGTCTCCTCGAAACTGGTTCCAAACGTGTTCTACAGTTTTGCGTGCTGCGTGGGGTAAACGTGAATGCTGCACGTTAGATTTAGCCTCCTAGCGTTCTCCCCTTCCATCTTCGTCTTCTAGCGTTTCCATCTTCGTTACTACGAGCTTGACTTCCCGCGTGATAGCAAAGTTAGAGCACGTTAACGTTATGTTGGCTGTAGTGTTTTAGTTACCCTTGCGATCCTTAGATGACAGGATCACAAGAAGGGTTACGTCGTTCAGTAATAAAATACCCCAGCTGGAGCTGAATCCATTTAGCTGAAGTAGCTTTCCGGAGAGCTAGGATCAGTGTCCCTGAGATACTGTGACTTTGTCAGAAAGATAGCCGCATGGCTATTTAGTTTTTGCCACTTGATGCCTAAAGAAAATTAACAACAGTTTTTGTAAAGCTATACCGTGTTCTGTAAGTATTCTTATATTCTCAGTTATTGTGGAAAATAGTTTGGTTTTGATATTTTCTATACACGTTGCCGACTGGTGATATACTTTTTAAAAATTTAAGCTGAATTCTGAATTTTCGGGTGCCTTGAAAGGCAAGGAGACTCTCTTTCCCACAGAGACAAAAATATATTAATGTAACAAGTAGTTTATATGAGCAACAGCATAGCTACAGTCTATTCCTGCAGAACAATGTATGAAGAAAAGCAAATCAGGCTTCAGTTTGATATAGGAAAGTCCTATAACCAATGGTACAAGATAGTCTCAAGAATTTAAAAATAAGAATAAGGAAGATTCAAAGAAGATAGGAGGTACAATAAATGCATTTATTTTTCACAGTTAGTCAGGGAAGGTCCTGGGCAGCCCAATCTAACTATGAAGTTAGCTGTGATTTGAGCAGGAGGTTGCCTAATTATTCTAAGATTCTTTCCAGTGAATTTACATGAAATGGACAAATTCATAAAGATCTTTGTACTGAACCAATATCCATTTTAGTAGTAGAATTAAAATATTTGTACTGGGGTTTAATTTAACTATATAAAAGCATATAATAATAGTGTGTAATTCAAGAAAAGTTTACAGTAAGTGAAGCTTGAAATATCTACTGCAGGTGAGTTGCAATAGTACTTAGTATTTTTCTCGTATTTTGGGTAATGAAAGTGTTGACAGCTGTAAACTGGGGTCACCTTTTGCTTCCATAATTGGTTAGACTGCTTGTAATAACATACATTATGAAAGCAAGTAGGTGTTTTCCCACCAGAATTTCACACATGATTTATTTCTTTTATCAGATGCTTTTTCTCTTTTTGCTATTCTATACAATAAGAGAGGTGTATACATCATTTGGAGTTCTAAAATTTATCACTATAATCATGACACTGGTATCTGACATACTGCATTTTATTTTGTATTATAAATTGTCATGCAGATTAGTGACAGAATAGAGCAATAGCGAAGGGTTTAGTTTGTGGTCGGACGGCTAATTTCATGTTACTTATTGTTGTAGAATAATTTATGTCATAATTCCTTGCTCTTTAGTCAAAATTTTATTTATTTTGGTACTGAAAATCTCTTTCCTCCTTTATTAAAAAAAAAAAAAAAAAAAAGCTGCTTTTTTGAATAACTATTGCTATTCAAAGCTGGAGGAGAAAAACAAGATCTGGCATGTTGCTGGCAGCCCAGCACAAATTGCATGAATACACACATTCCAAATAATAAAACATTATGGTTTTTTAAGACTTATAAGAGTATTACAAATTATGAAAACTGGAATAATGCAGTTTAATCTCCCAGAAGAGACAGAGTAAATCTGAATTAGGACATTATTTGAGAAAAGTCACAGAACCCCTTAGAAAGACATACTTAAACCTAACTGACACCTTAAATACTCCCCAATAAATGTGACAGACTCTATTAAAACTGTCTTATTGCTATTGATTTTGTACAGAAGGTACTCAGATACTGTGGTAGTAATTCTAAAATAAGATTGGAGAGGTGAGATAAAGGAAGGAATAAGACTGAGAGACCTTTCCTAGTATGGAAATAGAGTAAATTAACCTACTGTTCTTGAGCTGTTTGGAATGATGCTATCGCAGAAGTGACATATTTCATATGTGAGATCAAATAAATAGATAATACCGTGGGAGACCAAGAACAAACAGCCAAGATACATAGGCAATCTAACGGAATATAAAATTAATCAGTAACAAATGAACAGGAAAAGTAGTAAGCTGTGCTACCCTGAGAGTTGCTAAGTGGATTCATTAGATTTACTATTGCCATGAAATCTAGTAGAGCAATGCATACATGGAGAGATTTTCTTGAAAAGAGAGAGTTTAGAAATTGCAACTGTTTCATTTGGTCGGTTGATGAATAAAAATGTTCTCAAGAGAAGCGTAAAAAATAATGATTAGTACAAGGAAGATAATTGAATAGTGCTGGTTGCTATTTTTGGAAACATGAGAATAAAAATACCTTTACGAAACTGAAAAACCACAAGATTAAAAATTCTGCAGGGATTAATTTGTTTTTTTTTTTCACACTATGTATACTTTGGAACTCATTAATACAGGGCATCATTGATACTGAGAAGAATAATTCTGATTGAAAAGAATGTGTTTATTTGCTTGTTCTTGCCTTCTTTCCCAGGACAAATTATATCAGGTGCAGATACTGGCACTTATAGAGTAAGGGACCTTCACCATCCCGTAAAATATATTTGATATGGAATAAATATCAATCATCAGAGGATAGGAGGAATAAATTAAAGGTGTGCTTGATAAATATAGCAGAATTTTTTCAGTGCTTCTGCAATATAATAGATGATGTGCTATATATTAATACAAAATCCTTAGAAACTGAATATTTTCTTTAACACAGTGAATTAAAATAAAAGGTACACCGTAGTTAGCAGGAAATATTCACATTAATTTTTGTTTTTTTCTACAAAAGATAGTAATCTGGTTTTGTGATAAAGAATTATTATTTGTATACTGTTTCTGCAATGAGGTAATTTTTTTCTGATTATAAACAAATAAAACACAGGCTAGTATGCAGAGGGATGATTGAGACCCATCCCCAAGAACACATAAATAAGATCTTATCTTATTATGTTATCTCGATAGTAATAGATGTTCTTTTGTGCGGTATTATTCTCATAAACGTCTGTTGTGTTATGCCTCATGTCACTGTCAAAACAACATAGGAAAAAACCTAGAGAGGTTTGTAAATTCTACTGGGATTTAACCCCACTGTCCCTAAGGTAAGAGCTACGTTTGGCTTAAATGAATCAAAGCCCCCAAAACTTGCATAAACTTGCTTCTTCTGTGGTTTCCTTTTGTCTTAATGTGTCTGCACTGTTTAGCTTGTATATTAATAACTAAAATGATACCACTGAATTCTTACGTTTTTGCAGTTAATTTTCATTGAAGTAGTTTCCAAAGGCTAATTCAGCTTTCATAACATCTTTTTGGGTGCTATCAAAAATAAGACTCTCTTGGAAAATTCGATTTTAGACTAGTAATTAAGACAATTATTATTACAGTTATTATTGTTAGGTAAGTTACTTGCTTTTTCAAGCTCTTTAATCTAGAAAAAATATCTGCATCCTCTAATGTGATTATAGTAAATACATGTCTTATATCGCCGTTCTTTTCTTTCCCACTTTTTGTCTTTTACTTATATGGAAGTACCATGTCATGCTATCATGTTGGTATCTAGAAAAATAAGATGTTGCATGATGGCTCCACTGACTAAATATAAGAGCTATTATTTCTCCAATGTTAATGTTGGATCTGGTAATACACATGAAATAAGTAATTGAATGTTATCCAGAATGCCTTTCTAAGTTGCATATAGTTCATGAGGAACAAGTAAATTAGATTTTTTTGGGAAGGGGATGAAACTTCATATTTCCTGATCTTTAGAAATGAGAAAAGTGTCCAATGAGGTATGCTTGTGATATATAGCATTTTTTGGAGGATGGGAGAGCTGGCTTTTTGTGCTTTTTTATTTTAATTTACAAAAAAATGTAATTTTATGATATAAAAAGTTGGGTATGCAACGAGTTACAGTATGCTTTCCAAATTACTTATTAAAATTAGAGATACCTGCAAGTTTAAGGTACCTATGCATTTCTGTGTTTTACACTTTCATAGAATCACAGAATTAGAGAATAGGTAAGGTTGGAAGGGACGTCTGGAGATCATCTAGTCCAACCTCCTTGCTCAAGCAGGGTCACGTAGAGCATATTAGACAGGGTTGCAGCAACAAGCACCCACCTTGTTGAGGCCCGGGCTTGAACCGGGGACCTTTAGATCTTTAGTCTAACGCTCTTCTGACTGAGCTGTTTCAGCCCCCAGTAACTTTCCCTGCTGACATGATAAAATGGCTAAATGCCAGAACATATTAAATTATTAGTGAGGTTCTGAGAATAATGATGGAAAGATAGTATGAATGAAATCAGAATCATTCAACATTTGGTTATCTCATGCTGAATAGGGTCGTGGCTGATTTCTTCTCTCAGCTGAAGTTGATACAATAGATGATCCAAAGACCCAGCAGTCTGGCACTGAGTTTATAGGCACTTACATGCTTAAGTGTATATGCTAATCTAGTCTCAAAATTAGTCATTTCAAGAGTTGAAAACTATGAACATATCCTTATATGAACTAAGCATATCATGGTAATCTAAACTCCAAATTTTGGTGCTTTTATTGATTTTAAGGTGGGAATTAACACTGTAATTTATGCTATTTTTAGCAGTTGCTGGTTATTGTAAGTAGCAATAGTGTATGCTCTAGGACATATGCATCTACAATTTTAGTATGGAATACACAGGAAGATAGAAATTAAGTAGCAAATGACCCATTCTGCTGTGAAATTACTGAGAATCCCTTGCTTTTAAATAAAAGGCAGGAAACAAGGGCACATGAGATACGTGTTACTAAAAATTGCTTGCGAGAATTGTTCAATATATCATCTTGAGACAATTAGAAAATGTGATTTCTGGTCCACAGAATTTGAATGAACAATATGAATGAACAACAAGTATGAATCTTTTTCTCCTTTATCTAACCTGATATAGTGTATTGTGTGCGCAAGAAACAAAAGAAAGAATATCCATGTACTTTACATGGCAGTAATTCATGCTGAGAGGGTATGAGCAGTCATTCAGAGAACAATTGATTTTACAGTATCCTTCGCTGGCTAGCTCACTGGAAACTTGTGCATTCATTGCACTATATGCGGTTAAAATTAAAGTACACATTAAAGAGGCTGTTTTAGTAGGAAAATATTTTAAAGTTGAAACCTGACCCTTTTAACTGAAGAAAAGGATTCTCTATCTGGAACTACCTTTGTCTGGAATATCTGGAAATGAATTGAAGTATGAAAGCTCTGTAAAGGTGAAGTAAATAGCATGAACTATTAGAAATTATGAAATATTTTACCCTATTATGGGAAGAGTTTAGCCATTCTTTTTCATAGATAATATTTTGGAGACAATATTGATGTCTAAAACTTTCACAAAATTTAAAAAAAAATAACATGTGGTTTGCAGTTGAGGTGAAAGTGAAATGTAAAAAGCATCAAGGTAATGATGCAATTAAATGCATAATTGGTATGAATTTGCAGTTGAAGCTGCAGAGAGATTGTAGATTTCCCTGTCACTTATGTATCTGATGCTCTAGTATGAAATTACAAAGTAGATTATAGAGAGGAGATTACAGAAGTAGAAAATATTGAACAAATATGAGTTTAAGTATTACAAGTTCTTCCACACTTGGCAACCTGATAAAGGAAGGAAGTTATTGCTGCTCTAGCAAGATTGACGTGTTGATTTGAGGAACAAGAATTAATGGAGACCTAGATGACTCAAGATCAGAGAAAGGAATAAAGGTAGAATTTAGACTGTCTGAATCTGAGTTAAACTTTGACAAATGGTTAAAAGACAACGGCAAGATCACAGGCACCAGTAGTAACACAGGGCTAAGAAATACTCATCCAGCAATCTACTAAATCAGCTTTTGTGTGTGGAGAGGATAGCAAACTCAAATTAATGTAACAGGCTATTGTCTGAAATGAAAGAGCACAATAATATCAAAAGATAAAATGGACAGCAATTGCTTTTTGTTGAATCTCCTTTTACAAAAGGTAGCATGATTGGAAAACTAATTGAGTTGTTGCTCTGTTAAATACTGTTCATCAGGTCACAACAAGAGTTTGACCCTGGCTGGTGCTTTCAGTGTGAATGGTTACACGTAAGATCTCGGAGACAGAAGCAGAGGTTGTCCTCCTCAGCTTTTGTCAGTGGACAAAAAGCAAATGACTTCAACTGTGTGGGGGGTTTGAAGCTCGGTAGGAAACTGGGCAAAGAGGCTTGAGAGCGTTCATCAGAGCCAATAATCCTACCAGTGGTCAATTCTGATTGCCTGCGGTGGTGATGTTGCTGTGAGAGCTTGCTTTATGTTGTAAAGGGGGAAAAAATGTGAAAATAGCTTGAAAAAAATTGTGTAATAAAATATTTCTAAACAAGGAACTATTTTAAAGCTAGAAACACTTTTTTTTTTCTTTTGCTTTGCAAACACACAACACATCATGGTTTCCTGCGTCGCTGGCTTTAGTGTCTCCGGTAGCTGTCCCTCAGCTGCCAGGGCCCTGGGCCCTGCGTCCCTCTCCAGTGAGTGGCAGCCAAGCTGCTCATCCCGGAGAGGCTTCTGCATCAGCCTGATGTTCGCTATCAGGTCCTGTGCATACACACACCAACTGGAAAGCATATTTACCCTGAAAATAGTTGGGAATAGAGTTTAACAGGAGAGGTCAGCTGCACAGCTCGGGCAGAAAAGCATACTGAGCAGCCACGTGCTTACATGTGGCCGGCCCCTTTTATCCTCTTTTCCCTATGTTTCCCTTTAGTTATTTCTCCCCAGTCCACCCTAGTTATTCCCTCCTGCCTTTGCTCCCTCTGCTTAAAACATCCCACAGTAAGTATTACACAGTCCCCAGATTCTCTTTCCTCTGTGTCCCAGAATAAGTCTTATACCCCTGAAGGCACTAACCCCCTTTATTTTGCAAGGCGTTTGCAGAGCTATTTTCTTTGCTTGTGTCACCTTGGTGGGCTTCACACCAGGGACAACGGTCTGATCCTTCTGTGAGGGCCTGAGGAGTGCTGCTTTAGCACGCTCTGTTTTCACAGATTAGTTTCCTAGGGTTCCTCCACCTATCAGTGTTCCTCTGATCTGCAGCAGCTCTTTGGGCTTTGTTTGCTTAGTCTTTAGTCAGATAACCTAACATTATGTAGCACCCTTTTTTAGAATGTTGGCTACATTAGAAAACTAATATAAATTTTACCAGATATTTGAGAATATTGAGCCGTTATCTATAAGGAAAAATGTTTAAGATCCTTCTGTATTTGCTAAGAAATGTAAGCTCCTATAATTGCACATGCCTGTGAAAACTCCACAGATCTCCTTGTTAAGTCATAGCACCCATTGCCACATTAGGAAGATGACATGAATTCAGAAAGTGCTTGGATGAATTCATGAAGGAACAGTCATTGAAAGGCTGTTAAACACAAAGATACTTGGAAATTTCCCTTGCTGAGGAAGTCCCTGAGGCCTGGGAATGCTAGGAGATGGGAGGTGTCTTGAGCAGAGTATCATGGAAATCTTCTTTTTGTGCTCCTCACTGAGCATCTGTTGTTGAACATGGTCAGAAACCTTGGTGCTACAAAGCTAGACACCAAGCTTGTGTCTGAATATATCATTGTATTCCTATATATACTTGATTGTTAACTGATCAAGCACTTAGTAATCGTAACTTATCATTTCTTTGACTTACCTCAACTGAAAATTATTTTCTAAAGAGCGCCTTTTTCCTACCAGCCTACCTTAATGCATTTATAGTTGTATCTCTTGCCCTGCTTATTATCAGTTTTATCCTTTGTGACTGATTGTCTTGATTTCTGCTCCATTTTCCATGTGTATTTCCTAAAGTTTTCCTAGAGAGAGAGAGGGATTCTGTCTCTTTTTTTTCTTTTTTTTTTCTCTTTTTTCACTACCTTTTTCGACTTGCCCCTTTTATTAATTGCACCATTTCCAGTGTACTATCTAAAGCTCAGAGCAAGACATTGTTTTGGCTGAATATTTCCTATTTCCTCTGCACCACATTGAAAACATTTTTTGTATTTTAAAGTAGTCTGTGTTTTTTTCAAGCTCTTAAATCTTTTGGCTCTTCAGTGTAGTGGTGAAGCTGTATGTTTAGACATACAGTTCAGGTGATTACCTTACTTATAGGAGAATTATCCTTGATCAGCCTGAAACTTCAGGCTTGAAAAGAGTGAAATGTTAAGTTGGAAAGATAGAAGGTAGAAAAGAAAACTATGCCTCCAAAGAAATAAAATTTTAAAATGATTAATAGTGCAAGAGGAAAGATTTTCTGGATTATCAAAGTTTCATACTTTCTTTGGAAAGAGGAAGGTATTTGAATCTTTTTTTCATGTAGATGGACTTACTCTAAATGTTTTATATACTAGAAAAATGAATGTTAGCTACAGTTAGTTACTAATGCCAGAGCGGGGGAAAGAGCAGAAAGCATTCTTACATGCAGTTTCATAGGCTGCTGCTTTACATTTCTGTGAAACCATGTTATTTAGATACTTAGGCAGAGCATCATAATGAAAATGGTAGGACATGAGGAATGACATGTAAGAATTTCTTCCAAAAAAAGTAGACTAAATATCTTTAAAATAAACCATCATCACATGTAGAAAGGATATCAAAATACCTTTCTGCAATATGAATACCATTTTAAAATTTAGGAACTCTAAAGGCCTAAAGACCTGCCCAAACTGAAGGTCCTCTGCAATTCTGCAACTATATTGGAGAACCATTTGAATCATTTAAAAAGGAATAACAGGATGCTCCTGATCTAAATCTTGGAGTCATCTGAGCAAAAATACTTCTGCTTCTTTGAGCAAGTTCCAAAACATGAATTATCTTTAGGGATATAATTCCTCTGCAAAATTATCAAAAGTTCTGTGCAGAATTTAGCACCTTTGTCCCTACAATCTAGTTTTATGAATGTGAGGTCCTTTCAAGCTAATCAGGCCTGATGGGAGTAATATAAAGCTAATGTGCCTTTCGGTCAGACTAATATTGTTCAAATGCACTTGGACGCAAGCTAATAAAAGCCTTGCAGTGCTGCAGTGCACTTTATAGACTTGCTAATTTAGTTCTGAAACTGCACCTGTGATGCGTCTTTAAGTGTAGATACATCCTTAGACACTCAACAGGTCAGCTCTCCTTTTACATACAGATTCCTCGTTAACTTATTCTAATATCCCTTATTTTCAAGTTTTTGTTGATTGGTTTACTCCAGAACTTCCCTGCTTAAAAAGGATTGAAATCATTTCTTTAAATATTTCTGTTGCTATACTCTATCTGAAACTTTTGCTGTAGTATTTTCATATACAACTTAAAAAGATTAATGTAATTTTTATAACTTTGTATATTAGCTTGTATAGCATCTTTGTGCTTTCATCTTCTCCCTTGTTATATTTTTGGGTTTTTTTCTTTTGTCTCCTCTCCACTCCTGCTCTTTCTATTTTTCTCTCTTTAGGCTTTTTGTCTGTGTGATAATGATTCACTCCTTTTTAAGTAGAATGTATTTGATTTGGATACAACTTAAAACAAACTTGAATACATTCCAGAGTGGTTTTGTTGTTGCCTTTAAATGGATTTTTTTTTGAGTTAATCCTTTTGAATTAATTATTTTCAAAGAACTTTGAGGCTTCTAAAAATCAACAATAAAAATGACTGTAGCTCTGGTAATGTTTAGAAAAATCGCAAGCCTTAATTGGTTATTAGTGGTGTTATAATTGGTATTGTTAAGCAGCTCCTGGACCTTGAGCACTGTCCTTAATTAGAGGCAGTAGTGTCTCCTTTCCCCTGAGATTTCTTTATGAAAGTATTTTTCCTAATAACACAGGGTTATCGGCTTTCGGCTGGCTTCTGGATAGAAGCTCCCAAATGACACTACCTCTTTTAGCTGCCTTTTTCATTTTAGCCAGATTTTCCAGACATGCTGTGCTTGATTACCTAAGCATTTACTTCTTTTGGCCTTCTAATAAATATTTTTGTGCTGCTTGTTTTACAGATAGTACTCTGACTTTTTCCTTGCCACTTGGTGAAAATATGACTCTTAAATTCCAAAAATATTTATTTTGTAAACATGATTGCTATCTCATTGAGTCCAGATTACCTATAAGGTATAAGCTTCATACAGCTGCTGATATGCATTAGTCCTTGATAAGTATTTTGGCCAAAATCCAAGCACACACTCCTTCTGGCTTGTTTTTCTCCCCATCATTGTTAATTCTTTCTTACTTCATTCCAAACTTCTTGATTTGCGTATTTCATATCTTCAAATCCACGTGTTTCTTTTATCATGCTACTTTTTCTCTTTATTAATCTTTCTCTCTTTTTAATAATACTGTTACTTCCTCTTATCCAAAATCTGCTTCTAGCTACAGACCTATCTCTTGTTAACTTTTTATTCCTGTGTTACCAGAATGGGCTGTCAGGCGCCTGTGTCTTAACTCCTTCCTCTTCAGCAGTTTTTCCTATACCTTTCCTCTACCGTACTTTTCTCCTTCAACTTCAGCAAAACTAGTTATAGGAGTGACTCTGTTCATTTAGTTGATCTTTCCTCATATTTATTGCTTTGATGCTGGTACCAATTCCATTTTCTAGCAATTTTGTCCTCTTTGGCCACATTTTTCCAGGTTTGCTCTCTTTTGTTCTGATTTCCTCTTAAATATTTCTGTCATCTGTTATTACAATTTATTTTTTTTTTTTTTTTTACCATGGACTTAATCTTACTGATTGTCTACTGCTTCTGATTTTTTTCTCAGCTTTATTTGTAATTCTCATATGGTTTGCAGTTGGATTTGCTAGCAGCAAATGATGAAGGTTGTAATCTACCTTCTTTTTAAATATTATTTTTTCCTTCCTTAAACTGTCTTTCTTTTTCTGAATATGTATGAGAATTTCTACACTCTTGATTAAAGTAAACACCTACTCATTATACATACAATTTTGGCATATTTTAATGTATGGGTTTTATTAAGAAGAGTTTAGATTATTTTATACATACCCAGTGCAGTGCAATGTTAATTTGGGGAAGGGCAAAATAGAGTTTAGGGCCTGAATACTAAGCAAAATAGGAGATGTTAACAGCGGGAGGGTGATATTGCATGACATATGAAGATGAGGAACTTTCATGTGTAAGATAATTGAAGGCAAAAAGAAATTTTCAGGTGAGGGAGGCAGAAGGAGGAGGAAGATGAGCTGAATTCTAAGAAGTCCATTAGGAAGATAATTGATAGCGATGAATAGCACAAGCAGAGTCTTCGTAGGTCACAAGGAGAAGGAGGAAGAATCTGGTGGAAACCTAAATTCTTGGTGGTGTTTTAAGATATAGTCATGAGATTATCATATAAAATGTATTGTATGGCACATAGCTTTTGTTGGTAATTCTGTAATACCTGAACAGGCAGAACATTCCTGTGTCAGCATTTAAAATTCTAACCATTGAATATTTCTTTGATGTTGTCTATGGATATTTAATTATTTAATCCTGAAGCAGATGCTCTCCACAAAGTATTCTATTTTAAGTATTTTAAATAAGTAATATTGCTCTTTTTCTATTTTGTCTTAATGAAAAATATATGTTATGTTTTCAATTAAATAAATGATGTACATTGCTTTCACAGCCTCTTCAGTAAAGCTATGCATATGAAAAGTTTTGAGGTCTAAGGGTCAGCTAGGTCCATGTGGCCAGCTCCTGATAGTTCAGAGACATGTTTAGTAGTTTTGTCCAAAACACCTAAATGGGTTAGAGTCTCATATCTGTTCAATTCAGTGGAGGTTTTGCACCTAATTTCTTTTGCTGTAATGACAAAAGACCAGTGGGCACTTATGTATCACTGATGTGAACAGAAACCATTGAAATCTGTTTTTTTTTCTTTCTTTTTTTTTCTTTTTTTCCCCCCAAAACTATTTATTTAACTAATGTTCAGGGCAGCAGACATCTTTTCCCTTTAATATATATACTTTGGCAAAATGTGTTCATTTGCGTATGCATGCTTATAACTTATAATATGCTTTTGAAAAGCTGGATGGATAATAAGATTTTCTTTCCATTTGCTCTTTCTAAAAATCGAGATCTTATACAGGCTAGAAATAATTTAAAATTGCTGTGGTAAGAGTGGACATCCTCCATTTCAACCAGCTTTTCAAAGACTAAGGGAAAAAAAGTAAGTATTAGTTTATGGAAATATTGTTTAAGAGTAAACTGCTTAAGCAGGCAGGAGTTACAGAAGTGTAGAGTTTTCAGTATTGCCTGAGCTATCTTAAAAGCTGGCTAAAATCCCCCATTCTCTGGGAGGCTCTGAATTCTACTAGTGATATAGATGTAAAGATTTTGGAATGTATTTCTTATTAAATAAAAGAGTTAATTTTCCTCTGGCTATACTTGAAATCTGCATTTAAATCCACAGTACAATTCAGCTCTTTTGTGTATTCTTTTTTTTCATGTAATTGTGCAGAAATACTAATAGATAGCATAGGGAAAAATATGCCAGAAATACATGTCATAGGAGATTGGGAACTAGATGAAGTGTTAATGAAGTAGAAAGTAGCTTAAAAGGTGGTCTGCATGCCACACTTGTGTGATTTTATATAAGAGCAAACAGAAGATTAATACTAAATGAATGGAAGAAATGTGAAGGCTGAGAGAGACTGAAGTTCCTAGAAGGACTGAAAAGAAAATAATTTAGAATTGGATCTCTCACAGCTTGCAAGCCGAAAGGGTGATTTGGGCAAGGTAAAGTGAATATGCATTTATAAATGTTGTGAGGGTGGACAGAACTATTTTAGAGTGTTCATACGAAGGGTCTGAGAATCGTGGAGATGCATTTCATCCTACCATGAATACTGAAACTCTCTTATATGGCTTTAGAAGAGAGAGAATTGAGGGAATTATGTGCATGTGTTATGTTATCTAGGTAAATGTAGGTAAACCAGTGCAAACAGATAATTTTGGAGAATAAAGCATCGTTTTATACTTTGGAATACCTTGTGTGGCATATGAATATTCAATATAGCTCTTATTTTCCTAAAAATGAGCATATACTTGTTGCAAATACCTGTAGAGCATTTATGGAACAAAATTGTGTAAAACTTAAATAAAAAAGATGGATAAGCAGTTTAATTGTTGTAAAGCACAAAAATGACAGTGAATTGATAAAATGCATATGACTTTCAGTGTTATGCAACAATATCAAATGGATTTATATAGCTTTATTTTTCTTAGATGATATCACAGTATTGCTGTTTACACAATAGTCTAGCTACACAAAAATGCATTTTTTGAATAACTATCTAAATAATATGTACTTACCTGTCAAATTTTGTAGTAAATGTTATGGTAGGATTAAATTAACCTGAAAAAGTCTAATTCAAAGTAAAGAGTCTGGTTTCACTTAATTCTTTTATTACGTAATATGTAAAAAAAAGTCATGATGTCTGACTATCAGTAGTTTAACCATGGTAGTTGCTTTATTTTAATGACATTAACATTAAATGGTTATTTTTATTTTGCATAATTAGTGGATACTTAATTTAAAAAAGATAATTCTAACTCTACTTGTAGCCCTTTTCCACATAGATGCTAGAATAAGATAGGCCTTGATGATTTTTATCACATAAAGTCATTCCACTGCTACCGTAACTTTATCAAAGTGTTATCTGTTAGATGTCTTTGGTGGCCTACAGAAAGTGACCCAGTTTCTTTTGGTGCTCAAAAGTAATAAGCTGTATGTTTTAAAGTTTACCTGAAACTCATGCTAGAGACAGAAATAGAAATGCATGGTAAATATTAAGAGCACGGAGAACAATTTCATCCCCCCAAAAAAAATTTCTGGTAAGATTCTGTCTAGAAATATTATACCCAACAGTTGTATCAAGTAATCTGATTTGTGTTTACATGGCTAAAAGACAAACCCAGGCCTCTAACCTGTAAAGTGTAGTATATGAGTCAGTAATGCTTACCTTAAAGAAGCTAGAGTTGGACTTGAAGAAATGACTATAGATAAAGACTGTCTTAACTGCTATTTCAAAATTAGTATTAAATATTTCCCACTGAGGTCTTTTCCCAGTGCTAGCCCCGTATTTAGTGCCCCTTTAGAAGCAGCGTGTTCTCTCTTCTCTGATGAGGTTCTGAGTCCCAGCTAATTAACTGTCATTAAAGCTTTCGAGATTTTTTTTCCCAGCTATTAGGTTAGTTTGAAAAGCAGCATTCATTTTCTACTCTCATTTTTGCATTGTCCATGCTGCTGCACACCTCAATTTTGGGATTCCTCTCTCGCACTCTCTCTTTTTTCTTTTCTTTTCTTTTCTTTTTTTTTTTAATTAGAGGTGATTTCCATTTATTTATACTTCAAGGAACACTCATCTGGATGGTGTAATTGCTAGGCTTAACAGAAAAGATGAACGAGGTAATTCTTGTACTGTAGTGATGTCACTGGAAACCGTATTTAGTGCCTCTAGTACTTAGAAGAAGAACATCCGTAGGGTAATTTTTGTGTCTTGCTTTGTTCCTTGTCTTTTGTCTCCTATTGACAGAGGAGACTCTTACTGCCCTATTGGCAGTAAGACTTGTTCTGGCACCTAGCTCTTGCATCTCTTGAAGTGCTGGAGGGTGAAATAAGTACATGCTTCTCCAGGAGCTCAATTCTTGTTTGCTTTCTCATCTGCAACAGTAGCTGGGACTGAAGGGATCAACTGTGAAAACATTGTTACCAACCTAGGACCCTGCAGGTTTGTTTTCTTATCTTTGTAAACTCATTTAGCTGACTAGCAACAATTTTGTCTGATCAAGTAAAATCCAGACCGTTCAAGTACAGACAGTCAATCTCAAGGTGATATATTACCCCAAATGTCATGGAGGATCCTATCTTTGCATTGGTACTGGGAAACACAGTAAATCTTCGTGGCATATGGAGATTAAGAATAAAGTTAGCTTGGACTGTCAAAAAAAAAAAAAAATCACGCTGCGTATTTCATTGTGATGACTAGAAGGTAGTTTTGTGTGATGTGTGGAAGCACGTTTTGAAGCAGGAGGCTGTCTCTGGGGCAGGAGGTGTAGCCTCTGCATTCAGCACCGTGTGTACAGTTGTCCTCAGCATTTCTCTTTCTCCTTGACCTCTAGCCTGGACACACAATTATAGAGAAGCATCCTACATTCAAAGTAGTACTTAGAAGTAAACACTCTGCAGATCTTGGGAATCTTTTTAATGGGGAATTTCTGGAAGGAAAAAGATGATTATTTACAATGGTAGCTGCAATCTTTTAAGGAGATTTCAGTATGGAATATATTTTTCCTTATACTTTCCTAACTTCCTTCTTCCCTTTGCATGTGTTTGTGAAGCATTCCTGCTTACAAGAAATATTAGTCTGTGGCTCAGTGTTGCCTGATTTTATATTTTGGGTGGGAGAAAATCAGTGAATTCAACTTCTAAAGTTCCATATTAGGGGGTATATTTTGTGGCAGTATGAATGTAAATGGTCTTAGATCAAGAAACTCTAAATATTACGGTAAATAATATCTTGTTCTTTTGGCCATTTACTCTGAATTTCCCTTCACACCTGAATACATACAGCATGTAGCTTTACGATTCCCCAAAGCATTAAGCCTATTTGGAGCACAGCATGAAATTGTCACCAACACGAATAAGGAACAACAGCTACGTAATGGTAAGGCAGACGGACCTGTTTTCCACTCTTCTAAACTGTAGTGTTAAAAAGAACATCAGCTATTTCAGGATCAGGAATAGGCCATCTACCCAAATTGCCTGCCCTCTCAGCTTTTCCTTACTCCCACATTACTGTTATTGTTTTCAGTGAATGTCATTATATTCTTAAACTTTGTTTCCTTGCGGGAAACTTCGTGTCATTAACTGATTTGTTTTACGCTACGGTTCTCTTTAAGATTTCCAGGTCTTTCTTTAATATTTGTATTTTGCTATTCAAATATTTTGCTTTGAAATATGATGTTTGCTTGATAATTTTGTTAATAATTCAGACAACATCTGTCTTTACTGGCAGTGTTGGAAATGATGTGACAAGTCTGGCATCAATAGTGGTGGGAAATATAAGCAAAGGACTAAGAGGGATTATGGAAGGGAGAAGAGCTGAGCGTTTGTATCAAGGCAAATAAAAGGACTGGAGCAAAAAAGGCAAAGAAAAAGGTCCAGAAATAATTGAAGCCAAGGGAAGAAAATCTTCAACAAGTGAGAGAAGGGTTTGTAAAAAATATTTTTAAGCAAGCAGAAGAATTTCATTTGAAGGAGCTTTCATCTCCAAAAGGATGAATGATTAAACAAGAGATGCAGTGTCTTTGAAGAGTATTGATTTTTAGAATTTGAATGTCTCCTTGGGATGAACATGAGAAATAATTAAACATTTTACAAAGGAACTTGTAAAATCTGAAAATATTAGGTTCAATGAATATTAAATGTTCTACAAGAATGTCAACATTTCATGTCAGGATTTCATTTCAAGTATTTCTATTAATTCATTTTATGTAAATACTTGTATTTCTTCTGTTACAGTAATCTAGTAAATGAAAACTGAAAGTTTTCTTCCTTAATATGTAAAGAAATCCTATTAATCCATTTTAATATTCCAAAACCACTGGAATTTTTTAATTTTTTAGTTTTTTTTTGTCCACTAACAAGATTCATATATATTTAGATGAAAAAAAAGATTCAAAAGCATTACCAACTGATTTGAGAACAAATATTTAAATAATTCTTGGAACTATATTTTCATCCCAGTTGTGTGCTGGCAGTAAAGACACCGTGCACCATGTATTTATGGATAAGTCAAATGAACTAATGAAATAACATTTTAGATGAAAGACAGTTCCCATCAAATAGTTCATTTTCTTTGGAATATAAAAAATTTCTTTCTGTGCATGATTATTCTTTCATTGTTATGTCCCTAAACATAGCCAGCCATTTTTTGATGCTCTAGGGGGATGAACATGTAGGGCTGACAAGACCTACAAGAGATAGGTGTCCCTTGGTGCAGCAGCTGAAAGTCAGGAGGGTGGCACTGGCACCTAAAGGCTTTCAAAACTACACTAGACATTTATACCTTGTTATACATTTGGTTATGTCATTAGACATCACAGGTATGACAAACCAGTACAAGAGTTTGGAAGTTATTTATATGGTTGCAACCAAATCATAAATACTGTTTATGTCTGTAAGGCTTGTAGACTCTTCATAGGTGGACATATTTTGCCTTTTTTTTCCTGAAAGGTGATATTGGTTATATATACATTTTTTTTCCTGCATTTAGTTAAATGTATGAACTAATTTGTATTCAATGTTTGTGGCTGTAACTCCCAGAAAAAGATATTTGACACTCATAGTTTTCCTTTTATTTGTGTTTGGTAGTTCTGACAATTGGTCGTAATTTTGTAAGCAGCCAAGGACAAAAGTGATTTGTCCATTATTTCAACAAAACATTCAAGATTTATGATCACGTGTAGCTTTCTTTTACAGTTGCCTTCTTTGAAGATCAATCTACTTCAATTTTTAAATTGAAATTGGGAAAACACTTCAATATAATTGCAGCTTTGTATCTCTGAGAATATTTCCGTCAACCAGGTGGATGTGCATTGCTTCTACTTACAATTTTTCTTGACTGTTCAAAATAGCATGTCTTTTAAACAAATTATCCTGATTGGCTTAACCTTTTATCTCTTGTTCAAAATATTTTGGTTATAGAAATGAATTATTACTTAATGTAAACAGAACAACAACATAAAAGGATTCAATGTTTGTATATCACAGTCAGTCACTTATCATGGGGGCAGTTTTCATTAATCATTAGGAGTTCTGTGGTGTGCTGGTGCCATTACAAACAATGCCTGTACCTTTTGTTTCACAATATTGAAGTACTTTTAATCATCAGTAGAATTCAGTCTGATATGTTATATTCTTTTCACATTATTCTATACAAGCATTCAAGAGGATTCAACTCCTTCAGAATTTTTATTGAACTTGAAATGAATAGCTCAGTTCTCAATTGTATGGCACAGTTTTGGCTGGAATTGTATGCTCATCTATTTTAAAATTCCAATCATGCTGATCTCGCCAGGTTTCAGTAATAACTCAAGTTCAGTTTATCCATATAAATGAGTAATTGCATTTCTCTTATTTAATATCTAGTTTCTAGAGTTGTTACATGGGTCATTTACGATTTTTTTTAATCTTCGTAGTCTTTGGCATCTTGGTTAATTTAGTTCTCAATCTCGTGATTTTGTGTTGAATGAATGCTCAGATAATCCTTCTTTTCTGTTGTTGTAGCTTAACATATTCCTGAATATCTAACTAGATCTTTTCCTAGAAGATTGGTTCTGCTTGGTTCCAGTAGTATTAAAATGGAAGCTGTACAAGTTGCACAAACCTGTCTCCCAGGAGAAGGTGAACCAGTATTCCAGAAAGGTGCAATTTTTTTTCTTACCTCACAGTTTATTCCAGCATCATCTTCCTCCTGTCAGTTGTGGAATAAAAATGTACTCTAAGGAGATAATTTGTTTAATTTTATCTATTTCTCTCATTTCAATCTTATTCCAAGATACCCATCTGTAAGCTGCATTGTGATAAAGTATCATGACCTTTGGTAGGCATCACCAGTAATTTTTTAGACAAAATGTTTCTGATCATCTTGTTTTTTTTTTTTACCTTTGCAAAAACAGCATGCTGCTGTTAATCTATTTTGAGGTAGAATTTCTCATCTTTACCGTGAGGTAAATTGTCTTAGGTTTGTCCCTAGTGGTTTGTGCTCACTGTCTATTCTCTCTCATCCATTTAATTGGCTATATCTTTTAGAATTGCCTTGTGCAGTTTTCATACTGAAGTTTTCCTATGGATTGTATATCTTCTGCTATTAAAGAATCCCTTGTCCCATCAGAGGCATACCTCCACTCCAGTCTGACTGTTTCAAGTCATTAATAAGAATTCTTTTCTTCTGACAAGAATGATTCTCTTCTTTTTGTCTTCTTCAGTCTTCTTTTTGTCTGACAGAAAGTCTCTAAAAGTTCCTCAGTTCTGCTGCTGCTGTCTATCTGAAATCATTTTCTAGACTATACAGGTACTTCTTGAAATGTCTCTTCTGGCTTCACAGAACAGAG
Organism: Rhea pennata; assembly: GCF_028389875.1. Taxonomy (NCBI): domain Eukaryota; kingdom Metazoa; phylum Chordata; class Aves; order Rheiformes; family Rheidae; genus Rhea; species Rhea pennata. The sequence goes on from NC_084663.1 coordinate 30,179,452, forward strand.
AATATTTGATAAGATTACTGTTGATCATTGCACCTCTTTCATTATTTGCCAGCACAAGATTGAGGACAGAATCTCTGTTTATTCTTGAAGTTATGTTGATATCAGTGCTTCAGGTTACACAAACAAGATGAATTATATCAGTGAATTTTGAGGAAAGGAAATTTTTATTTTATTTTAGGATGGAACATTTGTTCTATGAAGGTTCATCACTGAGTCTTTTTTTTTTTTTTTAACCTAAGATTTTTACCTACTATTTGTAATTACAATTTCCTATCACTGTGTCTGAAACAGAAGCTGAAAGGTACATGTGTGGGTGAGCATCTTGGTCATGTTAGTTGATGTGCATATCAGAATGGTATTTCTAATGGTTTTACCAAGAAGTAAATACTTCATCTTTCAGTTGTTAGAACACTCTGCCTTTCAGGCACTGACAGAAGTAAGATAACAGAGTTGAAATTTTTCAAAAAGAATTGAAAAATTAAGTTAAAAAGTCCTTTAAGTCTATGTTTTGGGTACTGCCTAGCCAGACTTTTCAAAAGTCTGATGCTGCCTTCTCTCTTTTGTTAATAAAATGTTTCAGAGTAAGGATTACTGTCAAATGCCAAGATAAAATTAATCCATTTATGACTTGCTATTTTCTGCTGTGAAAAATCAGTAAACAGTGTTTCTAATGTATTGGCTTCCTGAGAGGAAATTATTAAATAAGAAGGAAGCACAGGTGTGTAACAATACTTTTATCTGTTTCTGAGGAAATTAAATGTAGCCGGTTGTCAGTGTGTGTGCTTCAATTAAAGAGAGTAAACATTCCAGTTAATTAAGGAGAAAATAAGATTAGCCTGGAGCTTTGAAACAATACAAAATTAAAATACAGATAATTATTCTGAATGTTCTTCAAAAATCGTGATAAATTTGTGCTATAAGTTTTGGAGTTGTTGGTCACACAAAAATATTACCTGAAGGACAGATAATTAAAAAAAGAAAAATGTGTTCAGGCATTGGTTTCTGTGTCATTCCTGCTGTCAGTTTGTAAATATGGATGTTTTGAAAGCCATGCGTTCCTACATACCAACTTTGGTTATTCACTGTGCGCTTAAAAAGTCAGCAATGTAACCTTGAAAACTCACAGAAGTCTGAAGCAGTAAGTGTATTATCAGTATATATGAAAATATGAAGTAAACTTTTCATTACAGGAACATATAAACGTGCACAAAAAGATTGCAAATTTGTATTCTAAGTTTGATTTCTACTTCCTTCTTATGATTTAAAAACAAAAGAGATTCAGCGTGAAGTTGTTAAGCTAATCTGAACATGATTTTCCTGAAATAACTCTCCCCCCCCCTGCTTCCCTCATCACAATTAGAGATATTTCTCAGAATTTAAAGGCTCTCATGCTTGCCAACTACCTCCTTACCTCAGAAGAGTATAGAAAACAGAAGTATATGGAAAGAATAAGTTTGAAATGTCGAGGTCAACAAGCAGAGTGCTTTGCTCTTGATTTACTAGATTTACTTTATCATACTATTTTGTATAACACCAAAACTAGACTTTAGGATAAACTAGTGTAAAACATTTTATTCCTTTTTCAATGAGTGTGAGTTTGGTGATTTACACAAAATGAAGATTTTGCTCGATGTTAGTAAGATATTGATTGGTAGCATCAGAATAAAATAACATTTCTGTTTAGTTTAAACTGGAATATGAATATGGGTATTGAAGAGCTAACTTGAAGTTAATAAAAAAGAGAAAGTTTAGGCCTTTACCTTGAGGGAGGAAAAAAAACCTCTCTGTAGATGAAGAAATTATTAAAAAAGAATATTACAGCACTATTAGGGAGTTCTTCCAATACTTTTTTCCGGGTGCTGCTTTGCTAGGGAAAAGTGTGTTTAGAGGTGGTTTTTTTTTCTTTTCTTTTCTCTCTCTCTCTCTCTCTCTCTCTCTGTCTCTGTCTCTCCCCCCCCCCCCCAGAAGTCTACAATGTAATGTGTGTTAAATATACTCTAAGATATTCAGGCTAAAAGGGGGACTTACTGCTTCCAAAGGCTCTTTCAGGTTTGTGGAGTCGTACATCTAGGGAAGGCTGAGCTATCCATTCCTACATCCACAAGAATCCCACTGCTCACCCCCAACTTCTGTGGGAATTTTAACGTGAAGGACATCTTGGTGGTAGCATCTTTTCAGAGATTTGTTAGGCTGTATCATGGATTTCTCTTTCTGTGTAGATGCCAAAGCTGATATATCTATGTGGATGGTAGGTGATTCACAGTAATGCCATTCTGAACATTACTGTGTATTCTACAAGATGCTACTCCTGCTTAGCAGATAATATAATACAAGTATAATAAAATAAAAGATTGCAGCCTGGCTAACTTAATACTAACAGAACATAAGTACTTCACATGCAAAAAAAAGTGCATATAATAAAAGGATAAAACAACCATTCATTGGTCAATACACATATTGAAATCTGATTTAAATGAGCTTTAATGGTTGCACCTCCAACATGCTTTTTTTCTTTCACATATTTTTATGGTAAATAGAATTTGATTGAAAAAAAATGTCACTAACTTTCCTGCTAGATACATGTAAAATTTCAATTTAAAGGTATTTAAAACCTCAGTAAAATATTGAAGAATTATAATGCTGTTGACATATACTTGCATGAATAAATGGCTGCTAAGATTATCTAAAATGTGTTAGTAAGAATATCTTTCAAAAGTTTAAATTTAAATCTCTCTTTATTCCTATTGTATTCCTCCTCTGTACCCCTTACATAGGCATCCCTACTAGATTCTTAAGTGTTTTATTTTACAGGCCACCAAAAATTCTGTAATCTCATAATCTATTGCAGTGATGCTATTAACACTGTACTTATGGACAGTCTCCTACCATTTCTTAAAGTAGCACTTTTAATTTATAGCAATGAAGGCATCCTTTCATAAATAAAGAATATTACTCAATAAATGGAGAATATTAATAAATGATAAAGAGTATTACTCAAAATGCTTAATTGCAGAAGGTGCATCTGTTTGGTAGGTTGATTACCAAAGTTTTTTTCCCACGAAAAACAAAAGCTCAGCACACTTTCAGAGATGAAAGGAAGGCAGGAAGTTATCAAATGACTTCCTGAAGGCCATGTGAAAAGAGAATTGCAAAGCTGCTTTAACATAAGGCAGTTATATTTTTCTTTTCAAGAGATGCAGGATATCATTCATGTCTGAGCAATTAGTAATAGAATAATAGATTTCTTAAAACTTAAGGTATATTTTCATTTCATACAAGTAAAAAGTATAGAATGTTTCATATACTTGTGAGATGTACTTAGTTATATTTCCGTTACCTTTCTTTAGAATGAAAACTCTTCCTTATAAAAAAGGCAATGTATTTTATCTGTTAAAAAAACCTTTTAGTGAAATATTTAAATAAAGCAAATAGCATGCTTATTTTTCATGAACTTCTGTATTTATTCTACAGGGCAGCAGGGGGAATCTTCAAGTCAGTGCTCCCCATTTGGCTTGTATTCTTGTGCTGTTTTATACCATTGTGAGGAGATATTTTTGCCTGAGATTCTCATTTCACAGCTGTCACAATTGTTGGTGCTAAGTGCAGCTAGAAAAGGGTATATTGGCAAGTTCTTGCTGACATACATGATATCTGATTTGTAATAGGTCATATTTCAGTTATTTTTTTTGATAGATAGCTCTTCTCATGGTGCTGAAATCTTTTACAACATTTGAGTATGTCTAACTAGTAAGTTTTAATGTGCTTGTATGTTTAATAGTGATTCATCAGGTTTGTAAATTTTTTCTTCAGTGAAACTCATTGAATCTATGAATTCCTAATTTTTTGTAACATAAAATTAGCATTGAATCTGTCTTTCTGCTTTAACAACTTTGAACCTTTATATAACCTTTATATAAAATAAAAATCTAGGATTTAATTAGAAAAAGGATGTCTTTAACATTAGAGTGACATATTCATTAGTAATAGCTAAAAATAAATGATCTGTCTGTATTAGAAATGTTTACAGACCAATGATATTTTGAAAGTATGCAGCAAACTATGAGTAAGTGTAAAAGTTAATGTCTAGATACAATAAGTAGCATTTCTGCTTCTACCTACAAAAATTTTGTCAGTGATTCGACAGAAATGTTTGTTTCAGGCATATTTAGAAAAGATAAACTCTATTGTAGAGTTTTAAAAATGTTAAAGTTTATTAAAAGCTTACAATAACTTTTTCTTATTCCTATTTTTCACTTTGTTATATAAGATACCTATATGTTTTGTTCCCCTGCATGTTTTATTGCCTAAGTACAATATGCAGTGATAACTATTTCTTCTTCATCCTTTTTATTTGTTTTCATAGCTATCGACTGACATAAAAATTTTGGTATTGATTTCCCTATCAGGAGGTACCACTTCTTTTCATTAAGTATCTTAATGGTCAGATATCCTCTCTGTACTGGACTTCTAAGTAGTCACTTAATCGTAACGGAGTTGGATTTTAGCTTGCAGTCAACATGCTGATAGCAGTTTCAGGTGCACGTTTGCTGCTTGTGGTCCCAGCCCTACTCCCACGAGAACTTTAATGTCCCTATGAGCAGAGTCAGGTATTCACGGCTCTCTTTTTGTTTTGTTTCACTTCATTTCTACTAATCACATTTCTGTCATTTATTTGCTTGTTACATCTGGAAAGCTGAGGAGTTTTATAGACTCTGTTTTTGTTGCTGTACAGAAGAAACCCTTAATACCAGCAAAATTATTTAAACTGACTGAGCACAGCACTGCATGACCAACTTAAAATTTAGGCAATGCTGATAACTGAGTTATCCTTTTGACTGAAGACTAAATACTGAGTTACATTATCTGAGTTTTAAGGATTACATTTAGTTTTCAGGCTTCTGGAAAAACACCAAACCAGCCCCAAACTTACTGATACTACTAGTATCTAATAGTCTATCTCCCTATCAGTCTGATGTCTCATTCCCACCCTTCTCTTCTCTTTCTTCTCCCACAACAAGCAACATATAAAGTACAGTTATTTCTTAAATATATGGGGAAGTACTTTATAAAAGTATTTATTGTGTGGTTTATCACAGATATACAGGCTAAAAAAGAGCAAAAATAATCCTGTGCACTCAGATTGGCATTTCAACAGGAGAACATGTAAGGAGATGATTAATCAGACATTAAAATGAGTTTGTTTATTGTCAGACCAGAATATTTTTTTTAGAAACAAACAAGCCAAAAACTATTTTGATTTTAATCAAAAATGTATTTTCCTCATAAAAAAATTCCACATACTCACTGTCTACTCTACAGAATTTGTCCATTTCATTACACCATGTGTCAATTCTAATTTATCTGTTCACTGCAAAAACTCGTGGCTAGTGTGTGTAATACAGCACAGGAGGAGGTATTGCTCAGTTCCACTACTGTTATATAATAAAAAAAAGAAAAATACAGAAAATGTTCTTGGCTATTTGCACTGTATTCCAGACTTAAAAGTCTCATGAAGGTTCTAGGAAGTGGAGTTAATTGTATTTGGTTGGTAGAATACCCTTAGAAACCAGTTAGTTTAAATTCTTCTCTTTCGCTGATTCCGATTTCTCAGCAGCAGCAAAGTCCAGGTATCTAATTTCTAAAAGAAATACATTTTCTTGTGGCCTTTTTGTTCAGCACAAATGCAGTCATGTGCTTTTTATTTCAGCAACTAAGTTATATACTGATATATTTATGACATATTGGTTGGTACTCCTATTACAGTTGCCTTTACTTCCATAGCTCTGCTTTTTTCTTTGCCCATGTCCCAGAGACTGATTAGAGGAGGATAAAGCTCATTGAGTGAAAAGGATTGTTTCTTCAGGTAATTCTTTAAATAGCTATGTCCTATGTCGTAGTTCATCTCTTGTGAGATGCAGCTGTAGAGATATACCACAGAGGTGATTCCCAGGAGAGCACCAAGGCAGGCAAGGAATCCTATTACGTTGCTCTTTTCATAGTCTTTCACTGCAACGTCCAGTCCTTTTGTGGTTACATTAACACACTGCTTCTTATTCTGTGGATAGATAGTGGGAATATCTATACAAATTTTGTATTCAGTTGATGGATTTAGATGTGTAAGATTATATACCTTTATATCGGATGGAATTCGAGCACTCTGTGCAGCCTGAGAGTTTTCTGCTTTCAGAAAGGCTGTCCATCTAACACTGGACTTCAGAATTTTAGAACTTGCTTTCCATGAAACTAAAACAGAATTAGACTTTATATCCTTTATTTTAATGTTCAAAGATCCATTGTTGTCCTGAGGGAAAGAGCCATCCACTTTAATCATGATTGACTTTAAGTCTGCCCCTACTAAATTTGTTGCTATACAAGTATACAAGCCGCTTTCTTTTTGTGTTATGTCACTTATGTCTAATGTCCCTTCAGAATGAATGTAGTATTTATTAGAAATAGTATTAGGCAAAAGTTTGTGTCCCAACGGTGTTACCCAGTAGATTTCAGGTTCTGGTTCTGCTGTTGCTCTGCAGTGCAAGGAAACATGACTGCCAGATTTTATATCAAGAGTAGATGGAAAACTTTCAGGAGCTATCAGAGGGAGACAGATTTCCATCATTTCCCTGAAATGTATCTGCCTCACATTCTGGCCATGGAATTCCGGAGGGTCTACGCAAAACAGTGACTCTGGTTCCATGAAGCGAATATTTGTTTTATTCATGTTAATCCAACGAATGACGCAATCGCATCTAATGGGATTGCTGTGTATACTGATTTCTTTGAGATTAGGTAAGGACTCAATTGTACTACGGTACAGGGCACTAAGTGCATTGCTGTTGAGCATGAGAGATTCCAGCTTGGGAAGTTTGCAGAATGCATTTGGATGAATGTATGATAATCGGGGGTTATTGGTAGCTTCTATTTTTCTTAAATCTGGCAAATTATCAACAGCAAGACTATCTATAGAAATCAGTTCAGGCATATTATTAATTCCTAACTCTTTTAGGTGCAACATATTACTAAAATCTCCTCTTCGTATTCTGTAAATGGGATTTTTATTTAGATCCAGAAATTTAAGATTTGCAACCTTCTGAAGAGCAATATGGGGCACTCTAACAAATCTGTTGTCATAAAATGATATACTTTCTAAATTGTCAAGGCCAACCAAAGCATTATCAGGTATTTCAGTAAGATTTATGCCTGCTAAAACTAGGCTGCGCAGATTGATAAGAGGCTTAAAGTTCATATCTTCGATTCTGATTATTGGATTTTCTCCAATCATGAGAATCTCAAGATTAGGAATAGCTTCAAACCACTTACTGTTGATCATTTGCAGACTATTTGAATTGAGATGAAGCCTCAGAAGATTATTGAGGCCTCTGAAAGCTCCTGGTGCAATCACAGAAAGCAGGTTATGATTAATGTAGAGCTCTTGCAAATTGTGGAGTCCGGAGAGACATTCTTCAGGGAGTTCAGTAAGTTTGTTTTCCTCAAGGTACACTGAAAGCAGCTGTGGTATCTTTCTAAGTTTTATACTGGTCACTGAAGATAAATTGTTTTGAGATAAATCTAGACCAGTTAAATTCACTGGGAAGTCTACTGACGGTTCAATTTTGGCAATATTATTAGTCTGTAGAAGTAGAACCTGTGTATCGGCAGGCAATCTGGCTGGAAAATTAGAAAGACCTAAATCATTACAGTCCACTGTTGGTGCCTCCATATACACAGACCTGGGGGTGAACCAAGGTCTGATTTCACATGTACATGACTCTGGGCAGTCTGCTTTTTTTCCTACGGCTTGTACTAGTGCAGTGATAACTAGGCCAAGAAGAAAATTAATTTTCAGTTGCATGTCCTTCATCTTAGCTCAAATGTTCAGAAAAGTAACAGGCTCCTTACTAGTCCACAATTATTGTTCTGGAATTCAGTATGACCTGGTCAGTTGATAAAAAAACACACTTGTATTGGCAAATGATGAACGCCAAAGACTTTCCTCTTGAGGATAAGTGATAACTTTGCAACCAACTTGTCCAGTAGTAAGAGGCATTTTGTGGAAATGAAGGTCAGTCTGTCCTTGGTGACATAAAATTGATAAGCTTTGTGAAGATGAAGCATGTATAGATGGTCATAGGAGATTAAGCAATTCATTTATTTAGTAGTATCATCTTCAAATCCCATGATTGATTAGTGTTTGCAGGAGTGACAGGATGACCTAAAATGTAAGAAGAGGAAATAATTAGTATAAGAAACTATAAAGTTATAAATTAATTTAGCTATCTCTTGCTGTCTAATATTAATTATTGCAAGTAAAAAAAGAAAATGACTGTGGTGCCTAGAGTATTGTAGTGGTATCCAGACAGCATAAATGAAGTTAATATAGTAATATATCTTTAGACTTGTAGCTTGTCACAAATCCAGTTGAGCATTGCTCTGCAGAACGATGAAGATCCACAAACTATAAAGCAGAATATATCAGTGAGATTTCTCTACGTGTTTTATACTTCTTTAGAATATTTTCTTTTTTCGTCTTTAACTAGAAGCAGACTCAGTTATATTGGCTTTGAAAATGTAAACATTGAGCAAAATCCTGCGGAGCATGAATATTTAATTTTTGAACATGAGGTTTATAAATATAAAGAACATAATTAATGTGTAATAAAAGGTAAATGGAATGGATGGTGTAATACACATTTCTAATAATGATTTTCTAACTCAAAGCACTAAGATATTTATACAAAAATATACAAAATTGATAACTGACAGGTTTTATCTTTTTCTAATTCTTTTTGTGGCTGCTGTTTAGGAAGAAAACTCGCTTTTTATTGAAGAGATAATTAGCAAGAAATGTGTGCTTCATAATAAATAACTTGTCATCTTGGCAAATTCTGTATAATTACTGGCTTACTTATTTTGGCTTAGGAGGAAAAAAGAATGTCGATGGCAAGAAATAACAGATAAGTGTTTTGGAGTGATTAGTAAGAAAAAAAAAATAATATAGCGCCATTCTAGCAATTTCTGCTTTGGTCCATGGCTCTACGAGACTAAAGTCTGAGATGAAGTTACTGGTTGTCTTCATGTCTGAAGTGATTAAATAAAGGCCGAAGGCTGAGCATCTTGAAGGACACCCAGCCACATATCCTCTCTTCAGATTTTTGCTATCTGCTCACCTTCTGAGGAAAAAATCTCCAAGCGACATAAGTAAAAAGCTTCTAAGTCTTCATACATGAAGTTGCATGTGTTCATTGCCGCATTTACTTCCAAATACAGCCTGTACATTGACTCTAACCAGACTTTGTCTCAGAAGTCTGCCATATGATACGCACGAGCCATTTCCCCCTTTGCCTTTTGTATTAAAATTCACAATGACATTGTTTACAAACTGCAGGATCAATACTTCATTGACATTCACAAATAACTTTTAAGGTGTTGCTGATATAGATAGATGGAATTACTGAATACCTTAAAAGAGTCAAATGGCAATGACAACAAGGATTTGGATTTTAGATTTCTTTTCCTGACCGAGGAGGAAATGGGCATATTGCCCAAATAGGCTCTCCTTATCAGCTCTAAAGAAATGTGTTGGACCAGGTTGAGTGGCTTATGGTTTGGGCCAACCTGAATTACTTTTGGCAAGTCTTTGAAGTTGTATTATGTACATTTAAGGACACTTAATATTTTACCTTAACATATGAATGTATTAATAAAATGAACAGAAAATGTGTGAGGTAAACACATACAGAAAACATTCTGCTATTTTGAAGAATAATAATATGTTTTTATGGCAGTGGCCCAGTTTGCACTGAAATGCAAAGGAGTGCTGATAGAAAATAATGCCAGTGTAATCTGTTTGTTTTGGGAAAAGAGATGAACCTGAGGCTTGCAGAAAAATAAAGGTTTGCACGGACAGCCAGTGCTTATAACTTGCTCTTAATTCAGCCACCAGAAGGCAAATTGATATGCTAATATGTAATATTATCTCTTTTATTAGGAGCTCTCTGTGGAAATCATTCTATGCCTAATGCACAGATATAATTTAGTATTTGGTAGTAAAGGTTTCGTGGGGGGCATTTTTTGAGTCCTGTTCTTGATGTACTTACTTTCTACAATCTCGTTGACTTCTGTCATTTTATTTAGATCATACATTACAAATATATTTGTAAGCATGGCAAATACAAAATATAAGCTTGTAATAATTGAATGGTTATTGAAAATCATACCTGAATAATAAATTCATTGAGATGAGCTACTTTTGATATCTACATTTAGTATTTAGATGCCACTAAGATGATCAGAACTTCTGCTCGGCAGTGGGAGTGTATTCTGGGGAAGCATAACTACATAGTTGACCAGATTTTCTGCTCCTCCTTGGATGTCTGCTGTTGGACACTGTGAAAGACAGGATGTAGAGCAAGATGGACTTATGCAGAGTCATAGGTAACTGAAAGACTGTACCAATAAAAGCACATAAGCTACTACAATTTTTTGTACAGGGAGCCACCATCTTCTTGGATTTTAGTTTACACTTCAGCATTTATGGGATTCTCAAGCCATGTACAGGAGTGGACATTTTCATATCATAAGTGTTAGAGCAGGCATTCCACAAAAGGCATCAAAGAGAAAGATGTGGGAGATCCAGGTTGAAATCTTTCTTCCTTATGATTAATCTAATGTCTTTTGTCTTTCTGGTGAATGCTGCAGGTGATAAGCCACCAGCTCAAGTGCACGTGGCGTCCTCATATAAATCTTTCTTATTTCTCCAGTTAAATTGCTTCTGCCTTGTATAAAAAATTCACTGGGGTTGAGAGCCTTGAAAAACAGATTGTAGAATAATTTTCACACTTTCTCCCAGCCTGCAGAGTCATCCTTCCAGAATATATTCTTTCATAAAGATTTTTGGTTTAAATAGTGTCATATTTATGTATTATTTTATGTAAAAATGATTTACTATTTATTATCGTTCATAATATAGAATAAAAGAATATTTCTGGAATAATATGGACATCTGTGGTGGCTTAATTAATCAGAAGAAGATGCTCTTGAGAAAGTACATGAAAAAGAGAAGCAGGGAAGTGCATTGGAAAAACTGTGTAGAGTCATTTGAGTAGCAAAATATTGTTGGAAGTTTTTGTTTTTGCTAGTGTTTTTGTGTGAAACTTCAATATATAATACTGACAAAGTAAGGAAGAAATCATGGATTGCTGATACTGTTTTCTGTCCCATTTGAAGAGATCAAAGCACAGAATCAAGTTATGCAGTATGACTTTGCTTATGTCAACTGATTTCATTGACTGTCTGTGTATGTAATTAATTTCTAACCTTGAGCCTTGATAAATGTACAAACTATTTTGAACTGAGAAGTGAGCTATAGTTTACTGTAATAAAACAAATTGTATTTTGCACTCAACATTACAGACTGTAAGTACAGTTCATTTTCCTTTGTAATTTAATTTTGTAATACTTGATTTTTCACGGAAAGTTATGGCCAGTTGCTCTAATGTTGGATGCAAAATATCATTTTCATAAGGGTGTGTATCTGGTGTAGCTAAATTGTTATTTATGCTTCACATACCTAAAGAATAGCAAGTAGTGTGTTTGGTGCTAAATGAACTAAGAGGGTGGAAACTGATGTACACTGGAACATTTTAATTCTTAAAATTAATATGGCAAAGAGTCTGTTCTACAGCAGTTCCCATAAACAAAAGCTTATGTATTAGATGATTCTTAATTACCTAATTTTCTTCCTATACAATAACAAAAATTAATTTCTATTGACTATGTCTTCAAAGATGAGAGCCTTCTGAATACTTTCATTCCCTTTCATCATTAATTTAACTGATAACAATAAATAAATATGATATTGAAATACCCTTAGTGATGGTGATTTTCAGAGATTTTTATTAATGCCTTCCAATGATTTAAAGTTAAATACTTTTTCAGACTGTAGCTTTATGTGAAATTTTAGCATTTCAAATGTCTTTCAGTGTCAGTGGTTCTAAAGGCAGTACGAAATACATCGAGAAACCAAAGGTCATTTGCCCTGTCCCTCTGAACAATTTTAAGGTACTTTGGATTTGCATACACCAGTGCTTATGTGAAAAAAGTACATATTTATTTCCCCTAAATAGTAATTTGAGTAATGAATTTGTGTCAGCATTGTCTATTAAATAAAAATATTATTTTTAATATAGCTTTTTCATCAGTGGCCTTTGATGAAATCTCAGTTTTTGATGTGATGAAAGGGATTCTTAAAACTTTTACCTGCTGTGAGGCACAATAGAAAAGCCTGTACAGAAGGGGCTCAGCAGCAAATTATCACCACTAAGCTGAGCTGTGGGATAAGTGTTTTCACGCAAGCAATGGCAGGGACTTTGTGTCATAGTTTAGGTGTCTTTGATGTGAAATTCTTCATCCAAGTGCATTGATAGATGTGCACTCTGATTGTACATATATTTGCTCATCCAGATAAAATGTTATGGTTTACTTCCTAATGTCTGCCATTAAAGAGTTTAAATAGGGACTGTGTCTAAATTAGTTATTATTGCTTAATAGGAATAATAATTATTCAATATGTTTATTATAGTTCTTCCATACTGGAGTTTCTATCCTAAAACTGTTTAAATCTGTGTGGACAAATTCTTTAATTTCTTCTGAATTCCTTAATTACTTGCAGTCCACAGTTACTGTCTTATGAAATATGGTGCTTCTCTTCCTTTTAACGTAATATCCTCTATTTTAAAAAAATACACCCTGGATTATTGATGTTGTCTTGATTAGGTTTATTTCACTTACTACTATTGACAGCTGAAGCATTGGTTTGCAAGAGGGTATCACCATTATTTGAGCTGGAAAAGACATCCAGGGAATGAATAAACTGAGCAACGTTTCTCATCACTGGAGCAACAGACAGCTAAGAACCAAGTCAGAGTGGGCAGAAAGGAAAAGAAACACGTCAGGTTTTGGCAATCTTTCTTTTCCACTTCAGCAGTTAGAGAGACAGTGATAAAAACTAAAAATGCAGCAGCTACACTGCAATGTGCCCTGCTGGCAATAAGGCAAACAGTTCACTTCACAAGGACCAATTTAGAGGTGGCAAGCATTTTCAAAACACAGCTGCTCGTACAAAGCTACCTTTCAAACACATCAACTGAAAGAGCCACTTCTCAATTCTTGTCATTATAACCACTTCGAGCAATTCTAGGGACAGAAATCCTGGAAATGTCACTAACCAAAAAATGAGGATGAGACATTTCATACCTCGCTTTATTACAGTTACAGCACTTAGATATTTTTTAAAGTAGTAGTCATGGAGATACACAGGCTTAACTTTCAACCTTTAGTATCTTTCTGATTTTATAAGGCTTCTTCCTTGTTTACAGTATGATCAATAGTTTAAAAAAATGTTTTCTTGGGATATTTTCTTATTAGAGCACTATTGATTAAAGGATGCAACAACTTATTTGTACTTGTCCAATTCATTGGACATATTTGAAGAATTGGTGCAAAAATTTGATTTTTTTTCTGTAAAAATGTAACTAGGAGTTTTTTTCTATTGAAATATGAACAGAAAGTTTGCACCTGAGGCAGAAGTACAAGTTAAGGCACAAAGAGATAATATAACATGTTTTTAAGAGAACCAGTGAAATAAAGTATTCCTAGAAGTAAGTTGTTCTAGATCCTCTGATACAGTTGCTTGAAATTATGTCAGCTTTGTGAAAACAGAAGGGATTTCTGCTTGCATTTGCAGACTTTACTTCCATTCTCTGGAGCAGTTTCATGCAAATCCTCTTTCTCTTTGCAAATGCAAATTAACAGTATATTCTTACTATAATATTCTTACTGTTATGTATTATGACATTCCTCTTATACGCAACTAACTGTTAAATAGGCTCACATTAAACCATGAATAAGTTTTTTTGGAAGTGACTGTGTTTTTGACAATCTCAGTTCTGAGATGTTCAACTTGAGGAATGGGCAATACTATCAGCTGATAGTATCAGATAATAGTTGGATTTTAGAGTCTTAGTTTGGAAACCTTAAAAATAACTATCTAAAATTCCTGCTTGTATTTAGAAAATGCGACTAGGGCTTACTGTTGGGATGTTGATTAATTTTGAAAATCTACTTCACTTTTTTCTGATGATTGATACATAGAACTTCAGGCTTGCACTGAGTAGGAGAAAGTGCAGGATGTAAAGGAAATGGCAAAGCTACTTATATTTAACCCTGGAAGCAATTTGTAATGTATGTATAATTATTTCAGCACGTGTGTTTGTATTTGTTTTGTGAATTTGTTTGTCTTCTATTCATTTTTTTCACTGCTTGGAATAAATTTGCCTGACGAAAAGCTGAAAGCTTCAAATGTTTAAAATGAGAGTAAGACTGGATAAATTCTCACATTTTAGACCATTGCAAGACAACAGTGGGAAGATTTTGTAGTTCGTATAAAGTATTATTTATACTCTTGGACATCATGTACTTTGAGATTTTTTTAATCTAAAATTAAAGCTAGTTTCAGGAAAATGTCATAATCAGCTAGCTCTACATTCATGAGAGCTACCATTTCTCTTTCACTAATTGAGTCTGGTCCACTGTTCTTGTTCTCTTGTTTATTATATGTTAATAGTTAACTATATAACTATGATAACTATACTAATAATTAACTGATATCAGAGGAATTATTACCATATTCAGTTCATCAAGAACTAACTATAGCTCTATTTCTTGTATCAGATATGATCACATTAGAGTCAGTGTTTTGAAAAGCATTCCATCGTAACAAGCTTTGAAAATACATTATTTAAAACAGATATTAGGAAGACACTGGAGTAAAATGGAAGCCAAAGGGACATTTACATATAGCACCTTGTAATTTATTATGTATGTTATTTTATAATAACATTTCAAAGAATTTAAAAAGCAATTGATAAAGCCTTCTTTCTTTTAAAAATGTGGAAAAGATGGAGCACTTCCTTAACCTATTTTGAACTGAATTACAAGCGATTAACCACAGAACAACATATAGCTGTGGCATATATCGCTTATGTGTGAGGCAAGGAATATCACAGTACTTGATACAGATACCATGGAATATTGTTGCTATTCTTAATATTGGCAGCAGAAGCACCTTTGTGCATTGGAGTCCTAGCGGTGGGTGAGGACGACACTGCTCTGTGTGTTAACTGGCTGCAGAACACAACTTCGCTCCATGGAGCCTACAAATTGTACAAGAAAGGGGACAGCCGATGATTCAGACAGGGCAGGAAAAAAAAAGAAGTCGTCATGATATTCTCAGACTTTATCCCTGACTTCTTTTCCTCTTACTGTAGTAAAATAGCTCACTATTGACATCTGGGATTAGCGTGCCAGGCTTTGGTTTTAGATTCTCTGTCTGCAGAGCTCTCTCTCTCTCATGTACTTTTAACTTTTAATTAAATACTTCATAGCCAAGGTATACATCTGACCTTTTCACAAATGTCACAGCAAAAGAGAGGATGAAAAGTTTGTTAGCTAGTGTTCAGTAAAAGAAATCATCATTTCATTAATTACAAAGTTACCAGATTTTCCAAATTTTTTTGCCAGTATGAGCTGTATAAAATAGTTTGTAGGTATTTTTTCTGAGTGAAGAGCGTTAGGAAATTATGCTAACAAGTGTGATTTCTTATTTTATATCTTCAGAAATCACATTGAATATATAATTCTGACATTTCTGGCTAAAAATTTTGCTCATTGCTAATATTAATACTTAATTCCTTTGATTTCTTCTAGAACAATAACTGCATATATATTTTCTGGTTGTCAGAAGAAATCGAAAAAGATTAAAACTTTAAAAATAGATATTCAAAGTGCTTAGATCATTGGTACCCTTGTCAAGGTTTTTATCCTCAGAAATGTTTCGCTGTCGAAACGACTTATCTATTATCACCATTATCGGGCAAGAATGTCAAAAAGGTATTGCTGTAAGTTGGGAAAGTAACTGTTAGTTTAATTTAGGGTATTCGTAGATGTTCAGCTTCTTTTTGACAGTTGTCATGTTAGTGCTGGTGAAGCACATTTTGGCAGTTACCTAGGCATGGAGTTGGCAGGAAAGCAGTCACGTTTTGGATGTGGGTGATTGTACCCAGTTACCAGATGCTTCAAGCAGATGGCCAGAACTAAAGACGAGTGAGACCAGTTTTGGCCTGATTTTATAAAAAGCTACCAAACTGATTCGGGGGAATATAATACTTTCAACTAGTAAGGAAGCCTAGCCAAAATCAAGCAGAGCTATTGGCAAAGTGTGCATTTTCCATTTTTTTTTCCTTGTGGCTCTTAAAATTTAAATGATAAATACATGCCTAAAGCATGGAAATAGAGGTCTTCAGAGGGAAAAAGTCAGTGGCTGCACATATCACCTAATATTTCCTTGTGAATTTATTTATTTTTTTAATTTATGCTATTATGGCAAGAAGGTAACTGTTAGCAAATTGGATTAATTGTAAACAAGATGCTTTGGGGAGTTACAATTTCTATTCTATAATTTTTCTATACAAAGATGTAGGTTTAAAGGCATTACAATTTTTTATTATTTGATGAATGGGGCTCATTCATTTCTTCCTTGTTTATTTTAAATCACCAGTGTTTATCTATACACTCCTAATGTTTAGTCCTTTCACAGTGGTGTGCTTATGTTTTGCTCTGGGAAATGGACACATCGAGGTAAATACCCTTATACTGAAAAAAAAAAAAAATCTCTCCAGTGTGCACTTTATGGATTTTAAACTGCAATAATCTGAAAATATAAAAGGGCTCAGTGAATGCAGTTGTATCAGGAGAAGCTACATCCCAATTTGCACTTGATGTATATGTTCAGCATGTTGCATGCAATATGGTTTAACATCCATGAAAGGAAAGATCTTATTGCTTGTCATCATTACAGTAAGTGGAAATTCCTTATACTAAAAACAATAGTAATTTTCATTTTGAGGTGCAAGTAGTGGATGAGATAATATTTTCTATGACATGTATCTTTTGACTAGACTGCCTTAACTTTATAATTGTGAATATAATTTTGGGTGATTACTTTTATCCTGAGCCACCTGGGGGATGGTGTTCACAATGGATTGTTCAAAAGAAATGGATCTATTCTTTTAATCTTTCTTGAGGCAGTGTACAGAAATCGATGAATGAAAAAACAATTTCAGGATGCAAAAAACTGACAACGTGTAAAGCAGAATATTATTTGTAAAGAAGATGAGGAAAAAAGAGTTCTGGTTTCTGCTGTGTTTTATGTCAGTTGGAGTGATTTATGCATCAACATAAATTACCAGCTTGTAGAGATACTGTCATTTCTGATTACAGAAAGTATTTTGATTTGTATTTAGTTTTAATCACAGTTTTTGCTTAGTTGAGCATCTTGTTAATATTGCTACATGTTAAATTAATTTTTGTATATGATTTGAAAAAGCTAATGTTATTTTCAGACCTGAAATTATTACCTTTTTATGCTTACATGACCCATTTGTCAGCTCTAATCCACACTATAGGATTATCATGGTTTCTTTCTTATTGTCTCAGAAATGAATACATTAAAATGCATTCAATTCTTATTTTCTCTTTATGATTTGCTTTTTAAAATAAGACCAGAAGAAAGAGGATAGGTACAAGATAAATAAATAACACTTATAGCTAAGTACAGTATCCCTTCTGCTAAGTGTGACACTAAAACTAAACATATACTTCTAGAAACACTAAATGAATCTTCTTTCAAGTGTTCCTGTTCTCCTTTTAAAGTTGAAGTATTTATGTTTGAATTTACAAACTCATTTAACTCGTTGTACCTCCTCAGCATATTTAGACTCCATTGCCAGTTCCCCTGTGCCCTTTTTTTGCCCAATGTATTATCCATTTAGTGTTTACTGTTATCTTTATCTTTTGTATTTTGTTTAAAGCAGCAAGTTCACGCAATCCCCCAATATTAGGTGATTTGGCTCATTATCATGTCACTGACCAGGATTTTTGTAGTTTAATTTCTCTCCTTGAAATGCAAATGACGTAATCACATTTTAATTTTGTATTTCCTTCTTAACTCTCCAGCATTCATCATCATTTTTACATCACCACTCTGCATTTTGTGTACCAAATCTGACAAGCAGTATTTAAATTAATGCTGATCTCACAGAGAATTTTGACCTGTATTTACTGTTCAGATGTTAAAATCAAACGGATTGTGGTCAATGCACTCAAAGCTTGAGTATAGGTTTTTCTAGTCGAGCATAATTTCCCTCATGGTTTGGTTTTGATTCCTAGTTACGATGCAAAGACTATACACAGGCATATAAGCTTTAGGTGCATGCGTAAGAGTATCTGGGAACACTGCCTTTCCTGTCGCCAGAAGAACGCTAGAGATGCACAAGAGTATTTGTGCAGTTAAATGCATCTAGCTATGGAAGATGGCTTTCAAACTGAACAGAAGATAACTCTCAATCAGGGGTATCGAACACTGATATTACTTGAAAATATCATCTTAGTACTTGCTAGTGGAAGTGCAGTGGGATGACAGACAGAATGATAATACTTAGTCAGAGGAGCCTGTTACATTATTGGAAGACGTATTGTTTTAGGTCTGACTTCAACCTTTCTTTTTTTCAGAGAATGGTCTGGTTCTCTTTTCCAGTAGTAAGACAACCAGAATGAGTAAGAAAAGATAGACATTTCAGTAATACGTAATTTCAACAGTGTGAAATTACGCACTTAGGGGCTAATACTGATTTTGCTTCAAAATTGGAACTCATCACTGGGCAATAAGAAGTAAGGAGAAAGACATGGTGTGCTTACTTACTCATTTGATGACATTTGGTATGTCTGTGAAACAGCAAATATGAACATAGCATATGCTAAAAAACATTACTTTCATTCCACAAGGTGCAGATAAGAACTCCCGTGGAGCACTGTAGAGTTCTGGTCACTCGAGTTCAGTAAAAATAAACTAGAGTTAGGGTAGAATCAGCTAATAGGTTGAAGAAAATGCTATGTTATTTTTATGAAATAAAACCAGGAATGAGTGGCTTTTTGCAAGATGAGAGGAAAAGGACTTCTTTCTGTAATTATATGAAGTTAAAGAACATCATAGAGTGAAAGGAGCTATTTAAGCTAATAGCCATGTAGGTACTACAACACATGATTCTATATTGGACATGAAAAAAAAAATAATGTAGAACTTGAAAATTATTGCTAGCTATCAGATGAGTGGAACAGTATCTAAAAGAACTGGGACAAAAATTACACATTTATTTTAAGAGGAAGTTTGTTCAGTTTGTTTGAGAAATTTGATGACCTCACTGCTTATAATAGTAAATGATCTTCCAGTCCTGTGTTCCTAAAAAAAACCCATAATCCTCTGTGATTTCTACGAATATAAATATTATTTGTAAACAGTGAGCAAATAGTCAAAGATGTTATGAAAAATCATGCACATTTTGAAGATTTACAGTATTTCCTAACCTTTAGTTAGAAAGAATGTTGCTTCCCCATGTAAATAATTTTAAATTTGTGGACATCAGAGGAGAAATAGTTGTTACTGGTATTTGTACAAGATATTATGTACAGCAGTATATTATTTGTGCAGGTAGATCAGGAGTGGGCATATGTATTGCAAAACCTGGAGCTGTTTCCCCATATACAGACATGATAATTCTAAGAAAATATATCAACTGATAAGGTCCTTATGAAGATTTCATTGCAAAAATGTTATTGCAGTTCTTAAAAATATTCTTACAGTCTGTCCCACCATATTACTACTGTGCTTCATTAACTTGCTCAATTAACAAACATTGTTCTGCACAGTGAACTAGGAGCTTGTATGGAAAAAGTAACATCTAAACATTATTACAGAAGACTATGTCCTATGTAAATCTTGGTGCTTTGAAGGAAATAAGGATTTTTCTGCATAGGTGGTCTACAGCGCATCCCATAAGTTATAAACAAATCATAGAAGGAAATAGAAAGGTGGATGGATGTGTTTTCTTTGAGGAGTATGGATATTTTGATGCTCTCCTCAGAAATTGTTTGATAAGTTATAATTTTCCACTGTTTTCCAGCAGATGCAAAAGCAGTTGGGATACCAGAAATGCATGTGTCTCTTCAAAGTCATCCCTGTAATTTGAAATATTTAAAATATTACATGTTGTTATGTTCAGAAAAAAAAAAAGGATATATAAACAATGGAAGAGAGTAAAGCAAAGGGCACATATCAACTCTTTGTGACGCTTGGAACGGATGATTTATCTCGTCCTTGGTCCTTTCTCATCAGTATGTTAAAACCAGGCAGATAGTCTCTCAAGAACAACCGAGTCACCATCTCAGAAGAAGAAACTCAGGTGACAAGGTGATTCTCTAAAAACATATTCTAAGTATGCCTGCTTTTTTGCAGCCATGGGTGATAGTAGGAAATGCAGATATTTATGAATACTGATTAGCATTTACTTGACAGGGTTAGTTGATGCAGTCTAAAAGCCAGACTGGCAATACTATTAAATGTGCAGTGGGGATTAATTTGGTTAACCACAACTTAAATAGTAAATGAAGGTAATTTAGCTTTGATGTGTGGCTTTTTCTGTCAATTCCTGTAAATGTTGAACTGAATATGTGGCTTATGTTCTCTTGTGGTATAATCATCCTTCCTTCAGGCAACAGTTGTCACTTTATTTAATATTATTATAGTGATGGAAGTTATAAACTACCTGTCTTTCTCCTTGCAAGTGACTCTGTGTCCTCTGTGGAACTATGTGGAGCTATGGAAATGTCACCTTAAATTGCTTTAATGTTCTTAATAGTAAGAAAGCAAAGCATGGAAATCTTCTGAAGTTAAAAATCCATGCCTGTTCTTGAAGCTACATTAGCATAGCAGCTATTAATTTAGTGTTGATATGTTTTAAATTGTCTTTATCATGGTATCCTATTTCAGATGGAAAATTCAAATTTTGAGAGTATATCCAGATTTAGAATTTATGGTTTGGAATGTAGCATGGCACACAGGGCAGAACAATGTGGGCATTCTAACTTTTATATTTTCACACCCTAATGCAGCAGGTCAAATTTCCACCACTGGTTATGGAGAATAGTCATGATGACTTTCTGAACTTCCAATTTTGAGCCTCCAAAATCAGCCAGTAATTTTCAATTGAATAAAGGTTGAGATTATTCTAGAATTAGACAACTAGGTAAAGCAATGCATCTGAATGGCTGAGAACTTGAAAAATCCTGAAAACATTTTCTTGAAAGTCATAGAATCTTCTTTTCTATCTCTTGTCATTTATGAGAGGTAACATGATCAAAAGAAAGAATCCAGGAAACATGAAATAGCATTTGAAAGTTGTAGAAGTAATGAGTAGAAAGTTATGCCAGTTATGAGTGAAATTGTCTCATTCGTCAGTATTTCAGGAACACAGGCTTTTAAAGTTGATTAACTATTACATTAAAAGCAGTAAGAAAAATACCCTAAGGGCCATAAAAATGTTTGGCTCTAAAATTGGGTATTATAATAGAATTATTATATAGCCCATGTTGATGATAAATGCTAGAATGAAATGATAACTGATAAGTTTTGCATAAATTTGCTGTTTCATTGCTGTTTTTCTATGAAGAAATTTTTCTTCAATGGTCAACATCTAATACATTTCTTTTGTTCCACCTTAATTAATAGAAGTCTGGTTATCACTGGACAAAACATTAAGAATTTTTGAGATCAGTTCCCTTCACACTCAGTGTATCTAAATCCCTTTTAATGCCACTGTGGTTTATGAAGGCATATGGAAACAGAAAACTGATTTTCACTAACCTAAACTTTTAAGGAAAGATGCAGAATATACTACATGTGAGAACACAAGATACTCAGTTACACAAATCCAGCATTAACGTGAACGAAGTAAAACTGGAAGACTGTATTTACATGTTGATGAAGATGGAGCAAAGCTTGGCATTGCTTTGGTTATGTCCTGCAGTGCTTGTGCCAGGCCACGCAGGTTGAGCAGGTTGTGGTTGCTGGTAGCTTGGTCTATTACCAGAAGCTTTTTTATCAGAGGAATTTCTCCTTTGAAATGGCTTATTGTTTTGCTGAGAGTTAACAAACCTTTTAGATATGTCTCCTGTAGCACTGTACAGCTCTTTTCTTATCGTGGCTATCCAGAAGCATGATTTTATAAATAAGACAGGATCAAAGCTGTTTTGGATATAGCAAATTCTCTGTTAATATTTACAGTTCAAAATGCTATTAACTAAGCTCAGCTAATAAACACATTTCTTTCTTACGAGGAAGAATGTCATCATAATGCTCTGAACATATCAAATCAATAAGCCAGGAAAAGTTAAATTAAAGGAGTCCAGAGGAGTTTTATTTGTTCCTTTTTCTGTTCTTCCTAGCCATTTTCTGGGTCTTAATTCTTCTGGGCATTCCTGTAAGTCTTTACCCTTGCAACTGTGAGTCGGAGAAGTCCAAATTCCATTCTGTTCTAGCAGAAATACTCCTGTTGTTGTCCTCAACTACTTCCCTGTATATGGACTCAATTTCCAGACCTCTTAAGGAGAGAGAGGCAACATTTCTCTTCTCTGAACTTGTTTATGGACCGTAAAAAAAAAAAAAAAAAAAAAAAATATATATATATATATAAATGTGATGCTTGCAATCTAATTGAAAGTTATGTTTGTGCATTCTAGTGAAAAATATCTTTCTCTGACAAGTTTAATTTGTGAAATAGCATATTTTTCAGACTGCTATTAAGGTCTGACATGCTTAACATTCATTAGTTTGGTAATTAGTTTAGGCTGATTGTTTTGGAACAGACTCATTCCTATCTTTCTGCCATGGAGTCAATCATATTTTTGTCAGAAAAGTTCATTCTCAAGATATTTATCATCGGGTTTTTAATTGCTTTCTCTTTTAAAAATAATACTGGCTAAGAAGCATGAAAATAAGAATTTGTTTCACTGAAAAAAAAAAAAAAAAAAAAAAAAGAGCTTTATTCCAGTGGCCAAACATACTGATTTGTTATTCTAAAGCTCATTAGGCTTCAAGTTAGGCTTACATTCTATATGTTAGAATGGTGCAGGCTTGGATGGATTTTACAAATAGATACCAGAAAAATATATGTAATTATTTGACTCTATCAACCTTGGCAGCATTCTTTTACAATAACAATTATAAAATATAGTTGTTAGTTAATATGATTGTTATGTGCAAAATTATTATTTTCAGATTTCAGTGACTTCTGTCTGCTGTGACAAAACTAACAGGGGCACTGATTTACTTTACTTTACTTGCTGTAAAACCACATCTCCTTCTTCATAAAATAGATGTTGTCAGCAGGGATAAAAATAAAGTTTCAGAGATTGGCCATAGGAAAGGAGGATCCAGATCGAGTCTTCTGCAGTTAGAAACTAGGTTACTAATTGTGGTCTCATTTAATTTAATGCTGGGAAAATGTTCAGAATACTTATTTACCAGAAATCTGCGTGAGGTAGCTCCATCCATATATCCCAGCCTTGTGCATCCTGATTCGGAGGATGCTGATATGTAGCATTCACAGTTTTTCTGCCAGTCAGTTTCAGACTTCAAAAGAAAAGCAATAGATAAGAATTGCTATCAAAGTCTTCAACCTGACTTTGATGTTTTGTTTTGTTTTGTTTCTTTAAATTTGATCATCTCAGTTGCTGCTTAGCTTTGTAAATTAGCTGTATAATTAAAGGTATTTGTTAGCTGCCTTCTTGATGACTAGAATTCTAAGCTCCAAAATGCAGTTTAAACTGGTAACCTTATGTTAAATTAAAACTTTGTTTTATCCTGAAAGCTAAAAATAAAACAGTTAGTTATAACTCAACTGTTGTCTGCTGGAGGCAGGCAGGAGAGAATAAGATGAGGGGAATGAGAAAGAAAAAAATTTTCCTCATTCTCTTGCTCATTATCTTCATATGTTGGAAGTAAAACTGAACTGATCTTAATTCTACCTCTGTTCTAGCTGCATACCAGCACTTCTCCAAAAAACAAGAATTTCATTGGTATTTCATTTTTTCTTTTTAATCTAAGGCTGTCTCTAGTGGTGCTTGGAGACCCATATAATAAAAATCAGAATTCTTCAGTCCTTTCCAAGCACAAAAGAATGAAGTGAAACCAGCAATTACCATAACATCAGCCTGCTACAAGAACTCAGCTTTCATCAGACATAACCTGAAAGATCTCAAATTCTAGCCTAAGCTGCGTGTGTCTTTGGGTTATCAGTTTTTCATGCCTTCTGCAGTGTGCTGCCATGTGTATCCCGTATTGGTTTGGGGTTATGAAATTTAGCTGCAAATAGATAATTGGTAAATGTGATGTTTCCATTCATAAATTATCTGAAAACAGGTTATGACTTAAAGTATTTTCCTTTTAATACTTTTTTTTGCCTTTAAGTGAATGGATATGGTAATTCATTAGTTGTTTGATGTTTGGAATTTACTAATCTATGTAACATTTTCTGTTGGAGCTAAGTTCTAAGAGAATGATTAATTGTTCATTAACTATTTCTTAGGAACTTTGCTGAGTCCAAACCCAGAACTTGCTTCATAGTTGAACAGTTTAAGTAATAGACCCAAAACTCATTTTACACAGCTTGCTATATGATCACAGTTTTATTCATACAAACAATTTTGAAAAGCAAAGAAGGGTGTGAATATTGCTGAACTGAGATATGATTCAGGAAAGACTTGGTAACCTTTGAAATGTTTTTCACACTGTTTTTCTCCCAGATTTTAGTTTCTGTGTTATAGGGCTTCTAAAAATACTACAAATGCTTCTAGAAATGCATGTAAGCTATTTTCTGAATTCTTCTATGCAAGGAACTTGAATGGAATGGTCCGTTGCACAATGTTTTTTCTGCTGAGAGATGCTTTTTATGCCACTCAAAAAAGTCCATTAATTCCTAAAGGCTCAAACGTGGCTGATTAGACATAGATTATGGAATAGGGTGATGATGAGCTGCATTTTCTAAGATAACTGCATGGACCTAAAGTGCCTCTGGAGCTTAAACTTGTAGAGTCACAAAAAAAAATTATTTCTAAGATAACCATATTGACCTAGAATGCCTCTGGAGCTTAGACATGTGCAAAGTTGCAAACAGCTTTCCTTCTCTTTCCTCAAGCCTATAGAAATGGTGGATGATATTCCCTACCTGAGGACTGAATATGCGGTTCTCAGATCCCACTTAACCTGATGTGAGGAGCAAAAATGTTCATAGATCACTATTTCATAGATCACTAGCAATGGCTGGTCTACTCCTTCCTCTCTCTCTACTCACAGAAATTTAGTTGCAATCAGATCAGTTTAGCATCAATTTGCTACTACCTGTAAAAATAAAAATGGAATTTTATTGAGCCTAAACATACTGTAACAAAGAGACTGCAGTTTAAGACATCAGATCATGAAGTTTCCTTGATAGGACTAGAAAAGTATTGTACAGATAAATCCTCTGAAAGGTTCATTATACACACAAAATTGTTGCTCACTCACTTTGAAATAACATGTCTATGGCCTTGACATTTAATCAGAGCAAGAATGGCATTTATTGAATCTCATATTCAGTAAATCATCAATTAAAATTACTTTTTTAAGGTCAGTAAAATGCAAAATGCTTGTTATTTTTGTACAGATTTTTCTTTTATCACTTTTTATGCTTGTGCTTTCCCCTGAAGACATATGTTGGAGACTTTAATCAGAGTGGCTTTTTATATACATATCTTTCTCCACTTTTCTCTGTGTGTCTATCTGTCTCATATGTTTCATATATTTATTTTATCTGCTTATCTGTCTGTCTATCCATATCAATACAAGACAAACCAAAGGCAGGATTTTGCTTAAAAAGAGAACAATTTCTAAACATATATATTTATACTAATAGAAATGTCACTGAAACTGTACTTAGAGCAGGTATTAAGTTTATGTAAGGACTAAAGTAAGGCGCATGTGCAGAGCTGTAGCACTGTCTTGAATACTTAGATACAGACTGTACAACTTGCAACTTCTGTGCTGTCATGAGTGGCTTTACATATCTGCACTAAGGGCGCCTAAATAGTAAATTATCACTAATAAAATAAACTGATGAAAGGTTTGATTCACTCAGCTACTCTGTATAATGCTGAGTAGAAATTAAGGATGTAGCAGTTGACTCTGGTTGTACTTGTTTAATAGAGATGTAGATTAGGGTTTATCAGGATTTACATCTTTAGTAATTGTTTTGCATCTCAATATATAAAGAACTAGGCTGAATATATGCATAACATATTAGAAATGCCATTAAGCAAATGATTCTGCATGAAACTGCAAGATAAATTAATTCTGAGCTTCTTTATATTATGCAAAACGCATATTTTCCCCAATTATTTTACAATTGATTGCTCTATATTGTGCCCCAAGGGAATTCCAAAACAATCTGTTTGTATGTTCCCTACTATTCTGTTTCTGTACTGTGATTAAATTAAGCATCAAAAGAATATTTTAGTTGTGTTACTAAAGGTAAATGATTTTAAATTGTGAGCGTATAATTGTGTGTGTGTGTGTGTGTGTGTGTTCTGGACTAGCATATTCTAAGACATTGCACCTGAATTTATTGTGTTTATTCGTATGTGTCTGTAACATTTTTTGAAGTATATATTGAGATAAAAAACATATGCTTTTGGCCATTGGACTGCCAGTTTGGAAAGCAGCCCAACAGATAGCTATGTGTGGGCTATGTGACTGTGCTGAACTTAGTCCGATTCACGGTCATGTCATAAGCCTTTAGTAATGTCTGAGGTCCTTGTAACTTGTTTGTCAAAGCCTAGATGCATATTTAGCATGTAGTATTCTGCCCTCCCAATCCAGGAGTCTTATGCTACTTGATCTGTTCAAATCTTGTCAGGACTTCTACAAACTGTTCTTTTCCTTGTCAATTTAATATCAAAGTCTGCACTTATATCCCAGTGCCATTCTCCCTTAGTTTTAGAAAATTTCTTTCCGTGATAGATGCAGAAAATCTGCATCTGAAAATCTGTGTGCTTCTCTTTTCATACTTATATTTCTCAGCTTTTATATTCTTTCGTGATGTCCATGATGATATAGACCTCATCAGAGATGAGCGAAATAGGCAGAACAGCATTTACTAGTTTGAAATTGTGAAAATAGCTAGTTGAAAGGATATTCAGACATACATTACTATGTTTATTGTACTTATCTAAATCCAAAACTTTTTTAGTTTTGATAATTCTGTTTCAGCTACAAATTTAGAAATATTTTTCTTCTCTGAGTAGGCACAATTTTCCTGTATCTGGGATGAAGTATCAAGATATAACTAAATATTGTCCTATATTTTTATCCAGTAACAGTTTTATGTAAAACACAGGAAAAGCCCATAAAAAGCGCACCTGGAAGGTGGGAAAATCCCCGTAAGATTCCTAGTTTGACCTTCTTAACTGGTAGGCTACAGCATCAGAACCCATGTCTGGCTCAATGAATCTTGCAGTTTTTGCCTGCATAGTGATATGTCTTCAAGAGACAGTGCAAACTGTTCTTGCAGAATTGCATATGGCCTCATGGGTGTTACCTGCTAGATGGTAAGGAGTACGAGTAGATAACTGCTTTAAATATTGGTCATCCGTTTCTGAAAGAATGTCATTATCCATAAGGTGTTATCTTAACTACAAGTATCCCTAGAGCAGCTGATCTTGTCGTAGTATTACAGAAAAGGAGTACGAGTCATGTGCTGGCTGCTTGGAAAGGCCTTAGGCTGCTCCTCAGGACCAGGTTATGGATCTCAGGTAGGCAAAGAGACTACTTTCTAGCCTTCAAAATGCAAAAGAATGATAAGATTTTCTTTAAAGCGTGCTCATCTTCCATCGGCTCTCTGTTGGCATGCTGTTTTTTCGTAATAATTTTCCAAGACATTCCTTCACAAATTATATAGGGCCTAGGCATCTAATAGAGAATTCACTTCAGCTTGGGGAGCAAATAATTAAAAAGTAACTTTGAAATGCCGTAATTCCTACCTTGAACTAAACCTTAACCTTTGACTGGCAATGGGAATTGGAGACCTAACTTCTCACTGTGCTTTTGAAGATGGCATCTCCGGCATCATTAAAATGGTTTTGAAAGTTTTACTTGCTTAGTGTATGGCATAAAAGTATAATTGAATAGTAATAAAAAGAGAATGCAGAAAACAACTGTCAGCTTGGACAGAGTATAAATCCACACAGAACTCTCAATCTTTTTTTTTTTTTTCTATTTTACACATAAAGCAATGAAGAAAATGAGACTGCAAAAAGATAAATGCAAAATATATAAAACCGGTCTTTCTTAATATGCCATCTTAAATTTGGGAGGAATATGTGTACATGGTGTGACACTTAGTTCTCAATTCTCCGCGGTGCTGAGAGATCCTGATAAAAGTGCATAGCATTGTTCTTTTACAGGCTGCTCTGCATCTCAGAAATAAACTGAGTAACATGTGGCAGTTGCTAGGGTAACCATTTTTTGCATTTCATAGAAAAAGTCCAAGAATAAAACACATGTAAATTGACAGTGTGGAAAGCAGTATCATATGCAGTCTCATCTTCTCAATTTGTTTTCTATGGTTTTCCTCTGTTAGTCCTTTTAGATCTGCTTCAGCTTTTTGAATCTCTCCACACACTTGTATCTTGCTTGACTCAGAAAATAATTTAAGCATTTAGCTATTACGCTTAACTTGTCTATCAAACTATCTATACTTACCGTCAATAAGATAATTGCGACTGGTGTCAGTGCTGGTACTATTCTCTGTGTGTGATTATCAGGATGTGTGAGCAGAAATCTCATTTTAAAAGTTGTTCTATGCACTTAAATATGACTTCTTGTAGTTGTTCACATGCCATTAAGCATCTATTTTGAATAAAAGTATTTGAGGGAAAAGCCAGCAGGCACTCAGGCAGCTGAGCTGTTGTTGTCCACAGAAGAGAACACTTTAGGAGTCGAACAGGAGTTCCTTATGAAGGCAAGCTTTTCTGTGCCTGTTTTGGAAAACATTTAGTAATGCATTCTGCAACTTGTTGTATCCTTCTTATAAGAGGACCTAATTTTATAAGGTATCATCACTCAATATGTGATTTGAATTAAATCTAACGTGTTTTAATCCTGGTGTAGGGCAACAAGGCAGATTTTGTCAGACACGTAATGGTTATAGCTAAGAAATAGTCTATGACTCTATATAGGTATTATTTTTGTAAAACATTTCATACTTCTGAAACTTATTTTTAAACTAAGGTCTTCTTACACTTTTGAATTTAGAGTATTCTTGTGTTGGTATATTGTTTTAGAGACTTCATGTAATACCAATGATTAATATTAGAAATAAAATTTAATTTTTTGAAAATATTTTTCCTTAGAACATTATCCTTTGCTTTTAGTCATGGCAAGGACAGAGATGTGAATTGTTCATGAAAGCTGGGTTCTAATATGGGAAATATACATTAAGGTCTTCTCCATTCTCCCTCTAAACCTGGTGCTAAATAAATCTCATTATAGTGATTTTATGTATGTTCAGATCCTAGAAATGAAAAGGTTGTCTTAAGTTGTGGATGACATTAGAGAGAGTTCTGTACTTTAGTGCTTGCAGCTAATTTCTGCTCTGTTTTACACTCTGTGGCTTCAGTAAAGTTACATATAATATTAACATGACTGTAGTTTGTCATCCTCTGCACATTACTGTCTTCTTTTAAAGATTAGAACTGAAAATGGTGTTGACTTAATCATCTATATAAGGGTTCTATAAATTTTAGGCTACTGTAATTAACTGGTTCATGTTTCTTAAATTGCTCTAGTATAAGTAATTACTGGTAAGATTCTTGATATTGGATATAACTCTGATAAACTCAGCTTTAAATTGGCAAGATTTCTCAGCAGAATCACTTCACATGAAACTCATGTTGCAGGCTTAAGTTATGTAAAAGTGAAACAGATTAAATGTATTCACTACAGGAAGGAGTGAATAAAACCACACTAGGAAGTGGAAGCCAAAGGTTGGCAAGATAGAGCTTAATATGAAGAGGTCATTGTACTAATTACAGTTCACTCTTGCTCGTACTGTATTTTCAAGACTGTATAAAAAACTATAATTTATTCAGCTTCAAATGCGTGGAATACACTGAACACATGCCTAAATAGAAAATACAAAGATTACAAATTAAATGGTAATTCTTTGGTAATGTCCCAGAGAATTGTTCTCCTCCCCTACTACAAAACATTTGATTTTTGTTATCTGAATAAGTACAATGTGTTGCTTTCAAAGATTTCAACAAATTAGGAGGGCATTTAAATACATTTTTGGTATCCTGTTGGGATGCTGTCAAATTACTTTTCTCTTAGTGGGTAACATCAAAGCAAATAACACTTTACATACTCATGAAGCAGTGTTTCCTTTATAGCTGTCAAGATTATGGCAGACTGTCTCACTTCTTAAAATTTTTGACTCCATACTGTTGGGCCAGAGATGAAAATCAAAGCATGTAGCAAGAAAGACTGGCACCATTCCTCTCACCTCTGACAATATTTTAATTGCTGTTGTCTGATTCAGTAATATCAGGACATCTAATCTGTCTCTGAAGATGGCAGTTGTGCTGTAGATTGTCACTTAAGACAATCTGGGCAAAGGAGCAAGTCCCTCTACTTATAAGACTCATGGGATCAGAGGATAGTTTAGGTTGAAAGGGACCTCAGAAGGTCTCTAGTCCAATCTCTGGCTCAAAGCAGGGTCAGTAATTATGTCAGCGCAGCTCACTGAATGTGGAATCTGGCTTTAGAGTTTCTTGCCAGTTGCTATGTAGGATTTATTAATCTTGTCCCAAGACTTTCCCACTTCACAGAGATCACAGCTGATTTTGGTCCATGTAGATTCAATGCTGTACTTTAACTTGCCAAGCAAAATTTATTTTTAAGCAATGCTAATGCAAACAAGATTTATTTTTTATGGAATTGAATATTTTTCACAGTCCTGAATATTAACTACTCCTTATTGCTTCTCTTGAAATACCTACATTTCAATTAATGATGGACCAGAAGACTTCTATAAAATATATTCAGACTTTTAGAAAATTTGACTAGCCTCTCTGTGAGAGTTTAAATAACACTACTGAGGATTTATATGACAACTTTTATATACTTACCATTGAGTAGTTCTGAACAGACCTGACATAACTGCTATGTTTTCCCTGACATATTTGCGTTATGTGTTTATGATGTATATTTATACAAACCTTCTATCAATTTCTAATGTCTTCTATGTCTCTGTGCTGTTTCTAGGATGAATAAAATGATACACCAACATAGCACATTGTTTTGAGAACTGATACAAAACAAATTAAAACCAAAGGAAAGACTTTAAAGACTTAATGCACAATCAATCACTTGAAGTAATTGGAAAGATTTTGTTTTCTGTGAACTTTGGATAAGCCTCAGAGATTGTCAGAGCAGTGATGAAGAGTAACACTTCTCATACAGAAGGTTTATGAGTTCTCCAACCTTTAAAAGAGTAAAAGGTACTTTAGTTTAGAACAGAAAGCCAAGGCCTGTGATGGCGTAACTCCACTGAGTTTGATGGATCTATTATTTATGTCGATACTTTAGATGAGAGTCCAACCAAAAACTCTAAATGCACTTGAGAATTTGGACAATGTATAGGTAATTTAACGTTGCAGCAACTAAATCTTTTTTAAAATTGCATATAACTTTACTTCTGTATTCTAGTTACAGTATATTGTTAAGTGACACCTACTGAAAGCAAAATTTTCCATACAGAGTGCTATTATGCTATTAAGTTAATACTAAAATGCCTAAAAATGGCACCCAGATCTGGATTGTATTGAGAAGCTTCTGGAGGTAGTAGGAATATTAGACGGTCAGCAACTTTAAAACGTAAACTTTATTCGAGCTATTTATTTTATCTAAGTATAATCTAATATAATCTAAATAAAAACTGAAAAACCTTTAACTGATTCCCACATTTAAAACTCTTAAGTTTTAATATATAGCTATAGGGGAAAAAAATCTATTCTATGTTAATCAATATTTTCCCAGTAAAATCACATATTTTAACTGGTACATGATAAAAATAAATAATAATTTTTAGCTCAGCTTCTAAATTTAACTGATGAATGAGATTTGTAATGTGTATAAAAGTTAGAAATTATATCCATCATAGAAAGAATATAGGAATAAAATCTATAACTTCTGTCTTTAAAATGAAAACAGTATTATCATATGTCCCTCCTCTTGAGTGTTCAGGAAAATTAAATTGAACTCTTATTGCTGCTGATGGTATGTCCTTGATGGCCATGCTGACTGGACATAACTTCTAACTTTCTTCATACATTCATACATCAAAGAGCCATAGAAATAAATAAATTTTATTAAAAAGTTAGGACTTTTTTTTTCTTTTTAAATAATCATGGCAACAGTTAAAAACTGAAAAATGCATAATCTTATTTTATACTCTCAGACAATATGCCAATAATGTAAGCACTACTGTGTTTCATTGAAAAATGTTTAGCTACAGGCAAGTGAAATATAAAATAGGAAAAAGTGAAAGCCATGTGTTTTTATTTTGAAACATGAGTTTAATTCCTAAGAGTTGTATTTCAAGGTAAGATTAATTTAATGAAATATTGAAGATGCTCACTTCTCCTTATCAGGATTGAGGATATACTCATTTCCAAATATGAATGCTTCCTCACACTGGTAAAAATGAACACATAATAGTGGCCAAATATTTAGTATAACTCTGTTTAATCAAACTCCATTGGACCAGAAGCTGAAAACTAGATTTGTTTCCAGGATTGCTCAGAGCATGGTACTTGACAAACTACCTTTTCCATGGGTTATGGGCTGCAATTTCAAGCTTTTTATAACTGGGTAGATTCCCCTTCATCTGCAAGCCTATTTTTTGGAAAGTTTTGGATGTCCCTGTGGATATTTTGGATAGAGGCTTGTACTTCAATGTGCTTGTACTTCAATTAAGATTATTCTAAACAGGAAGAAAAGGTCTCAAAGAGTTATTTTTCTATCTTTTGCTGCGTGAGTGGAAGTGAAGCAACATGATGAATTTTGTATACCTAGGTAGAGAAAATGATGAAAACACTAAGAGGCAAAGAGAAAAGCTTTTAAGAATCCCTTCTGCATCTGTTGACATCAATGGGAATTTTGCCATTTATCAAAAAAAGGGAAGTAAAATTACACTCAAGGATGGCAATTGTAAGGACCATCTGTGAAAGGTTTCTGGATTGTTCTATCTGGTATGGAAATTTTAATGATAATAGTTTCATTTTGTTTGTTCTGCTGTAATTACTTTTACATGGAACTCTGCAAAAACAGTGTTAATGGAAAAGCAGAAACAAACACAATTAGCAAAAAATCAAGAAGGAATAAAAGATAACAGTTTCAATTAAGGCTCCCGCAATGCTTTTGATCCAGCCTGATTGTATTGAGATATCTGAACACATCAGAAATCAGCAGCAATATACAGTATCACCAGCTATGGAGGTACAACAGAGGGCAATTTATGCTTTAGTGCCTCTGCCTAATGAAGCAAAATTATAGATATTGTGTGAGTTGTTAATCAGATTTCCTTTGGCTTATATCTTGAAGTTGTTGTAATATACCCTTTACACCTTTTTCTGTTTTATTTTTTGTGGTTAGATGTAGCAGAAAGTGTGTTGTAAAATGAAAGTGTACCTGTTACAGAGTGGAAACTGGTACTTTGGTTTAATTATGTATTAAAGGGATGTAAGCATCTGTACGGACACAGATGCATTAGCTCTTCTAACCACTGCTGAGTAGGTGGCAAGTAAATGCTCCAAGTACACTGGAAATATTGAGCCTTGGTCTGAACCTCAGACTCTTGAAATCAAGTTTAACAAGGTGGGGAAATGCAATATTTTATGGTGACACAGTGAAATATTGAGGAAATTGTTTTAAAATTAGTCTATGCATTAATCCCTCAGGGGATTACTTCCTATCAAAGTAGCTACAGGGTTTGCATGGAGTGTGTCCAAACAGGCAAAAGATTTTGGGGTCTGTGGAAGTGAAAAATGTAGGGCTATTGCTCGGCAGTTCTACAGATTCACATGCTCTTCTTTCTGCCAAAGACATACAGGGTTCAGCAGTTTAGCTGCTGCTCTTGAAGGACAGGATCCTTTTGCTGGTGTGTTTTTAGAGTTCAGAGTGTATTCTAGAATAACACACTGAATATCCCTTTTGTCTCTTATTGCACGACAAAATGAAACAACTGAAAATGTGTGTTTGTTTGACATAATATTGATGACTAGGTAATCTATATCCAAGCAACATTCGGAAGAATATGTTGCCTGAATTTTATGCGCTGGGTGAAACTGCTATTCAGACAAACATTTCTAGCTTTATAAGTCATTATATGTGCAATTACCTCATTCTGTCTTCTCTCTCATCGTAAGGATACCTCTGTAAACTGATATGATGGTCATTAATCATTTCACTTCTCTCAAGTGCTGCAGTGTTTTAGTCTTGTGTTCTTACCAGAAAGTAACCGGCCTAGCAAACTCAAATGAAGGGAACAGTGAAATTACTATATTCCAGTGTCTTGAAATTTATACTATACAGTCTCAGCTGTCTTTTTTCAAAGTTAATATGGAGTGTTCTGTGTAAAGATACACACATACACACACACACACACACACACACACACACACACACATGCAAAGTAAGTTTCACTAGTGCACTGAAACTAGCTAGGGTGAACTTGCAGCCTTCTGCATAGAGAATAACCTAAATAGCTCTGTTTTGCTACAAAGTGGTATTAAATGGAAGTCATGCAGATAACATTCCTCAAGCTCTGCTGGTAATGAAACACCACTTGACAGCAATTTTATTTTTCATACTGAAAGTCTTGTTTAGAATTTGATAAGAGAAAATACTGTACTTTATAAACCCATTACACTGTTTCTGAAACTGTTTGTTTCCTAACCTATTTATTTCCCCAGTCGCCACGGGGAACAAAGAGGGATTTTAAAAACATTGGCTGATTTCTGTAGGGGGCACATGCAAAAAGGCAGTTGCAGGTTGCTTGGAGCCGCTCTTGCAGCGAGACGAGGTGTTTCTGGAAGGCGCAGCCTGCGTGAGGGGGCTCACTCGAGCACCGCCGCCAGACGTTTCTTATTTCTCGGTAAACTTACTTGAGTGCCTTCCAATTCCAGGATATATTTCTTGCGCTATCTCGAATAAAGCTGACTTTTTTTATTTTTTTTCTTTTTTTAGCACCATAATGGCAAAGGTATCCACCAAACTTGTGCTGCAGTTTTCTCTAATCTCTCAAAACCACAGCAGAAGAGAGCCCCCCAGTAACTTGCTGCCCTTTGCACTGCCGCCGCATTGCCTTTAAAGACTGTTAGGAGAGTCACCTTCTCTTATGGGGGTGCTCGCTATTCGGTGGTGATTTAAACCAGTCCCAGTGCCCAGCTTTGCTCTTCCCTGTGTGTTTGTATATTTGTTGTGTGTTCTGTTACACGGTGCTTCTTCTGAATTATTTTCCCTTAATTTCTTCAACAGGCGGTTTCTGAAAATGTCAGGTCCCTTGGCAGAAAATTGTATAAATAATCTTTCTTTTTTGATTGTTTTTGACACTGCTAGCTGGATGCCCAGGGAATTTTTGGTATGGCTAAACTTAAGACAGATATTTTTTACCCAGTGTTTTAGAGACTTTAATGTATTTCCTGGCAGAGTGGTTATTATTCACATGACAAGAACCCTCTCATAAAAGACTCCTGTGGTAAAACTAATAATCAGTAGACATTTTGAAAAAAATTCCCTGTAGCATTTTA
The DNA here is from genome assembly GCF_028389875.1 of Rhea pennata. Taxonomy (NCBI): domain Eukaryota; kingdom Metazoa; phylum Chordata; class Aves; order Rheiformes; family Rheidae; genus Rhea; species Rhea pennata. The sequence goes on from NC_084663.1 coordinate 30,215,302, forward strand.
CGTGGCTTTGCAATGTTTACCTCTAAATACAGATGCTTATGCAGGAAACAGAGCTGCTAAATTTCTTTTATGCCAGTGTTGTCAAAAAAAACATTTCCCAGTTTGATTGAGGTTGTGGAAGTTGGAAACAGAAAAAAGGGGAAAATTCTTTTCTGGTGTAATTCACAGGTCAGTAGAGTTAAGCTACCATTAAATTTGGGGCACATATTTTAATGAATTCCATAAATATTGCAAAGGAGTAGAAATAATGGGAAAACAGAGAGCTTATTTCCTTTAAATTATAGCATTACTGCTTGTGGCCAAGCAGTTACAGCAAATAAGCTGGCTGAAAGAGAATGAATTTTATTGAGGCAAATCTTTGGTGAAGAATAAATATCTGGAAATGAAGGATAATTGTTTCAAGGATATGTTGTATACACTTCTCTTTATGAAATTAAACTATTTCAATTGATTTTAATGTTTCTGCATTTGTTTATGCTTTGCAACAAACCAGTAAGCAGATTTGGGAACGGTAAAGGTGAGAGCACATTTGTACCTTGCTCTTCCAAGCATTTTGTAAATTAATACCAAGAAATCATAAAATAGAAGTAAAGGAGCCTGATAAATATAATCCTTTTTATCAAATGATACCTTCTCTGGCTGTATGAACATCAAATGTCTTTAAATATTGAGATAATAAAACATGTACCTGTATTGACTATCTGTTTTTATGCCTTTACTATCCACTTAATTATACTTGATTTGTTATATAGCACCATCTTCCACGTGTAAGGAATATGAAATTATGTCAGGAGAGGGTATTTGAATCAAGCAAAACTGGGAAAGTAGTTTGTATTTCATCCACGCGATGCCAGTGCTCTTTCTCACCAGGTGGCAGACTCAGCTGATCTGCAAAGAAGTCCGAGTGGGATAAGCTTATATTGGATCCATTCTGGATCTTCATGTGCTGCAGATCAGTATGCAGCTCCAGGTGCTTTAATGAAACTGTATCAGTTCAGGTTGACTGAGGATGAATTTGTGGTGGTGACATTGATGACACACTGCTTGCAGACTTTGAACTTGCCAGTGTTTGTTTAAAAAGTTTTTGGCCTCAAGAATATTAAGGAAATGAACAAAAGATGTTTTACAATAAGGGCATTTAACAATTTGTGGACTGGTGAGTTAAATAAGTAAAGGGCACGGTAATTCGATTGTACAGTTACATTACAGTTGTAATGAGCAGTATTGATTTTCTATTAATACTAATCTGTTTAATGACCTTTCTAATGGCATCTGTCACTACTGTTTCTTCTCAAATTCTCGTGACATTTTCCCTTCCATAAAGTAAAAGATTACAGTTCTCACTGTACTGTTAGAGTGAGATTTGCTATTCTTTTTAAAGTGATATAAGAGCTTAAAGACTTAATCAGTTTAAAAAGAAGAAATTTATGTTTTAGAAGCTGTCCACTTTTTTGGACAAATCTTCTAGTTGAGAGAATAGTTGTTTGACTATGGATCAGCATTTCACTATCAGATTTTGCTAGTTAGTAATAAGTAGGGTTTGTGGAGTTTAAAGTGGAAGGGTTTACTAAGACACTTCCTGACAATGTATCTCTCAAGAGTTTTATTTCTTTTCTTTTAGCTTTTAATAGTACTTATTGAAAGACGGATATATGAATTAACTAAAATTTTGATGCACCGTAACTCACCAGAAACATATAGTCAAAGAAATGTTAAATTCTTTCTCTTAGGTACTTTTTCTTTCAGAATTAAAACAGAGCTTGTCCTAAAAAAAGCTCTTCGTTTTCCACTGCTTATCTTCTTTTATTGCACTAGGCACTATAAAGCTTCAGCTATTAAACACCAACCATTTAAAGTTATAGTAGTTCTCACCAAGCAGTAAAGGTTGGATTGTTGCTAGAATCAGTATTAATATAAAGTTTAGAGGTAAAAGTCATAGAAAGTTACTGCAAAATTGTTAAAGGGCTTGCTCTCACTCTCGGAAACGCTTAATTTTGTCCTCTGTCTTGTTAATCACAAGTGATTTGCAAGACATCCATACTTTCATAAGCTACTTATTCTAGATCTGTTTACAAGGTTGTACGTGATATTTATGATGTGCATTACAGATAGAAACATCTTATAGCTAATCTGGCCTAATTCTGGGGCAAAAGAGAAATACATACTTCTGGGTACTCCAAAGAGGCACGCTGTGATGTCATTCTCAAATCTACCACCCTGAAAGGCGGTGCTTTGGGGGTTGCCATAACAACATCAGCCAGTCATTGTCTGACACTACAATGTTATTGCAGGAGCTTTTAGGGAATATTAACCAAAATACAGTCACTATGGATTTTGGCTAGTGTGGTGAGTAAGGATATCTGAGCTGTGTACTCAGACACTAAATATACATCGTATTTTCTCTGTACATTCATAATTGGAATGACCACATTTTTTTGAAACTATTTGGAATATCTATACAGTATTTTAAAGTAGTCTGTTAGAGTAGATATGGCAAAAAATGGTGTAAATTGGTGTAAAGTTGCCTACGTTTACTTAATTTTTATATAATAAATGAGTTAGATGCAGAAAAGCTGAGTGTGTACCATGGTATAGAATAGAAAAAGTTTCATCTGAGTAGTCCTTTGCATACAGTATGAAGAGCTCAGAATCAGATTTCCTTTCCTTATTGTGTACCACATTCTGCAAAAATCCAAGCCAGTAGCTTGAAATTCGTGTTTAAACAACTGAAATACACATGCAGTGTGGATAAAAGAAGAGCCAAAAATTATGGTGTACATAATAAAATAAGCCAGCTTGCTTTAAACAGATTTCATGCATCTGAAATAGAGAAAGCAAGCTTGCCAATAGCAGGAGCTAATGCTTCAATACCTTTCATTTTGCACTCTGAAAAGGAAACCTCTTCTTAAGCTCATTCATTTTCCAGAGGGAAAATCGAATGCTCTGGCATATTGTCAGAGCTGCTTTATTGTCACCATTTACAAAGGTCACCTGAATTAATTGACTTCTTACCATACATATTGTTAAGCTCCCCGTTCCCTGACATTTATGGAAAGGTGGCAGACGTACAGCCAGCGGCGATCTGTTGAGGTGTGTTTCACAGTGTTTGTTTCTCCAAAAACTCTCAAATTTTAAGCAGATGATTGCATCTCTGCTGAGAAGCAGATTCTCTCTGATGTTCACTAAGGTGTGCATGAGTGTGTGGGGGGGGGGGGCAGAAGAGGTACTGGATAAATATTTTAAATACTGATCTGTTTCTAATATGCACAACATTCTGGAAAACAAACCAAAACATGCAGGAAGACTGTGGTTGTATTTCTTTTCACTTTGAAGCATGCGTTAGATAGCTAACCTGTCTTTTGCATGGTGTAAAGTAAAATCTCCCTCTGGCTTTCACTGATGCATGAATCACAGATCCACGCTGATGGACTTTACTGAATGTGTTTTCATCCTAAGGGCTACTAAGGTACCCTTATACTGAGTGAAAGGAACACATGCACATGTATAAACACACACACATGAGGCATCAGTAGCGCTGGCATGGAATTTTATGCTGGTTAGATGGGTTAAATGGAAAAATAGTTGTCTCTTTCCTAGCCCTGCATTTGCTGCCCCCTCAGTCTCCTTATGTTGGTTCTTCTCTTTCTGACCAGCAGTATTGGGCAAAAACTCCAACTAGACGTGTGAAAACAAAGACATGGAAAGCAAAGACAAATAGTTTTGAGCCTGCCTGCACCAAAATAGGCAAAGGTTACCTAGTGATGGATTTGCACAAACAATCTGCTTGTGTGAAAACAGACTTCAGGGGCACCCTGCCGCGATCGTGTTAATTACCAGAGAAGATTAGAGCTCTTCTGCTTCACGCGATGCCTTTCACCTCGCGCGGCCGCTCCAGCTGCGTTAGTAATCAGACATTCATGCTGTCCCTTCTGACGGGGAAGGGGATGTTTTTAAGGGAAGTCATTTGCCACGATGCTTAAGATGTGTCCTGGCAGAAATTCAGTAAGTGTTTGTGATATGCTCATTCAGCCTCTCTGCTCAGTGGTTTTTAGGTCCTGGCATAAACAGCATTTCCCTTAATCCTAGCACTGGAGAGGAGAAAGGAGGCTGTTCTGTATCTTGTTTTATTGGTTTCAAAACACAGAGCAACTGTGTAATTTGATTTTGCATCTGAAACATTAGGGAAAACGTTCTCCCTTTATAATATTTTACCCTTTGATGTTCCTTCAGGCTAACAGATGCACAAACCTGATACTCTTGCAAGCATATTTAGATTCTCTCTGACACAAAGAGCAAATTGCATTTGCATTTCCGTTTAGAAAGTAAAATGAGGAAATACGCTAATAAAATAACTTTACAAAAAGAAGACGGGGGAAGAGTTTACATGATAAGACAAAAATCAGGACAGCATTTTAAATAAAGAGGAACTTACCCTATAATTAGAGTAGTTTCAAAGCTGCAGGAGTTCTTGCATCTCTGTGATGTTGATTCCTTAGTTCAGGTAACCACATACTTGTATTTATGCCAGAGTCTGAGTATGCGTGCATACGTGTATGCGCGTGTGTGGTTTTGTGTGTGTGTGTATAACGATATATAGTATAAGGAGGTATCTGCTGATATCCTAGAGCACGGGAGACTCTGTGCCGCCAGCTGAGATCCCTCAGGTCTGCCGGAGCGCCGTGGCTGCCCGAGGCTCGCAATCTGGCGGGGAGGGTGAGCTGCTCGCTAGCTCCTCTTATTTCCCCGTGTTTCCATGGTGGTTAGCGGCGCAGCGCTCAGCCACCCGGCTGTCACTCTGCCGCGGTGCTGCCTGCTCAGCGGTCATTAATAACTGAGCCCCTTCCACTCCCCGGAGAGGAGCCAATGGCTCCGGCGTGGCCCGCTGCAGCGGCGTGCGCGCCGCGGCGCCAGCCTGGTTGGCCGTGGGAAGCTGTCTGTTACGTGACACCGCTGCTTGGGCTTCGGAGGGGCGAAACAAGCCTCGCCGCGCTTCCAGATTTCTCTTCCGATTTGTGGGAGTTGCAGGGCATGCTTTGGGTTTTTATAGCGCAGCTCCGGAGATTTAAACTCATTCTTGCCCGTGTGGAAGGAAGGATGCATGGGGCGTAGAAGGAAGCCGTCTGTGTTCAGAACAGCTGATTAGAGATCACTAAACTTCTGCAAAGACTGCTGTAGTTCAAAGGATGCCATACGCTGAAACCGTCCAGGAACCCCCCCCGCCACACACACACACACCGCCCCACATGTTATTTTATTGCATTTTTTTTCTTTTAAGAAATGAAAGGTTTTTTCATCCTCCTCCTTTCCCAGCGTTATAAAATATTAAAGTTTATTAAGTACACGTATCAACAGCAAGTAAGGGCAATAACGCACCTTTCTGAAAAATGGAAATTCAGAATGAATGCAGCTGAGGAAGGGAGTGGTTAAATGAAACCTGTGTCTTTCCATCTCTGTCTACCTGACTTTCTGCTTTGTGGCCGTCTAACTGAGTAAGCAATAGACTGCACAGATTTTCTCCCCTTCTTTCTTTCCTCCTTTCCTTCTCCCCTTTCCCTTTTTTGTGATACACTCATAAGTAAAGATTTTTCTTTTGCCATTTGTTCTGCATCTGTGCATACAAGGCATGCAAACAACAGTTTTCTCCAGTGTAGGTTTCAGAAATTATAAAATAATTCACAACAACATTTTCAATTTCACTGAAATGTGCACTGAAAAATGTTATTACTTCTCCTAGAGATACAAAACTATAAGTGAGATGTTAGGAAACTGTTAATTTTACATATTGTTTTATATGAATCAGATAGGTTTGTAATGGGGGATGAACATTAGTGAAATACAGAGGGCTGGTTATCAACAGGTCGAAAATAACAACATACTGGCTATCATCTTGCATACATTTAGTACTACAACCCTGATTGACACAGGCCACCCTCTAGTGGACTAAAGTGAAATGTGGTTCTCGTTTCACATGGGCTTTGTCTGGAGAAAGGTTCACAGTCGTGTCTAATAATATTACACAAATTTTCTGAAGATCAGCAAACAATGTAAATTAAAGTACATTTGCAATGGCAATAGCACCAAAATTCTATTATAAAATGGTTATTATTTTATGAACATCATATACAGCATTTTGATTCACTTTGAATCTGAAATTGTGAAACACATTTTTGTTTTTATTCTCTAAGAAGTGATTTTACACTTTATAAAATCACTTATTATGAAAAGTGAATTAAAGTGATGCCATCTTCTTCAATAAATTTCACTTTGTTATAACTGATTACGGTAAATTTTGCAAAACCAGTCTTGATTGACTCCCTGGTACTTACATTAGTTGGGCAGTAATAAAGCCCTTTCTTTTCCTTCTCCCTCAAATTTTTGAATGCTGCATTTAATGTAAGTACAGGGAGCAATGATTAAAATTCTTTGAAGATGTCTGCAGTTCATTTCTTTTACCAAGAGACAGCTGAGTAGGACAATCTCATGTATGAAATAATGGCTCTTAAGCGGCAGGCTGCAAATTCATGAAATACTCAAGTGTGGGAGGAATGCTGTGTGGCCCTTCCATTTTCTCCAGTTCTCTTACTATAAGCATTGTAATTTTTTCGATTGGGAGTTAAAGGAGTAACAGGCAACATAACAAAAACACCATCTTTGGCTGTCTCAGTTCTTCTTACCCTGAGCTGGGAACAGGGAATGTGTTTCTATACAGTGCTGTATAGAAAATGCCTCCGGCCAGAAAGATTTCACATCACCTTCTTTCTGTAGACTCAGGGTTCATCAGTGAAATCTTGTCTTTCATTTGTCCCTGTGAGATAATTTTTACAGCCTTTGATAGTACTATTCACTGCTATGAGCTGTGAGTGTAAAACGACGAGAAATTTTCCATAGTGAATCTAATGCTTGAAGCCTTCCCTGCCTCCTCATATTCTCTACCGAATGTTACACAACCTATCCAGTTTCTAATGGGACAGTGCTCCTGATGATGTAAGGAAAGTGCAACCAAAAGCCAGAAAATAAGAGTTCTTGCCAAAATAGCCCCAAGAGGAAAAATAGAAATCATTCCTGATCCCAGCGATGTGATTAGTCACATCTACACCATGAAGATAGATGCAAACCTGTGCTACAGTTATGAGCTGGGGTGGAAGAAAGAAGAGAATTTCAAAAACTCTGGGCATTTTTTTTTTTTAAAAAAAGGAAAGTCTTCTGTCAGAGCAAACGGGCTAGTGCTGGTAGTCCAGTGGAAAAGCAGCAGATCTGTGGACGAGGGAAATGTGGAGCTACCATTGTTCTGCATGAACGTTCTCCTCCATTTCGCCCCTAAGCTCACATAGTCACTGTCCCTCATTTAAAATCTGGCTTTCTGGTTACCATGAGAATCATGGAAAAACAGATTCAATAATTTGAAGTGTGAGATTCAAATCCAATTTTTCCGACGTGAAGACTTCATTGTGGTTGGTTGGTATGGCCTGTGTGATTGGAGGACTAAATACTTGCATAAAGAGAGCGAGTTGTTGTGATAAAATATCTATGCAATTAAAATATCTCCTTGATAGATGTACACTTACATATTAGCTAAAATATTATTATATCGTCATAAAATTCTATTTTATAAAAAAAGTGAAATAATTGAATTTTTAATTGATTTTTGGGGGTAAGGAATAATTTTTTTTTAAAAAAAAAAACTATCTGCAGGAGAAAAATACTCTTTATAACTAATACCATTATGATGATTAAGATTCATTAAGTTATTTTGCTGCTGATTTTACTATGATGTTTGCTGCTTTTAAAATAGCAACGTAATCTATTTCACCTGAATTATATATATAGTTTATTAGGTTTCAGCATAGAAAAAGAATCCCTTAGACTGGTAGAAATATGATGGAAGTAATGTATGCTAACTCCAAGTATTTATTTTACGTGCATTTTATCTGATTACTGAGTGCACATGAAAATAAACTAAATAATTACTTGTTTGTAATATCTAATTAATGATGCATTAAAACTTTAGTTATTAAAGTATAGTAGGTTTTGTGCATGCATTTTTGCTGCAGTTAGAGGGAAATTTCAAACCTTTTTCCTGTTTTTGTCTTATAAATAGGGTGAGTACCTCTGGGTTTTACTGTCAATGTGCTGTATGCTTATACTAGAAGTGACCAGCTCTAGTATTTTTAGGCACTGAGAACACAACTCCACTGTGGAATCCAGCAAGTACAGATAAAAACTGAAATAAATACCATGCAGTTTAAAGTAAAAAGCCATAAATATGTGATTTAAGTTCTAAGCATTTCATATTAGGAACTGGCACTTAAAAAATTCTTTTAAAGGAATTACCTACACAGTTTTTGCCAAGTATAACAGGCACTTTTTGAATAGCTATATATCCATTATTGAAACACACACTTCTCTCATGGTTTCTGAGCTACCATGACTACAAGAGGGCTGAGTAGCAGCTCTTTGCTCTCTTTCTTCTTGTAGCCCTTAGAGTAAAAAAGAAAGGAGCTGATGTTTAAGATCTGATTCTCACCAGTTCTTCAAAGCATACCTGTAGTGTATCTTCCATGTAAGGTGAGAGAAGGTATTCTTTTCCGAAGGAGGTTTTAGAATTGCTCCGAGTCAAGAAAATCTAACCTGTGACTTCATCCAGGTTATCAACTATAGTTGTTACAGTTGCTATTTATTATTTATCAGTTATTATAACTATAGTTATTATTAACTATAGCAGTTATGATGCCTAATTTGCCTGGAAGAGAGGCATAAGTGGCACGACTTCCTGTAACCTCATTCTACCAGCATTTTCTGCCCTGCCTGTGCAATGTCATGAACCTGACACTGTTGTGTGCATTGCCCAATATAATGGCATCTAACTATTGACATTTTTCTAAAAGCTACGCTTTCACATAGACAAGTGAAAACTTGTATTAATGTGTCTCCCACTAAAATTAAACCATTTTTTTTCAATGACGAGCAAAAGCCAATGAAGTTCATTGTCTTTTCTGAAGATGAAAGGCTTGTTGCCAGCAATGATAAGTTCAGGTTTCTAAATGCAGCTGTACTTCATGGTGGGAAATGTTATGCTTAGATCACTTGACCTGCTACCAGCTTTCTTTTATCAGATCTCTAAGTAGTATTGATGCGATAGAGATAAAGCAGAAGGAAATGAATTTAGTCCATGAAGCTAAGGAGCATTTCACATAAGGACAAGTTCATATCCATACAAAGCACCAGCTACTTCATTAAAAGCTATGTAGATGTTAGTTCTAAGGATATATGACTTAGCAAAGTCTGAAACTGCATCGTAAAAGCAGCTGTATGGTACAGGCAAACTCAAGCATGTCTAATGTGGATGAATGAAAGCAGTGGTGATGAGCTGACACTTATCTTGCTGATCAAGGGGATTTTGCATATTCCAGCAAATTCTCCTATTCATGTAGCAACTGTGTTCTAAGAAACAGAAAGAAAGGAGAAGATCCCGGGAGAGGCCAAAACGATAGTGAGCCTTCCTCAGGAATGGTCTGAGGTCTGAAAAATCTTAACATATAATAGTGTATATCAGGTCCCTCACACAACTCAGGGTGATATCAGAGTTCTTTTACTTTTCAACCCTGGGTCTATTTTAATAGGCAAGAATCTCTCCCATCCCAGCATCCGCTGAAGGCTGGAAATGAGTCACACATAGCAACCACAACCTGCGTGTGCCGCGTGGGAATCTTAATGAAGACAAAGTAGTGAAAAGCAGCTAGAGAATTCTTATGTGCAGCTGGATTAGATGGATAAAATATGGTATCTGTAAAGAGGTTTTCAAGCTCATGTATTTCTTTTACAAGTATGTTTTCCTTTTTAAAATGGATTTTATCTCAGTATGTTTATGTCTTACTTGGGATGACAACTCAGTTTTTGTAAATATAATAATTGGATGTAATTTTATAATTTATTGAGATCTTCTAGATGGTAGATTTCTAAGTGTGAGATTCCTGTGTTGATTTCGTAAGGATCTGGCAAGGATGGCTTGGATTCATTACTAATACAAAATTGATGAATGCATACTTTATAACCACTGGATAGTAAAGAATTTTGCTTCTCTCCAGGAAAAGATGAGTTAATTGATAATGAAACATACAAATGAGACAGTTTCAGTCTTTCACAGTCCCCCCCCCATATTTATAACAGAACCATCTATAATAAAAAAAAAAAATCTTTTAAAAGTCCCTCTGAAATTATATTAGCTCCAGTACAGTAATGCCTGGAATTTCTTGAAACTTTCTTCTTCTGTGATTCTTAACTAGTACTGTGGAGACTGAAGAGGTTTTTTTCATGTCAACAGGAAAGGATGCCAAACAAATGTTCCCAAGAAAATATGAGGAGAAATGGCTGAGAGAACTGTACTGATGGTATCTGAACCTCATTGAATCAGAGATTTATGCAGACCTTTTCTTAGAATAATAATTCTTCTGTTCCAGAAGATTGTCATAATAAAAAGAATTAAAGGAGTCAATGGTACTGTTCTAGTTTGCTAAGGGAAAAGAAGGAATTTTCATTGACATTTACTTTTTAATTAAATCTGATTACCAGCTCACATACTTGGAATTTTTTGTGTAGAAAGAGTTGAGCCCACCCTACACTAAGTGCTTATGGGCCATGGAGAACCCACAGTTCATGTAACAGAAATGCAAGCAGTGGATGTCTGTTGTTCATGAGACCCAATATCTGCATGGGAAATGTGTTTTAGTGTCTTTGCTCTTTGAATTAGTGTGTGTCTGAGGCTGATAAAGGAAATGGTACTGGTAATGATTTCAGTGTAGGGCCTAGATACAGAACAGCTCACCAGAATTCTGACCCTAACAATGACCTGTTATATATATACACTGTACGTACATGCATACATATTTTATATGTGTACATATATATAAAGTCTTATGCATAGTGGTAAGTATTGCATTCTCTGTGCTTACAGGGAAGAATTTCTCCACTGCTTTGCTCATCTCTGTGGTGTGGTATATGGCACATAATTAGGAAGAAGGAATTTCCTTCCCCCTAGTTTTGAGATTTTAGCCATGAAATATCCCTAGTAATGTCACATTTATTTTTTAAGTATACATGGCAAGCCTCAGCATGTTTCTGAAAGGCAGAACTTCAGATGTGAATTTCTTATCTTTTCTGATGAAACTAAACAAATACTATTTTGTTATTTTTTGTGTTTTAATATTATAAATAGATGGACAAAATATTTGTGCCAAGTGGAGCTACTTAGCTGAATATTAGAGCTACAACATCATTTTGGATTTACTTACTTTTACTCTGAGACTAAGAGAAGTATCCTACTAATCCTCCCATCTCCTCAACAGCACTCTCAAGCTGTGGCCGTAGATAATTGTCATGAAGTTAGCTAGGCTAAGACAAGGAGCAGTAAGGATGTGTGCAGTGTATGTTGAAAATATGGATAGTTTAAAGCAAATACACTCAACTATGGGTGTGTAATGGATACTGAAGAGAAGGTCTTAGTAGTTTATTTACACAATTTCATTTTTTTCAGCTCAGATCTAGAAAATGAATTGAAGGTCACTGGAATGTACAGCATCCTTACTGATTAGAAAAGAAATACATTTAGTTATGAATGCAGTAATTTTTTCCCCTCTCCTCTGTAATTTGACTGTCAAAAACTGTGGTGCACGTTAGCTATTCTTTGTACTGTACTTCAAAAGTTGTCTTTACAATAATAAGTGGAGAAGATAAGAAAGGATCATGTACATAATGACTTATTGGAGGAGGAGCTGTTTTGGAGGCTTTCACATCGTTCCCATTACTAAGGAAACCACTTATTTTGTCTGTGCATGTTTTGAATAGATCTCTCATTTGAAGTCTGGTGCTCAAACCCTGAGGACTGCATTATAGCACTGAGAAAGAAGCAAAGAAAACAAAAGACAAGAAGCTTCAAAACACCACATCTATAAAGAATAAAGTCTAAAACTATTGTATAACATGCTTATGAAAGTGTATATATTTGTTTATATTTGAAGGGTTTATATATGTGTGTTTTAATTACTTTGTTCCTATTAAAAATAGAGTGAAAGTATTAATAAGTAAATAGGGAGAACAGCTGTCATTCTGTCCTGTACTTTGCTTTCCTCTATTATAAAGAGAAATTCAGGTTACCATTTGGATAGTATCAAATATGAGTTTTGATCTAATTCTCAGAAATGAAATGTGGTGTTAGGAGTAGAATGAAGTGCCTATCTAATGATCGTGGTTAAAACAAGGCTGTCAGGATGGCTACGGATTCAACAGTTGACTGAACATTTCCTCAGAAAACTCTTTTGGCAAAATTCCGGGCTGAAGATTAAGACATGACTGCAAATGCACACATAAACATATTTACATCATATCGGTATTAGCAGAGCTCCCATTTTCCCCAAGTGAATGTCACATTTTGTTTTGATCAATGACTGGACCAAGCACCTATATTAAAAATTGAATTTAAATTCCCTCTTTATAAATTGTATATGTTCAACTGATGATACACTCAGGAACAAAAGGCTGATTTAGTATGGCCAGATGAATCTGGTTTGGGGGAATATGTATTTAAAGTATAAATATTTAAATTGCTTGGAACTGAATCCAAAATATTCCCTTAGAGTTGATAATTGTTCACAAATGGAAACTGCTAGTAGCAAATGTAATAATCTAACAGATTACCAGGGAACTATAGGGAAATTAAGTGTGTGGCTAATAAAAGTTCTTATTCAGCATTTCCAAGGTTACTCTCTGAATAATATCAGTTAGTTCTTCTGTCAGACAGGATAGAAAACTGAAGACAAAGACAGAAATTGCCATGTTTAAAGGCCCACAAAACCCTATGACCTCATAACTATATTGCATTGACCGGTTTTGCGCCAGGAGGTGCAGTTTCTTCTTAGATCTAATCAAGAAATTCACAAACACTCTCAAAAATGATAACTATTTTATTAACATTCTAGAAAGTAGATAACAAGTTATAAAATCTTACATCTCTTCTGATGCTGGGAACCCTGAGCACTGGACAGACTTCCAGTCAGGGGCTGGCAAACCGTGCAAATCCCATCCATCGTGAGGTTCACTGGTACTGAGATCTTCAGAGTTTTTACAGGATTTTCTTCCAGTGGATGTTTATAAAAAAAACATATTGCTTCACTTCAACATAGCAACAAGAACATGCTGGTAGTGTCATTGCTGATGCCAGGTTGGTGTCACCTATATAGGCTCTTCCATTACAGTTAGCTGGCTAACTTCATCCTATGTCAAGGAGGATTGTGCCACATGGCACAAGTCGACTGGTTTGTGCATCACAAATTCCTCAAGGAACAGTGTTCTTCCTGGTAGGACCTCTGCAAGTTCATATGCCATTGTAGGCTTATGAACAAGAGATTACTTTTAACACCAGTATGCTTTGAAGAGATTTACGTGTGTGTCTGTGTGCACAATTCATAAACAGACGGTGCCTTATAGATTTTTCTCTTTAACTCCCTAACTGTTAATGAGAGCGAGAATGACAGCTGTGGTAAAGCTGAAATGTCCTTGGCCTGACTTAGTTGAATACTTTCGGGTGAAATAAAATAAATATCTTAAAATTACATTGTGATACAAGAACAGAGTTCTCAAAGAAGCATAAATTTTTAATATTCCAGAGTATTTCTGTTGTTTCAATCCTGGTTGTGTTTACTTTCTTCTCTCTTACTGCAAGAATTCACAACAAGTCTCAAGGTACACTAAAAGCATTGCTATTCATTATCCTTAAATTTATGCTTGCAGCAAGAAATAAGATCTTCAGTGTTTGGTAATACTGACAATTTCTTTTACGGTCTAACCCATATGTTTCCGAAACAGTGTGTTCAGCCTCTAACTCCCATCCGTATTATTACAGAAGAGATGAAATCAATATTCTTTTATGAAATAACTGGGATAGGCACCCCCAGAGAAAGTTAACATACTCTTTGACACAACAGTGTTAGTTCATCTGGTGAGGACCATGAATATCCCTGAACTTGAGAGGCAATTAACAGTTAGTAATAATTGAATTCATAATCCTTCTTACCATGGAAGAGGATGCAACATTTTTTTTAAATGATTTAAACATTTGAGTAAATAAAATAATAAATAAAACATTAGATAACACAATATAAATAGTAGCTCAGTGCCATGTACATTTTGTGATGGCAGCACTGCCAGGAGGAGGCAGAGACCAAAGAGGAGGAGAAGGAGGAGGAGGAAGATGGAGTTTTCCATGGGGAAGCAGCTCAGAGGGACCTAGAGGTACTGTTCAGAAACACTGTATGAACTTTAATCATAGAAAAGAGATTACACTCAAAATAGTCTAGGATGAAAGGTCATTTGGAGTCAATAACGTACAGTTCTGCTCTAAGTTGTGGGCTTATTAATTAGAAATAGCTGAGGAGGAGAAAGAATCTCTGTGATACTGGTTGATCAAGGAGTAACTATGAACTGACAGTATGCTGTGGCTGTGAAAAGGGCAGATATGATCCTTGGATGTACCAGGAAAGTTATTCCAGTAGCAAGAAGGAAGTAGTAGCCTTGGACATCTCATCTAGAATAATACATTCAGTTGTGGTTTTGTGTTGAATAAAAGGTGAACCCAAACCACAACACATGCAATTAAATACTAATCAGATGACTGGGAGCCCACATTACAGAGGGATTTATAAAGCTGTGCCATGTTTGGTATAGCAGAGTCTGAGAGGAGATAACATTGCAGTTGATAAATGTGTGCTGTTTGTACAAAGTGGGAGTTAGGTAAAGCTAAGGGTTAGACACAGTATTTTAGGAAGATCTTTCTCGTTTTCTGATCCTTATCAAAGATAAACCCTGCTTAGCAGATTTCGGTACAAGTCTTGTCCCAGACTCTACATTCTAGTTTCTATTAAACTGTCTCTGTTAATCTTGTATATTTGGGACCATGGGGAATTATTAACTCTCCATCTTGTTGAAACACAAGTTTTTCAGTTTTAAAACAGCTTATCTCAGTATTTACCCCAGTAAGGAAAAATAAAGCAAATAGAAGTTTAGTACAAAATTCACATTTATTTCCCATTGTGAAATAGCTATTTATCCATCTCTACTTTGCTAATAATTGAATAGCACTGGAAAAATATCAGAAGAAAAAAAAAGGAAAGTAATAGCTCATGTGATAACCTTGGATTTCCACTTTTCTTGATATTTCTGGAAACAATAATCCTCTTGACAATACTTTCTAAAACAAATTGTCATCCAAAGACCTTAGATTTTACCTGAAGTTTTGTTCCCAACTGCCACGTTGTTCACCAGATAGAAAGCTCGCTTTATTGTTCAGTGTTTTCATTGGGGTTTTTTTTGGTTACTGTGACAAATAATGTGGCTTTCTAAGTTCAGCAACAAAGAAGTCACAAAAAGCCTTATTTGGAGTGACTAGCTTATATGCAAAATCCAAATTCCCCCAAATTACCAAACTCTTTTAGTGCAATATTTTAACACTCTGTATTCAGCTTACAAAATATTTTTTTATAGGCAGCTGTAAGAAATAGCTACAATAAACCCACTTTTTAAATACTTAAGTATTTCTTTGTTAGGCTTTAGGGTGAGTGGCTCTTTAGCTGATACGCTTCCTATACGATCAGCCATCGATCAGACACTGAAGTGTCTTTAGAAGGCAAACACATTAACTCATTTCAGATTTTGCTACAGAGAGATGCTCATCAAGGTAACAAACTTCATGATAGCAGAGTGTAGTTTTCTCATTATTGGTAATACAAATGTTATGCTAAACAGGAACTGGGACACACATGGTTATGGCCTTAATGAAATAGTAATAACATTCAGATTGGAAACCCAACCAGCTAGAATGCATGGGCTGAGCAGGGAGAAATCAGACTGCTGACTCAATGTCACATTTTGCTAACTGCACTCTCAGGCCACATATTCTTTATCATGGCTTCTGTTATATTAAATGAAAAATATTGAATTGAACATAAAGGAGACACAATATTGTCATTTACAGATGAGCCTCAAGAGTAACCTAAATGATGGCTCATTCAGTATGTCAGGCAGGAGCACTAACTTTTGACCAGGAAAGGAGATTCTAGTAATTCGGTTAATTCCACTAGCCCTGCCTGAGACTGTCCCTGTCCTGGGTGTGAGTGCAGCTACTTTTGGAGAGAAGCCAAAACCTACATTGCAAACTACACAGCACTTCCAAGCCTTTAACTGAATAGTCCTAACCAGGCTATCTATAAATGTACTTATACTTTGAAGCTCACTTTCTAATAGTTCATCATCCGTACGTCCAGTGTTTCCTTCTTCTTTGTGGTTCTGCAAAGAAAGTTCAGTTGTTTTCCCCTGCCCTGCTGATTAGTTAGAAAAAAACAATTCGCTCCTCTTCTGAAGTCTTCTGCATGGAGGGCCCTGGCTCTCCAATGACTGCTTAGGTCCTTGTCCTTAGCAGCCAGATGTGTGGAGATTTCAGTCCCCTGCTTCCTCCTTAAGCTGAGTGAAGAAATCTTTTGCATCTTTTATTGCCTTACCAACATCTGTTGTCCTCACTGCATTGCTCCTTGAGTCACAAGCTGCAACCCTATGTCTCAGTTTAAAGTGGGGGAAGGTGAAATCATGGATGCAGTCAGTTTTTCTTCTTTGTGGTGGAAGGGAAGGGCAGAAAGAGATGTAGCAGGATATATCATTCATGGGTAAATGCTTTGTAAGCCTGTAGAACAAATAAATTAAAAGGTCACTGTTCTGGCTTCAGTGAGCTGGCGAGAGAAGCTTTTACTTGGCATATGCCAGTATGACCTTTTTCTTGCCCACTTTCAGCACAACTGTATTCCAAGAATTCTAGGATATTGATGGTACCAAATATCCAATGTCTCTCTAAGCAAATTTTTGGACTGCTCGGTACCTTGAATAATTTTTTTCTCTCTAAAGCTTGAAAGTCTGTATTCAGAATATACTAGAAACCATTTAAATATTTATTTATAAATTAGATTGATAGCTTCATTGTATTTATCGTCAACCTTTACTTCTGTGTCTTAAAAAAAATGCACTGCTGAATTTTTTAAAGTGACGCTTTTTAAATGTTAGGTAAGGAGAGATACATTATGAATTATTATCTCTATTATAAACAATTTTTATATAGTTTTTCCAAGTCAACTAAATGACAAATCCTTTTCAATGCAAATGTAACCAACAAAAAAATTAAGCCTCTTTTTCTGTAGCACAAGTTGATAAAGAGTTAAGATATTCTGCTTGACTGACTTCAACATAAAGCAACAGGCAGGGAGCAAAACGGTTCATGATTTAAAACCAAATATCCCATCTCTCTTTTACAGGTTAGTAACTGAGCATTACTAACTCTGCTTGTGTTACTCTGAGCATACATGTGTCACAACCTTTAAATAGTATGATTAATCAACCCTTTCAGAAGAACTCCAGTATTAGAGAACTTTATAATATGTACCAAATCTTTTTGTTCCAAGAACCATACTTATATTAGTTCACCTGTGTCTAAATCCTGTGATTATTAAAATATCCATAAGCTTTATAAATGGTTTAAAGAAAGAGAGAGAAACTGTTTTTAAACAATGAAAGGCTGTAGTTCTTTATTTTTGAAACCATTCAATGTACTGTATAAACACATATCTTACCTTTAATACTGCATAATTCATTATTTTAGTAGTTCAGTGGAACAATGCTCTGGTTCTCTCTAAAGAGCTTGTGGAAATGAAATATTTTGTAAAAGCAACATGGGGCTTATTAGCTGGGTAATGTGCAGTAATTTATAGATAATATCTCAAGGATTGGAAGGCATGGGATCATTCTCACTTTTTTTTTGACAAATCATTTCAGAACATGCTTGTACGGAACGAGATAAATAATAAAATCTTTTACATTATGGGGTTCAGAATTAACAATTTATAATGAGAAAATCCTACTTATTTTCACGAAGCCATGAAAAATATGAAGTGATGGCTTATAGGTTAACAATTATTTCTTATGCTATGGTTATTGTTTTCCAGGTTTCCATATTGTCTTCTTTCATACCCTTGGAAAGTAAATTATGCTACAGTAAACAATAGTGAACAACATATTTAAATGAAAACATAGGTAAAGTTTTAGTTTTGTTGGAGTTTTGTAATTTATTGATTTCAGCGTGCTCAGAATTTCATTTATCTTGGCTTGAGAAGTGTTAGTACAGAATAAGAATCAAGAAAGTTTAGGATTTGAGTCCATATGTAGTGCTACTTAACTGGTTAGATAATAATGATGAATGCTTTCAGACTTGTTTTAAAATATATTACAGAACAAAAGACATTATATGACAAATGAAGCACAAAACTAAATAGCTTAAATACCTGGTTTATGATCTTTACCATTAACCTCTGTTTGTATTTAAAATCCATGTTTAGTTCATTTCCTTTTTTTGGGAATTATATATATATATATATATATATATATATATATAGAGAGAGAGAGAGAGAGAGAGAGAGAGAGAGAGAGAGAGAGAGAGTCTTTGCCTTCTCTTCAAGAAACTGTAGTTTTTCTCTTTTATTTTGTAGATTATCTTTCCAAATACAGAGTTCCTTTAGAAAGGATTCATTTTGGGCAGATATATTCTGGCTGTCATTCCATTTGTAGCCTTACTTCTTTGTCAGAACTATGAGCTGCTTCATTCAGTGTGGTGACAAAGCTGTTCTTCAGGTGTAAAAGATGTATTAAAAAAGGGTGATTTTTGGTAACACTAGTCTCCAGCCTGGCAGTTAAACCTTTCTGTAGTTTTTGTACAGTGAATGAAATCTACTTTCAAATAATGTAAACAGCTTTGATTCTCTCTTAAGTTCATTTATGTTTCTTATTATAGTTCCTTATATGAAATTTGATACTGTATTATCCCAGGCCTGACTCTAGAGTTTACTGAATTTCCATGTGGGTAGATGATTCTTTTGTTTTTGTCACCTACATGAAATATAGCTATATCTTTTACTGTTCATTGCAAAATTTTATCTGAAGAATTAAATAAAATGTAGCTTGGACCACTTAGGAAATACATAGAAAATGTTATTTTCCAGTAATATTTTGAAGAATTCTTACAATGAACATTGTTTTATTTCTAAAACATTTGTAAATTTATCTCCCTAGCCCTGTTTGTTGCACTATGCCTTGTGCAGAAGCAACACACCCTATATACAGAGTCAAGGATTTACTGAGAGTTTAGTGAATACCTTATCAAATGAATATACTTAAAAGTGAGAGACCCAAAGTAGAACTGAAGGGCTACATACTCAAGCATGTAGATTGTATGCTAAAGAATATTATACAACATCTTTAAGTAGATAGAATCAATCTTTTTCTATAAAATTACAATATTTTGTAACATAATCATTGCATATCAGATATTTGGCTAGCGATGTTATATTATCAATCCAAAAAGCATCATTAGGTTGTGATAACATGTCACCTACAGCAAAAGATACGGAGCTTACTTTTTAGTACTGTATTTTTGATACCTTAAAAGTTGACTTTGTAGAAGAACTTAATTTACATTTAAATAATAGGTAGTGATAGTGTTCCAAGAAGGAAGTTACATACCGCTGCCTGAATTATTTACAAAAATATGCAAAAGTCAATCAAAAATGACAAGACAGAGAAGGCCAACAAACTTATACAGCATATTTTCTAGCTGATGCCAGAGTTCATTCCAGATTTCTTACCAAGCAACTTGTCTAGTTTCTTTTAAAAAGAAATTAAAGACTGAGATGCAGCATGAGATTAGAATACTAAGCAGGTAAGATATATTAAAAAATGAGAACTTCATTTTTTAAACCGGGAACACATTCAGTATAGACAAATGATCTTGATTTTATTGGACTGAATACTTAAATGATATCATTATATTACAGAACAGTCTTGTGCTTCGTTTCCTGGAACAGTGTACAATAAATAGGTTAGCAAATCTTTTCTTCTTTCTGAGTCTATTTGGAGTTTACAACTGAGATGAAGGATGGTGCTGCTGAGAATAAGTAAAGCAGATAAAGAGATAGGGAATGTAAAAGATGGAAAGTGTCATTCAGCACATAAACTTGTCCTAGCTGAGAAAATTAAGATATTGTAGATGACTGCTATCTTTAGTTAGTGGTTAAACTGTCAGCACTTAAATTTTGGTCTGAAACTTTGTTTGCTTGCTCTCTTCCTCCCACGATTTATTTCTGTGAGGTGAACAAAATGATTTTGTTTATTTTTCAAAAAAGTTAGGTAGTCATAAGCAGAAAGCAGTTCAGAATATAACATGAAAGTTTCAGTACTTTACTGTGGTTTTAAATTAGCAGAAGAGCTGAAATTATTTTAAATTGCAAAGGAAGAAAAACAACATTTGTAATAGCAAAATCTCCCAGATCTGCTATTTGCACAGTTATCTGCAGCAGCAATTGTAGTGCATATATTACACAAATGTAGCATGCTGCAGTTAGTTAAAATAGATAGAAAAAATGTGTCTTTTCATAAGGAGGTTTTGTGGCTCAGGAGAAGGTAAATTTGTTAAGCTTAATCCTGGAATCCATTTCATGTATTCACAGCGATACTTTGCAGGAAACAGAAGCTAAGAGCACAAAGAGTGAATCTGCCAGGGTAGCTTAACTACCTTTATTACTTCTGCACGTTCTGCCCCTTTCCTTCCCACCTTATGTGGGATGTTCTCTGCTTCTGTGCTAATATTTGGCATATGTTGTCTGTTCTTGTCCTTTCTTTAAAATCAAGAACATCATTACGTATGTGCAGACCATGACTATGTTATGGTACTTCTGATATTTGTTTAGTCTCAAGTCTAACCATTCTTCTTTGTGTGTTTGTCAGTGCTGAGAAAGTGCTGACGGGAATGGAGACTGCAGGGTGTGCAAATTCTGGCTGTCAAGCAACCACCGCTTCTTATTTTTTGAAGAACTCTTCTGTAGGCCCAAAAGCTTAATTGTGTCAGAAAATTGAAGCTGTTCTCTGTTCCTACGTCATGTAATAACTGAAGGAAATTTTCTCAGCTGCTATCCTGAAGATGAACATAGAAGTACTTTCGCAAGTCTTCTTACTCTACTGCCTTTTATCCCCCTTTAAAATGTCAAGATTTCTTAAAGCAGAAGTTTGCCTTTATATAAATAAGTAATTAAATCATAAATATTTGGACATGAGACTTGATTTAATAATACTTTTTTTGTATCATTTGCTGTTCCTTGCAGGGTGTTCCCATCACACAACTTATGGGAGCACCATCACTCATGATATTCTAAGTATGTTATTGCTATTAAGCAGTTCACAGAAGGGGCTGAAGAATGCCCAAAGTAGGATGGCATAGCTGGGAGCAGGGAAGACAAAGAGTAGTATGAGGGAAAGGGAGAAGGGGGGAAAAAAAGAAAAATCTTTTCCTCTGCTGGCAGCAAGCTCCTCTGCCTTGGGCCACAGGACGACTTTTGGAGACTTATCTGCTGGCTGCAGTTGTCCTAGCCTTCCCCCAGCTGCAACTGCGTGTTCCCACCCTCTCCCATGGGCTCCTGCTCCTCTGGCCCTTTGCCCAGCTCATTCAGCGTACTAGCTCAGCATAAAATTAATTGGCAAAAAAGTGACTAGGGGGTCTGCTTTCTTAGCATCCTGAAATGGTACAATGGTGCTGCAAGTGCTAGAGTGAGGAAAAGACCTGGGCTGAGGTCTGAGAGAAGATCTGGGCAATCAGCAGTTAGATAGGCTGAGGCTGCTGAAGAGCTACAGCATAACACTGCTGGCATAGTTCATGGTGTCTGCAGATGCTGCTGTTGAAAGAAGCACAGCTGCCTTTATGGAGATTGTTTTCAGTCTGATGCTGACTGTTGGCACAAGAACTTGTATGAAGAACTGAATTAGCAAGTGGAACCGGCTAGAAAAAAAGTCTTTTTTTTTCCTCCCTCTTGAATTAGTTTGATTCAGATCAGTGCTAGTGCTGAAAAAAAAAAGTTATCAAACAGTGACTTGGAGGCAATAAGAAGTATTTCTCTCAGTAGAAACATGAAGGCTGGGAGACTGGGAGACTGGCTGGCAGAGCTGTGTGTACGTGTATCAAAAGAAGAAAAGTTCACATAGATCAGGAAAGTCAGAAAAGCAAGGATGAATACAGTACAGAGTACTAAGTCTAATTAGGAACTAATAAGATTTTTCTATTATAAACTGGAAGCTTATAATTGAAAGTGTCAGAAGAAGAGAAAGATCTGGCTTTATGAGACTCAGGATGACTAAAAGCCACAAATGTGACATGACAATGAAAAAAGACAACTGTAAGGATATATCAGGACGTATTAGTTGCAGTATTTTTTGGAGAGGAAAGAATTAAAGCTAATGAGCAAGATACTAGCAGGATACTACCTGGAATTGTGTTTGTAGTTCTAGTCATCTGTGATGGAAACAGGAATTCTAATTGGAAGAGGTGAAAGATAGATAGCTGAAACTGGAGAAATAAAGACTCTTTAATACAGGTGTTGTAAAATAATTAGGCTCATTTAGACTTGCAGAATAAAGAAACTGTACTGTCTTTTCTTTCCCCTCCAGAAGAAATGCACTAGCAGTGTGAGAATATCTGTTTAAGCTATAGGACAGTGAGAGCAGAAGGACAAATTTATATATGCTCGTAGTCATGACATATTGTAGAAACTAGAGTCAATAACTATATGGGATTAAGATTTAGATTTGTCAATTTGTCAAATGAAATATATGAAATAGATAATTGTAAGGGCTCTCTTAGACTTAAAAATGAAAAAGCTCTTTCTTTTAAATTAAAAAGAAAATCCTTCTTTTTTTTTTTCCCTGTACCAGAAATGCTGGAGGTGGAAGCAAAGTGGGAGAAATTAGGCACATGCCTATTTCATTTTTAAAACAATTGGCTACTTTTCTTTTAATTACTTCTTATTTAATGAGGATGAGGATTATTTGCTGAGACGTGAAAGAGTGAATTTTGGAGTGAAAGTTGTACATGGTTATTTTATACTGTGGTATTTTCTCTCCTAAGCCTTCAAACCATGGGAAAAGTCAAACCGTAGGAAAATACGCATGGTGAGAAACATGGTTTCTGCTAGGAGCTGTATGCAAATAAAAAGATGAAACTTGTTAGATGATAGCACATATATATCTGATTTGAAGGTGCTTTTTGAAAATTTTCCTTGGGAGTTTCTTCCCTTAGGACTTTATGTGCTTCATAACAGTGTGTTTCTGTTGAAGGAGAAAACAATGCGAAAAAATTCGTGGGAGAATAAAAAGGTGGAAGACATTTTACTCTCCAATAATTAAAAAGTTTTTTAAATGTTAACTTTTTGAATTTTATAGTGGTGCTCCAAAGGAAATCTCTTTAAGATCTTAAAAATAAGTCTAAATAAAATAAAATTAGATGATCAATAAGCTGAATTATAGTTCCTGGATTTTCTAAAGAGATTACTGAAGATTATTAGTGGTTTGATTAGGACTTTTTCCATTGCGATTTTGTGTGTAGAATGTGAAGAATTGTGTTTCCTCCTCAAGACTGACATATATACTGCTGCTTTCAGACAAGTGACCAGTGTAAAGAACATATACATGAAATACATAAATTCTTTAAAAAACTTCCTTAAATACTCAGCCAAATAATCATTCTGGATATTAAGATGTCTTTAAATGATTTTCTGCATTTCAGACTTCCCAGCAAATTGTACATATTCTAAGGTTTTATTTAGAAAAAAAATACATGTTTCTCACATTCATTCTTATAAATGTATATTCATTCTAACATGCATCAGTGTATCTTCCTTAGTCCAACCTTGCAGAGAACAGTCTGTACCAAGTAGGTTCATAGTCAACCCCAGGAGTGACTGTCAATGCATATGTAAATCATTTAAATCCTATAGTTGCTAAGTACATCCTGTCATTTTTTTTTTCCAGAAATGATAGAGAAGTTGAATACATCAGTTCTCTAAGCACTGAATATTTGAACATTTCTGTGCAAGAGAGGGAATAATTAATGCAGGTTTTTATTTGTCCCCGATGCCACAAGGCACTTAGTCTCAGTTCAGGAAAGTGTTCCTAGCCAAAAAAGCCCTTAAGCACATGCCTAAATGCTTTGCTGAAGCGTGGCCAGTTAAAGCAGCTTGCCAACATTTCATGTCACGAGCAATAGTCTGCTCTTACTTACATTCATCTGCCTTCTTACAGCTGGTACGTTTGCTTAATGCAGTTACTGCTACAAATGCAGCACACTGTTAGGAGTCTTTTAAAGTAGTTCCTTAACTCCTGAGTTATTTAGAGTAGTGTAGACTTCCTCCACTTGTGTCGGGGACCCAGCCCCATTTAGGACTTTTGGTGCTATTGCTACATGGCAATAAATACCTAGCTAGTAGTTTAAAGTATCTATAAAGTGTATAGGTGCGTGGGTCACCAGGGCTGTTTAACCTTTTTTCCCCTTACTACAGTGCCTCTGCATTTGGAAAATTAATATTTTATTACAGCTATGTTTCTGTATTTAATATGTATTTTGGCAGCACCGTAAAGTTAGTTTAGGATGAGCTTTAATTTATAATTAGTATTCAAACTCTCTGAGTTAGTTGTTTAATTAAGCATCAATGCTCGCCAATATTGTGTCTCCGGAGGTTAAACAGAGTGGTGGGTATTTTCCAAAGAGCGGGCTGACTCGCATTTCCGTGGTGAAAATGAGAGATAATATTGACTATAATGTTTGTGTATACAATAATAAATGCTTAGTGAGCATTTTAAAATTTGATTATGAGCAGAGAAGTGCAAATATGACTCTCTGTGGACAGAGACTTAGGCTGGGACTTTGGAAAAATTTAATCTGAATAATATTTATGTAGTGCTTATTCCTGCTCTTGCAAGCCTTAACAGTATTGGGCCTGTCACTATTGATTGTTAATGAGATCTAGGCTCATTAGATAAAAAACTAAAACTACATTATGCCAAAAATTCAAAATGGTATTTTATTAATTATAATCTAATTCTCCTTCTCACTTGTGAACATCCTCTTGCTTGTTTCTCTTCAAAAAATTACTTTTACAGTGGAATAGTTAAAAATTGTGTGTTCACATAGTATGGCTTTCTTACCTTTTAAATTTTCTAGTGACAGTCAAAACCAAACCCACTGTCTTTAAAATGTGTAGATGGCATTTAGTTGTAACTGCAATGTTCTAATTAACATTAGGTAAGGAATAAAGTTAATTATATTCATTGTAAGAGTATTTTGTATTGTAAGAGTAACTTTGTATTCTCTTTCTCCTGTAAAACACTAGAAAACTCCTTTTGGCCATCACATTGACCCATTTCCTTTATTCCTTACTTTTATAGTTGTACTTTGCTTTCATTTAAAGTGTTCTGCTAGTATTGATGACCCATATTGGGAAGAGTAAAACCCCTAAGATTTGGGTCATTCTTAAACAGCCAGTATACTCTGTAAAATAAGTTTTTTACTTGTATGTGAGAAAGCCATATTCTAATACAAATAAAAGCCAAAGCTTTCAGCTTGTTTCATAATAGCTACTTCTTTTATTAGAAGAAAAGTTTGATTTAGCCTCAAGAATGCTGGCCTATATATCTTTACCCAGCAGTGTGAGAAAGGAGTCTCAAAAGAATACTAAATTTTTTGCAGTATGTCTGCACAGCTTACACATATACAATTTTATAGTGATGTTTTCATTAGGTTCTTTCTTTTGAAAGTAAAACTACTGAAAATTGCCTGTGACTGGGGTGACACCATGAATTAGGAAGGACATGAATTTAATCTCTCATAGTGGCAGCTGTGTCTGGTATTTTAATATGGTTTTGGAGAAAAACAAAGGAAGGCTAATTAATGTGTTTATGTAAATTCTCCAGATTACAGTGTTTAGCCACAGTCAGTTCTGCTTTACTGTGGAAGGAAATGATGGTCGTCCTGTCCGTGTCTGTAGTGGAGATTTAGGGCCTACCCAAACGGATAATTAAAAAACTGTGAATGCTCTGCTTGCTAAAGACAAAAGCAATTAGACAACAGGCTGATGAGTGGAATCTTCTGACAAAATCATTTTATGCTAAATGAAGAAAGAATGATTTCAGTTCAGATGGTGATAAGTAATTGAATTGCAAAACGCAGTGCTACATTACCATGAGCATAAAACATAAAAGTTTGTTCTGTGAGAACTCAAAAAATTGTTAAGGTTGATAACACTGGCAAATAGGGGTGTACTCAGGAGAAGTAAACTCCTTTGCTTTGTGGGAGCAGGGAAGAGCCCTGTCTGCTTCTCCGAAGGTCTCATCCACCTGTTTCGATTTCTGAGCTCCCGCAGTGGCAGTGACGGAGGCATTGCCGCTATAGGTGAGGCTTCAGCGAGCACCCGCGTTATATCGATCGCAAGTCTGGGTGCACACCATGACCGTGTGCAAACTACTGTTCATGTTGTGATTAAGTCCAGACCTTTAATCGGTCATAAACTATATTTTATTCTGTTTTTATTTCTCAGCAATTCCAGTTTCTAGAGCCTATATATAAATTTAAGCATTTTTAATTCTATTGTTACTGGTTTAGCTTTTTTTTTAAAAAAAATCAATCCTAAACAAATTGTCATAAACAATTGTAGTTTTACAGATGAAGAAATACATGAAAGGTGAACAATTTGGTTCTAAGGTTCACCTGTCACTAAGATTCAAGTGGAAAAAACAGGCCACAGAAACTCTGTACTAGCTAAGCCAGCTGTGAAAACTGAAGTTTTGCAAAGACAGTAATACAAATGATATTGCGGTTTTCTTAAGAAAGAATATTTATACCATAAAAATAATGATACTAAAGGTTAAGAGAGAGAGAAAAAACTTTGTTAAAACTCCTTTCCTCACTGGGAAATGAAAAACCTGTAGACAGACTGCTGAATTTGGCAGCAAATAGTTTTGGACAAAAACGTTAAAATTCAAAAAAATGTACTATTCTTATATTGTATACATTTTGTTAAAAAGCAACAACTAGGTTAGTTTGTATTTGAAGACAAAAAAAGTGTCAATAATCCTCAATAATATGTCTTATGATAGAGATAGAGTCCAGTTTTTGTTTTGTTCCCAGAAGTACCCTCCCTTGAAAGAATCTTTCTAACTTACGCTCAATGCTGGTATATCTTTCATCTCAAGGCAGCTTCTTTGAATTTAGTGGAATTATTTGATCCCTTTGCTGATGCACCAACCTTCATATCCTGTTTTTCCTGTCTTGTAATGTTTGCCATTCCAAAATTGTCCAAACGGCGTATATTAATTACTGTACTGTTCAAAATGCAAAAAAAAAAAAAAAAAAAAAAAAAAAGAGGAATTAGCTCTCCTCACTGTGTAACTTATGAATGGGTAATATTTCTCAATGGGTGATATTGCATCAGTGTAAAACAGGAGTGAGGATATGATCAAGCCTGGGGGAGTGGGGAATCTCCGGCTCAGAGATGTTTCGCTGGGCACTAATGAAGCTCTCCTTTGTACTTTGTTAAACATGTGCATTCGTACTGACTTCATGTCAGCAAAAGCAGGCGTTTTGCCTGTGGGTTTTGCATGTGCCAATAACATGACAGTTGCAATGTGCTGCTTTAGCTGGACACAGGGATCAGTGTCATTGGGACAGCCTTGGCACTGGGGCACTTTGGCTGCCAGTTGAAATTAGGCCAAAGAAAGAAAGAAAGAAATAGGAAAACCTATAAAGAGAAGAATTTTTCTTTTGCAGAGCGTTACACTTTTATGAAGTGAAAAAATCAATATGTAGAGGAACATTAATTTTATTACGTGTTAAAATTTTAACCGAGTGAGAGAGCGAGGCTTAGCGTAGCCTTGGCTGGAACGGAGACAGCTGTGCTGAGTGCGCTCCAGTCCGTGGAGCTCCTCCTTTCCCAGGTGTGCCGTATTCAGCGTTTGCCTATTACTGCAAATTAGCACTTCATTGATTCTTGCTGATACTAAAGATCCATAGATGACATCTCATTTCACTCTATAATTGAGCTGCCTTCTCTAGATCACTTTACATCAGAAGCTGTAATGACTTTGAGTTTTTGATGTAAAATGTAATGCGCTTAAGTACAATTTAAGTGTTTTAAACCTTCATAGATTTTGACAAAGCAATCATTCACTTTCCTTATCATCTGATATCTAGAAATATTTTTTTTCTAGACTTCAGATCAGTCATATAGTGACTCAGTATATGGTAATTTTTGTATTTGAGTAAACTTTGTGTTCTGTATCTTTCAAAGTTTGTGTGGCTTCGTAGCAGGTAATTTGCAAATTATCTACTATTGGGCCAATACTATACAGTTGGTGTTGTGCATTTTCTTACTACTAGGTGGCATGGCAGATCTCCAGAATTCTGTATAGGATTAGAAATATGTGCGACAGTAACTTTTATCAGGCTAATGCTGTTAAACAGAATTGTGAAATAGCAATTTTAACAGTTGTACTGACAAACAATGTTAAAGTAGAATATTTTTCTAAGGAGGAAAAAGAAGGGTATCCTAATGTGGTCTAATGTAGTTGAATGGTAAATACTTCTTGAAGAGGAAGAAATAATTAAATTATTAGATTTCTGTAAGATTACATACCTAGTTGTTTTGTGTACATTCTCATAGTTTGGTTTTGGCCAAGAAAAGTGCTAAGAATATATATAAACTACACAAAAAGTTGGTTCTCACGTTGTTTTCAACAGATATTCCTGTGTAGTACCAGGTAGCTGCCTGTATATGTATTAGGGGGTGTTGATCTTGATTTCTGTGTTTGTATGTCTAGTATTTCTATATTTATTATAGAGATTCTTCATTATATAGATTAGCATATATGCTTGCTGATACTTAAAAAGACTAAGTTATCAGCTCCAATGGCTTAGGATTAATTGCTATAGTTGTTATCAGTTTATTAAATGAACCATGGAAAATAGGACTACCTGCTCTCCTGAGGTTCCTTCTAATACCACTACCTCTCGTCAATGTAGAATCAACTTTATCTAAATTATATCTGACAGTTGTCTGCCTAACTCACTCTTAATAGCTTTCAGTGACTGAGTGGTTTAAGCTACACTGTATTTCTTAAATTTACTTATGTGACAGCACAGGAGGCAGTACCAAAGCCTAAATTCATTAAGTTGTAGAATCATCTTCCCCCCCCAC
Source organism: Rhea pennata (assembly GCF_028389875.1). Lineage (NCBI taxonomy): Eukaryota > Metazoa > Chordata > Aves > Rheiformes > Rheidae > Rhea > Rhea pennata. The sequence continues at coordinate 30,244,449 of NC_084663.1, forward strand.
ACACTATGTCCAATAACTCTTAAGAGTGGGATTGCACTCTTAATATAACGAAAATAAAAGAGGAAAAGTTGCCTTTTGTGGCAAAAATTTATTACGATTCCAGACTACTATAATGAAGACACTTTATAATTTAATATTTTATAAGTATATTAAATTATAACATAATATTCTTTATGTAGATCTATATTAGACACAAATTTTCACTGACACATAAGCAAGACATTTCGTATTCGATTGTAGATGCAATGGCATTAGAACATACGTAACTCAATATACGAATAAGTATTTGCAATGACTCAACAAGTAACCAAAAATATGAGGATGACGGAAGTTTTGATTTAAAGTGGAAACATTAAATACATGTTTATATATATGTGTGTGTGTGTGTTTGTGTTCACATTATATATATATATATAGTTGTGAGCTAGATATGTCCTTTTTTATCTATGTATCTATAAAGTAAATGTTTATATTTTAGCTAAAAGATGAGAGAGGACTGAAGAAGATGAACTGAGAAATATTTTGTTGGTATAAAGACTAAATATAGGAAGGGATTTGTAGGGTATTCCACAGGACACAATATGTTAAAGCTAAAAGGCATAAAGTAAAGACTGAATCTTGGGGGAAACATCATTGGAAATAGATGTGTTAAGATGAAATAATCTCCTCAGAGAAACAGTAAAAGTCCTATTGTTTAGCACTTTACAAACTTCACTGGTAAAGCACTAGAAAACGTACCACAGAGAACAATCACGCCCTAGTACAGGGACAGAGTAGTTGGCCTGCTAGGCAGTTTTTACCTGTAATATATATTATTCTATTCTATTTTCTACTCAAGTTTTAAGCACCTCTTTTCAAAAGGCCTGAAAGAAGAGGGTACACTGGGGAAAAAAAGAAGTAATGCAGAAAACAGACAACATATGTATCAATTGAACATACACCTGTTATGTTAGTACTTTCCCAGCAGAGAAGAACATTCCCTACTCAGAAGCAAACATTGTAAGATGGGGAAGAGGAAAAACATTTATGCATAAAATATATTGCTGTGTTGTATTGTAAATGGAGAAGTATTAGATCCTCTAGGGAGAGTTTTTATGTTGCTGTTGCACAGCTATTTCACTATAAGCTAATGGAAGTCACAAGGAGTCCATATGGAAAAAGACACTAAGGGGCAAGACACTTGTGTAAAGAATATCTTAATTAAAGTTATGATTCAGTAAGGTATTAAGACAGTTTGTCTGCCTTTAAGTGCATAAGAATAGATCAATATGCTCTTAAAGTGAGACAAGTGTCTGGGTACATATAGCCCACTAGCTATTGCTGAGGTCATTGGAAGATATAATACGATACTTGCCTACTAGCATAATACACTACTGTTCCTCTTTTATATTTGGAAAAGATGCAAAAATGTATTTGCATCTGGTCTCTCTGCTTCCTTTTCAGAGGACTGTCTTCATAGTTATCTGCAGTGGGTATAGTATTCCTATTTTTTTCCATCTATCCTGACAAAGCAGTTCAACCTTTGCTTTTTTGTTTACTTTCTAGAGCTTAAGAATTCAGCTGGGTTATACGGTACATTATAGGTGAGAGGGACAAATAGAGCTGCAAGTCAGAGTACAAGTAGTTTCAACAAAATTATAGTCCATTTTATATTTGCCACATAATTTGGCTTAGCCATTTGATCAAATGTTTCAATCTCTATAGAGAATGGCTTCATGATGTATTTTAGAATGAGAAGTCCGTGAGTCTTAGAAAATGGGAGAAGAAGAATCGCATTTGGAAATATTAGATGCCTTTCATTCCTAACAGAACTCTCTATGAGTAACTATGCTATATTCGGTATCTGAACTTGAGAGGATAGTGCTCTCAACTGGTCAACGGAGATGATTCTGTGTCTACTGCAGAGTTTCATCCAGAACTAACACTTGCTGAACAGTTGAGTTTGTTCAGCAGTTAACTCAGCAGTTGGAATCCATCTCTCATGGAACTTATCCAGGGTCTTATATTTTCTTTCTTTTTTTTTTTTTTTTTTTTTTGAATTTACTCAGTTGAAAGAAATGCTTGAATTAGAAATCTAAATAAAAGAAAAGAATGTTTCATCTTTTCTTCTTCTGCAAAAATAGGAAGCAGAGATTATCCTGTTCTCTTCTGATTAGTGACTTACATCACTGGTGACTGTTATTTTTTTTTTCAAGTGTGGGTTTTATTGTGCTGTTCTTAAGCATAAGTGGTTCAAAATGTGATAACATGTTTGAGCCCTTGAAGGTTAAGAATAGTAGTTGCAGCTATTCTGATTTGAAAATTTATTTGACTAGCAGTAATTCTGTATTAGTATATGTGGCTATTCTTGCTATTGCTTGTTGGTTGCTGTGCAGTCTTAAAGAGGAAATAAGGAAATATTTGCTGTGACTTACCGTATGTTTTCTTATAGCCAAGTGAAATGACTTTGAGAATTCTAGAGCATAAACCGAGATTAATTTCTACACATGCATAGCTAGGTATTCAAAATATTAAAAAAACAAAAGAATGTAATGATCCTAATGAGTAGGATTTTTTAAGAGAATAGATGTATTCTTATAAAGATATAGTTCAAATATAAACTTTTTTCTGTTATTATATGTTTTAGAGGGAGTAGTGTTTTCTACTTGCAAATTTAAAGTGGAGTAGAGTAGAATTTTCTCTTAAAAATCTACAGTGAGAACACTAGAAAAGCAATATAACCCAGTGAAATAGCTAATCATCACATGGAAAGATTAAAGAGATTTTTCGTAACATTAAAATATAATTGGAGTATTTCAACTGAAGACATATAAGCATCACTACAGACACTGAGAAGAGAAAACAAGTAGTGTCTGAAAATTAAAACATGTAATAAGAATTCTTATTTGAAAGTTTCATAATGTGTTTGATGATAGTAAAGACTTCAAAGCTAGATTATATTTATAATTTGATCCAGAATAGCCACAAAAATCTTGAAATGTAGATGACAATTAAATACAGAATATAATGAGAGATGTTTACAACACAGATAATACTTTCTTTGGGGAAAAATGCTGCTCTTGCAAAATTCTTTATGGCTGAAAGAAAGAGTGATGGAGATGTATAAATACACAGAACTAGTTAAATACTGTTAGCAATATGTGCTCAAGACTATGGAAAGTTTAATTAAAATCTAAACATATTTATTGTTACTGCTAGTCTTATGATTGAAACACAGTAACTGATCTGCATACAGCATGTACCATCACTGAAAGTTTTAATATGTCTCTTTCATCTTCTTCGACAATTAAAAATAGTATATCTGTTAGTTCTTGAACTCATTCTGTTTTACTTTTATAGAGTAACTGACTGTTGTCATCCAGAAATTTTCCTTCTCAACCACAAATAAATGTATACCTTGTTCATTTAATTCTAAGTACTTACGTAACACAAAACGTATCTAACATCACTCCTACAACCTGCTCTTCTGGCAGACAAATCTGTCCGTCAGTCAGTGGTCATTTGGCACTGAGGATGAGGTGTGGATGAATCTATGCCTAAAGGTGAATTTACTTAGATTCATAATCTTCAGTTCAGCCAACATATGTGACTCAAGATTGCAGTGGGTCAGTTTGAACGGGCAGATGCCAAATTTGCATTTCATTTAATGTTTATGTATTTTCCTAAAGGTACTTTTGGTAGTATGTAAATAAAAGTGTCAAGATGGTTTTTGCTAAGTAAATTCAGAACTGTTAAGCTACTGGCATCTAGCATAGCATCTCAGAACATATCCATATGTTAATAGATAATCCTTTATGAGATGCATTCACATACTTGGCAGAAACCTTAAAACAAAAACAATAAAATATATTTTATGCAAAGTTTTAGAAGAGTTTCTAAGAATTATAGAATATACCAAAAATATCTAGGCTCACTAGCCTTCTGCAGACTGATTGGGGTCGGGAGTGGGACGGAGTCTCGCTGTTGCTAGGTCGTTACAGTACACACCGATTTCTGTCGTTATCATCAAGCAAACTTTGGAGGTTTTCCATTCCACCAAAACCCTTTTATTGTGTTCAGGTGAATTGTATATTTATAGACAGGAACTCCTGAGTCTTGCGATAACAGCCATAAATTTCCTTTTCCTTCAGCGCGAATAAATATTGCTTGCCACTAATATCCCTGTACGGTATCATCTTCCCCAAAATTTCGTAAAAGGGATACACAATTTAATCAGAATGAGAGTATCATCTACACACACTTCAGATTTTTTTCTGAATGAACACTCATTTAGTTTAACTGAGGCTGTGCGGTAATTTACAATTTTGCCAGCTGTGGTAGCACTTTATATAGCCACCTAAAATTACCCTGTTCACGAGCTAGATCCCCACTGATGCAGATTCACGCAGACCTTGCAAGGCAGCTACATCACAGAGATTTACACTACGTGGAGACTTGGGCTGACATTTCATTTTTAAGGGTATCTTTCTCTACCCAAACTATTCTTTTACAAGAACTCGGGCTTTGGTTAATTCTAAAGATAGCTAATACCTGGGGGCTCTGTCAGCGAGGGGGACGGGACTTCAAGCAGCGGCAGCGTAGGCGCTGCTGTGTCCTCTAGAGTGGTCGGGTGGTTGCTCGGAGGTGAGTCCCGTCCTTTCGTACTGCGCCTGGCAAAGCAACCCAAGGCCGCTGCTACGCTCCCAAACTGGCTCTTATTTCATGTATATGGGAAAGAGCTGTGTGTTCAAGCATTATGGTTTGGGCTTGATGCTTAAAAAGGAAAGAAATTTCTTTTTTCTTTTTTCTTTTTTTTTATAATAGCAAAATTATGAGTTTTATTGACTTGTTCTCTTTCTAGGAACTACTAACTAGAGCCATGAAATTGCTGATTATTTAAGTCTCATTTAAGGCCTGAAGATTGTAAGGGAACTTGCAGTAGTTAGGAACTAGCTTTTATGAAACTGATATATATGTGCATCAGATATGGTCTCGAAGATCTGATCTTACTACCTCCTGCCTGTATCTTATTAGTCATTAGCAAAATAGCACTGAAAATATCTATCATGTTCACCCCTGTCCTTGGAGATAAATTCTTTTATTTGTGTTAAATATTTTTAACCAATTTTAGATGGGATACATTAGATGGGATTGGTTTTTACTGTTTGAAAGAGGAAATATGTTAATAACTTCTTTAGGGGAAGCACTGTCTTGCTATGGAGTAAAAAGTTGATAGCTAAGCCTCAGCAAATAGCATAAAGTGCACAAGTGAAAAAGCCATGTACAGAAACCGACGAAGGGCGTCTAAAAATATTACGCTGCATTGGTTACGAAAGAGGAGCTGTTGGCCTAGTGGTATCAAGTAAAAGTTACAGAGGATTTAATTCTGGTCCTCTCCTTAGCGTAAAGATAGAGAATTAGTGAGAGCAGGCAAATTTATGAATTCAGCCTGCTGGTAGGATAAAATACAGAGCTGTGTATGTCAAATTTCCATGATAGCATTTTCAGTCTTCGCCAGCTTTAGCAGGCTTTTGCATTTGCTTTTATTTTTTAATATATTTTCGTATATTTATAATAGAAGCAGTAGAAGTGCCTGTTGCTTTTAAAGCAGTTGCATTCTGTTAGTTTAATGTAACATCCCTGGCCAAAAGAGGAGCAAGCCAAAACAGCAGCATCTTCAGTTAAAAGCATATGCCTTCAGAAACCAGGTCAGGTTACTGCCATTGAGCTATTCAGGAGCTTTACACTTTATAAACAATTCCTGATACCGCCTGTGTGTGTGTATTTGTAGGAGCTGCATGGTATGTTGAAACTGCTTACCAGGCTTTTGGAAACACTACTCTTCTGCAGGAGTTGGACTGTCTTTCTGTTGAGAGTTGATCCTCTGAAGTTTGTAGAAATGATAGTTTCCTATTCTGAGTGATTTTACTATAATAGAAATGTCCATCATTGCATAATTTTGTGCTTTGAATTACAACAATATTGTGTCATAGAAAAAGACTTCCAAAGGTAAGCAAAAGAATGAGTTTATAGCAAACAACTTTACTCCTGGTCAAGAGATTTGAACTCCTGAAACTATTAAATAATGACAGTTAATTTGGTAAATTAGTATAAAATTTAACAGTGACAGAAAAAGTGGCACTAATACAGTCTTCAGATAAATATTTCGAAGGTATACAAAAGTAATTGAAGACTCAAAGTAATTTCTGCAAATACAAAAAGAAAAATACTTCAGTAGTTTCTAAATTCATTAAAGAGAGGACATCAGAATTTATTTATGCTGTAAATGTTATTTCACAGTTCAATCAGTTATCTTGCTGTGTAATAAAAGACCCTGAAATTAAAATGACCCCTCTTTGCGGAGTGTAACTGTAGGATTCCTTTTACTGTGTGGCTGCCTTGATTTGATCTTACTCTTACTGAAATGGATAATGATATCCAACTAATGCATCTGAAGTAGGTTTTTAAACTATCCAAGGCACTCTTCTGAAATTAATGGCTTCTGCTTTTTGCCTCGGTTACATCTTACGATTCTCCAGTTGCTTTCTCCTGTGATTTTCTTTATCCTTCTGGTGATATCCTAAATCAATCATCTGAAGAACATGCATCTGACATAGCAAATATATTTACAAAGAAACAGACCCACCCAAATTTGAAAATGTCAAGAATATGATTAATGTTCTATGCTGTGTGTAGTAGTTAAAGTTCATCTCACTCTTCTAAAGCAGCTTCATAAAGAAAATCAACTTACAGCAGAGCAGTGTAATGACTGAAAAATGTTAATTAAATTTTTCCATGTTAAAAAAAATTGTTTTCAGTCTGACTGAACCTAGAAAACAGTCTTATTAGCTGAAAGCTAAATATCTGCTTCCTAGCTATAACTACTCATTATTGCTTCCTGACATTTAGTTTACAGGCATACTTGTTCTGATGTAGAACACCATTTCACTTATGCAATATTTAGGAATAGATGTTCCTTTCTAATTACAGAAGCCACATGGTGTATTTTTTGTTTGAGTGATATAAGTAGTGTATATACAGACTGTTTATTTATATAGACTATAAATCAGTTACTACTTTCTTTTTTGATCTTTATTCCTTATAAAATTTATGAAAAAATGCTCTCTTCTTATTTAAAATATCTTGTGATTTTAATATTTTAAAATTATAATTATTTGCAATATTTAGAGGATAATTTCATTAACAAACCAAACAAAATGTTTACAAGTCTCAGCATGATGGATCTCCTATTATGATACAGTAACCTTGGAGACAATTTATTTTTGATAATTCCCTGCAAGTCTTCTTTTTAATTTTTTTTCCAAAAATTCAAAATTAATTTGAACTGCTTTGACAGTTAAATAATAGTTAATAAGTAGAGATGTTCTGATTCACTGTGATATTACCACATTTTCTATCCCCTATTTAAAGAAGAGTTTGAGCGAGTTATGATTGTAATGGAAATTCTTTTGTGCACAGTGTTCATGTTTCCTTACTGAGCAGATAGACCTCTTTGCTATCCTGGAGTTAGGGTCCTTCAGCTTTATAACAATAAAAAGCTGTTAGACTCTAGAACTGACACTGAACTGTTATGTTTGGTTGGGTATATTTACTATTCTCTTTGTCTTGGGTGTTCTTCCACTGATATGAAGTCTAGAATTTTTATTTATTTTTTAACTTAAGAACTCTGAAAAAGAAACAGAAGTAGAGATGTCTACAAGAGTAGACTTGTACTTGGAATATTATTTATTCCATGGATCTCATGATCCTGGGTTATCTTGATTTCATTTTGTCTTGGCTCTGTCAGTTGTGAATGATGGTAAAATTGAATACTCAATCTGAATGATTGCTCGATAAATAATTTTTGTATTTATGAATATGTGAGAGAGAAAAAAGTAGCTTTTTTTCATTATAACATCTCCTAGATTCTAAAGAACAGAAACATAGGTATGAATTGCCAATAGCCTGTTTTTAGTCTGTTTTATGGGTTAGATGAATCTGATTCTGTTTAGTTGACAGCTTCTGGGACAGCAAATATATTTCTTGTGGACAGATGCACCTTACTGAAGGTACAGAATGGCTCAGCTCTTCCTTGTCTTATCTTGAACAGGACACTAGTCTGTTACTGATAAATATTGTTTCTATTTTCCTACATAAAACCAAAATAAGTCTTCCTAAATATTCTCACTCATAGCTCAACTGCACTCCCCACTCAAGTCTACCTTGCAAATTTACTGATGACCTTGAGAGATTGAATGATTGCCTAGATTGCCAAGACATGGCATGATTCTAGCCCATATCTTTAGATAAACTTGACCTAAGTTAGAAGCTGAGATCTTCTCTTTTGTCCCTACTGGTAACTGAGTTAGCCATTTGCTTGTGATAGACTTGGTGACAACTGGTGGAAAAGGTTATTAAATACTTGGGCCCTTTCTCAGCACTCTTTCTGTCAGTAGTTTTTTCTCTCTATTGAATAGAGAATGCCTATATTTTCTTTCATTTTCTCTCACTGCTAGTGTGTCTACAGGATTTTTTTCTTGTTAATGGTGATGTTTCTTTTTGTTATTTATATCCCATAAAGTGTGTTGGCCTTTCTTATTTTTTTCACTGTATGTTTTCTTGTGCTTGTCCTACTTGATTCTCATTCAAGATCAATGAAAGCTCTTATCTAGTGGAATTCTAGACTTTCCTTTCATTGGAAAAATTTAGTCTTGGAACCTCTCTTAATGTTTTTCTCCATCTTTCTTTCTACTGATTCATCCAGTTTAAGTTTGCCTTCTTGAAGGTCATTGCTTTCATTGGTTGTTCCCCTCTCTCTTCTTGTAAGGAGAGCAAATTCTATTATTTCCTTATCTGTCTCACCCAAGTTGCCTTCCACCTTCACATTCTCAACCAGCTTGTTCCTTAGAGTTAATATCCAATCCAGAGGAGCCTCTCTTCCAGTTCCTTTTTCTAGCTCAAATTTGATATAAATTTACAGATTCATAATATACTAAAAATATATATATGTAAAATAAATATATATATTATATAAATATATAATATATAAATAGAATTATATATAGTACTATATAATCCTTAAAAAGTAGATAATATTTTTAAAAATCTACCAGTAACTTTAAAGATCTTGCTATATATTATGTCTTTTCCTGCATTACTTTTCCAAAATGTTCACCATTAGTTAAGATATGGCCTTTCCACCAAGCTTTGTGTGGTTGGCTAGCTGCCCACAGAAACTTTCATCTGCATCATGTCAGTGCCTCAAAGCATATTAATACATCCCAAGAGTGGGTCCATACACTGCATACACTGTTTTCCTACCAAGGATTCACCTAATTAAGGATTTACTAACAGTAAAAATGACAACAGTAAACAGCCTTAGCAGCATCCGTAGTGGTAATAGCACCTGTCAGGTCTGTGCTGGATCATGAATCCTATTTTATGAAACTCTGGCCAGTCTAACTGTGTTTAGAAACTGCCAGAAATGTTCTTTCAACAATTTTGATACTTGTGAAAAACTTATTTCTTTGGCTAAATATAACATATTTTATAGAGGTCTCACCAACAGATAAACACTTCTTTCTGGTGCCTCTCAGGAACATACTTTAGTGTTGAAATCAGTAGACACTTTTGTGAAAATTCTCAGTACTGTGGTGTATTATAGCAGCTGTGAAAATCATTCCCTTCCCTGCTGCATGTGCATGTGAAAGTAGTGCTCCTGAAATCACATCCACTGATTAACACTGAAGTCACGGGATCACAGTAGTGGTGACACTGAGTATTTTTATTCTGTATTCTGGTAAGGTGTCTCAACTCTTAGGTCCTACGAGAATGATAGAATATTTCATTCCTTTTGGCTTTACTGCCAAGGTTACTGATTTCCACAAGTTTTACTTCTCCTTATCTGTCTCCTGGGAAGTAGGACCAAGTATGTCAAGGACTCATTTCACATGGGCCACTAGGCAGTCATCAGATGTCCTACATTCCTCTTCTCTGTAGCAGAGTCATACCTATTCAAACATTTATACTTTGTCTCTGTCCCATTAGCTAGTGGTTAGTTTTCAAACACGATAGAAACCATTTTGCTTGTACTGTGAGTTACTGACAATTCTCCAAGAAATGAAAGTGATGACTTTTATTACCAATGCTCTTCATGTGCATTTAACCAACAACTGTGATGTCTGTGTATCTATCTGTGCAGTAGATCATTGCACAATGCAGGAATGCTCTGAGCCTGGTTCCTAGTTGTGATGGATGCTGAAGATCACAGTACACCATTATTTTTCCCTGGAGCTGTACAGTCCTACTCAAGATTATACTTTGACATTTGTCCTGTCTCTATAGATTAAGCAGTTTGGACTTTGCTGCAGTCTCACCATGAAAGAGTAATCTGCTTTGTATTTTCTCTTCTTTGCCTTCAACCTTTATTGCCATCTAGTAATGTGATAATAATTTATTTACAAAGTATTTGCTTGTGTGCTTTGTATTTCTCATAATATAAAAACAATTGAAAATGCACTTTAAATGATTGATATTGCAGTACAACTAGAAAAATAAAGTGATTTTTAGTCTCTCAAAGTAATGAAGTAGCTGATATAATACAGTGCAGGTCTTTACTGGGATAATATTGCGTGGTAAATCCCATGGTCCCCCCAAACGTCAAAGAAAAGTGATAAATATACAAAAAATCTTTCTTAACACAGATATTCAAATATGAAAATGAAGACACTGGGATCTGATTAATTTATATGATAAATAATGTGTTTACAGGTGCAATAGCATAATTTCAAATTGAAAGTTTTACTTGTGAATAAATGTTTTTTCACAGTCTAATTAACACTTCTTTTTTAGAAGTGCATTGACTGAGTAGCTGGAGGCATTATTATTTGAATACTGATATTTACTGTATTGAGGGCACTTGATGTACCCTTGTGGCCAGGAAGGCCAGTGCTATCCTGAGGTGCATTAGGAAGTGTGTTGCCAGCAGGTGGAGGGAGGTGATCCTGCCCCTCTACTCAGCCCCTAGTGAGGCCTCATCTCAAGTACTGTGTCCAGTTCTGGCTCACCAGGACAAGGGAGACATGGAGCTACTGGAGAGAGTCCAGCGCAGGGCTACGAGGATGATCAGAGGGCTGGAGCACCTGCCCTATGAGGAACGGCTGCGAGAGCTGGGCCTGTTTAGCCTGGGGAAGAGGAAACTGAGGGGGGATCTTATCAATGTGTACAAGTAGCTGAAGGGAGGGTGTCAAGGGGACGGGGACAAACTCTTTTCAGTTGTCCCGTGTGACAGGACAAGAGGCAATGGGCAGAAATTGAAGCACAGGAAGTTCCGCCTGACCGTGAGGGGGAATTTCTTCCCTGTGAGAGTGACGGAGCACTGGCACAGGTTGCCCAGAGAAGTTGTGGAGTCTCCTTCTCTGGAGATCTTCAGGGCCCGCCCGGATGCAACCCTGTCTAACATGCTCTAGGTGACCCTGCTGAGTGGGGAGGCTGGACTAGATGATCTCCAGAGGTCCCTTCCAACCTTACCTATTCTGTGATTCAATGATTCTGTGTGATATGTATAAAAACAAGTCAGTGTTTTTTTAAGCAATATACTCACTGCAAATGGACTCTCTCTTATATATTACCAAATTAAAAAAAAAGAATGTTGGGCTAGATTCTGAAACACTGAGTAAGATAATTTAAACTTTTTGAGGTAATGCTCTTCAAAATTTTGAAGCCTGCCAAAATATCATGGGCATGTCAATGACTCTCAGTTCATACCTCAGTCATTTCCTGTTCTAAAGTTGTGATATGATAGCTCAGTAACATCATACCCTACTTTATGTTTTTAGTTTCTGAATTATCACTTGCTAAATATATTTTACATAAAATTCTTTCCTTTTGAAAAGTTACAGAAGAAGCGGTTTTCAGACGCAAAGAGTGTGTATGGAATAGGAAAGAAAAGGAATTTCATCCCTTTTTTTCTAGCAGATTGCTATTTTGGTTGAACCTGAGAGGCTTCATGAAGGTCTTCATTAGGTATAATAAGATTCTTTAAGCATCCCAGCTGTTCTTCCTCAGGTCAAGAGAAAAATACATGAAAAGCTTTGATTTTCTTCCATCCTTCCCCTCCTCAACCCTAAGTTATTTTTTACTGAATCAAACTATTGTCGTTGACTTCCCATTTTAGACCATTCTTTGTCTTTCATGTTGGGCATGCCTTTTACAACCTTTTTCCACACAGTTTTTGCCACAGCAGCATGTCAGATAACTGGTGGAGTACAAAAGTAAAGCAAAAAATAAAAAATTTCTAAATTGAGAAAAAGAATTGTATTAGTGATATACACGACCTTCACAAAGGCAAGGAACTGAGGGAGATTTTCCTAAGGGAATGAGAAGCATTCAGAAAATTGAGATAGGTATTTAATGCTTTTTTTCCTTTTGGAAGAGCTTCTATTCAGCAAGCAGTTACAGGAATGCTTGCAGAAGACTATAGATATATTTTGAAATGTTTTTTTTGCATGGGTATTTTGTGATTAGTCAGTGGCATTTCTAGTCTCTGAAATTACAGTCTCATACTTGGATTTTGTTATTCCTTTTATTCACTCTAGTCTGAGAAAAGGAAAAAAAAAGGAGACAAATGTTCTGATCTTCATAGCTGCTTTTGAATTTGCTACTTGTTCTTGGTCAGTGGGAGAAGAGTACCTCTGACCTTAGGCCTGCAGTAGTAATATACCTCTGTAAGAGAAGTGCAAAATTGTCCTCTTTGACTGAGAATCCCTAGAGGAAGATACTGTTGGTAACCTTTCTTTCACTACCTCTTAGTGATTGAAAGTTTTGTCTCTCTAGGACAACCTATATGAAATTTTCCTTATAAAAGTCTGAGACTCAAGTGGTCTAATTAAAAAGAGGATTTATTAAGAGAACAGAAGCAGCTCAAGATTAGAAGAAAAGAAATGTTTTGCATAGCATATCTAGTCTGACACTCTGAAAGCTCATCTGGGTAGATCTCTCTGGAGTTTAGTTATAGCAAAAAAACACCTCACATTTATAGAAAGTCTTGTCTTTTTTTTTTTCTATGACTTTCTTTCCAGGCAATTTATTTGCAGAAACCTTTCCTTTCAGGAAACTCAGGCTTTCTTTTTCTTTCTTATATTACTCTCCTTTGCATTTGTGACCTTTTCTGTTGTTAAAGATTCATTTGCAAACTGCTGTATCAAGCCACCATTTGTGTATGTACGTCTTGAAAAGCCAAGTCACCTCTCTCCTGGTGACAGAGCTCAGCGTGCTTTACAAACCGACGTTCAAAGTGATTAAACAGTCTGTCGGATATGAATCTGCATCTGGCCATGTCTGCAGTCTGAGTTATCTGCAAAACCCACCTATGCCAACTGAGAACTGAGTGATCTTGGCCAGGGAGGACGGTTTAGTGGAGACAACGCTGCTCATTAAAACCTTGCTGCTATATGATAGCACTTTTGATGCCATTATTCACTATCACCAGTTGGACTTGTTTTCTCTTCTGACAAGATGTCACTGAAAATAACATCACCATAAAGGTTGTTGTAATTGTATACATTCTAGAGGCGGGTTAAAGACATCCAGATACAGTGGGACGTCAGAATTGCTTCTGGTATTTTCTTCCATTTTACGATTTTTACCACAGCGGCTTTGTAAAGAATATGGAATGATAATCCATTAAAAAGCAAGGTAGAATTATGAACTGTGCCAGCCTGGAGACCAGGGTGTGAGGTGTTTTCTCCCAGATTCTCTTGGCTTGGAGAAATCTTTTTTCCTGACTTTAAGGGGGGAGTTGTTCAACCCACAAAACAGGCCCAAACCATTAATTCCTTATCTACGAGCTATTTCTTACAAGAAGGAAGTAGTTTTATTCATTGAATTGCGCATCTCAGGGCATACTAGACAAAACAACAAACCTAGTACAATTTCTATCTTGAAAAATAAATCAATTTTTAATAAAATTTAAAGAAAATGGGCAAACAGAAACAATACAATGGCAGCAATTCTGTTTTAGCTCAAAATGAGATGAGCATCTTTGAGTCATCTGTCATGTGCAGAGCAAGATATTCCCTCTTTGCTCTCCAACACATAACAATTAAATATACTTGGCATTTACATACAGCTTAGCTCGGTAGTTCCTAATCAGTGAGGTCACTTCAAGGGCATGTAATAAATAAATAAAATACCATGGAACCCAACTGAATAACTGCTGCTGGGTCTGCCCTGGCTCTGTGCACTGTACCCCTGGGGCTTGGTAGACAGGAACTGAGGACGCAATCTTACAGCAAAAAAAGTGAACTTACATTCAGATTATTGCCAACTTTCTCAAGTGAGTCTACAAAAAGTTAGGACCATTGGCTTAACCACAGATATCCAGCTGATTGAACTCTGAATTATAATTAAATTATTCCTAGGCAGAAGTACATATATAGTACCTTCAAACTATTTTCTCAGTACTGTTTTTTTAACCTGTGTTCTACTATGTAGAACTCTCTATAAACATGATTGACTGATATTAGACCTGAACCTTTCCAAAAGTAAGTGAACACAAAAACAGAAATTCATGATATTGGAACTCTGATTGTTGTGAGAGTACTTAAAAAAAAATCAAAGTTATTTCTCTTCTAATAAAGACTATAATGGCTTTCTATCTTTCTTTTGTTTGTTAGATATGTGGTGATTCTAATCACTTTAAAATTAAACTGAGATGCACCTAAGCCTTATTCTACTGGACTTTTTATTCTATATCTTCAGGTACATTTTGTATAAAAATTTCTTAGCAATTTATATGTAAATAAGTAAGTTTTCTGTAATTGCTGCTAGAATAGCTTGCTTTCAGCCCAGTAATCTAATCTAAGTTGCACACTTTTTTTTGTCATTATCCACTCATAATGGCATTTGAGGGCAAACAGTTTGATCTATCTGTCAACATTACTTTTCTCTATAATAACAGAAGAGAAAAGAAACTTTGTTTTGAGAATTAAATGCAGCTATTTTACAACAACATGTAGTGCAATACATGGCACAATTACTGAGTAGGGAGCAGAAATTATCATTAGTTTTCAAATGCAAAGAAGAAAAGGAGTTTAAATTGTTTGCTTCAAACATAGGCATGGGAAGAGGAAATGGGAGATAATAGGGATTTATTTGAGATTAGAGAACAAGGACAGTATATTGTACATCAGATAGATAAATAATAGTTTGGAATATATTATTTTTATATTTAGCTCATAAAGGCATATCTTCCACAATAGAACTAATTCAAAGATATTCAAAGTCAATGGACAACTTTCACCCACTTCACTGGAGTTAAATCAAACCTCTATAGAAAATGTCTGTGTTGTTACAAACAGGGAAGTCATATGTTGCCTCCAAAGAAAATGCCTACATTGAATGGAAAAAAGAGCTACTTAAGACTGTCCCTCAAAGAAAAGTGACATTGATTCAAATGTCATTGATATTTAAATCAGTTTTGTTAGATCTATGCAAGTTTCTGTGTGTACATATTTAAATTTGTTGCAAGTGATCTATATCAAGTGAATTTGACATGTGGCTTATTGCCTAATTTGTGTGATTCATCTATAAATACCTTGATATGATATTGTATATGCAGTTGGGGAGTTATGATACAAATAAATTATGTTCCTTTAGAAAGAGGATTGGACTTAGAAGACCGGAATAAAAATTTTGCAAGGGTAGAGAGAGGAAAGATCAATGTAACAAGAAAGCAATTTCAGGACTCAGAACAGACCTAAAAGTAGCTTGGTTTTGGAGACCCGTACTTCCAGATGGTATCACGCAAAGAGGCGTTCTAATGAGTCACTCAAATTCATTTTATCGACATGCTTAAGAACTCCATCTTCAAACTTCTAAAGAGTTTGGAGCATTTCAGTTGCATAGAGTGATGGCTGAATTGAGACATGAATTCAGACCAAATGTTTGCAAAGTCAGCAGCAAGGAAGTTGGTAAGTTATTCATAAACACTTTGTGTATTTGCTATAACAGGTTGGAAATGCTGTGTTATTACTGAAAGCAGAGCCTTACTCATATTCAGTACAGTGGAAAAGGGAGAGCTGAATTTTGCCTAGAATATACTGAGAGTATTCTTTGATGAAAAAACATGGAGGATAATGGAAGATTTTTTGAGAAACGATTGCCTGAATTTTGGTTGCCAGGAAGATACGTTTCAATGGTATATGTAGGCTCATTCATACTTTTGTTAAATTATTTCAGAATTGTAAGTATTACATGATCCCTATACGAATCTACCTTGTGCCTGCTGAGGCACAATGTAAATTCATGAAGAGGGTAATTTAGAGATTCTAAACGATATATGAAGAGTCTGACAATGAGAAAGTATCACTGAAGGCCTAGATGGCAGGTATCAAAAAGTGATACAAAATATCTCATTTTATGTTCATTGTCATTCATGCAGTTTTCATGAACTCTTACATATTTTAGTGAATGTTCATGTAGTGTGGTCAGTGAAGAAGTGTGAAGTATTCATGAATATACATGCATATTTAATAACCACTCCCAAGGGAATCTTCATATTCTGGTAATTGGTGTTTCTCATTCCAACTCCTGTACTTGTGAAACAAATTGTGTCAGATTTGGCAGTCTGATAGACTGCACAAAAGATTGTTCTGGAGGCTGGATAGATGCTTGGCGTTTTCAAACTCAGACACATGCACTCTCCTCTCCGAGTAGTGCACAGCCAACATTTCATTAGACTTTTATCCATGGGAGACATTTCTCTATTCTGTCATCAATCTGGTAACCACCTTCTGTTCTTTCTCCCACAGAAGCCTTCTTAGATAGATCCTGTGGAGTGGCTGTTTTGAGCCAAACACCTGTACAGTCTGGCCTAAAAGCTAGTTTAATCAGTCTAAGCAGGCTGCTTCTAGGTCAAGAAGTGATTTTCCCATGGAAGAAAGCCAACCAGTTGCCCTGATGTTGAACCTAAAAAGTACTCTTTAGAGCTCTTTGGCACTGATTTTGACTTTGAGTGCTCTTGTAATATAAAATAAATTACAGTCGTCTTCAAGCTACTGGGCAGATGAAGGGGACACAAAGCTAGTTTTGTGCATTTCAATATCCTCACATTGTACCCTGTCCTGCTCATGAAAAAGTATGGAAATAGCTGAAAATGGGGATCAGAGTTTACTAACAAATTACCATGGTGGGACTGTTAGGAGAATCTATAGAAATTGCTTGTCTCTAGGAAGCTTCACTACTAACAGCAGTTCACTTGGAACTAGTTACTGATGCAAACTTGAAAATATTGTTTTCATTGGGAATATTTAGTTCAATATTATTCCATTCACCAAAGTAGGAAAGATTGAAAGCATGACTTCTAAAAATCTGCTTACGACTCTAAAGCATTTGGAGCAATTTTTCCTTAATTAATTATCCTCCAATGATATTTAGACTCCAAAAGCTGCCTTGCAATGCTTGATAAAGAGAAATGAAAGTGTGACTGCAAGCGCTACCTTGGATAAAATGCTGCAGGAGCATGGCTTTTGTACATGGATCAGAAATATTTGGATAAAATGCTACAAGAGCATGGCTTTCATACATGGATCAGAAATATTTTGTTTTTCCTTCATTTTGTTGTTTAAAATGCTAGAAAATGAAGTAAAAACAGTGTAAAATACTATTGATTATATTAAATGCTTGGAAAATTTAAGCATGAAGATGTACTAGAAAGAATAATATTGAAAGCAGTGTTCCGTGTTTAATTACTTGTTTTTAATGATTTTTCATTCTCTTTCAAGTATGTGTGCGTGAGAGAGAGAGAGAGAGAGAAATGAGACTTTTTTTTTCTTTTTTTCTTTTTTTTTTTTTTTTTTTTGGATGATGTGCTCATTTACAAGGACAAATCCTCTTTTCTCTACAGAGGCACATATGGCGCAAGGAAGCAAAATAAATCTGGTGCCTCTTTGTAGAACGGAACAGGATGTAGAAAGCTTATGTTAGCGTATAAGAGGGCTGCAGCCCTTCGCGTTAGGGACATATGCTTGAAGGGGATCCATCTGTAGTGCCGTGCAGGCGCATTACCAGGGCTCCGTGACGGCACTGGGCAGGAGCCAAGGCGGCTGCTGCTGTCGGAGACTCCAGCCACCTCCCCGCTAGCGTTTGGAGGCAAAGTCCTGCCCCCCACCGAGGAGTCCTTTGTCAAACCTGCCTCCTTCAAATTGATACTTGGTTCACTCTGTGGTTTTATAGATATTTCCTTCAAAAAAATACTTAAATAGCTCTTCTTGGGCTGAGGCCCAGTGCCTCCCAGGAATATATTTTTATGGCTGAATTTTGAACCCTTCGAAGTGGAGAATTTTAATGGATACTCAGAACAGACCTGTTAGTTTAGTGTGCTGTTGAAATATGTTATCTGAACTGAGTGGCATGCATAATGCAAAGCTTTAAACTTAAGTGCCAGGTGATTAGGAAGCAGGAACATTTCTTATTCTTGACCTTTGGCTTTAGGCCAAAGTACTTAGCATGATATTATTAGCACTTTATTGTAATATGGATTATTGAACTCAGGTAAATATTATTTACTGAGGTAAATAGCATGGTTCAAATTAAAAAATACTAAACTACATAAAATAACTGCCACTCACTGATTGTAATTGTCCTTGGTCAAGGGCCTTTTGAGTTAGCTTAACGCAAATTCAGAGCACATAACTGTTGATTAAACATCATCTTTTAGTCACAGGGAGAGGGACATTTATGTCTCTTGTTACCAGGTCATCCTGCTTTTATTTAATTTTCTTTTCATTTTTCTAGCATGTATTGTCATTATAACACTTGAGCTCCTCTTGCAATTGCTGCAACAGAGCAGTTATAGAAAAGGAAATTCAATCATATTTGTATGTAAACTGCAGAACTGGCACGCTTTATTTTGACTATCTGCCTCCCTGCTGTTTTCCATTCATTGATAACATACTTCTATGTATTATCAGGACTGCTGCAATTGAAGATGATAGGCCTAACTCTACTACAATACAGTAATGCCATGAGATTGCTCCTTCAGCATGCTGAAATAAATGTTTCTATTACTGCCTTAACGTAAACGCGTTTGATGGAAGCTACAATGCAAGCAGAACCACAAACTCACTTTAGCAATGTTCACTGTATGGAAATATTTTCTGCTTCCTAGTGAAATACGGCTAGCCTTCCCTTTGCCAAAACTTCTGTCCTGTGTCAGAATTCTGTCCCACTGCTGATGATTCAGGGCCAGAATCACCCCCCGGGGTGACTTCTCGGTGGTTCCAGAGCCTGCCAGTCACGTAGTCACAGACTGTGATGGGCTGCTTAGCCCAGTCTTGTCCTTAGAGTTAAGGATATCTCCTCCGGAGGCTATCTCTCTCCAGGGCGGTGCGTCCTACTCTCCCTGGAAAGGAAACCCGAGGGCCTCTGCCAGGAAGGACATCTGCGTGCCACCTGCTGTAGACCATCAGGAGACTGGAGCTTCAGAGCCTCACAGGGAATACCAGTTCCCCTCTAGACTTCGTCGTTGTGACCTGTCAGTCTTGACCAGAACACCAGGAGGCATAGTGAGCATGCCCAGCGTGCTTGCCCTTCTGGCTGGTATCGAGCCAGAGTCCAAATACTGAAGAAAAGTAATGTACATACGTGTATCTATATATGTGTAGTGTGGTCTACTACACTACAAAAGATTGTTTTCCTGGCAGATTTTAAGGGGAAGAAAAAAAAGAGAGAGAGAGAGAGAGATTTTTATGCTCAGTGTCCCCATTTCTCCTACCCACATTGTCTGGAATCCTGTATTGGAACAGGGATAAGTATTTCTTATGACCGGAAAGCATTTTCCCAATGGTATCTTTAAATAAAATTCATTCTGTCTTTCAGCGTCAGTGGCCCTAACCAATTGTTTTTTCTCAGTTTCCACAAGAAGAGCGTGTGTGTATGTTGGAGGTATGTGGGGCCGTTACTAATTACTGTTCAGTTTTCCTTGCATGGTTTTCCTAGGAAAACCTTAGTTTCATCTCAGACTATAAGCCCTTCAAGCACGGAAAAGTCTTTGCATTGTGCTTTGAATGGTTCCTAGAATACTGAGAAAAGTTACAAATAAAGACTAACATTATGCAAATCAAATGAATTGTGGGAGTGCTTTCATTTTATGTAAGCAATACAAGAGTGACTGATGAGATATATATCATTAGAACAGATAAAATTAGTTGAATAGGGGATAGTGAGAATTAGAAAGGGTGTATCAGAGTGAAGAGTCAAATGACTTTCTTTTTAGAATAATGCTGAACAAATAAAAATAGATAATTTAAAGATAATAAAAGGATAAAATGCAGAAGTGATAGAAAACAAATCATAATAGTTTATTTTCAAGCTCTCTTGTGATTAATATTGCTGCTGTTTTAGTCTTGTGAAGTCTGATATGACTTGGGAACATTGCAGTTAAAGTCAAGCAAAACATTCAGTTGTCAACTGTGATGCTCTTATTATAAATTATTATTAGGATTTAAAAACTGCATAACTGAGATGAGAGGGAAGAGCCTACCAATTTGGCTTTGTGAGATTTGGAATTAGTTATCGTCTCTTGTTTGGCTGGCTCACCACTTTCATGAGCTGGTCTTCATGAACCATCAGTTTATTAGTTGGTTCAGGTCTGCAGCAAATTCTTTATTTTCTTTTTCTCTTTCTTTTCCTTTTCCTTTTTGATTCTTGTCATATGAGACTCTCAAAACATCTTCAAGCTTAGAGTGCTATATATTTTCTTGTACATGAATGATATTCACTTTAAGCTTCTTCAAGATTTAATAGGAGCTCTATATAAACCCCCAAACCTCTGTTTTTGTATAAAAAGTTTGGCAGCTCATATGGGTATCACCACACAAATCCTGAAATGTCTATATAGCACAGGAAGATTTACAGCTGTAGTCATTATTTCTGTATGTATATATTTCTTAAAATTAGATGTAATAAAGTATACACACATTTTCTGAACATTTTCGGTAACACAGGGGTGTATCTGTAATCTCAGTTTGTTCTGCACAGTACAACTGGAAATTTGCCCAAAGAGAGCAGCTCACAATTTAGCTAGTCCAGAGGTATCTTCCTGCGGAAACTGACCAGAGAATGGAGTATACTGAATTTTTTAGCTAATTGGCATCTAAAGGCCCACTTAGAAATCTCTGCTGGTTATAAAGGCAAATAGGTTGACCTCTGTTACATCAGAGAGCTAGTTGGATACATGGCTTCCTGAATGTTTATACAAAGGGGGAATGTGTTAAAGAGCCACCGATTTAAATCTACTTAGGTGTTAAGTCTATCATGTCAAATAAAAAGTCCTGCACGCCCTCTACAAGATATGTATATAAATAGAAGAATCATTTGGGAAACAACTGAAAGACAGTCACCTCTGAGATATGTTAATTTTGCCTTAATAATTCTGGCTACTAAAATTGTTGTAGTGCTATAATAGCGCTATGGGATAATACCATATTTTATCCATATTTTCTGAAGCTTTGGGGAGAGTAGTTAAAATTAGGATGCATCACACTTTAAATTTATTCTATTGAGCTTTATTTAAAAAAAATAGGAACATTTAAATGAGGTCATTTTATTCTTATCCTGCACATGCTTTCACATAGAAATACGTAAAGAATTATCCCAAGAAGAGAGCTTAGTGTTCCTCATTAGTGTTGTGAATATAATTAATAGAACTAAGCAAGTGAAATAAATTGACATTTCAATAACTGTCCAATGGACCATGGATTTACTAGTCTTTTGTTTGCAGCAATTTTGATCAAACTTGAATCTGACAAGCGTAAAAATAAATTAAATCTATAAATGGAAACAGTTATCCATTATTTTATATTCAGATGGAAAGTAGTCTTGTAATAATTGTAGTCACTTTTATATGTTGAAGTTGCCCAGACTTTCAATTTGTTATATAATTAGTGTACTTGAATACCATTCACATTATGCATTTTAAATATCAACACATGATCTTTTTCATAATTTGTGTGTGTGTGTGTGTATGTGTCTAAATTTAATATTTGCAAAAGAATATTGACATCACTGGAGGCAAAATTTCTCTAGTCACAGGGTCATTATATCGCAGTGATAGACAGTGCTGGATTGTGAGTACCTCAGCCTTGATCAGCTGGGTTCATCCTTGAGGGCAACTTAGTTCCTACGTGTACCCAAGGATGTAATCAGGAGGAGGTGGCTGGAGCAGGGCTGTAGCTGGTAACGAAGCCATGCTGACGAATGTGGGCCTATCACTTGGTGACATTGATTAAAATAAACAATATCTGTGGTGTGAGATTGATGTCTGCATGTATTGCATTTGTTCAGTTCAGGTCCATTTTCTTCATATCGAAATCTGAAATAGCAGATGATGAAATATGGAAGTTTCAGCATAAATATTGAAAAGTAACACCTTCAATATTCAGTCAAATTACACTGAAGATAGTATCAGTAAAAATAAACTGTTAAGATCGAAGCTATTTTTTGCTAAGAAATTACCTCTGTTAGGCTCCTAAAAAGCATTATTTTAAATAATTTAATTGATTTGCTTTAGGTAGGGCCATATCAATCATGAATATTTAATTGCCGAGAAGCAGAAGGGAACCATGACTTCCCTTTGTAAACTCCCAAGGATGCTGTCACATGCTTCAGAATGGCTGCTTGGGGGAGGACAGTTCACTAACAGAAGTAGTGGGTTAGCAATCTGGTTTTGTAATATTTATTACTACATACTATTTTTTTTTTCAAAACTGAAATTCAAAATGTGGACCATAAGAGCACCAGGGACAAGATTGTCACACACCATATGTTTTTCATTTCTCCCTCCTTAATGTTAAATAAAATAAAATAGAGGAGGAAGAAAACATGAAAAGTTTGAGAAAAATGATTACATGATTAGATTATATAACTGCCCCAAAACAAATGACAGATTAGTACTACAGTTGTGCTAAATGTTTGGCTGTATAGTGCTTATGCTACTGGTGAGCATTCATTCTCAGGGGGAGACTGATTTCACTGGGCAGACAAGTATAATTGCTCATCAGCATTGATAAAGGTTTTGCAGTTTGCCAAAGTGATTAGATTACAGTAAGATTCTGCAGCTACCTCTGTGACTTGCAGTATGCCAGTCTCGTATCTTAAATCAGTGGTGTCTAAAATATCTGGGAAGTACACAGTGGTGACTCAGGAGTGGCAGTCATATCTAGTTCATTATTTGTGTGTTTGCTACGTGAGATGCCAGCTGTGTAAAACTCCCTTCCACTTCTTAGAATGGAGACTATTTCAGCTGATTTTCACTTACTTCTCTGAGAATCCAGCAGATGAGCTAATGTTTGAGGAGATCACTGGATATTCTTCTTTTAAGCTCTTGTCTGAATAGAGCATTTAGGCAAGCTGAAACTATGCTCATCAAATAACACAGTATCTGCATTTCCAAGGAAGTGAGGAGAATGAATGTAATTTGGTACTATCACAGAAGTATGTTGATCAGTAATGTACTAGCATTTCTAGGGCAATAGTACAAAGTTCTCCATATATTTGGGAACAGGACAACTAAAATAGACCCTTTGCTTCATCAAAATCTGTTTCCTGCTGTTATAGGCATCAACATCATATACTTAAAAAAAAATCTCAAGCTTAATCTTGTAAATAGTCTATTTTGTGCTTACTACTCACATTTAGGGGCTCTTTGTGAATGATTATAGCTTTTGTCTAATTCCAGTCTAAGTTTATTCATGGTAACTTTATGGCCACTGGTCTTGTGTCAACATTTTCTGCCCTCAAATTATTTAAAGAGAGCAATATGCACCTCTTTCGACTTTTCATTCTACTTTTGCCCCTAAGCATATATAGAGAAGTATCAGATAGTCTTTGCCTTGTCAGATAAGGCAAACACTAGCTTGTCAACACTATGTTAGCCACATTTGTAAACTGGAGTGTGAATTATGGTCTCACTGTTACATCTTCTCATCACATGTTTTGAATTCAATCAAAATGCATGACGGGATCAGGGTACGGTACTGCAGAGATACTGGCTGGTCTCTGCTGCAAGTGGGTTACACGCGTTTCTCCCCCAGCTTTGTCACTGTGATGCCTTACGGTCACCCTAACTGACAGTTATGCCACATTTTATTCTTCTGTTTTATGCTTTTGGGATGTATATTCATCCTGTGTAGGTGTAAAGGTATGAATTTCAGTTCTTTGAAGTGTTTTGTGGGATAAGACTGTGAACATATGTGATTTACAAACAGTAAGTTTGTGCAACTTTCAGTTGCAAAGTAAAGCATAGTGCAAACAACTTGAGTGTTACTGATGAATTTTCAAAAAAATAAGCAATATTTATAATTTGTATAATATTATTAAAGACAGCTTTTTACAGCATGATATTAAGCATGATATTTTACAGCATGATATTAAGAATTTTACTACTGAAAAATCCTCAAAAGTAGATCTATAATATTTTTGCTTTTTTGAGAGTGTCTGTTAAGAATAAGCTAAGGAACAAAATTGTATGAATTTGTGATAGGCTTTTATTTTTATGTAGATTAAGGTATTTTATGCTGTGCTGGATTTAGCCTCCGTCACAAATATATATAGTTCTTTCTTTTGCCACCAGTGTTTCTGGAAAATGTTTTGAATACTCATCTACAGAAGCTGCAGACATGCTGATATAGTTAAAACTGTAGCTGTCCAGTTAGAGCTAAATTCCCAGTCAGCCTTATGGCTAGCTTGGTTTAGTAAAGGGCATGCTTATATTGAGATTTTATTTCTTGATTTCATGTGCAAATGAAGGAATGCCACATGGGAGTTTTATTTTGCACTGAGCGTCCTATATGTAGGTAAAATAGATTTTCCTTAAGTTATTTTCGCTGTTCACACTGTTCACCTGACTTTCCCTGGCCAGTGATATTTACCTTCCAGTGTTTGACGGTTATCTGTGAGGCTCTTAAGTCTCTGGAACCAAGACACTGAAACCACCTGACACAGGACAGTATAGCATTCATCTTCTTGCAGGTGCTTAGTTCAGTGATTTTCAGCTCTTAAAAAATTTAAAAATCTCTTAGAATTTCTGGTGGAGGTGTATATCCTGGAACAGTGCTTCTGGCCTACTGAAGTAGGCTTGAGTTTCATAGCCACCTTTCGCAGACTCCCTAAAATAGGCTGCGGACATGCACGCCTCTCCCTCACCCCATCTATTCCCCCTTACACATCCCTGCCCCAGCTAAGCCCCAGGGTTCAACAGACTACTCTTCTGTCCCCTCTGTATCTTAAAAAAGTTATCTGTTATTTGTCAGATCCAAGGCCTGGCTGCAAGAGGAACCTGCTGCGGGAAGGGCCCTACTCCTCTGGGGACTTGCCTCATTTGCACCCCTGCTGCTATCTTTCTTCGTCTCTGCCTACCCCATCTGGCCCTCCAAAAGTTTCCCTCTCCTGACATGCACAGTTGTTTTGAGAGAGGGGAACTCTTTCCCTCCTTACAGAGACTCCAAAAGGAGTCAGTGTGCAGTGGCCAGGACAACAAAAACAGCATTTTTTCCCCCTTGCTATCCAGCTGTACACTTTTAATGGTACACATGTGCAAAACTGAAAACAAACAAATGGTTCCTGTGTCTATTGTGGGGACCTATCAAATGTAGAGTAGTAGTTTGTTTGATGCAATACAGCAGGGGCAGTCAGCAGAAGGAGGATTGACATGATCTAAGTGACAAATTAGGAGAATAATTTTTGTAGCAGCATTCTGAGTAGGTATGAGTGGAACAAGATTGCATTTGCTAAGGGCAGAGAAATTGATGTTGCAGCAAATGAGACATGAGGTGCTGAGTGTGCAGTTGGGAGTTTTCAGTGTGTGGATTTCCAGAGATAATAGAAATAAGAGAAAAAATCCTTAAAGGAGGGAGAAGACATCTGAAGATGGGAAAAAAACCAAACTTACTCCTACTCTGCGGTGAAGGAGATAACATAGTGGACGTGTTTGGTATAAAACCATAAGCTGGAGCAAACAAACAGAGCAGAGCAAAAGGTTAATCAGAGAAGCAATAGTGTTCGGAAAAGATCAAGGCTAATGAACTCCTTTTCTGGGGAAGTGATGGATTTGGAGAACTGAGATGGATTGTTGAAATGACAAATACATGTGAAGGGAGAAGATGATTCATTAATTTAGAAATAAAGTTTACAGGGACGTAAGAAGAAGAACATGTAAATACAAGCTGTAAATACAAGTACAGAAAACACTAGGGAACTGACAGTGGAGGCACAAATGTATATTCATGTCAGAAGTGGAGGGGGGAAAGAGAAAAGCCAATGTTTGCTCTGCCCTTCTGAAAGGCAGATTCAACAGAGGCATGGGTAGGTTTGGAAGAGGAGAAGCTCGAGCAGAGCTTCACCATAGTCTGTTTCAGGAGAGAAGCCTCTATAAGTAAAGGCAAGTGAAGAGATTGCATGAAGCAGAAAGATCTGGGTCTCTGAGACAGGAAAGAATTTGGAAAGAATGAGACATAAGGAGGCTTTGGATGCCAACTAACATAATTGCAATAAAGAGAGAGTATCTTAAGAGAGACTTAAGGAATGAGGAATCTGTTGAAGGAAAGAAGGAAGACAGTTTTGGAGCAGCTGTTAGCAGAGTTGGAGGATGGAAGATCTAGCTGTGCCCTGAAAGAAGATTAAAAGAAGGGATCTGGATGAAGTGGGCTAGAAAAAGTGATGGGAACTGTGGACATGTGAAGGTAATTTGTGGACAAATAGGACAAGTGGAGAGAAGGAGAGTATAAGGGAGAAAGTGAGCACAGATGCAGTGGAGCATGATGTGTGCTATTGGTGAGTGGTTATATTTTCTGAAAACTTTAGATGTTTAGGTGTTTACAGAAAGCAGTGATATCTCATCAAATTTTCATACATGACTGACCATAATAATGTAAGATGTGAAAAACATGCAAGTTAAGAGCTGTGCATTGATTGGTTCTAATTATGTCAACCTTTTCCACTGCCCTATGAAATCTCTTGAAATGCTTTAAGAATTGCCTTTATTTTAAGCCCTGGAAATAATTTGATTTTTTTTTGCTAAAGATGATAGATAATACTTCAAAGCAATTTGGACAAATTCATTAAGGAGTTAAATCCTTTTGGATTAATTTTCCAAGAACTGAAATTATTGGATAGCATTTGCTTCATTTTAAGCAAACCTAATCGTATTATTGCTGGCTGCGTAGTTGCATTTCTACATAAGGTCTACCTATAAGGTTTACCTTTTTCTATGCTCATTCATGATACCTTTGCAAAAGCCTGCAAGAGCCCTATATGTGAAAAAGTAACATGTTTGTGTGTCAAAATGTTTATGAATGCTGCCATATTTCAATTTTCCATTTTCATCCATTCGTTTTTAGTATCTATCCTGAGAAATGTGTGGTAATCAAGGTATGGAGGAGAATAAGCTGGAAGATTCTCCCCCCTTCATAATCTTTGTTAGCAATGCAAATAGAATAATTCAGATCAACAGGAATGCAGGCATATAAATAGAATCGGTATAATCTGATGCCTCGCTCATCTCTGACAGAGACTCACATGGGCTCTCAGGCTAGTTCCTAGGCCTACGGGTGGCGTGGCAGAGACACTTGGCTGTATCCTTGTAAGATACTGCTTCATCCACGTGAGAAGTCAGAAGGGAAGGTTTAGATGAGAAGAAGATGTTAGACACAGGAATAAAATATAATTTCTGTGTTAATAATTAGACTGAAGACTCAGTAACATATGAAACCAAAAAGATTGAACACAAATGAGATGTGACCAACTCCATTTCTTTAGCCGTCAGAAAATTAGAAAATATATATTTAACACTGTAATCATTTCTAAATGACAGTCAAGGTTATACTTAGCAAACTTTAAAAACAAAAAAATTATTATAAATAGTCATATTTCAATACACTTGGACATTCTCTATGAAGAGTACAGCCTTAATAGTTAGAGTCAGTGGTTTGTAAACTGTTTGATTTCTACTTCTCAGTGCTTTGTGATTTGACAGGTCTGTCTTACGAGATGTGTATTATTAAATGATAATCATATATCAGAATCAGAGTAGGTAGCTATTGCCATTGTGAAATGATGTGTTTTACTGCTTACGGTGGTGAGCACTTCAAGTAATAAATTACATTGTAATACATAATATGCAGGGATTAAATTAATGATGTAAATCACTAACTAAACAGTGATAAATAGAAAAGAAAGTGGTACGTAAGGAAAGTGAGCCTAAAAGAGCCATAATACTTCTTCTCTCACAGGTGTGCTGAGTCCCAGTCCCAATGGATTCTATTGTTAGGAATGATTACAACAGAACTTGTTCAGACAAAACGGGATTTTTGTTCTATTGAATATCACAATATTACAAGGATGAGTTGTCTAATTTTATAATTAGAATGGTAAGATTGAAAGGGACCTCTGGAGATCATCTAGTCCAACCCTCAGCTTAGCCCATATGGGGATTGAACCTGTGTCCTTGGCATTAGCAGCATCATGCTCTAACCAGCTGAGCAAAACCTAACTCCCAAAATGCTGCTATTTTGGAAATCACAGACCTAGTGTTTTCCAGAAATTTTTCAATGCATGTGGAGCTTACACTTACAAGGATCTATTGATATAGCACTTAATGATGTACCTTCTACAATATTTGTATCCAGTACAGGCTTGCAACAAGGGCAGGAAAGCTCAAAACTGTGAGATTTAATCGATATATTAATCAGATTCTGCAAGAGGGATAGAATTTTAGCTTTGTTAAGTTTGACAGGTTTCTTTGATCCTTATCACCTTTGTAACCTACATTATACCTTCCCATGGCAAAGCTCTGCGTTCACTGCCATGCTATTTGTTTTCCCCACTTTTTACTAACTCTTTTAGATAGCTGCCAACATTTACAGGGTAGTATTTAGGACTTGGGCATTTTCCTCGTCTTCATTTGCAAGGGAAAGAGAGAGGGTGCTAAGGTGCTAAGAAGGGAAGAAGAGTACCTACCTATCATAGAATCACAGAATGGTTGAGGTTGGAAGGGGCATCTGGAGATCATCTAGCCCAACCCACTTGCTAAAGCAGGGTCACCTAGAGTATGTTGCACAGGACCACGTCCAGATGGCTTTTAAATATCTCCAAGGGTGGTTTATTGGTCAGTCACAGCTGAAGGATATAGAAAGAATTTTTTTCTTCTTTATTTGTTACCTTGAAGTCTTTAGTCCAAAACTGCAATATGATCAGCACAGAGATCTACTGTAAATACATGATCTGAAATTAGATATGTGGAAATAAGAAGTCATATATTTTAACCAATCTTTCAGAAATATACATTGTTATCGAAATATAATAAAGTAAAAGAATAGTAGCTATAAAGGAATACAACTATAGATTTTCTGTCTGATAAAAACAATCCCTCAAAGTTGGTGAGTTGTACGCTGGTGCTATTTCTTACTTATTGTTATTATTCATTCCTTCCTACACTTCTTAAATGTCTTTCACCAGAATAGTGCTGGATATAAAAGTAAACAAATTTCTTTTGTGATAAAAATCATTTTTGAACTCTTTATCTAAAAAGTTGTAATTTAATTAAATTATAATAGCTTTGATAACAGACTCCTTTATTGGGGTGCATTTTCTAGTAGAAATTTTTTTTCCCAGATCTAAAGAACTGCACATAAATATGTTGCAAGAATCTTACAGGCTAGTTTTAGGAATTGTTGGTATTCCATCCCACCTATGTGCAATTTTTTTTCTGAAATTAACAATGTATTTGACTCTTTGTATTCAGAGTTCTAGCACTTCTGCTCTGCAATGTATTCATTCTGAGGGGCATCCAAAAGACAAATCCGAAGCTAAATTTCTTGCACTTCCCTGCCTGAATGTCACTAAGAAAAGGTATTTGCCCTTTTTGAATAAAATAAGAGATGTGATTTAGTAAGTTCAGTGCAGAAACACCTGCAAAATCTGAATTATGGGCAAAGTAGGTTAGCAGAGCTGGCTGATATTTTCTTCACTTGCCATTACATAGCTTACCCATTTATTGACAAAGTATTTACTGATTTTTTTTTCCTTTGGATTTTTTACAAAGCTATTACTTTCTTAGCAATTTCCTCATGTGAGTTCACAGTGATCTCAGCTATTTTTTGAACTGTTTTGAAAATTCACGTAAGCATACCTATTAGTGGATGTGACTTGTAAAGTATCATTCAATATCATAGCCATTTCACTTATATACATTGTTTTATTTTGTATTAATTAATAATACTGTGGAGAGTCTTGCCCATGAATGCAAAGGAACCAATCATTTGTGGATAACAACAAGGTTAGGTTAAAGCTTAAGTAGCTACAAGTTGCTTATAATCATCTTTCATATTATATTTCCTTTCTGATCCAATGAATATTCACCAAGAGAATGATAATTTTAACAAAGTGATTTGTAGCTAGATGTTAGCCAAATTACTTTAACTCCAGGGACTGAGTGCAAGTGACATACAAGGGCAACACTAATATATTCGGTATGAAGTTGGCAATCTGAATAAATATAAAAAGTAGTAGTATGCCTGAATGTATTCTTAATCATAAGTATCATGATATTGGATTGAAATTTTGATGCATTTGGATGAAATTTTCATATGAACAAATGCTTCAATGATCTTAATAACGCTGCCTAATGAAACTGCCATATACTATGAAAATCTTGCCAAGACATTTAGAAATGCAATTAACTAAAAAAAGGTGAAATGAAAGAAGTTATTTTCACAGTAAAATAGTATAGTTGTTTTATTCAGATTTCATTCTTAAAGGCATTGGTGGTGGCTGGTTGCCTTAAAGATGTTTTATTGTGATATTTTGTTGGCTGACAATAAAGCATCTGCATTATATTTAAAATGATAGTGAAGGAATAATTCCCCTGCTTATCACTAACTAGGAAGTCTGTGGTTTCAAATGCTGTAACATATTGCTGTATTCCTGTTCAGTTGCCAAAATTAATCAAGCATCATTTGCTTGTCTGTGGATTGTTCAGGTAGATCCCCAGGAGGTCTAAAAAACTGTTTTCTTGAGAAAAGGCAGCAATTAAGAGTATCTTTATTTCCCTTCAAAGTCTGTTTCAGTATTGTATCATTTGTTTTAGTCAAAGTGTATCTTGAAAATCAACTTTTGGTTTCTGAATGCAAAGGAAAACATTCTGGTGGGGAGGGGGGAAGAAAAGACGGTAGCTTACTCTTTAAAATTCACTTGTTGGTTAAACCTTCCTGAAGCTAAAGCTTGAGCTGTGTTTGAAGACAATTGGTTATAGTTCAATAGTTATTTGCAGGTTTTTTTCTTCTAGTCCTAAGGATTTCAAATGAGAATTGCAGGCTTGGTCTTGGTCTAGCCAGTGGAAATTTTCGCTACCATTTATTGCTATGGAAATTAAATTGAGTACTGTAGCGTGTATTGCATTAGCTTGATGTATCCTGGAAAGAAGACCATATTGTTTTGATTTTCTGTTGAAGTGAGCAAAGTTGACCTTGGCTTTTAGTCTTAATTGTAGAAACCTGGTTATTTGGAGCTGAAGAGACAAAATTCACATGGGTAATGAGCCTGTGTAATTTCATATTTTTTGAGTTTTGTTTCTTAAAGAGCGGCTAATTTCTCAGAAATAAAGATTACTGCTTCTTTGCCATTTTCAGTCTTCTTTGATCCTCTTTTAATTAAAAAACAAATGACTTTTTCATTTTTCTGTGTATCATTGCCAGTTAGATTTTTCCATGCATTTCTATAATCTTGTATTGTGTTGAACATCTTTTCAAATTGCAAATTCAATTTCAAATTGAAATATTTTAAATATTTCAAAGTTCTGGGTTTTGCGTGTGTCTATTTCTAGCATTTCTTTTTGTTCCACATTCTACCTAGCAGAATCCCATTGTACCTCAAAATGAGAAACAGGCTGATTTGGACAGAAGTTCACATCTCCAGTAGCATCTCCAGAACAGAGAAAAGAATCAGAAGAGAGAAAAAAATCAGACAGTTGCTGGTACGTGGCAAATAGGCATTCTCCAATGTGAAACTAAGGAAATAAAAATTACGTGGCTAAATAATGTATTTTCATCAGAAGTGCTGTAATAAACCATGGTTTAAAAGGACAGTTTTTAAGTGATTCAAGCAAGGTTAGATAGTATGACTTCTCTTGAGAGATCATTTTGCTTTTAACATCTTTGAGAGTTTAAGAGGTCAGTATTCTTACATGCTCAATGCCTTTGCTAAGTGCAGTCGTTTAACAAGGATTCTTCCTGGAAATCACACACCCATTTTCAGTTACAATTAATTTTTGTGAAGCTCTTGCTAAATAGCTTGGTACCAAATCTAACCAAATAGTTTGGAGTCTCAAAGAGGATGACATGGGACATAGCAGACCAAGACATCAGGAAGGAATCACCGTCGAGTAATGTTGCTGGGATATGATATTCAGTAGATACTAGTGGCAGGATTAAAATAAGAACAAAAACCTTTGTCCTACTGTTTTTATTTCAGAAAATATAAAATACTTTGGCCTATTCTATGCATATGAGCTTTGTTTTGATGCAGAGAAGATACAACTCCTGCTAATAGTTCTCTTTATTTTTTGCCCATCTTTGCAGATGGTAAATACATACAGATAATAGATTATCTAGATTAGATTAGAGATCGTTTTCTACTTGAGCATTGTTTTCTACCTACATTCTAGCTTTTTCTTAACGTATCTCAACAGCAGGGTGGGTGGGTGGGTGGTGTTTAGGTACTCTAACTTTATGTTTGTTTTGAGGGATCACACAGGATATTCCCAGAAAAGAAGGCTTGCAGGAGAGAAACATTCCTGCTGTGTTTTGTGCAAGGGGAATGGGGCAGAACAGGGAATTTATTCTTAAATGCGCAGCTCATCCCTCAGCCCTAGTATTCTGAGGGCCCATTCATGTGGTTTTATTTTAGCACTTTATTGGAGCAGAGCCAGAGTTATCAGCATATGCTTGCACAGTTGAATCCATAGTGAATAATGTGCAAGTCCATATTACAGAGAGAATTACTATGATAACTAAGTGAGATTATCTACAAATAGTGGTTAACTGCACAGATCTCTGAAATTCCCATTTCAATCGAGCCTACTATTATAGTGACCCTAATTTTTACCATATAATATTATTTCAAGATTTTAATGCTGTAGTTACTTTGTTTCTTTATGTATTTAAGTATTGCTTGAAATTCTCTATTTTACTGAAGCTTGAAAAGTGTAAGTATCTTAATCTGATTTTTCAGCTGTCAAAAATCCAATATGCAGTTATATATGTAAACAACATGTTTCCACAATATGACTTTGTGTATGATATTTGTCAAGTATGTTTATTCATTACCCCTACAGGATTTGCATTTTAACAAATATTATTCAGCTCGTGATAATCTTTTTAGAACTGTACTCATTGCCTTATGTAATCTGTTAAATCACCTGTAGCCACACTGGCCATTTATTGTTACAGTAAATAGTGTAAGAATACTCTCACTCTTCCAGTTAAGGGCAGAGAAAACTCTCGGTCCACATCTCTAAGAAGTTATGTAGAACAAGAATTGCCCTTTCTTATATGTGCATAGAAAAAAAAGCAACCTGAAATGAACTATTTTGGAAGGGTGAAAGCAAGACTCTAAAGACTTCCTTGTATTAATTACAGGGAAGAAAAAACTGCATAACCACTTCCCAACTGTGGCCTGCAATCAGAGCCCTTTTAAGCTTTAATGAAGCAGAGTACTTGAAAATAGCAGGAACATAGCTGGGTGAGCGAGTGGGTTGGTGATCTGGGACGGAGTGTTGTTAAGCTCTACAAAAATGATGATGAACAAAGAGGCATTGATGCAGGAGGCTATCAGGACCCGTTCCTTCCCCTGCTGTTACCATAATTATTATGCCTCATGACAGCCAAATAGGAAACTACACGTGGTATATAGCAGGGCCTGTTTTTAGTAAAGTTGCTAAATTTTAACTTCCCTCGCTAACTGAAGTAAACCAAACCTCAAATTTACTTAAACTGTTTTATCCACAGGCTGTGTTTGTCTGAGTGCAATCAGGTGATTACAAGCAATTGAGTTAAAGCAATTAAAAATTTACCATCCCTCAACTGAAGTTGCTGCTCTTATATTGTAATTAAAAAAAAACTCTAATATTTTATTTCACCTTGCAGTGGACTGGCTTCATGAGCACAGTTAATTACTGACTTTCAACTAAAGATGGTAGATTCTGCCTGAAGGTTGGTGACTTCTTAAACTGTCATGGTTGTAACTGTTCAGTTATAGCTGTCCAGCCATACCATAATTTTTGCAAAACAAAACAATTTATTTCCTTCCTTCTGTCCCATAGTTTATTGAATCTCAGTCTCTTGCCCATTGACAACCAAGATCTTACAGCTCTTAGCAAGTTGCTGCCCATCATCTAGCACAGGTGGCAAAACGTCAGAAGCTTCCTCTTTCCTGCTCATAGCAGTGATTTTCTTTCTTGCCCTGATCTGCTCCTCTAGTTTTTGGCATAATCTTACCAGCTGGCCGAGGTAATTGTTTTACTCAAAACCCAGAAGCCTTCATTTATTTGCTATCCTCAAGAGATGTCTGTTTCTGCTACGTGGAGCAGAATCAAGAACATGCATGTGAATGAAGTAGAGCTACGTTAAGCCGGTTTAAACACATCTACCTTTGGGAATTTGCATTTGTTTAATTAAACTAATTAAAAATTTATTTTAGTTAAATTGGAGCCTCTTTGTCAATGCCAATCAGGCATTTGCAGCGCTTCAGTGCTACACATATGAATGAAGACAAAGGCATTCTGGGTTAGTGGGTGGCAATGCTGCCTGAAGAGTGACAGCCGACACCCGTCAGGAGTGAAGGGAGCTGAGGTGATGGCTGGGCAGGCAGAGTAGCTGCCCACTGGCTGCAGCTCTGGAGAGCCAGCAGGGCTGAGGTGGTGTTTGGGGCCAAGAGCCCAGATGCAGTGATGGGGCAGCTAGGAGGGCAAGCTGGGAAGTCAAACCCTGGGTCAAGAACGGCAAGGTACGTGGTCAGGCATGGGGAATGCTGCAGTGTAGCTCAGGCAGGGCTTAAGGCTGAGCTTAAAATGCAGCTCCCAAGCAAAGCCGGGGGGGTGTCCAAGGAGTCTTCAGGCAGCTCTTTCTCACGCAGCTTTTTTTTTTTTTTTTTTTTTTTTCCCCAGCAGTCTGATCCAAGGACACTCAGTTGTGACATACTAGGGCTTGGCTTGAGCACAGGGAGCCAAAAGCTCTGGAGAGGGAAGGGAAAGTGCTTTGCACTCTGATTAAAAACGCCATGGACAAAAGTATTTATTCCAAACTCTCGGAATTTTTTAAAATCTTTTTTGCTGCATCTGAAACCAAGTCACCAAGTCAACCAAACCACCCTAAAAACTTAGCAAATACTTAATGTAGTGTAGTTGAGCACTCTCTGTCTTTTAAAATTCATGATGAGAAAATAATATAACAACTAAGCCCTCTTCTGCTTTTTGTAGAAATGCACTTACCTTTTTCTTCCTCTGCTTGCTATACATGAAAACTGGAAGACTGATCCTCCTATTTGATTTTCAAATTTTTAGTTGATTAAGTTTGTACATGATACATTTTTCCTGACTGAGCACTGTCTGTATTTCTTCACTTCCCATCTGTGTTTTTTTTTTTTTTTTTTTTTTTTCTCATTTGTATGGCATGTTACCTCAACCTTTAATAATGCATATGAAAGAATGACAACCAGAACTGACCAGCTTGCACAATCCCATATCATGACAGGGTAGGTGGAAACCTCTACCATTCTTTTATTGTTTTCTTTATTAACAAATTTTTCATCTAGAGTGGTTTTGAAATGGCTTGAATATCTGTATAGAATTAGACACAACAAAAACGCTGAAAGGTAGGCCTATTTTATGTGTTCTTACTGGACAGATAATCCTGACTTGTCTGGAAGAGACAATTTTAGTACAATAACCATGATTTCTCTCTCCTTCCTCTACCTCCCATCTCATAGAAGAAAGTGGGAGGAGAAAGACAGTAAATTATTATGGCCTTGTCCTGCAAGAAAATATAAAGAACAAGAAGGAGCAGAAATTCCCCAACATTAAAAGAAGAAAAAAAGAAGCCATCTGCCTGTAAAGCATTCCAAAATGGTATTACAGTATATCCTGAAGGAAAAGCAGATGATATCTCCGGAAAATTGGAGAAATATTAATTAATTATCTCATCCTTGTCTTTGTCGTTGGATGCCTGTACTCACAGACCTTGCCAATTCACAAATAAGAGGTCAAGTGATACAAGCCCCTACAACTTACATGTAACAGGATCCTTCAGATAGGTATCACTTGCTAGGCTCCAATTTTTTCTGTGTGCCTAATGACTTTGAATCCAGTCTGAGCTAACTGAAGAAGGAGACCTTAACCCACGAAATATTGGGGCCCTAAGCTGTCTTGAGTTGGATATTCAGTACCACTGCTCATAGTATAAAATTTCATTTGAACTATGCTAGCACTTTTAAGAGCAAGTATGGTTATAAACTGATGAGTTGAGTTTAGGGCTGCATTTCCACACGTGACAAAAAAACATTAAATACACAGTATACACTAGTGGTTATGTAGCTAATTTTCTTTCCGAAGTTTATGTTTCTTTTAGGGCTCCCTGTACTGAAATGGAGAAGTAGTTTTCAATTTCATTCTTACGTTTTCTGCTCTACTACATGAATGACAAAATTGAGATTCAGCAGTTATGGAGGAGACTGCATCTGTCTCGTTATGATATTTACAGTCTAAAATTTTTTCTGGAAGATTCGTGATACCTCACTGAACTGCTGCCAGCAATCTGAAACTCATTTATTCAAGAATTAACTTGGTACTAAAAATGCTAGTTTATACAAGTTTTCTTTTTTTTTTCCTCTCTCTCCACCTTATCTCCAAAAGCAATCTGATGATATCATGAATATTTTAAGGAAAAAAATGGCATTCAGATTATGGTTATAATCTGTTATTGTAGTTTACAAAATTGCTCTGTTAATGCATAGCCTTTAGATATTGTAAAGCCTGTCTTGTGTGAATGCTGCTGTATATACCGTTAAATGTAGTCTATATGTTCTATACTTATTTATGAGACTAGGTTGGGATTTTCTGTAGGCAGGAAATATTTTGTAGTTTTAGGAGCATAGGCCCAACTCTGCTGCCTTT
Source organism: Rhea pennata (assembly GCF_028389875.1). NCBI lineage: Eukaryota > Metazoa > Chordata > Aves > Rheiformes > Rheidae > Rhea > Rhea pennata. The sequence goes on from NC_084663.1 coordinate 30,281,647, forward strand.
TGGAGAGGCTGTACCACAGCCCATCTTGTCAAAGTTAAGAGTATATTTAACAGAACAAATGTGATCTGAGATTTGCTAACCCAGATTGTTTTAGAAATTTATTTACTAGCCACTGCAATCTTTGAGGTTTTTCACCCAGAAGTGATTTGGTTGCAGGCATTCTAATGCTTGCACAGGTAATGTATAAACTAATACTCAGTGGAGTGAACTGTATAAATCATTGTAATTTCCTCTCTTAATTGAAGACTTTAATGTACTATACAGAGGTCTTTTCATTATTCCACATACTTTCTTTAGGAAAGAAAAGTATGAAAAAGAAAGTTAAAAGAAAACGTGTTGTTCAAGCTACAGAATGTATTTGTCTGGACTAATGGAAGCGTGGAGGTAGCAGGCGTGGTGTTCCCTGCTGCAGCGTTTGGTCTGGAGCGAAGGCAAGTGGCGAGACCGGTGCGTGCACCCTCCTCACCCGTCTCAGTGAACTGGGATGTCTCCCTGCGGGCCAGCCGCGCTGCTCCCTGCATTCAAGGAGTTAACACTGCCTAATCCTAGCAAAGGCAATCTTGCGAAAGACTAGAGGAAGAGCAGCTTGCTTTCCCTTTTCTTTTTCATTTCCTTTTTTTTTTTTTTTTTTTTTTTTTTTTCCTCCTTCTTCTCGGGAGCTGATAAACAGCCTGGAATTTAACGGAGCTCCAGTCTGTGCCTATATGATGTATTTATGTCACGAACATCCCTTTCCTGCTGAGCGGTCCTTTTGCGTTGCTAGTTGTTTTGCTGCTGCTGACTCATCTTGCCAGCTTGAACTGATCGCAACTTCATTTAAAGCAGGAAAATGTCTTTTCTTTCCAATGTGACAAGTATTTTCTTAAATAAAGTTTTGATTATGTTCCAGTTATACATTTTTAAAGACTAGTACCCTCACTTACTGTCTAGATAGTGGACTTGAATAGCAGAGCTGAGTGCACAGATAGTTTCTGATCAAACACTTTAAATATGAATGTTAGCATTGCCAGTTTGTGCTGTGAACATACAGAGAGTTATGGCAAGTGCTATGGGGTGGTATTGTTATTGCTCAGTTAAAAAGAGAGATGTAGCCTCATCCTCAAATTTCTGAATCATGCAATCCTTTAAGCAAAACTGGTAGCTGCCTTTTTGTACTCTATGCAGTTTCTTTCAGAGTACTAAGGTTTTACTTGTGTGATAAGACTCCAGCAGCCCTACTACTATATCATTTACTAAACATGTTGCCAGCTTGAGTTTTAAGGGACTGTGTTAGTAACTGTTAGTATCTGTTTCTGTAGCGATGCATCATTTGGAGCCTATATGCAAAAGCTATCTGCAGATTTGGAGCGTGAAGCGTGCAGTTAGTATCTCAAAACACTACACCATACACCTTAAATCTCTTCTAGTATGTATTTCATATACAACAAATACCTATTGGGAATGAACGTTATTGAGGGAATCCAAGTGAAAAGGCCAGATTGTTTTGAACAGCTTTTAAGTTTGTGATGCAGCAGGCACCAAAGTCTGAAAGATCTCTGTGATTTTCCACCGTCTTCTCTCTTGATATTCATCTCTTCATAACTCCAGGAATTTACAGTGTTGTTCTTGTTTTCTTAAGCTAAGGGAGGAAAAGTGTGCCTCTTAACCTGGCTGCATTAAATCTTCTGTTTCAAACCTCTTTTGGATATGTACTTCTCATGAAAATATATTATCTTAATTTTACAATGCCAAAGGCAATGTTGCCAAGTTTGAATTAACTGAGTTAATCTTTCTGTGCTTCTTATTGATATTCTGTGTCAACAAATTCCGATGCATGTAGTGTCAACACATTTCAAAATTTCTGTCAGAACTGTCCAAAACGTAAAGAATAATATGTGAACTGTATATTTAAAAGATTCAGTAGTATATTTAGTACAAAATTTAAAAAGTTTTGTTAATCCTGCAATATATATTGCATTTCTTTTACCAAGATTTCATGCTGCTTATGCTGCCAACTTTTCAATTACTAAAAGAATAAAAAGCTGCTTTCTTCCATATTAGTTTCTGACACAAGCTTGTGTCATCACTCCTTCTATTAGGCATTTTTTTCTTGCCAACCTTCTGACAGTTTTGTGTATTCTGTGAGAAGACAATTTTTTTCCCTAAAAATATTCAGAAAAAGAAAAACATAAATAAAAAAAATGAATTGACTAATTAAAAGAGACTGGCAAAAACATTTTGCCATTTAGTAAAATTACAGAATTCACCTTGACCTGTCATGGATTCATTCTGAAAAGATAGAGAAGCTGCAAAACTGATAGCTCTCTTATTTGAACTTTTCCTCACGGAAGGAGGGAAGCAGGTGAGGAATCATCAATCTGTGTGAAAAGCGTCTGTAAAGCTTAATTCACCCTTTTCCCTTTCCTTCATGCTTTTTCTGCCTGTCTCTCCCTTTTATAGCAAATACCTTAGCTGCCTATCTTTTACTTGGAGAAAAAGGTGACAGGGACCTGCCACTGGAAACTGCCACACGGGACTGGGTTTGACAAGCTGGATGGGGCGAGGTGTGGGTTTGCTGTTGCCTGAGACTGGTAACTTCATTTTGGGTGGAATAGCCGGGGCACATTGTAGCTGGGGAAGGGAAGCAGAGCTGGGGAGCTGGGAAGCAAGCGTGAGCCTACTTGTACAGCTGAGGACGGGAAGGGATGGCAAGCTGGGCTTCAGATCTCACAAAGAAGGGGAACGCTATCTAAGAAGCTTTATAAACTGCCCTTATGGGGAAGGAAAGTCATCTGTGAGGATATGTGTTTTCCTCTACCATGCTGTTCACTGTTGTAGCTGCTTTGGATTGATTTCATTTTCCCTTTTTATTTTTTTAAACATGTATCATCAGGAGGGAGCAGGTCTGTTGCAGCTCAGAATCCTACAGATCTCATGGCAAATAACGAGCACAGGACACTATTTTACTCTTGACAAACTCTTAAAAGCTCTTTTATGTCTGCTCAAGTGGTCCCAGTCTCTTAAAGCAATATCCTCACTTAGTTTTTGTGCGGAGTTCTCTCTGATATCTGTGAAAGCCTGCAAGAAGTAGAGGGTAATGCAATTAGTATCAAATGCAGCATAATACTTGAAGATGTTCTGACATATTAAATCAGCCTTTGACAAAGAGTATCATGTGGAAAAATATTCCATATTAAGTTTCTCATTTCTGTTCTTTGCCAAAACCTCCCAGTCGGCTCATAGCCCCTACTACTACAAGGATTTCTGTCACAGTGGCCAATCTAGGGTAAATTCAGCCTGGCTTTATCTGCAAGGTGCACATCTGCAGTTAGTCATGGGTATTTTTCCCCGAATGCTATCTAAGCTAAAGGCTGAAGTTGTGAAGAAAAAAAAGTTAGATTCTTTTCTTTTCAGTGTAAAAGTATTTAGATTCTGCCTTGTCCATTTGTCTTATTGCTCTTCTTTTTTTTTTAGCTTATACTAAAATCTTTGCAAATTGCTGTTGGTATAAAATATGTAAGTAATTTTCGGTTTTGTGTTTTGATTGTGTTAGATTTTTTTTCTATATTCTGTTACTACAAATACGATGCTTTTAAATATGTAAATAGGTTATTCCCAGCATCGCTCTCCATTTCTGAAGTGTTACTGTGCCGTATGACTGTGCACAAGAGCTGTGTGAATTAAATGTTTTACAGTATGGGAATATTTATTTCTGTGCTTATTGAGCCTGGCCTTGAACAGACATCTTTAGATTTTTTTTCCTATTGCCAGTTGTTTTTATGTCCGTGAATAGAAAAGTAAATCTGCTTCTTAAGCATTTGTTTTTATTTTTTGGTAGTTGGAAGATAATTGATTTCATTTTATATATTATAAATACAGAAAATATAATATATGGTACTATTTTACAAAAATATTTGTAACAAAGTTGAGGCTTGCAGTGGCTTCTGCAGAGATCCTATTTTTTTTTTCCTGTGAATTTACATTGAAATAACATCTCTATTCTTAAAGCTCTTTAGTTTTTTTACTTTTTTTAGGGGGGAATCTCCATAGAATGGTACATTATAATGAAAGAATTCAAAGTTTTAAACAATTTGTCTTTTCCATCAACCGTTAAAAGTAGCAGCAGTAACTTCATTTTGCTTCCAGAAATTTTGATACTACTTTTAGCAACAGAGATCACCTTCATCTTTCATTTCTTAATCCAAGTAATTTTTACTAAATAAAGTGTATTGTACCTATTTTAAAAGTACACTTACACTGCTCTTCCCTTCACCCCCCCATTAAGATTTTATTTGCTTTCCTGCATTAGTTTAAAAACAGTTCTACCACACATACTTACAAGGTAGCTGAAATAATATTTTTAGTGGTATGATTTGTCTTTTACCTTTAATCATTTGAAATAAAGGTGACTAGGCTAAGCTGAAGTCTGGCTTCCTCTGTAGTCCATGAAGAGCGAGATTCCCCTCTGGAAGGTGATTCATCCCCCTTTAATTTTCTGTTACCTTCTGTGCACTGCGTATAGAACACACTTAACTCCCCTGGAAGGCTGTTTCTTAACCACGGTGGAGGTTAAATGTGAGAAAGTATCAAGAAATGCTCAGAAATATCAAGAATGAGATTTTCTCAGCAAGTGTTTGAAGTATTTGACATTTAGAAAGATTTCAAAAGCAGTTTGCTTATGAAGCTTAGGTGCTTTCAAAGACAGATGACAACTTAGGATTCTTCATCTTTTTGTTTTTTTTTTTTTCCCCTAAATATTGTGGTAATCCGAGACACGAACCATAGTCTCCCATGGATTTTATGTGAGACCCTAGGGTTCCTAATATCTGAAATCCTTTTGAGGTAACGTGTTGGCTCCTAAGCAGCTTTGGTATTTTTAAAATCTAAGCATGCTACCAGTACTTTTTTCAATAAATAATTGTGGTAGTGTTATATAACCTGAAAAGTCTTCTGAAATCCTATCAGAAAGGGATGATGATTGAAAATTGCTGCATAGTTATATCAAATACAATTGGCATTTTAGGACAGCTCCTGATTATTGGATTTTGTGCGCTTAGATGAGCTGCTGCTGAACACAAGTCTAGTCTCAGAACCAACAAAATATAGAAGTAAATATTTCAGTGTATAGGACACTTTATAAATAAGCATGGATTTTTTTATTAATGCTAATTAGATTAAGCACCAATTTAATTGATTATTTCTACCTAAAATCCAATATGACAACCTGAGAACTATTTTCAAGCGTTTGATTACATTTGCAGCTTTCTGTGCCTTTCACTCTGTTGTCTGCTGCAGCAGAAGTAACTCTGTGTTCAGTTCCTGGTCTAGAGTAGGATATTTGGGCAGCCACAGTAAAGATGAGCTTGGGTTCCTCATCTGCAGCAAGGAGTTAAACCCTAAGTAATGAGGTAATGAAACGGTCAGTATTTCACTTTGTCTTAAACATGAAAACACAGATATTCTTATCCCTAGATCAGCTTGCTAGATCACGATAGCTTCCTGTTTTGTAGAAAGTATTTCTGTGTAGGCTCTCCAAGGCAAAGGGTAAGGTGTAGAGTTTTTCAACCCTTTTGGAAAAGGTGAAGGTAAGGTGAAATGGCCAGTTAAAACAGCAAGTAATTAATTGAGTCTCTCTGTTAACAGGAAGAAGGTCAAGCACACATAACAGTTGCGATTACACAGTCTGCATTCACAGCAGCTGAGTCATTTAACCTCAAAGCAATTAGATTGAAGGTTTGGGAACCAATAAAATGAGAGCTTAATTCAAAATAGTAGTTTTGCTTGTGAATTACTGTGGTATTTCCAGGTTTTCAGATTGATTAGTTGTAAAGCTTTGTAGTCTACCAATTAGTTTTATTTCAGTGAAATATTTTAATTAGCCTTTAATTTTCTATTTGTTTTTTTTTTTTTCTTTTTTTTTCCTTTGGTAAGCTTCAGATAATTGGTTGAAATCTTGACATGGTAACTCAGCTTCTTATGAAGTTGTGGTTTTTGTCTTTTTGACTTTTGTCTCGACTTTCTTGTAATTCTGAAAGCTATTTAGTTGCACCATTTTGACTGGTGGATCCGAAACATCGAAGGAATTGCCTAATTTTGTCAGGTAGCAATTATTCATCTAGTTTCCAGGTGGGGATCCTATAGTTGTTCACTGAGAAATATCCAAGTTATTTGCAATAGCCTTTCAACATCCATGGAAAACGATGACAAACCTTTGCTACCAACGTCTCATCTAACAGTGTGATACTGCAGCTGCTGTGGCTATACCAGGCAAACCTGAATTGCTCTGAGAGGTCTTCATGCTTTTCCCTCCAACTCCTCACTCATCCTAGTGTAGGAGATCTCTGGTAAAAAGTGTCTGATACAAGAAGATCATCATGGATCATAGATCATCATAGAATGGTAAGGTTGGAAGGGACCTCTGGAGATCATCTAGTCCAACCCATATGGGGATTGATACGTTGTAGACAGGTCAAACAGAAGAAAAAGGAGGTATACCATGGTAGCTTATCATTTTTCTAAATGTATTATCTCAGAGAGACATTTCCCTGATTTGTGTAAAAACTGTAGACTAAATGAGAAGGTGGAGAGGAGCTAAGGCTTTCCATGGCATGGGGACCAGTGAGAAAGGGAGGGGGAGGAACAAGTGTGGACATCCCAGAACTGTAAAGCTTGTGAGAATTTTCACATGTTCTCATGATTCCCTGGCTGTATGGCAAAGTATGCGACCCCTGTACTGAGGCTTTATGCAAGTGATATGTTCAGATTGTTATTTCTGTTTGGAAAGTACTTAGAATTCCCTGTCAAGCTTCAGGGACACATTGGTTTTGGAGCTTGCAAACAGCTCAAAAAATAATAAAAATAAAATACTACCTTTCCAACAATCTACAATTATTGCAAAATACTGCATTCAGTAAACAAAATTTTTTGTCAGTGAGTAATTTTTGTTTTTTTAAGAGAGGTTTGACTAAGAAGTACTAATTTAATGTGGTGTTAAATAAAGAATTACAGGATGTTATTAGAAGAATAGTTTTCCTAGTGTTATTAATTATATCATTGTAACATAATTTCTAGTGGAGCTCCCAATTAAATCAAACATCACTGGTGCTTATGCTTAACCAGTTGATGCAAGTGCTGTCTTGAAGGAATTTATTTAATCAGTATTTTTTAGGTCTGAGACCTACTTCCTCAAGCTTGGCCTGGAAAGAACCCAGGAGCCACTGAGGAATGTTTCTAGTTTCTCTCGTTATCTGTTAATATTGTCAAAATTATATACCATTTTTCTGTATAGCATTTTTCTTTGAAAAACTACTAATCTATGTCACTTGTCTTAGAGTAATTGGATAATAATATTGTTTAAAGACAGAACTTGGTCAAATGTTGCTACTGACAGGTAAGAATGGAATCAGACACAATTTGTATAGTGCAGGAGACCGTTTTGGAAATGGCTTTTTGGCTTGTCAAGGGGAAGAAGGACAAAGAAGAACACGCAAATATTTTCAAGATTTACGATGCCATTTCAATATTAAAAAACCCACCACCAGCAACAACAAAAGAAAACAGAGAAGGGCCTTAGGAAAACCTTACCGGACAAAATGATCACATGGTTTATTTCTCATGCTATCTACAGAGTATTAGAAACTAAAATATGGTTAAGATCCATCAATTCAGAAATAGGTCATGTCAGGCAAACCCGGTAGCTTTTACCAATAACATTACAAAACTGTCAGATAAAGGCCATTCTGATACAGGCATATTTTTGATAAACTGTACTATACTACACATACTCTAGCACTGTGCTACACTATTACATACTATATTTAGTTTCTTCAGGAAGGTTTTTTATTGACATGTGATTTCTTGATCTACAAACTTGCCTTTTATGGATTCAATGATGGCTGCGCTAGATAGATGGTAGATGGCTTAGTCCAGCTCTGATGATACAGTTATTGCTGGGGCTCTGTCTGTGAGTGGGAGTATTTCTAGCAGGTTGCTTGGTGATCCAAAGCTACATACTACTTCTGGCAGTTGCTTTCGTGATAGTAGCTCTTGGTTAAGCTTGCATAGAGATAGGCAGGGCAGTAAATAATTTGGCCCTGTTGTTACAGCAGGACCTGAATCACATGGTTACTATCTAACAAGATGCTTTACAGAATGTGACCAAAACTGTTAACTATTTTAGCAAGCAGTTTACTCAAAGAAAGGTTTAGATATCACTTTTTCTCTCCTGTCAGTGTGAGCTGCCCATACTAAAACGATTAGCTTTCTGCCTGAATATATGAAGTGAATGGAATATTAAGAAATAAGAGATTTTGCACTGAGCCAGTATAATAATAGGAGGTAAATAATATTAGATTCTCATGTCTGTGTGCCAAGACAAATGGAAATATTGGAGAGAGTGTGAAATATGGTCACAAAAATGATTCAGGAATCAGAAAACTTATCTAACTTAGCTATGTTAAGAAGCTAAATGAGTTCTAGCTGATGAATCAAAGAGAAATATGAGAAAGCCTGTTTGCCTAAATCTTTCTGCATGAAGAAGAAATAAGATGTCGCGGATGTTTCTGCCTTGGAGGAAAAAGCATGAAATCAAAATTGAAGTTGAATAAATTCAATTTTGAATGCAGATGCAATTTCCTAATAGCAAGAATAATTAAACTTTGGAATAATTTCTCTGGATGTTGGACTCATTGTCACTCAGAATCTTTGAGATGAGATTTCATAGCCTTCTCTAAAAATGCTTTAGAATAGAATTAAATACTGTCCTAAAAGGTAGATTCTGGGCAAAAAAAGTCTGTGGTTTGTGAAGGTTAAGATGATCAGTATGGACTCTTTTAGCATCAAAGCCTGCATTCCAAGCAATATGTGTATATATATGTGTGTGTGTGTATATATATATATATATATATATATAAAAATATATATATATATATATATATATATATAAATCAACATAATGATTCCTTATATATTTGAATGTGATTAAAGTGTCTACAGAGTTAGACTTGAAAAATGGTTTATACTGGAAGGCACCTCTGGTGGTCATCTAATCCTAGTATCCGCTCAAAGCAGGACCAACTCTAAAGTTAGATCAGGCTGCTCAAGGCCTTGTTCAGTTGAGCTCTGATCATCTCCAAGATTCCTAGTACCTGTACCAGTGCTGGGCAACCTGCACTGTGAAAATTTTTGATATCCAGTTTGAATTTCACTTGTTCCAATTTACGGCTGTTTCCTCTCTTCCTTGTGTTGCTCACCTCCCAGAAAGAGTCTGCCTCCCTGTTTTTCTTTAATCATCCATTAGATACTTATGAACAGCAATTAAATGCCCTGTTGTCTCTTCAGCAGGCTGAACAAACCCAGCTGCTAAGGTACATTACTCTTCTGTTACCGTTATTTTGGTGGCCATTCACTTTTTCCAGTTTATCAGTATGTTTCTTGTACTGGTGAGTCCAAACTGAAGACAGATACTCAGCACAGTTACTGGATCTGTCTAGTTCCTGAAACCTAATATAGCCATTCCACATAATAGAATTTAGTGTCAGGAACAACAACGAAGAAGCATAAACTAATCATGGTCATTTTGCTCCCTCAGCTTCTATATTACCTGATTTCCACAATATAGAAATTGTCTTAGAACCTGTGCAGTGATTTGAAGAATGTTACACTTATTTTGAGCTTCCATATCTACTGAGACTAGAGAGAAATGGCATATACCCAAAAGAAGTAAAAACAAAATTAAAAAGTGTAAGTCAAAGTATAAACTCTGATTTTTTTTTCCTCTATATAAATGAGTGTGGAATTAAGAAAAAAATATACATGGGGAGAAATTTGAATGAGCTAATTAAAACTGATCTGTTTAGAAAATATTTGCATATATTAAGTAATAGAAAATATTTGCATATATTAAGTAAATTTGAATTCTTATGCAACTTTTAGTATTGGGTGTATTGCAATTGTTTTATCACAGCTATAATAGTGGGAGTGATGAAAGAGCAAATATTGCTACATATTTTCTGCTGTTCAGAGCTTTAGCATCCACTATTATGCTGGTAAGAGGAATCTCCTTCATCTTAGACCAAGAGTACAAAACATTTTTTGAAGGTCAGCATCTTTATCTAGATGTGATGCAGCCAGGTAAAACCGCTACATATCTTTTTAAGTGAGGCCAGAAAATGAGAATGAGATAGCTTTACTATCTCTCTTTTTCTTCTTCCTCTGAGCATGGTTTAAAAGTAAAGCCATTACAATTGTACTTGTGAGGTTCCCAGTTCTTTAGGTATATTAGTATAATTTATTTTGGATTCTAACTACATTTTAGGTACTGCTCTGGCAAATTTCTGGATCCTCAAAAGGCCCAGAAAGAAGATAAACAACTACTGCTTTATCCTGCAGCAGTTCTAGAAATGCCCAGAGGTGGAAATTAACTGCACTGGAAATTTCAGATTGGGCAGGGAGGTATTTATGGGAGATTAAACGATCCCTGAGCGAAGGACTTTGGATCACAGCTTTGGACTGAGATGTCAAAAGCTCACGCTCATTCTGTTTCATGGAGTTAAATATTTCTCAGTGTCTGGCATTAATAATATGAATGAAAGCAAAGATACTATTTATGAAAAGTCGGCCTAAGTTATTTCAGTCTGTTCATGTTATAAAAACAAACTGTTCAGTCTTTCAGTTGCACCTATGTAAATAACTACCTGAATCTGAAGTAAATTGAGAATAATCTGAAAGTGAACTTCTGGATGCTGCCTAAACACCCTCCTTTTATCTCATAGTAAAAAGTAAAGTCATGTGCTAAGAGTAATATATATGCATATAGATAGCTGTATGAATATAAAGACAATATAGACTTCAGATATCTTTCAATGCAAGTTTTTAATAAATACCTTCTATTTGGCATGTTGTATAAAATGTTGGCTAGTATCAACATTCAAATAATTTTGGAATGTGAGCACAAAACCCATATAGGTGGACTGGGTAATGGATGGGTAGAATTAAACATATGTAGATCATTAAAGTATCTAATTAAATCTATATGTTTAAAACATACTATGTGCTTCTTCATTATGTGTTCACAATATAAGGCCTTCTCTTCTTTGTCCTATTCGTGCACCCTGAAATTCTGAATGCTCATTCAGGGAAAAAAGTGTTCTTTTATGATGTAGCATTTATTTATTTGGACTTCACTGTTACTGAAGTCTAATATTTTTTTCTTTTGGTGGTAGCTGTTGTGCTAATATCTGTTGAAAAATATAATTGCTTTTGGTTTTTCTGCTGTGTATTTCAGCATCAAACACTGTGTTTGAAAGCTATCCAGGATCAGTGGGTTACTTTTATATTTTATTTTTATTTTATTACAAAGACTGCATGCTCAACAGGGAATGATATCACATAGCATTTGGGGATACACGTTAGTGTACCTCTTTGGAAGCTAGAAATGAATCAACAGTCTTCTTTTGCTTATCCTGCTGGGATCTTAGGATATAGCCTAAAAGGCACTCTCTCTAGAAAAACTTGTAGCAATTTCAGTTCCAAGCTTTTAAGCATGAATTGCTATAGGGACTCGAGAAGACAAATCAAAGAAAGAAGTGTAAAATAACACATACAAAAGTAGAAAAATCATAAAAATTTAATGATTGATCAAATGTTAATTAGTTTATGGAGCAGTTATTTAAAGTTGTGCTAAGTAGTAAATAATTCAAATGTTAAGAAAGTTTAGGAGCAATAGTATGACTGAAGTGCTCAGCTGCTCAATAAGGAAAGGTGAAAGCCTTCAGAGAACTGTTGGTCTTTTTATCTGAGAATAGCTCGCTAAACAGTGGATTTTCCTGCTGGCTGTATCATTCCTCCTGTTGTCTTTCTTGGTAAACATGTTTTAAAGTACTTGTATCCCACACTGTGCTTGCAGAATGCAGTATTACACAGAGAAAAACAGATCCTTGCGTGTACATAAATATATGTGTGTGTGTAGGTATATGTGTACATGTATGTATATACATATGTGTATATGGTAATAGCATGTAATTTAAAATAAAAATATAAATGTTTCATTTTTATTAGAGAAAATGTCATGGAGCTATTGAGGTAATTACTAGAAAACCTAGTCAATACTTTCCTAAACTAGAACAGGATGTCACTTGCTCATAGATACACAGCTATTGTTATATCTCTCCTCAAGATAAACTTTTCAAGTGTTGTATATTTCAGCCTATGCTTTTGGAGGTGCATCACTGATAAGATCCCAGGTGAAGCTGGGATCAATCTGACCAATCTTCTTCTCAATATTATTTTTCCATGAGGATATTCAGTTTGTCTTCAGCTCTGAAACACACGATCTGTAGTAATGAAATTGAACTCTTTAGAGCTGTTGGATAAACCAAGAGAGTCCTATGCCAGAATAGTGTGCAGGCTGGAGGCTGGAATATTATTTCTTGAAATTCTTGCTGCAGATGAATAAAGGAACCTGAATCTGCCCTAATTTCTGGGGTGATCCACCATCACCTCTGCTTAACTTAACCCTCTTATTTCCTTTTCAAACAAATGGCCCCACATGAGAGGCTTCAATCTGAAATTAATGATGTCCTTATGACAAAGACAGTTGTTTTTCTTCTTTTCATTGCAGTGGAATTACTTATTAGTTTTTAATGAAAGTTTTGATGTGGATGAAATTTGATATAGAATGAGACAAGTGTGTAGGCTTAGGAAAAGCAGTTAAGATTACTATTAGAAGTTAACTAAAGGATTGTTGTTTATGCCGAGTTGCTAAAGCTGCGTCTGGAAAACCACATACAACCAGATACCAAATATTTTATTTCCTCGTGTTATACTGTTTATTTTATCTGGATAAATCTGGATTTTGATGTCATGACTCATGCCTTTGTGAATGAGGGTGGGTTTTCTGCATTGCAGTGTAAGTAAGCTTACAGTTCTGAACAAATTAGAAATTGTTGCTAAGGCAGAGTCAAATGTTCTATTTAGCAAATGGTGTTTCAGAGAGGTATTGCTCTTTTGCTCTATTATTTACAGCCAGCGATGAGGTAGTTGGTAGGTGAAGTTCAAATAATTGTTTTCACAGATAGAATCAAAAATATTTATCAGTCGTAGATGATAGAGAGCCCAGTGCTTTCTTTTTGTATTATACACTGGTTGTTCTGTTGAAATGCTTGAATGAAGAATACCACTTAAAGAGAAATGGTACAATGAATTATCCTCAGACTTAATGATTTGAGGGACACATTACAACTTGTCTGTTTTCCAGTTTTCTTCAGGAAAAAAGGAAAAGTGACTATGAGTGCGGTAGAATTCCATCTGCCTTTAGGAAGTGGTTTTATTTTCCAGAGGTGTTTTTCCTAATGCATCACTCATATGCTATTAACTGCTATTTTGTGCATTCATATTTGTAATGTGCTTGAGAATTTCTTAGCCATTTTGACCATTACTGGTACTAGTGCCCCTAATTCATACATCACAAAAAATGGTTATATGGAGATGAGGAAAAATTGATTCTAACCTTTTGAAAGGCCTGCTTTGAAAAAGGTCAAGGAATGTACATGCTAACCACTCTGTGAAACATGTCTGCATCCATCTGTTAAGGGTATGAGTGATTGCTATTTATTCATGTTAATGATATTTATATCTTCTGAATTCTGCCTTCCAAAGACAAAATATATTCGTTGTGTGACAGGAAATAATTCCTTGGCTCTTCCTACACAATGGTTTTTGAAATCATCCTGTCTGAACATGGCCTTGATGCAAGGAGAATGAAAAAAATGTAGTGTAATTTTGAAGAGAAACCTAGGTAAATCAACAGTTTCTTGTGTTTGTAATCTCTTTCCTACTGTTTTCAACAAACCCTGTTTTTAAAGACTACTGTTTGTTACTCTACCTAGAAATCACTGGAAGAAGAAAGTTGCTACCTTCTAAAGAGAAGTATGAACAATTGGTAATTACAATGTTTCCCCTCCTTGGTTAATGAGATCTTTTCCTAGAGCTAGGCTAAAATATTCCATAATGATGCTGAGAAATTTCAAAGCTAGGAATTGCCTATATCTACATTTTATTTTTTATTTTTATTTTTTTGGACCTCCATCACCAGTGAAATCTCAGTCTTGCACTAACCTCCTTTCAGGAAGGCATCAATATCCATCACTTCAGAAAGTCTCTCCTATCCCCTGTTCATTACTATTTCTCTTGAGCAAAACCTTCTAATTACCTGCTGAAAATCCGTTGTTGAAAAGTGCCCTCATCTTTCGTTGCTTTTTACCTGCTACTCCTCCTTTTCACAATTCCTTTGCCATTTTAATGGATGGTGATGAAAATGTTAATGTAATGTTTATTTTAAATTATTCTGGCTATAAAAAGATTCAGGAGTTATAATAACCATCTATGAGGAATTCCTTGAAGTCTTTTTGAAAAATTATGTGCTTTGTTTAAATATGTCATTACTGATGGAACAGTCACCACTGTTAGAACAATTACTCATGTTTATTCAAGGTCATTACAATTTTTGCAGAATGAAGGCAAATTAATGGAGAGGTCAGTAATTACATTACAATATGTACATACTAACCAAGTGAAAATGCCTACATGGGGAATTTCAAAGAACCTTTGAAAGTAAGGTTTTTAGCCTGAACAGAAATTTGAAATAACGAACTTAAAATTTGCTTTCATTCAGTTTTTACAACACACACAATGCCTCACATACATTAGGTATTATTACCATTAGTTAAATTTTACATGAAAACTTTACAGTCAGCCTAAATTCCCATACAGAGTTTCTCTGGTTTTCAGGTTTGATACTGTGCCTTGGCCTATATAGTTCTAATACACCTAATTCACTTATTCTCTCCTCCAGTCTTGAACTCGAATCTAAATAAAACCCCATGAAGTTCCTCCCTTTGGGAGACAACGACTTGTATTCCTTGTCAGGTGAACAAGAAACATGATTTTGTTGTTTTTTCAGTTCTACATCCATGTACAAAATCTCATCATGTATGTGATAGCAATATTGAATAAAGTAGCATGATCTTGAGAGATCTTCCTTAGATAACTACTTGTCCTACCTATAATATTGATGAAGAGTGTTATGGTGGTTTGTGACTTTGTTTGTATTTGTACAGCAGCTCTCAATATCTACTAGAATACCCAGGCCTTGTTATCTTTTCTTCCGTTTTCTCTGTTTACTGCTAAAAAATTACTGTCAGTACAGATGCTCGTTGTTCTGGGACCCCAAATCTATAAATAACTGAAAACCTATAAGTAACGGAGCTCATCTCTGCCAGGGGTACTGAATGATTTTGTGTGTGTGTGTGTATGTGAGAATTTTCTTTACATAAAATTTCTGAAAAATATTAACACATCATGCTGACTTTTTCTAAGAAAACCTTTTTTAGTTCAAAATGATGCTTCTTGAATTTTATTTTACTTCTTTAAAATATATTCTAAATGTATCAACACAAAAATAAAATAAATTTGAAAAAAATTTAGTTTAATATTGAAAAATATCATCTCATGTTAACTTGAAACAATATTTCTTTTTAGCTTTTGGAACTGAAAGTGATCTGCAAATGCCTTTTTTCATGCAGCACTGCTGGCAGGTTTTTAATCCAAACTCATCTCAGCTTTGCTTCTTCGAGAAAATGTAATCTTTACATGAGCTGACCAGAGACCAGCTCAAAAATACTGGTCTATTGTGAGGATGGCATGGCCAATGTTTTCAGAAACAAGAATTGTAACATAAAGCTCTTGTAATTATATTTCTAATAGGCTATGCTTAGCGAACCCAAGCATCAGCAGAAAATCAAAACCATTTGTTCCTTCACTGACTTTCTTATATACAAGCAGCAAATAATATTTCATTTTTAAAGAACATGAAAATACTCTACTATATTTGCATAGGTAAATAATTAAAAGTCAAGAATGAAAAAAGAGAGATATATAGCAGGAAAAGTAAATTAGTAGTGTATGTCTATGTTAGTCTATAAAAACTATGATAGAATAACACAATTCTAGTAGTCACATCTTTTCATATGTATTCAAGAAGTTCAAATATTCCAGCTGTGCTGCAGCTTTGCTTCTCATATAATGTAACGCATGATCAGAATACACTCAATAAAGCATATTTATAGGAAACTAACTTGAAGTGAAAGCATGTTACCATATTAGGAAACTTTGGATCAAGTAAAAGCTTTTGGAAAATTTTACATCTTTTTTTTTTTTAAACTCTCTGCAATTCCCTAGGCAAGGTTTACCTAAATTAGAGTGATAAATATTAATGTGATAATGTAAGGATTTTTTTTTCCTGTCGTGAATGACATGAATGTTTAAAAGCAATATGATGTTAAAGTTGAATGGAGGATTCAAGTTAAAACATATGAATCAATTTGCAAAGGTACCCTCTTGATCACTAATGGGACATTCTAATTTTAATGGTGTCAAGTGTATTTATCCACAATAGAAGGAATGTTGATTACTGTAGTGTTTGTATGCAGGTCATTGTTCAGCATCTGCTTTTCAGTGATGACTTGTAATAAGAATGATTACAGTAGCTTCACTTCAGGGTGGAACATCATGATTGATGCTATATCAAGGAGACCATGGAATCTCCTAATGACTTTAATAGTGTCTATTTCTTTGTGGAATTTCTTTTCATTTTCTTAAAACAACGGGAACATTACTGATTGTATAACCTTATCTCCTGTCTCAGGTCTCCTAGAAACCCTGAACAGAAGATCATTAAACGAGTGATTGCTCTTGAAGGAGACATTATCAAGTAAGTATTTTAAGCCGTAGTCTCTGAGCCTTTATAGGAATAGTGCAGTTTTCAGTGGATTTTAAATCAGTATCCTAGACAACGAGAACTTTCTAGTATTTTCTTTCTATCTATTCTTAACAGGGATGTCAGCAATGTACCTGTCTCCTTTTTAATGAGAGAAGAAATGGTACACAAAGCTACTCACTCTCTCATGAAAGGTACAAGGATGCAAATAATGCTTGTTGGTTAGAATATCTCTGCCACATACCATGGCAGTTAATTGTACATTTTTTTTTTAATAAGTCAAGATTATAGGACTGTTTCTTCAGTTAGAGAGTCCAATTGCTGTTTCCTACCATGATTGGCAAATATAGGTTGGATTTTCAGGCAGGGGTGTTATTTGTTTGTTTCGAGTTTTTCTTCTTTTCCTTTTGAGACACGAAATGCTCATAGATGACTGCCTTCATTGCAGTCTCTAGGAATTTGTAGGGAATGTGGTGGAACTGATTTGGAGTAAATTATTCTATCGGAAACATTTGTAGAAGGGGTAAATTCTAAAGTACTGAAAGCCTTGGGTTGCTCTGTCAGATGGACCTTACTACAGGGGCTGTTTGGAAGTAAATTGCTAGTAGAGGTAAATCAAAAGTTTTCATGGAAAAGTTATTTTGATGAAAATGTTTTTTGAAAAGAATTATTTTTCCTAGATGAAGACTGGAATTGGCATAGGGTTGGGAGTGTAAATCCCTAGTTTCCCACAGTAGGATGTGAATGTCCCTGGGAGCTTTCAGACAGCATGGCAGACCGAGGCTCGGTTCATTTAGATAATGATTCTTGCTCTGGTGTAGTACTTGGCAGCTGTGATTCGAGTCAAGGATTTGAGTGTGGTCTCAAGGAGCCTGGGTTAATACCAGCACTGGTGGGCTGTTCCGCAGTGTGGGGTATGGCTACGTCTTTCCCCCCTTGCAGTCAGTATCATTTCTGTTTTAATGAAAACTTCCAAATAATCTTGGTCTGAGAGGAAAAAAATAAATTCTGACATATCTGCTGTAGCACAAAATCTAAAATAACAGGCAGTAAGAAGAGAATTCAGTGTCCAAAGACTAACATTTAGCTATCACATTAGAGAAATAAAAACACAGAAACAGTATGAGCTATTGGATGATGTCTTTTATAAGCCTATATCCTTAAGAAGATGCTTATTTTCTTGATGTAGTTGATATTGGTACTGTAATTCTTGTAAATGGTGAGTAGTATTCATAATTTGGTGTTCCTGATTCATTTCTGTATCAATGTCAGAAAGAGAGAGCAATACAAAGCCACTTCAAGTGTTACTTTTCATTGTTCTCTATTACTAACCTGTGTCAGATTTTTGAAACTCAATAGCATTTTTAATAACAATAAAGATGCTTAATAACATCTTATAGAACGATTATGTATAATATATATAATAATAAATTCCAACTGTGGAAAATGAATTATACTGTATGTTTAAGTGCCTGAAGACTCTGAACTTTTCATTAACTTCTGTGGGTGCTTTTTGGCCAACTGGGAAAACCTATGGGTGCATATTAGCTGTGTGAGCGTATGCAGAATACTGAAGAGCCTGTAGGTTAGTGTATCACTTGTGGGTACAGAAGACTGGGTGATGGTCCTCAATTTGTCCATGGCAAAATAGGTTAGGTTAGTTTATTGCTAGAAATATTAACGTCAATATTTCAGATGTGCATTCTTTTTTCTATTTGACCAAATGAAAATTGTCCCACAGTTTTTGCTTTGTCTGTAGAAACATTTTAAAAAACATAAATAAGATGTTAAAGAACATATTACAGAGCTGTTGAGTTTTTATTGCATATTGCCCCTTAATGGTATATGTGTAGGGAATATGAGTAATACTTGCCACTTTTCATCGCACTAGAATAAAGCAAAAGCTTAGATAATAAAGTAAAATGTCAAAACTGGCAAGTTATTTCTGAAATATAAATTATTTATTTTTGTAATGATATCACAATGGATATGAGATTTGTGAGTAAAACAGATGACTGGTCGTGGAAAGCATGCTTAGAAAACATAAATGGAAGATTTCCTTTGTTATTTGATAGGTCTGAAGGCAGACCTTTATTACAAAGCATAAAGCATTGGTTTTGAAAGATATCAGTATCTTATGTTTATATATTTCTATACATTGAATTATTCCTGATCAACATAAAATATAATGCGCTTGGTGAGAATGCAAGTAATATGGAATATTTACAAAAAATAGATTTGAAAGTGTTGAAATGGGACTCTTCCATATTATTTTGAATCTTTTTTGGCCTGGATGGGATGTGATGCATAACTGATATATACTGATTTTAGAGGAACGTTGGAACAACCTTGCTCCTAATATCAAGTCTTTGAAGTAGACAGTTTATGCCTGTATGCTATAAATACACTTCTTTAAGCCTTTTGCTGCTCCACTGATCAATCAGAATTGCTTCTTGCTGAAAGACATCTGGTGTCACTGCAGAGGTTACTGCTACCTCCTTTTTCTCATTGCAGGAATGAAGCTGAAGTGTTTGAGCTTGTGGCAGGCATGGGGGTAAGGGTCCTCTACCCCCACTAGTCCTCATTCATTAAGAGAAATGAAGATGTACCAACACATTTTCCATAAGTGGGCACGTGCATTGTGCAAGTGCCTTTATGATATATAGGAAACGTTGGTAGTAGAACCGAAAAGCAGTGTTTCAGTTCTAGGGCATGGAAAAGTGGGAATCATCAGTTAGATCTGGTGGCCAGCATATATGGGGCTACTTGTGGCAACAGCAACTTCGCAGGGAGGTCGTTGTGTATAGAGGTGTGCTGTGTGGAGCATTTTATCTGGAAGACCAGTGAAATGCACAGTCTGTCAAGTAGAAGTTGCTCTGCAACTTTTGCTTGGTGTCAAGTGGCTGAATGAATGTACGCTTTCAATGGTGAGCAGACTTCTGTTGTGAAAACAGCGTTGAAGACAGTTGTGAGTTGGAAGGTATTTTCATGTAGTGCTCCACTAAATGGGTGATAGATGTAAGCATCTGTAGGGCTTTAAGCTATGCTTTCACGGATGAAGGAAGTATGTTTATTCAGCCTGTTTGATGCATCATTAGGAAAATATTCTCACAAGAATACTGTGTTTTCTCATGTTATTAACTAAACTAGTTAGCATTTTACTATTTGTTAACTACTGAAGATAGTAAAAGAATATTTAGAGCCATTAGTGCCATATGAAAGGTTCCTTATTGTTTGATTTGTGTTCAGGTGTTACAATATCACAGTGGAAAAATCCTGGTTTTCAGCTCTGCATGTATAAAAGCATTAAATAAGATAAAAAATTGCTACATTTCAAAAATAATGATTAAATTTCAGTTTTTGAGAATAAATGTCAATGAGAGATTTCTAATGGGTCTGTTTGGACCCTTCATTTTGTATTTTTCTTGTAGTCAGAAATTATGGAGCACATAGTACTTTACCTTTTGAAATATGCTTTTAGAGATTCAAAAATACTACAAAAACTCACTGAATAGAAATGCTGGCACTTCAGTTCTTGGATCTTGGTTCCCCTCTAGTTGCAGTCCTAGTGAAGTGAGTTAGGTATCATCTTCTAAATCCCCAAAAGAGTGTAGTACACCTCACTAACATACTCAATTTGCATAAGCTGGTAGAACTTCTTCCTCCAAAGATTTAAAGAATAGAGAGAAAATCACCATTTAGTACTGAGAGAGGGTGCTATAGGTCAGCCTCTGGATAGACAAAACAGAGACCCCATGAATGAAATTTTGTTTTGTCTTCTTTGAAGACACAAAGAATTAGTTCTAAGTAGGAAATCATTATGATGATTTCTGAAGACTATTTAAATGATAATTCTTCCAAGGAAGGCTTCTTTTAAAGGTCAACGTAATCAAAATTATTAAAAATGTTGGTGCTACAAAGCACTTCGTATATCTTGAAAATTAAACATATTAAAACTCGTTTATCTTAAATGCGTTAGTGGAAATGCAAAAATCTGTAGTAGTCTATCACAGATGGTTGAGTTACGGTATGTTTTCAGTAACTCAGATAAATGGAGGTTTATGAGAAGGAAACTAATATTAAAATTGAGAATTAACTAGTAAAATTTAAAAGAAAATAGAATATTTGTACCCTCAACATCTTGAGGGCAACCACCTGTCAGGAACTGTATCCACACCTCCACCCCTGAAGAATAAATAATTTTACATTCATTAGAGTTGTAGTAAGAGTCTTTTATTTTTATTTTATTTTTTTTTCCCTGCAAAGGCCTCCTGATATTTTTCTCTCTTTTGGATCGCATGTTTAGAAGATCTGTTAGTATGGGGCTCCACACAGACAAGTGTGTTAGTGTGATTACAGAAATGAGAACTAAATACACTGCAGATACACAGCCTCAGAGATTACAGACCCTCCTGAGTGACTGGTGCGGTCTTCGTATGGTTCTGTGTTTGTGCTTCCTATAAAAGTTCATATAAACAGTCATATAAAAATATTCATATAAAGGAAGTATTAGTAGTCTAAGTTCACTTAGATGGAGAGCCTTATTTTCCTCACTTTTTTTTTTTTTTTGTTTTGTAACTGTATGTACAGATTGGATATCTCTTAGGATTTATGCAGGTTTTTTTTTGCAATGCTTACTGTTATACTGATGAGATTTTAAAGCCAATGAAAACTTTAGTGAGGCTACACCTGTGCTGCTCTGTCATGAATCTTCAGCATTGATCAAATCCTTGCAAGCCTCCTAAATAGAATTTGCATTGATTTCAATTCAGTTTCCATGCGCAGCATTCTTGCATGATTGGACTCTATTTCTGTAAATGCAAATGATGGGAATGTACATTGGTAAAGAATCTTCAAGTTATAAAAACAATCTAACAAAATTGTGAGAAAGTTTTTCTGTATCTATAATCAATTTCCAAGATTCTGTAGGTCTTCAGGCCCACTGATGAAGCTCTGCAAAGCCAGATCTTCTAAAATTTGGCATTTCTCAGGCCCATTATAAAGGATATAGGACTAGAGGCCCTAATTTTTGAACCTAATTTTTGAGGAAGGTGCATGAAGGGATAGAAAGATTAAGGGATAGAAAGGTGATTGTCAAGAAAAATGTGTAAGTAAAAAAAAATTTCACAAATTAAGAGGTGAAAATCCATAGTTTTCCAGACTGATTTTTTACTTCAAGTTATAATTTGCTTTTACATTGAAAAGTCTCAGTATTTTGAGACATCACATTATAATATTTACTTATTCATTATTCCATGCATTGAAATCTTCATTCCTTTAATATGCACAGTATTTTAAACACTTATTTTCTTCTTAATAATACAGACAGCACCAATAAGACTGCTAAAAGATCCCATGTGCCATCATTAACATTTTTTTCGTATTTCAGTTAGTTTCATTTGTCCAAATCCACTGAAGGCAATGGACTTACAATGTAGACCCAATGTGACCTCTCGAACTCTTAATAGTAAAGAAGAAAAAGCATAATATGATTCTCAGAGCTTGTACAGAATTTGCAGTGCTGGCTTTTAAAAAAAGAAACAACATAAACTTTTGCCTCTGAAGTGAGCAGGCTTGATTTGGACAACATTCAGAGAAAATAGAAGTAATATGGTCAGTGATACTAGTTTTTAGAGAGTTACTGTTCAAACTGAAACCCAAAGTACAAAAAAAAATCAGATACAAGTGCAATAAAATAAGTACTCAGCAGCTCTCTATCGGTGTGCCTCTAAATCAAAACAGAAATGACATTATCTACAGGAGGGTGATGTTTTTATTGTTTCTTCCTTTTTTTCTTCTTTTTGATTTAATTATTCAAGCAACACTCTAAAATGCAAAAAGCAGCATCTCTTTCAAGATGGCATAGCTGTGAACACTGCATAACGAGTCTCCATAGTGTTCAAAGATTATTTTAATCTACCATCGTAATAAACAGCGGGGAAGTTTTTTAAAGGCTCTGTAGAACATCTTGGAGTAACATTTCTTGCCTTCAATAAATCCCTGCCGTAAAAGCAGCGCATGGTTATTTGTGAAGTGTACTCCAGCATATGCAGAAAATGCTATCTGCAAACTTATTGCCAGCACTAGTAGCAACAGTGTGTAGTGCCACTCTATCTTGTGCTAATAAGTACCATAGAATTAAGAGAAAATAGGCACACAAATATCCTATTATTTAACATTGCAAACTATAAGGATGGAGAATAGCAATGTGGGATAGTAGCTGGGAAAAGCACCTTTTGGCCTGTCTGAGATGTGCTTGCACCAGCATCTCTGAGCAGGTAATTTCAACTATTTCATTCTTCCATGGTTTGGTTATAAAGTTCTCTGCAGTGTAAATATCCAGCAGAGTTATGATCACCAGTTTACTACTTCTGGCAAGCCTCCATGTGTTTGAGTAGAGATCAGTGTAGGAATGGATATGCTACCAGTAAGCAGGTATTTACCGCATAAAATTATTTTCTAGAACATTGAGACCTTTTAATAAATTTTTCATGCAAGCACTTTGAATGGAGCAATGACCACATCTGGCCTAAAATACATCCAAATGCCATTTTAAGAAAATAAAAACCGCATTACCTGTGTATGGACAACATGTAGAATTGCTGTGCCAGTTTTGAGCAGGAAAGACGTCGATAACCTGGAGCGACTTTAGCAGAAGGCCATACAGCTGGTCAGGCCTGGAGCACTTGCCCTTCAAGGAGAAGGCTAGGGGATGGGGTTTGTTTAGCCTGAAGAAGAGGTGGCATCAAGGAGACCTAACAGCAGCCCTCCAGTAACTACAGGGGCTGCAAGAAGACCGAGCCAGTCTTTTTTCAGCGATGTATGGCAGGAGGACAAGCAACAGTGGGCACATGTTGAGACAAGAGAGGTTCAGACTGGATACAAGGAGAAATGTTTTCCCTGTGAGGGCAGTCAGGCAGCGCAGAAGGTTGCCCAGGGAGGTTGTGCAGTCTCTGGCCGTGGGGATTTTCAAGATCTGACTGGATGAAGCCCTGAGCAACCTGGTCGGACCTCGCAGCTGAGCCTGCTCTGAGCAGCAGATTGGACTAGAGACCTCCTGAGGTCTCTTCCAACCTGAATTACCCTGTGATCCTCTGGTACTATGATATTTGATGATAATTTTCAAATATGGTATGTCACGTTTGATGCAATGTTATTTTTTTAGAGGCTTAAACAAATACAGTATATTAACTTTATTTAAGAGAGTATTTCTTTTGTAGGCTTTTTTCTCTAAAAAGCCTAATTTGATGGCTATTACACTGAAAGCTTGTGTTTTGCCAAAATATCAGATGGTTAAAAAATGCATACAAGTATAATCATCTCAATAGGAGGCTTAATAGGTTATCTTTATCAAGATTTTTTAAAAAATGAGCAGCAAGTGAATAAAATGCACTAACATTTAAAAGAATTTAATACTCAAATGCTTCATGTATTTATTTTAATTTTTTCAAATTATTTTCTATCTAGAGCTATGGATACCTATGTCATCGGTGGTCTGAAATTTGGCACCTTATTTAGACACCAGAAAAAATATGGGTTTAGTAAAAATGATCTTTGACCTGAGCAGTCTAGGACTTATCCCCTCAATGTTTACATATCTCTTTAAGCAATTTCTGGATAGAAGTTGAGCTCCATTTGAATTCTGTGTCCATCTACATATATCTCATTGAAAGCTCCACTATGGCAAGAACAGCAAAGGGTAGGAGGAAGGCAATAGCATTAAACCCATTTAATAGAAGAGGAACTCGGGATGAAAGGTGTTCGATTATACTGATAGAAGAAATGTGTGGGAAAATCATTAACTGAACTCCCTGAGTTTCTCATCCCAGAAAATGAACAATAAGCTCATATGTTTGTCAGCAGCAGATTTTTTTTATTATTATTTTTATAGATGTCCTAGAAGCTAGACAAGGTTCAGAATATGACAATTTTGTGCATGTACTTCCTGTAAATCCAAAGGACAGCTTTTAGTAAATTGAGCAGTGTAAGATCAGGCGTATTGTTGTTTTTGCAAACTGAAGGAAAACATGCTGAAACAAATATATGTACTTGCAACAAATAATGCAAGAAAATCTTATCATTTATTATTTCGTTTTACACCTTTGCAAAGCTCCTGTTTGCATCTTACTTGAATATTCTTAGGGTGCTGATCTCAGCCAGTGACGTGGTGAAAGAATCATATCCATTGACAAATAATGGATAGAAAACTAATGTGAGAAATAGACTAACCATGAGGTTGTTTCATTATCTACAGGGTTATCCTGGCCTGAGAGTCCCAAACCATAACTTTTTTTTTTTTTTTTTTTTTCCTTGACCAAATTCCTTTTTCTCCTTTGTAGGAAAAAATAAGCAGACTTTCTGTTCATTTCAAATCAAGTTATGGTAAGGCGACTGCAAGTAGCTGAGTTGATAATTTTTAAAAGGTATTACTTCTCTCTCCTCTCCTCCGTCCCTCCTCTGCCCACTCTTCCCTCCCTCCCTTACTGCTGGAGCTCATGGGCCCTCAAGTGCATCATACGAGCTGACCGTATGCATGGTACTACTTCAATTTAATGAGAAAGGGTAATTTAAACCTCTGCTCAAGTGCAGGAAAACAATGGCAGTTGTACAGTTTTTGATGCCGTATACATATATATATAAGTATATAAGAGAAGAGCCTTCCCCCAAGTTGCTCGTCTTTCCAATGGGCTCTCCTGGGCTTCCTTCTGGAGCTGGAGGTGGTTCCACTGAGCACCTTTAGCTTGGCAGTAAGCTGACGGGGACCCCCTCTCTGCTCAGCAGCTCTGGCAGGAGCACATTAACCTCTTAAAACGCACTGCCGCTGCTGTTTGTGGCCATTCGAACGTGCTGTCGTAGGATCAAAGTGTCAGCTCGTATGAAGCGTCCTAGCTCTGTTAATGTTAAGGGAAGCAGGGCAATTTGCTCTAAATTAAAATTTGGTTAAAACATGTATTTTTTTTTTTTTTTTGGAGTATTTTAGTCCTCTTACAAAGTCTTGCCTGGGACAAAAAACATATGTAAGGACATATGTAAGGAAAACAAAAATGCCAGTTCTTCAAAGATTTATAGTTTTATATACTTCTTTTTTTTTCCCCCATTGAGTGAAGTAATGAATGCAGGTTTATACACTGGATCAAAATACACCTAAGTAGATTGCTGATGCTTTATCTAGCTTTTTTGTTTGGGAAAAAAGTGGAAAGTTTCCCATTTGTTTGTTTCTTTTCCTCATTAGATTTGCAGCCTGACAAAGTTCTTCAATTCCAGTACATATTTTACAGCACTGGTTGTCAGCCATAAGCAATAATTGCCCATGTTTTAATTTGAAAATTTTGAAATTTTGGTGTTTGCCATTATGTACAGCTTGCAAATATATGTTGGCAACACTGGTCTGAATAGTTCACAGTAACAGTACTAATAAGGTTTTGAAATTGTTCACCCTAGTGGTTATGAGATCCAAATGAGTATAGGAGTGGAAATGACTATTATCTTTTCTCATTATTGTAGAACTGATTATAGAACTATTGCTGACATTCTGCTTCTGGGAAGTAAATTGTGTGATGAAAATGTAGTGTATTTTGAGTATGATTGGTAACAACTCATTAAGCGGGGGCTTCAGCAGCTGTGCATAGGGGAGCCAAAAATATTTCCTGCTTTAGTGTAGTCAGTTGGCACCGATTGCACAAGTAATTTCTGTTCACTGGCCATTATGCCACAAGCTTCTTAATATGGATCCAAAAATATATTATAATAAACAGTATGTCATGTATTTGTAGAACTTCAGGTATATTCGGGTAGCCAAGGTAGCATTTCTAGTGAATAGGTTTCAATTTTGTATATGTAGCAAAATTAATTACTCTTCAATCATTTATTATAGCACGAAGGGGAGCAAGTGACATATGCTGAAAAAGATCATGATAGGATTTACTATAATTGAAAACCAAAGCATAGTGCCCTACTAGTAGAGGTGGAAGTCTAATAAGTGATGGACCTCTAAAAGAGATGAATAGAATAATGGATGAGGAAATCAATGAACAGATTAGAAATAGGTATGAACCTAAAAAAAGAAAGGTGACCTTTAATGGATTTCAAAGGATTGACTTGGTGGCTGACTAAATTAATCACAGTTCCACTGTTAGTGCAACTTTCTGTGCAAAGAAAAAAAAAAAACAAAAAAACAACCGTGCAACCTTGCAAGGGATGTGTAATTAAAAATAGCAGTATCCCGTGTCTGTTCTGGAGTATCATGGAGCACATCTTGTCATATTTCCATTGTAGTATATGTAGGTATGATCGTGTTTAAAAGGAGGATTTAGATTTCTAGTAATAAAAGTCATTCTACTGTTTCTAAAGCTTATGCAGTAGTTAAAACTTTAATTAAACAGGTTTGCAAGAATGGGGAATAGAGACTAAGTTCATAAACCAGACAGATATGCTTTGTAAATGGAGAAGAAAGCTAATTAAGTCAAGCATAGCAGCATAATATTAATTTTTAAAAACACTTCAAGCATATTTGTAGTAAATCTTGCCACAGCTATTGCATATTTCCTAATGAGTTATTCTGCAGTTTAAGTAAGTTCAGCATCTCTGCTGCCAACGTTCCATAGCTAGGTTGGAGGGGAAAAAAAAGTATATCTTTAGGCATTATGCTAATATTTATTTCAGCACAATTAACTCTTTGAGCCCTATTTATGAAAAGGAAAGGGCAAAATTGACATATGGAAATGGTAACGACCAGAATATTTTTCATTCCTGTAAGCTAGATTCAGTTAATGTTAATTTTAATTTCTTTGTGAAGTGCCAGAGGTTAATACGAAGTTCTTGCTTGTCTCTATCAAGAGCTATCTCATGTGGGATCAAATAGGGCTATGTTCTGTAATGTGTGTGGAAGGTAATTAAGCAAATTAGTGAAGTGCTACAGTTCCTTCCATATGAAGACAGAATTCAGCTACGTGCTTTTATATTGTCAGGTTTAGATAGTTAAGTTGATAGCACTTTCTAATATTTAGCTGCAGTTGGAGATTGTCAGGAAATAATTTTGGGAGGCTGGCAGAGTGATCGTGTAAGTACAAAGACAAGTGTTTTAAGGTGCACCTACAGCACCAATTTCTAGATAGTTCCTTGCAATTGTATATTTTCCCCTATTTGGGTATGTTATGATAACTGAGGAACTGAAGAACCATCCTGTATATGGTTTTATACACTATCTGTATATCCTTTTTATATTAAATAGAACTTATATCATGTAATTGTACATGTTTATGTTTGTTTTTTGAGTATAACTATTCAAAAGAAAGCCAAAATTCTATAAAATTATTCTTCTGTGTTCCCTTAAACTATTTAATTGATATTTAAATAATAATTATCTTCTAATGTTATCTACTGAGGTCTATTTATTCCTAAGTTAAAGTTTTAAAGTAAAAGCTACAAAGTGTGGGATGAAAAGGGATAGAGGCAGGTAATGGTGGCTTAAATATCACTGGCAATGGCTTCCTACAAGAAACCAGAGATGTAGCAATATCTTGGAATTTGCTCGTGCACAGCCACAAGGACAACGTGTGTGAAACGTAAAAGCAGCCTCGGGGTACCTAGGCAAAAGGCTGCAAAGTCAAAAGCAGACAGCAGTGTTAACAGCGAAAGGCTACAGAGCTGCAAATGGAAGACCCTTAATGTTACAAACCTTGAGGCACTGTGCAATGTCTGTACCTTTCATTTCTCTGTGGAAAAGGTGAATTTCTATTCTAATGACAAAAGAAGAAAAGCTAGGACTCTTTCGTAGGTAATTTGAGACCCATTATTTAATGTAGAGCCTTGGAAAATTCTATATGGACAGAACTAACCATTTACAGCAGAAATACTTGCAGTAATAGATAATCAGCTCTTGCGGAGTATGTGTAACATATCTCAAAGCCCCAAAGCACCTCTACTTCTTCCAGATTTTTGGCACACATATTAGAGAGAGATATTTCTGGCTGTTTCTTCCCCCCACCTCTTTATGTATCCTCTGTAGACCTGTGTACCAGCTGAAGTTAGTCTGTGAGAGCCTACGTAGGTGATGTACTTGTGTCCTCTTGCTGTGTTCCTTTGATGTAAATAACATGTTTTGAAGAGTCTCTTAGAAGTGTTCAAGGATTAACATATACCATCCTTTCACACACAAACATGTGAGGATCATTTTGAGTATGCCGAACTATGTTGCACATCTACTCTATAGACCACGTTTTCCTTTTACCAGAGTTTAAGAAGTTTCATCTTTTAGCTGCTCAATTCTGTTTTATTAAATTTAACTGTTAGATGCTGGCCTATTGCTAGGATAATGGCAAAAAAAATAGCATATGACACTGAAAGGTTTATTCTCCCCCCCCCCTTCTCTTAAGGCCTACTTATTTAGGGCTTGAGATAAAACATTTCCCTCTATGAGCACTTTGCACATATTCAGTACTGAAAGAAAATCATAGCTGAAATTTTTGAATACAAAGTCTTCTATAAAGCCATTTGATTTGTTTTTGAGTTTAAATACAAACTGAACAGATACTGCTTTAGCCATAGGCTTTTAGCACGAGAGGCTACCTTTTCCAGAGGAGGCCCAACACTTTTCCATATCTGTTAGGCTCTCGGATATGACTGCAGAAGACTTTTATTCTTCTGTGGTTGCTTTGATGTGAACACAGTTGATAGGTATGTCTACTGTGAGCATTCTTGCTTAGGTTCCTAAGTATTAAAAACCAAAACAAAAAACTAGCAATGACTCTTTCTTTTATTAAATATATTTTATTGTGAATTTCTAAAGAGATGCTCAGTGACAATTAAGAAGATTTCATGTTAGATAAACTGGAATTTCTTTTTCACTATTCTCTTACTCCCTCATAATCCGTTTTTTCCAGAAAAACTCTCTTTTCAAAAATATTCTACGAATGTTATCCACACACTCTAAACATAGTCTGGTAATATCTTTTGCAACCACTTTGCAAATAAACCTCAGATAAAAGCTATTATTCAAAGTTTTGGATAAAAAAAAAGATTAGAAGTTAAGTGATGAAATAGAAGACTCTTGTTTTCTGTACAGTCTTTAATTTCAAAAGGAAAATAAGTTTTATAAGCATTATAGATGAGATTTAGTTGCTTAAACATTCCTATATAGTGGCATTTTAGATGCCAAGTTATCCTGCCTCATCTTTAAGCTACAGTTTCAGAAAGGCACAGGTATCTTGAACATCTTGCCCTTGTCATGAGGATGTCTCAGTAGAGTTTCTAAAATAGCAACAGTCGCTTATGTTTAGGCACCCAAGTCGCTCTTGACAAATTAGATATTTCATGAGAAGCAATTAAAAATATCATGCTGAAGTTTTGGAAACTATCCAGCAACCTTTTGGGACTTATATCGTTGAATCATTTAATCTATAGAAATTGTTTGTGAAATCTTCTTGTATGCAAAGTTAGCTTAAGAATAGTCTATGTCTTTTGGACTGTAAGGAATACACCTTTTACAGCAATGAGTGAAAACTATGTATGTTTGAATCATTTTCCATCTTCCAAGTACCCCCGCTGAAATTTGAAGAACAGTCAATAATAGAAGAGTATCCCTGATGTTAAGGTATATGACCAGGTTCCAGGGCAATTTTATGCAGACATTATTTAATATATGATTCCTAGGTGCACTGCTAAGGCTGAATAAGACAGCTGCTTTTTTCTGGAGAAAAAATTGTATAGAACATTGGCTGTGCTAGTCAATAGAAAGGACAAAAAGTGATAAGGGTCTGTTTTTACTAATTTTATATGCACTTCTACATATTTTATATACTATATATTGCTTTTCAATTTGGATATAAAATGCATATATATATATATATATATGTATACAAATTTGTCAAGAATCAAGAAGTATAAGATTGGTCTGCTGGGAATAGAACTGAAAAGTAGACTGAAATGAATCATGATTCAGCTGTTTAAAACCTAGAATCTGTGTTGTCACTGCACAGGGAACTGACGATTTCAGTCTAAATTAAGTGTATAATATATTCTTAAACATACTGTCTTTAATTACAAGGAATTCAAAACATCCGTTACTCACTGGAGACAAATTGTGATATTCTGCTTAGATTAAATAGAACCATATTGGAGGAATAAAATTTCTGCCTATTAAAACAAGGAAAGATTGCTAAGCTTGTGTCCTGAAGTACATGAAACTCTCCATCTGATTGTCACTGTGGCTGACAGTAAGTGCAAATGTGAGAACAAATTAAGTTGAACAACTTAAATTGTTTTACTTTTGTTCTTGTTGCACTTTGACTGGTACGTTGTACAACAAATATATTGTCATCAGCAGGACATCTCTGAAAACAGGATTTGCATCCTAGTAGGCCTTCAGAAAGAGTTAAATATTTAACTTATTCTGAAAATGAGAAATTTGCCAGAAATTGCCCCTGAAAATCAGATTAAATATAACATTGTTATTTTATTTTCAATTCTAACCATAGTTTTAAAGTATTGCATTAATAGTGTGATTTGCTACAGTAGTTATTTCTTATGCCAGACATTGGCAGTTGTGATCACCCAAGAAGGCTCTGCGTAGAGCAGTTTTCATTGGACAGGGCAGCAGTTGAGAGAGCATCAGAAGTGTTAGTCATGTCTATTCTCTGTCTGATTTTCAGATACTGTCTGATCAGTATCTGATTTTCAGATACTGTAACTGCATTAGGTATAAAGATCTTACTCCAGAACGGAATCTGCAGTCGCTGATGGACGGTACAGCACAAAGCAAATCTTGCATTCCAAAATAATCTGTGGTTTAAACTTGGTCTCCAGGAAAAAAAAAATCATGTTTGTGAAACAGTTTGAATTTGACAGAGACATATCTACGTTCTGTCTGTCATGTTCTGATCATACTCATCGTTTGATATTTAAAATGAAAGTGAGTCTCAATTTCTGGTCAAACCACCATCTTGTATTTTTAACATTGTTTTAACATTTTCTTTAAGTCTCGACTACCTGAGTAGTCCTAACTACACCAAACCACATTCACTGGAACATAAAAATAGAATCTCATTGGTGTCACGTTACTGGCTATAGCAAATCTGGCTATAGCCTGTTAAGTGTAATTGCAGCAGATTTCAAACACACAAAATCCAGTTGAGAACTAAAATTGTATGTATGTCCTTTAAAGCTAATGAGAATTCCTGAGAATGTTCACTGACAGAAACTTTGGAAACTTTTTATGAAGTCCCTAAATTAAGAGCCCTAGGTTTCGTATGAACACTTTTGTGTGTGTGTGTGTGTGTGTGTGTGTGTGTGTTCTTGTTTTGCTTTAAATCTTCAATGGATTTGTGTTCAGGGAATTTTTATCTTCTACAGTAACAAGTACTCTGACCCACAAAGTTGTAAAAGCAAATAAGCTGTCTAATTTTACAGAAGAAGGCAAAGAAATAATTAACTTTTATTTCTCAGTTTTGGGAAACAATACCTAACTAATCTCTTTCAAGCTCTTCGGTGTAATCATCATTCAATGTCTTTTTTGAAAAGAATCACCCGCAAAACTATGAATCTGATTATCCTCGGGAGATCAAGGGAGGCCAAGGAGTATGACATGTCTCTAAGGACATGCATTTCAGTGCTGTTAATACAAATATTATCTGAAACCTGGTCTTAACTCACATATATCCACGGAAGTCTTTCCATTGCGTTGGAAGATTGTGAATTAGATCTCTGTATAACAGTAAGCATACGTACATACAAGTTCCTCTGTATAACATCGGAATTTATGAGTGTTATTTACTGAATAGGTATCAGAATAAGAGGTGTCATTGGCCAAACTTTCGTACATTATGTGATTGAGGCATTTCATTACAGGTTCAAGATATCTCACTTTTGGCCAAAAATATGGCCTAGTTAGCTTAGAAGTGATGATACACATTGTATTTTTTTTTTTTTTTTTAATCTATGCTGGGACATAAAAATTTAAGAAGGGCACTACACTCAGTTAGTAAAATCTAGTCAAAAAAAAAAAAAAAAAAAAAAGTGCTGCTGTTGTCTCAGTCCTGTTCCAAACACAATTCCTTCTCTGCTTCCGGTAACAGCACAGTTATTCTGTCCTTGTGAAAATGGAAAATCTCAACAACAGTGATACTAAGAGGGACTGAAAAACTTGCTGTGCATTTCCATGTCTCACTCAAAATAATAGTTTTGCAGCTGTCATTTCTCTGCTCTTCTTTGGAAGAGCTTCTGAAGATTTGTCATAGTATGGAGCATTTCCACAACTACTGTATTACCTCTTTTGTGTAATGTCTGGAAACAATAGCAAATATAATTTTCTCTTGAGTCTTGACAACATACTTCGATTTATGTGGATATTCTGAAAAAGTAGTTTCAGGATTCTGATATATTATTGAATATATGATTGTATAATATGCAGTTAATATAGCTGCAAATAATTCATGGCTGGTCTTTTAACACCTTCTATTTTCTGTGGTCATTGATTTGAAAAAAGTGTTGAGCAATAATCTTGAAAACCCTGTAGCCAATCTGCAAATACATCAGTGACTCTTCCCTTATATTATGACTCTTCCTAATATTCAAGTTCAGTCATTTTTTTATATCCTATCTGCTTTATTACTGTGGAACTGCACAAAAATTAAATTACACTGGAGAGTTCTAGAGTTTCTAGCCTGGAGGAATTTTATGTTAAGTATGTTAATCTATGTTTATTTCACCTCATTTAGAGCTGTGTTCCGTTCTGAGACTCATACTGCATTGTACTGGGAGATAAAATGTATGTTTAAAAGACTAGTAGTAATACCTGCCTGGGATTGCTGCTCCACCACCATCTACAGACTTCCAGAAGTGACTTAAATTAGTGTCTACCTCACTGTAGTTTGTGGTAATGGTAATAAGGACATATTTGAACAAAAGCTCTGTTGATCATCTTAGTTCCGCACACTTGTCCTATCAAGAACTAGGTAATCAGTATTATATTGTATGACTGTGGATTCCATACGTTTGTTGGTATAATCAGTGTAAACGAGTCCTCACAGATGTAAGGTCAATAGGAAACCACTGTTTTGTATGTAATTTCACATGTCGTTTATCTAAATCAAAGATCCAGATGGCCAGATTTTGCAGTGGGAACGTTAAGTAGTCTTCATTCCCAAACTAGGTGACTTCTTGTCAATAAGCTGCTGAGTGAATGGTACTGACATTCATATATGCTAGGGCTCTTTTTTCTTGCTGTCCTTTTAGGTTATGAGTAATCTCTTCAGAATTGGAGAATCTAACTAAAATATAATCAGAATCAGTTAATATTGAAGAGAAAGCACAGGATAATTTTTCTAACAATATAAAAATTGGGAATATAAAAATTTGTCTCAGTACATAACATGGAATAGGGCAATTCTTTTCTTTAAGGATCCTCTATAAAGAATATCCAGAAAACACAGAATCCACAGCTTCTCTCAGATCAGATGAATAAATAAAAATGCGCTGTGGACCATGCCTTTCCTGTATTGATGCATCAGTCTAGGTAGCCTGCCAGAGTTGCTAAGGTAATTCGTAATGAGGTTTTTACTTCCCTGAGAAGCATGCTACTTGTCCACACATTTGTCATGAAAATTGCAAGATATAGAATAATTGGCTGAGAGTGGATATAGCACAAAAGAGATTGGGGTGGAGGGAGCTTGTGCAGCATAAAATGAATAGCAGGCCTTATTATGATAGTTTTGCAGAAAGGGAACTTAATTACTAAACAAAAACATCATTTTAAGTTATAGAAGATAATTATTCTGTTTAGTTCAATACTAGATAGGCCTCAGCAAGAACACCTGAAAGATTTGCACAAACTGGACAGATGAGGAAAGACTGGAGGAACAGAGTTGATTCAATTTAGAAAAATACAAGATTGATGGTCTGGTAATAATTTTCAATGTGTAAAAAAGAAACCCACAGCAATTATTGCAGTCCACGTGATGAGATACAGTGGCTACAGCCAATGAATTTGGTTCTCTCTCTACCTAGGAGGAGGAGTAGGGAGCACAGCTATTTAGAAGAATTGCAGCGCTTTTATATACATACATAAAATGTACCTCTCCAAGCAAGAGAGAATAGGGATTTAAATTGAATGTTTTCTGAACCTGCTTATCTCTTGTTTTTTCTGTATTTCCTTAGCGCTTTCTTTTGCCGGTTGTTTTGTTAGGCACTGCCCCATTTCATCCCTTGTCCTGGATCCAGCTGGAGGAGGAGCCCAGGGAAAATTCATCCTGGACAATAATCATTGTAATAAGTAATAGCATTAATGGAAAAGGGCACTTTGTGCATTCAACAGAAGGCCTAATTGAGCATGCAGTTGCATCCTGTGTTTCTGTCTAGCAACATCCCTTCTTTTGTGCTAAGGTAGTAACTGCTAGGAGCTCTATGCTCCCTCCGGTTTCTAAACCTCTATAGAAGGAACCAGTGATAAACCATCAGAAGACAACTCCATTGAAGGATTTTTGTAGTCATTAATGATTTCATTAAATAAAATATAGACATTTCCCTAAATACTATACATGTATATCATTATTCCTCATCTCTGTTAGTTTTTAATGCAGGTGCAATGATTTCTATGGGATAAAGGTCATTCCTGGTTCTGTCCTTTTCCCTCTGCTTTCTTCCTGTTCTCCTACTACATCTTTCTGCCAGCCTTTCTCTGTCACAAATGCAACAGTTTCTTGTCAGCTTTATTTCTCTGTCCTCTCTGCTCCATGGTGAGCTTGCATGCTTCATCATATTTTATTTATTTTTTTTGATTACTTAATCTTGTTTGTCTAACTCTTTCTCCTCACTCCAAAAAGAATCATTACTCTGGTCTGTCTCAAAGAAACTTAGCCTTGATCCCGTGCGTCTTTCTGATCTGTCTCATTTCATTTAATCTCTTTTTTTCATTTGTAAAATAACTGAATGTATGTGTTTTTTGTGATCATTATCTCAAGTTCCTGTCCTACTGTCTGTCCCAGGTCCTTTTCAGTTTGATTTACCCCTTATATTCACCTGTAACTTCTGTTACCAAAGCCTTCCTAGCCAAATTTCAGGACCATTATTCTGTTCTCATCTTCCTTGATCTATCCACAATAGTGTATTTCTGCCTTGCATTTGAAGTTTATGTCTAGTATAAAATCCAAGGTATAAGTACTTATAAGTACTTATATAAGTACTTGGTGTGTGTCACACCATCTCTACTTGTGTTCCGTCTCACTCGCGTGTGTATACCAAAATCCACTGTGATTTTCTAAGCCCTTCTGTCACGTTATGATTAAGCCTTCTAGGCTCTTTTCACAAAGAATATTTCGTAGTTATAAAATGTGTGGGTTGTTTTTCTGCCTGTCTTTAGAAATAAAAGTCCAGTAAAGACTGCATATCGGTAGTTTTGCTACAGTTTTTTGTAGCTCTCACACTTGTGGTCTTGACAAATGCAAATCATTATTTATTTCCTTTGGGCTGTAAGTAACCACAAACTCTCTTCTAGCTCATAGATTTATATTGTCACCCCTCTCTCTTTGGCTTCACCTGCAAATCATCTGGTTGTAGACAAGTTGCGGATCGTCATTCTCAAGACTCAGTTCTTCTTTCTTCGTTCTCAGTCCGTAACTGTTTTGAGCATTGTCTTGTCGTAGATAAAAACTTGGCTTCGCCTCTTCTCAGCCTGAGGCAGAACCTCCTCTAGGCAGTAGTTTAAATGTTCAAGTAAATACTTTTCAGTTTCTTTCATGCTTCCTATTAAAAGACAGAAAAAAAATAGACTGCCTGCTTGTACCCAGTGAAACTTTTTATACTTTGGTTGTTAACCTCTTGGGACAGGATGATAGAAAAGCCATCAGAGTAAATTCTTGGTCTGTTGGCAGGTATTCTAAATGCCAGCACAACACAAATAATAAATAGCAATAAATTAGGGCTTTCTTTGGTCACAAGCATCTGCATGCATGAGGTTTACAGTGTGAATCTGCCATATATAATTAATACTCTGTTTATTTAGAAAGCTTAGAGAGTCTTTTAATACATAACTGTGAGTGAATTTAGATATATTACTGCTTGAAATAATTAAAATGGGTTATTGTTCAAGAAGAAAACAAATGGTAAAGGTGTGTTTCTAAAAAGCTAGATAGAAGTAATGATTTTTTTTACCCTACAGTGCTTTCTTTTATTTAATGCTTTTTTATTTTATGTATTTGTCTCTGTTGATTTTGAAAATCAAATCTGTTCCCTGGTAATGTGATTTGCGGGAAATGAAGAATAAAGCACTGCAAATGAAGTGCTTTTAAACAAACTGTAATTAATTACATGTGCAAAAGCATTGACTAAGTTTGGGTTTGCAATTAGATAACTAATTATGTTGAAAATGGCATTGCATATTTAAATAGATTTTGGTGCCTCTGGCTCATCTAGTTCTTTCTGGGCTGTTATTTAAGTATGCAACTATTCTCTTGCTGCTAGGTATCACCTGTTACACTTTAAAAGCATGGTTGCATGCCTAATTAGTCATATAATTGTGGCATTTACATATGCAAAATATAAAATCCTTTTATTAATTTAAGGTACATTCTTCTACTTCCCAGAAAAGCTGTCCATCGAAGGCTGCACAGAAGAAGACCTGTTTATATTGCAGCATTTCTTAATGAAAGATTAGCTCTGCTCTCTATAAACTACAGAGTCCAAATTGCAATTTCTTATTTGATGTCTAGCAACTACCTAGCTAGTCTCTTTATAATTCATCTTCCAGCTACCTGTTTTAATCCAACTCCAACCTCATCCAGTCTTTCAAGGTAATTGTTTTTTCGCAGGAACTTCAAACTTTCTATAATAAGAATAATTAGTACTTTTTAAGAAAGGTAGTAGACAGATATCTCTCAGAAATCATTTAAATCCAGCCTAACTGCAAGTAGTTGGCTGCAGTAATGCATTAAATCTTTCATCTCTTTATATTCTTGACCCTTATATTTTTATGGTTTTGGTGTGTGCTAGAGCATATGTGAATCCCGTTACCGGTTTCTTAGACCTCTCTCAAGTGACTAGACATACTATGCACGAGATCATAACAATGCCATTCTTAATTTTTATAATGACTTGTTGGCTTGTAAGACATGAGGACTATATTTCTTCTGAAGAATATCAGACTTCTCAGAATGATCTCAGAATTAAGATAACTTGAGGGATATTTTTAAGCAGAATTCTTACTTATTGGCCTGATATATTGGATTCCAAATCCAGCAGCAAATACCCTTTTGATAGCCAGTTCTTTGATAAGAGAATACTGTCTGCTTGTTTATGTTCACATTAACAGAAGATGTGTGTAGTATTAAAGTCAGTGTATGCAGTTTTAATACACTGCATACGCACGTAAGTATGAATTATTTCTAATAAAACACTAGTAATTTCTTGTACAGGATATGATATTTTCATGGTTTTGAAAGGAAGATACCTCTTTAACATTGTAGGTGTTTATTTTAGCATTACATTTAGGAGAATGTTATATAAGAGTCTGAGGACATTATTTGATTTTAATTTGGTCAATGGACCAGATAGAATACCTACATAAAAAACATAAAAAATATTTAAAGGGGTAGTATTGTCTCTATCAATTCACAGACAGTGCTTGAACAATATACACCTGATAGGTCTGATTCAGGCTGCTGTATATATAACCCAGACATTTTGGTGAAATAGCTTGCTCAGTTTCCAATGCTTTCTGAAAAATCTTTGCTTTCAAACATACCAGTCTAGCAAAATGTTAGAAAATAGTGAAGCTACTTATACTTATCAAGTATCAATAGTTGCATCATATTATTTCCATTAAGATGCAATGAAAATTAACCAGTATATTCTATATAGTTTTGCTATTAAATGCAATTTGAGAGTCTTAAAATCAACCCAATCTGCATATATTTTTGCAGTGAATAGTTTTGGAGAAATTTCATTTGCTAGTGCACAAGCATGAAGCAAACAAAATTCACAGATCATCCTGATTGAAAACGTCAGTCCCAGTTGCTACTTAATGAGGCTTTAATCCATTTTGAATGGTAGATTTTTTTCTGATTTAATATCATTTCCTTTCTCCAAAACTTCTGAGAGAGAAAAGTAGGAAATACATTTAGAACAATAGCATGTCTCCTCTGTAGCCTTTAAGGGGAGCAGAGGTTAGGACTTTTTTTTGTGTCTGAATATTTTTAATGAATCTTTTTTGATCCCATTCCAGACCTCATAGAACTGGATTGTCCTTGTAAGCAGAGAAATACGCTTGGAGCAGCTGAGGTATCATGTGAGAATGAGCAATTCTATGAAATCTCTACAAAGACAATCGGGTGCAAGGACTGGGCGCAGTTCATTGATGTATAAAATCTGCAGAAATGGAGTTCCCAGATAGGGATGTTTTCCTGTTATGAGGGGCTATTGTAAGACTATCTACCTCTTCTCCCTTCTTCCCCCAGTTTAAGTCTTTTATAGAGGCTCAAGTGGTTGGGACTGAGTAAATGATGTTTGAAACGATGTTAATATTTTGTCATGTATTATACTTGTTCTGAATATTTTGGTGTTATACAAGATACCAGTGTAGAGAAGACAAGTCTTCATTTTTCTCTGGCCTTCCACACAAATTTAATAACGCAGTTATGATTGAATTGTATAAACCTGAGATTATTGAACCAATCCTCTCGCTAGCACAGATTTAGTGCTGTCTTAGGGCTCTGTTCAGCTTTCTATCATAGGATATTGTAATCTATATATATAGGTCAGAACAAAAATATTGTATCTTCAGGATAAAGGAAACACATTTAAATTGAACTGCATTTAGAAAAAGGTTATCTAAGACTTTTATTACTTTTTATACCATGTTAAATCAGCTTCTATAGGATTTTTTAAATTTCATCATTTTGAAGGAAAATGCAGTATTTATTAGTATTCCTCCATAAAATAGCTCTTGTATCTTTAGATAAACCTCTGACCATTTCATGTTTTTTACACTGCATTGTCATCTTTTGACTGATCACTTTTACTGGAATAGTGTGAGTTCTCATTTAGTTTTGAGATCAAGGTCAAAATAGTTTCCTTTTGGCCAGGTCTGTGATATTAATCTTGTTTGTTACTCCAGGATGCAAGACTCACATTACTAAGTGGATGTTATCATGCTGTGAAGTGATAGCATTTGCTGCTTTGAAAAGTTGGAGGAGAGAATGGAAAACAACCATTTTGTGAATAATTTCTCTTCCTCTTTTAGAGATTGGAGTTGGATAGTTGGATGCCCCTGTAGCAATAGGACTTTCTCATTAAACAAATGTTCTTGATATGAATTTGTCTGCTGTCTCCTAGAAATTCTTGCAAAATATAGCAGGATTTTTTCAAACGTAGATACTGATACTGCACGTGTTCGGTTCTGGGCAGGCAGAGAGTCTTGTTACAGGATTGAGGCCACAAGAAATATAATGTAAGGCTGTTTCCTTAGTGCTATAGAATTACAATTGGCCAAGGATTCTGGTTTCTTTCAGTGCTCCAGCCAATAAAGCCATTTTGAATCTTGTGCTTAGCAAAACTGCTGACATTCTGCATAACTGTATTGGATGGGATATTAATCTGATGTCTTATTCCACTATACTATAGTTTGGTAATTTAGCATCTCTAACCATGAAAATGTTTAGCATCAGTAAGTATTTTGCTCTATCCTTGCATTAGGCAGTGAAAATTCAGTATTGTGAGGGAGAAGCTTCAAAACGGTTAAAAATGTTGTTGAAAGTGTCAGGAAAAAATGTATTGAATAGTATCGAAATTGCTGTGAAATAAAGAGAAAATAAACATTCCTCTTAACACTGCATTCAAAGCACTGCTATTTTTACTTTGTACTTTAGAGTAGAAAGGAGAGGCACGATCTTTTCCTGCATCACCTGCTGTTCAGTTAAGACTATGCTAAAGAATTGTTTAATATTTGTGATTTTTGTGTGGAAAATTCTACCCAACAGTACTTTTAGAAATTACTTGTCTTTCACACTCAGTTTATTAAAAGTCTTCTTTCAATTACCTTTTAGAGGGATTTCATCACTTAACAAGCAATTACTATCCTTCTTTTTGTTCCTATTTTCCTCCATCTTTTGGTACAATATCCGTGCTAGAAAAATGCTTACATTAGGCCCTTTTGATTATTTGAGTATTTTCATTTACAAATATTGTTACTAGAGATGCACCTTTCAATTACCTGTGATAAATTTGCTAGAAAAGATAAAACATTTATACAGGGAAAAAATCACACAAACAGCAGTATGTTGTGATGAATTTTCTTCTGAAAGATCTAAACTGGTTTGGTTTCATGAGGGCATTTCTTATGCTTGACCAGTTTCAGACTCATTGTGTCACTTGCAATTTGAAGGTTATTAAGCCTATAAGACCTAGGTTTTATTAGTGTACAGGTTAATCTACTCAGTTATTTTTTTGTGTGTGTGCACGTGCTTTAACTCTCACCAATTCCTAACTTTAAGTTTTGATTTGGAAACTCTGAAATCAACCCAGTGGTGATGAGAAACTGAATTACTCTTTGCAAAAGTCCATTATGTACTTTTGGTTTTCTTTACATTGCATCCTTTTTGAAAACAACAATCGAAGTATATGTTGGATAAAAGTAGTGATTTAACAAGCACTGTCATCGTGCTTCACTAGTGTGGTATAGCAGCAGTCATCAGAGGAAGTCAGACCTTTATCCCTCACTCCACTCCGTACAGTTAAGACA
Source organism: Rhea pennata (assembly GCF_028389875.1). Taxonomy (NCBI): domain Eukaryota; kingdom Metazoa; phylum Chordata; class Aves; order Rheiformes; family Rheidae; genus Rhea; species Rhea pennata. The sequence continues at coordinate 30,323,124 of NC_084663.1, forward strand.
AGATAAAGAGGGATTCAATTAATGAACCAACTCTCTCATTCTCTCTGATAAAACTCAGATGATAGGAGGAAGTTGCTTGAAGCCCATCTATTCCCACTTTGAAAAGAGAACAATACTTCCTCTGGAGAGACCTCACATTGCCTCTTGTTTTGATCCATTCTTCTGGCTAAAGTGGAGGGTTTTGAATTTAACATCTTGATAAACAGAACTGTTTATTTTATTTAGGTTTGATTAATGCTGAAAAATGTTTTATTATTTATTTTTTTGTGTGTTATCTGGAGTTCTTTTCTACTGAAAAGCACTGTCTTGATAGTACTGGAGTCGGAATTGTGCTATCCACAAAACTGGTTCTGTATGAGATAACAGCAGTTTATATATGGGCTTGTTCTCTCTTTATTCGAGAGGTGACCTTCTGCTAATACTTATCCACTGAGGCTCAGTTCTATGCTCATATTTAATCACTCATACTTCCTTTCTCTTGCTATCTAGTAGATTTTAAGTGATAAAACAGTGCCAGCACACTTTTCATGTAAAACTACAAGTTCTGTTACCACAAAGTAGGCTTTTGAAAGAATGAAGCACAGTATGTTTCCTCAAACCTTTAGTTAATTCATTTCATTCATTTTAAGGTGTTTTATAATAAAAGGAATTATTGAAAGACATCTTTAATTGTTTTTTGTCTATTCCGGTTGCAATAGTAGTCATAAAATAAAAATGAGGTTGGGAGGTGCCTCAGAACGGTCTAATACATTTTCCTGAAATGAAGGAAGATCAACTGTATTCTGACAAACTTGTCTAACATATTCCTTTAAGCCTTGCAGAAAGGTATTCTTCAACCTCTCTAGAAAGACTGGTCCAATGCTTTGATATCCATGTAGCCAGAATATTTTTTCCTGATATCACAGCTAAATTATGTTGGGGAAGTTGAGCAATATTTTTTTTCTCTGTTCTCAAGGTTATTGAAAAAAATTGATCACCATTCCTTCTAAAGAATGTCACATACTGCACAGCTGCTACTACATATTTCTTCTATCACTTAGTCTACTTTTTCCAGACCAGAAAAAACCAAGATCCTTCTATTTTTCCTGATAGAGCTTATTTAGCATAGGATTACCCTGCTGGGTGAAATCAGAATCTGCAGTGAAGACCATGAGCCAGCAATGTGCCCTTGTGGCTAAGAAAGCCAATGGTCTCCTGGGGTGCATTAGGAAGACTGTTGCGTGCAGGTTGAGGGAGGTGATCCTGCCCCTCTACTCAGCCTCATCTCAAGTACTGTGTCCAGTTCTGGGCTCCCCAGGACAAGGGAGACATGGAGCTACTGGAGAGAGTCCAGCATAGGGCTACAATGATGATCCGAGGGCTGGAGCATCTGCCCTGTGAGGAACGGCTGTGAGAGCTGGGCCTCTTCAGCCTGGGGAAGAGAAGCCTGAGGGGGGATCTTATCAATGTGTATAAGTACCTGAAGGGAGGGTGTCAAGGGGACAGAGACAAACTCTTTTCAGTTGTCCCATGTGACAGGACAAGAGGCAATGGGCAGAAATTGAAGCACAGGAAGTTCCGCCTGACCGTGAGGGGGAATTTCTTCCCTGTGAGAGTGATGGAGGCCTGGACCAGGTTGCCCAGAGAGGTTGTGGAGTCTCCTTCTGTGGAGATCTTCAAGACCTGCCTGGATGCAACCCTGTCTACCATGCTCTAGGTGACCCTGCTAAGCGGGGAGGTTGGACTAGATGATCTCCAGAGGTCCCTTCCAGCCTTACTGATTCTGCGACTCTACGATTCTAAGACAAATATACATGTCCGGAATATTTGCCTAGCCCTGAACAAAGTCTGGAGAACCTTTAAGGGTGATGATGTCTTTAAATAAACTTTTCAATAGACTTTTCTTCCATAAATTTGATCACTTACCAAACCCTTTAAAACTTGTAGCATCCACAATATCTTGTGCAAGGAGTTCTGAAGCTTCAGGGAGCATCGTTTAAAGAATCAGTTAGATTTGAACTTACCAATCATTTTTATTTCATGTTCCTTGCTCCGTCTATTTGCCTCCTGTATGCTGCTCATAATTTTTTTTAGATGTCCATCATTCCCTTCTGCTTCATCTGTTTCCCAGGCTGAAGAATCTGGGTCTGTTTAACAGACTCAGTGTCCTTCTCTGAACTTTTGCCCATTTTTCTGTATCATTTTCTCTATGAAAATCTATCACAATATACATCTATATTAAAATTGCATATAAAATTAAAGAGAAGAATGGTTATATATAATAGCAGAATTGATTTCTGTTTTCTGTTCTCTATTTTCTTAATATTCATCTAATTAAATTTGATTCTAATAAACATTGAGCTGACACTTTGATCAAACTTTCAATAATATTCCCAATTATATCCTTACTTTGTGGTAACAGTTAGATCAGAGCTCATCCCGTGTTTCCTCCCCCATGTGTAACACTTTATATTATATACACTGAGATCTATATTTTCTTTTGAAACCTGGTGTTTCTAGGTTTCTCTTCTTAAATCTGATGTAATACTCCAGCTGGGACCTCATCAATTTATAAAAGAGCAAATGAATTGACAATTTCTGTAATGTCTTATATGCAACACATCTTTTAATGCCTCTGTTTTACACTTCTCAATTATACTGTCCCTTTCCCCCCCCCCCAAACAATGTTAACTTGTCTTTTGTGATTATATAACCACCAATTCTTTTCTGCAAAATGGCTGCAGAAATGGAATTAATACATTTAGTTACTCCTTCCTAAAGACAGTGTTTTGCACATCTTTATTGAATTTCTTAGTGGTATTTCCTGGTCCATCTCTAAAATTTAATGGGATCATTTCAAATTTTGATACTGCTCTCCAGAGTCCTTGCAATGCATCACACTTGTTTCAGCAGCAAATATCATTGGAGTACTCTCTATTCTATCATCTCATGTTTCTGTAGTGAAAATACTAAAAAGAACTGATCCTCTGCTTAGAAGTTCTTCTTACCTATCCAGTTTATCTGTGGGATCAGCATAACTCTAAAATCTACTTTTCATTAGGTGAAATATTAAAGCTACTGGAAAACAGATTATCCAAATATTAGGGAATGCATCAGGGAGCCTGTTTCAACTGCACAATATTTCTAGATCTGCTCACAACTTACTGCCAGCCCAGTTGGCACTAGGCTTCCTCTTGTGAAGGCCAGTTCTCCAGAGGAGGAGGACACCTAGGAGTCCTTCAATGCTCAGACTGCTCGGGAAGTAACCCAAGCTCTACCCCAATCTTCTTGCATCTTGAAGAATCTAGAAAAAAGTATGGGATAGTGTGGCACGCTGCAATAAACTTTGACTTTTTTTACGGGGTGCTTTCCAGTCAGCACTGCTACATTCCTGTTACACGGGGATGTGGCAGATTTATTCCCATGACTGCAGACAAAGTGCACACACACCCACACACCCACACACTCAGACGCTGTAGGTGGGTGGGTACATTCTTTTGGGAGGATGCGTCTGATTCGGGTTGCAATCGTTGATCTAGACTATATATTCCCTTCCTAGCTAAGTGTTATGAGACTGTTTTAGGGAGTACATGAAAAGCCTCTGTAAAAAGAAAGTATGTCACTTCTACTGCTTTCCCCTATGTCTGGTAGGTCAGCTGTTCTGTCAAAGAAACAAATTTGATTTTACAGGATTTACTATTGACAAATCCAAGCTGTATATTTATTACTCCATCATTGTATAGATACTTTCAAATTGAATCTTTCAAAATTTTCACTGCCATTTTTTTGACTTCTGAAAGTAGACCAACTGCTCAATAATTCTCTAGATCTTCCTTTTCATTGTTTCATAAACGTAGGTATTTTGCTTACTTTTTGTAGGCTTCTGGGATCTATGATCTATAGTCCTTCCTGAGTTCTTGAAGATAATCAGTAACAGTTCAGAGACTACCTTGATTACTCTAAAGTGAATTTTATTCTATTTTACCTTCCCGAATACATCTGGTGTCTATATCTTTTGCAACAAATTCACTCGGTATTCTGACTTCCAATCCTAGTATTAAAATCCTGTCATTAAAATTAGTTTAATTATGATTCTGGTCATGAATTAAACCTTTCTGGAGGCTGATGCAAATAAAGTTTTGAGCCCTTAAGCCTTCCCTCTGCCTTTTGACAGAAAGTAATAATTTTTTTGTTCTATGTGAGTATAACTGTATTGTAGTTATTTGTTCTCCAATTCTCTTAAGTAATAGATATATGCTTTGCTTTCTTTTTCTGTTTTTTTTTTTTACTGAACTTATTTGTTTTGCTTTTTGCATCCCTTTTTTGTTTTTATTCATTTTGTTCTTTAGCCTTTTTGATTTTTTTTCCTAGAAATCTGTGCTATTCCTTTGTAATTATCCTTTTTGGATAATTACACTCTTGTTTCCACCTTCTGTACAAAAGTGAAGCTTTCCTCCATCTTTTAACAATGTTCTGTTGTTTTTTGATTACTTGCATATGAAAAACATGACACAGTCATAGATATGTTTCATTTTCAACTTCACAGCGGGTTCCTCCTTAAAGGCAGAATTAAACAAATACTGTGGTGCTCTCTCCCTTTTTTATGTTCTGAAAACAAAAACATTTTGCACCGTTGGTAGATTGTGTGTGACATACCCTGTTCCTTTCATCACTCTTTATTGAGGAGGAAACAAATCCCCTTTCCAATTATCCCACCTTCTGAGAATTGCTCCTAAAACACACACATCTACCTTTTGATACCTAATACATTGAAAAAAATAGGTGTCTAAGAGGGATGTGATGAATGATAATTCATCTAGATTTTTCTCCACTGACAGTAATGAGTGTAGGTGTATAACATTTAAAGTTAACTAGGAGGAATCCCAGTGAATGGGTTTATGCAGTATCTAATAATGGGACTCCAGTCTTGATGTCTGTTCTTAATAGCTGAGAGGAGAAAAAGAATTATAAAATGCATAAATTCGGTTTTAACTTCCAGTGAATAGAGGATCTTAGATTTAAGGGTCATCAACTGTGGGTCTGAGCAGATAATTGGTACAGGATATCGCCAATTATAATTTTGGAAGGAAAAATCCTTTTTCATTCAGCTTACCCTTATTCTTTTATTCAGATAGGTTTATTTAATTTCATACTACAATAAGGTTAAACTAATCATAGTGGAATCTAATCTTTGTGAGGGTGATGACCCTTCCTGTAAGATGTTGCTTAATAATAATCTTTGCTGTAATGAAAGTTTTTCAAGTACATATTGAGAAGAATATTTACATACTCATTAAAAAAATAAAAAAAAAGAATAATGTACTAGAGGAAGATGATCTTAATCAAATATACAAGAATGGGAAAGGATTTGGTTGATATTTGATCTCTTGGTTAGCAATTGGTGCTACTAGTAGCACTATTAAGATAATGAAGGAAATAACCCTGACGAAATACTTAACTGATTGTAAAAGAATAATGATTATTGATTTTGATTAGATAAAATGCATGCCAAGCATCATGGTGTAATGAAAAGTAAACATGTTGACATATATTTCAGGTATGCCAAATATATATTATTACCCTTTCAGTCAGTTGTTACAAAATTTGCTGACAGATCAAGTGTGATAATGTCTGAGAAAGAGCCAGGCATGTACTGTAAAATCAGAGATATTTGTGCAGTGTGACAAAATGACTTGGACTGTAATACAATAAATTGTATCAGTAGAGAAATACATCTGCAGCTGAGCTGCAGCAGTTATCTCCCAGTTTTCCAAGACAAAATACAAAATCAGAAGAGGATATTATTTTGAAAAAACCTTGAATAGAAAGAGGTATCACCAAAGCATTTTATTACACCAAGATTTAGTGGTATGGAGAAATAACTGTTTGGATACCTGCAGAATTTCTAATGATATACAAGCACTATCCATTTAAACATTGAACTTTTGCTCTCTAAACACAAATTGCACACAAATATATTTCTATTGAAATCTGTACTATGGGCCTTCACCTAGTGACTCCTAAACTGGATTTAAGAACCCAGCCATCCCTGACATATGAACTCTGTCTCCCTCCCAGCAAAGGGAGAAAAAGATCAGGTTATTCTGGATGAGGGCGTAGAGTACTGGGTGGCTGAAGTGACTCCAGAGGTGCCGTAAGAAATCCGTTACCTGCTCTCTTTTCTCTTACCTGGCTGGCAGAGAGACTGGCTTTGAGGCCATGGGATGCGGGACGGGATAGGTGCAGGGCAAGTGCTCGACAGCGGGGTTTAGCGCAGGCTTGGTGCTGCTGGCTGGTGTGAGCCCCATCCGCTTTGCGGGTGCAGACAGTGCCAGGCCTTTGGTGGTGTGGATGGATAAAGGCAAATTGTGTAAAAAAGTGGGGGTTGAGGTCTGTGGATGTTGAGTATTGGGGTCAGTGGTTAGGGGAAAGCCAGAGAGGAGTGGTATATGTATGTGTCTGTAGGGGGGACGTGATGGGAGGGAGCCCAAATATCAAATATGGAAAAAAAAAAAAAGAAAGAAAAAATCTAATCTTTAATGATTAAGACTAATGCTGAGAATGAAAATACTTAATATATCTGGACATAACATCAAGACAATAAGATGTGATGTCGATAGGCTGTAATTATTTGCTTATAAGTACATCTCACTGTAGTATACTGTCTTAATTTAGTTCTTAGACCATTGACTTAGAGATGTGTTAAATATCACATGTATATGTAATGTACCATATGTATATAATCAGAGGAAATCCATATAATATAGACATTTGTTTTCAAAGGGCTGGCATAAAAGTCAATGTTTGAGTGATAGGTTAGGCAAATGAAAGAATCTGTTACTGTATTACAGGAGTAAATGCTATGTAAGTAAATAACAAAATAGTTAAAGCACTAATTTTGAAAAGTAAATTTTTAAGTATCATAATAAAGAATCCGTGGAGTTTATCTAGAAAGGAAAAGCAGCATGTTCTAACAAAATGTTTCAGTCACATTGAAACTCTGTGATGAGCTGCGTTTGACCAGATTATTCAGTGTACAATACAGAAGTACAGACATGGAGATATTAAAATACCATTAAGGATGACATATATTAGATAATGTAGTCTCATCAGCTTTTTAAACCTTTGATGTGTTTATCTGTTCTTTCCAAGCAGTTTAAATGTTAGTGAGTTATGTGTAAAAGGAAAGGATGATTGCAATTTGAAAGACTTGTATTAGTGTTAGGAAGCACAAAGTTAAAATGTATTTGCTTTCATTATAAAGTTTATGCAAGTCTTAATCATTAACTTTTCACTCTTTCTAATCTGTATTTTATTTTCTAAAGGCCTTGTGCATATGAACCTGGAGAAAGAAAATCAATTTCATATTTAAATTTATTTCCTTAAAACCATTCTAATTCTTATTTCTTTATGGTATGCATTTTAGTGATTGTTCTGTTAAAAAGATCTATTTTGCCAGATAAGAAAGACGTGAAAGACAATTTCTTACGAATATCAGATTAGGCTGAGAGAATAGGAATTTTGTCATTTAGACATCCATTAACTTAATCTCAGCACTCATCTTCCTCCTTTTAAAATATACAGGAGATAAATAACAAAAAAATAAAAAAGAGGCCTGAAATGATAGTCAAGTGTTCTGTGAGTCACCCATAGAAGTTTGCACATGGAGTATTTTTATTCATCCGTGTTAAAAAAAATACTGAATTTATGGATAATTTAAAAAATATGCATAATTCTAAGGCCTTCTATCTCCTTACTTAATACATTGGGGTTACTTGGAAATGGGATAACCAGGGTGTGCAAAATTCTTATATTTCATAGAGGAGTGCATATGCAGCACTATCTGTATGTGTGTGTGTACATACATAAACACATACAGCATTCCTGTCAGACCTAAGCAGGCCTTCATGAAGCTGGGGTGCAGCTCCACTTGTAGCACTCAGAGAGAACTGGAAGGTGACCAAGCTCTTTAAAATGCTCAGCTGAAGTAGAGAAATTCTATGTCAGAGTCTGTAAATGGCAACGTAAAGCAGACAGACCCATAAATTTGGATGTCAAATGTTTGCCATTAATGCTCTGTCTTTGGACACTATCTCCTTTAGATATGCCCAGCTATTACATCACATCTGAACATATATTTAGAGCTTTAACAAATGCTGGGCTTCATTTTCAAAAAGCACAGACAGGTCATTGACAAAAACCAGACCAAGTACTTCTTGAGATATAAGAACTGTCCTTATTATATTACATTTGAATTTTGTAATGTTAAACTGAATCATGGGAAAATTACCAAAGGAAAAAAACAACATATAAATCTGAAATAGAACAGAAGAATATCTTTCTTGTTTTCTCTTTGTGTGTTTATTTCTTTCTGTCTGTATTTCTGCTTTTCTTCTGTCTATCTTTTTTTTTTCCATCTATCTTTCCATCTTTTTCTTTCTTTCAGTCTTCCTGTTCTCTCTTGGTTCAGCATAAGTGAGATCAGAATCAGATCCTCAGGGCATATTCCTAGGCATCTGTATTTGATGCAGGGTCTGGGATGAAATGATGGACTCCAGTGAAGCTGAAAGCAGAACTCCCATGGACTTCAAAAACAGGCAAGATTTCACCCACAGGGAGAAATCTACCTCTTCTGATAAAATAGTCCATAGAAGATTGGTGGGCAAAAGAAACAAATTTATTAGAAATTTTATATGAAAGCAACATTTTATCTGAGAATGTATGCACATAAATCAGAGGTTTTAATATTATAGGTCTCGTATCGACAATAACTGTACCACATTGCACAATTATAATAAGGTGTCAGTTTTTTAAGTGTGTAGTATAATGAAAAAAGTATTCGATACATAATGTGCAAGAGGAGGGAGCTATGGGCTTTATTACTTTGAATGTTGTTTATTTTGATGCATTTAAATCCTTTTGTGTTTTTTTAATACTGTTCTTAATATTGAATAATCAGTACCTGTTCACACCGTATCCACGTCTCAAGCCCGTTGTTGCCCTGAAGATATCACAAGAATCTGAAGAATGTTTTGGGCTTTATGCTTAGTAAATTTTTGGTAGCTGAATAGTGCATCAGATGATAGTGTCTTGTTTGAGGAGAACAAGATATGCAGTAATATTTTCCAACTAGCTGTGACCAGATAGTAGACCAGATTTAAATATGTCAAATCAGGAGGAATTTGAAGCAGTGATATAAAAGCGAAAAGATTCTCTAAATCTGAGCCACCCAGCCCTGCAAAGAAAGTTATGTTAACCTACAAGATTTAAGGACATTTGGAGTAAAGACATTCATATATTTGTATACTGATTAGCATGTGCTGGCAGTACTTTAAATAAATGTAATACCCAGGAGAACAGCTGAGTGAACTGTTTATGCTTTTGGCATTTCTTCAGTTTATCTTTTTACCCTTTTCTATCATTTGTCTCTTATAAGCCTTTAATTAATTATATGCATCAAACATGCATAAAAATAGCCGATACGATAGGTGATGAAATCTAGAAATTAGAACTTTCTTGAGATTTCCTTACTGAAGACATATTAGCTATTAATAATCAGGCTAGTTCAGTATTTGACTGATGGTTTCTTAGTGAAATATTGTCTGTGCACAAGACACACAAGGGCTAATCAGAAATTGTACTTTGACTCTACAGCTCCTGCTTCTGGTAGGAGAGTCCAGGTTAGGCTTGAAGAACTCTTTTCTGGACTTCAAAAAAAAAAAAAAAAAAAAAAAAAAAAAAGTACAGAAAACAATGTAATTTACTAGACATCTGAGAAGAGAAAAAACTTAAAAACTTCTTCACTGAATGTGGTAACCTTGAATCCCAAATTTATTCCTGAAAGAGATAGCTGGAATAATACAGTGGCTCATAGAAATGTTGTTGGGACTCCTGCTTTGACCAGCAGCATGCAACAGAGCGTAGTTCTTTGCTTGCTGGTTTGCTTGCTTTTAAGGAACGTAGTTAAATAGTCCTCTAATGCTTCCTGGATGTTATGGCACTTAGCCTATGGCTAAAGGACTGTGTTCTCCTCAGTCCATATGTTGTATTTCCTGAGTGGGGACTGAAGGCTTTTATGCCATCCATCTTCAAAACTTACAGCAGTCAGTCTCATAGTACTGAGTTTCATAACTGCCATTAATGCTTTAAATTGAAATATGTGACTGATGTGACTCAAAAGAGTCAATCTTATAGAAATCTACAGAAAACTTAATATAGAAAGGAGATAGAATTTCACTTGTACCCTGTGTATCATCTAACTATCAACTGAATACAAATGTCTGTGCATCAGAACATTTGTTAATTCTTTTTACTGACCAGCCTTTAAAAAATCACATCTCTTACAACTATTCTAAAGCTAGAAAGTTCACCCTGAAGTATTGTTTTCTTAGCTGTTCTCTTTCTTTCTTATGTGATATAGTAGTGGTAATTAATGCTGATGATAAAAGTGATGATATGGAGCCAACAAATATTTCCCTTACTAGTAGTTTATAGTATGAACCATTTCAGGCTTTTAGTAGAGCTTTTAATTTTTTCAATATATTTTCACTGTGCTCAAAAGCTACACACAAAGCTATGTGCTTTAGAGATGGTATATGAATCATGTATGCATTGTATATATATATATATATTTTTTTTTTCCCCCTAATATTCTTTGACTATGGAAATATTAAACAAGTGAGGAGTGCACTCCTATCCTAAAAATTATTTCACTTGTCTAATATCTTCAGCCTGAAGATACCATGCCCTTACCAATTTGCAGGCTTATCAATGGCCTTTTAGCTATTGGTACCTCTCCTAATTGTCCTCTCAGAGCCACTGTGCTGGGCAAGCTTGCCATTTTGGAGAAGTGGGTATGCACAACAGCGCAGAGCTGTGTTAACGAACACGCTTGAAGTTAAAGACCACGCTTTAGCATGCTTCTCAGAAAGCAACTCGGTGCCACCCGCCGCGTGGAATGGCGGCAGCTCTGAAGCAAGGAGGCACCCTTGGCTGGTTGTTGTGAGTAAATGAGACCCTGCAAGGAGAGAAATGAGATGGAGCTTAAGAGTGTGGCTCTATAGGAGGGCAGTATCGCCGTGAAAGAGTGCTAGAAGTTTTATAGTTTGTTTGATCTCAAAGGGCCCTAAGAATTTATTTGACTGCTTCCTTATTAGATGCATGCTGTCTCTAAAAGTATTTCTTAGGGTTGCTGAGAAACCTAAAAGCCATCATAGAACAGGTCTAACATTTAATCTAACTATTAGTTAGACTATAGTCTGACTGTTAGCCTTCCTTTAAGCAAGCATAAAGAAAGGGGAGAAGTGTAGGGGAGAATTGTATGAAGCAAAGGTGTAGCGGCCCGGAGAGAGAAAAAAAAAAAAGAACTAAAGAATTCCTAAATGTCTGAAATAGAAACGAACTTTTGACTGCTGTGGAATTACTCTGTTTCATTTCCAAGTTTCTCAGTAGCTGTTTTTAAGCTGGTATAACTGGGAAGTCTCTTTGCAATAATAGTACAAAAGGCTTAGGTAGAAATCCTCTTTCCTTCCCCTCAGTAAGATACTTTTGAGGTTGCTAGTAATTTGCCTTTTCTCAGTACAGCAAGAGCTGCAAAGTGCTGCGCGGTAGTGTTTCCACAGACCTGTAGCAGGTAACTTTTTAGCTGTGAGGATGATCTCAGAAAAGACTCTCAGTTTATTTTCAGCCATATTGCTAGTTACTACTTTCTACTGACTTTGCATAGTGAGGCACTAGAGCTCATCAGCTGAGAAGCTGGAGAAGGGTAGAGTGTATATACACTGCAGCAGAAGAGCACATAATGTCTTGGTAATTTCCCCAGTAGGAGATGATGAAGTATGAGTGTACTTCTCCTAAAACAGATATTAACTGATTCACTGAATGGGAGGAAGAGTTGGCAGTTACCTGACCCTGACTCCGTTGCACTTTCCTATGCAGCACTTCGCTCTCTCCAAGGGCTATAGAATAGAATTTAGCTCTGAAGCTATTTTAGCTCTAAAGAAATTCACATGCCTTTTTTTTTTTTTTTTTTTTTTTTCAGCTTGAAAGGAAATGTTTACAGGGTTTTTTGAGCTGTCACATGTCTGTCAGATTATTTCTCTTGTAAAGATTCTCCATTATGACAGGGAGAGCTGCTCATTAGGGAGTATGCAGGGCCACTTCCTCACGCAGCAGTCGGAATTAACGGCAGTCTCCGCGCTCAGACTAGGAGCGACAGGCAGTTGTGTTGGAGCAGCTCATTTGAAAGAAAGGCCAGGAACATTGGCTCCCTTGGCTCCTCTTCCCCTTGCTAGTTAGCAGTAGAGCTAGTTAGCTTTTTAAATGGAAGCTGTGATAGAAGTCTCCCCACCCCACCCCTTCCCTCCAGCAAAATGTGCAGGCCCTTCAGGTAGGCTCTGCTGGCATGGACCAGAAAAAAATTGTCCTTAATAGAAATTTTCCCGGTAGCCGACCTGTGTCTGCATAACAAAGAGGAGAGCAAGGTCCTGATATCTGAGACAGAAACCTCCCGCTGATATCTGTGACTAGCTCTGAGTGGCTGGCCCGGAAGCCACTTTCCTATTCTCTGACCCCCTGCTCTGTCGTGATGTATTCCCTTGGGATCAAACCCTGCAGACTGAACTCATCCATCGCCTTGAAGGAGGAAACCTGTGGAAGGGGTATGATTATTATTATTATTTCTATTTCCTTAGATAAATTCTTCATGGTTCATTGTTTGTGGTTCAGATGAATCTGATCTTTTTCCAGCTCTGAAGAACAAACATGAACAGATGGGATGGATATTGTACAGCTAAGCTATTAGAGCAATGCGTAAAAATTATTTTCTTGTAATGTATTATAGCAGTCCTTTTAGAAAAATGCATGACAAAATTCTCAATTAAAAACTATCTTTACCAAAAAAAAGCCATACAAGTGGTCAAATAAAGATGATATCTCCTATGGCACTTAGGAAATCTGAGGTCTATTGAAGAACCTTGTGTGCGGCCTTCAGCAAATCAATCTTTCTTTCATTTCCTCTTCCCCAACTTTTGAGTTTTTCTATATAGTAAGGTCTTCAAAGATTTTACTAGTATACTTAGTAAAAACTTCTATAAAGTCTTCTAAGCAGAAGTTATAGTATAGTTCTATTGTAAATTTACATATAAACATATAAATATATGTATAAGTTTAGCAATGTCATGGGTTTTTTTGCAGCAAGCAGGAGAAAAAGAACAGACTTCCAAGTGATTTTCCTGTTGCAAGCATGAAAATTGCATGCAAGTCTAGGTTACTTGTTCCTAGATTTGTCCTTTCAAATACCTCGCAAAAAAGATATCAGAGAATATTCATACTGTAGTATAATTGGCAGCTAAGACGAAGTATACTAGTGCTTTATCAGTGCTAGTTCTGGCCATCTTCCTGTATAGTTAATATGTTTATTTTTGTCTGTCACCTTAACCTGATGAGTATTTGTAGCTTGTAGACATTTCTCCTGAACCCAAGAACTAGCACATTTCATCTGAATCCTCTTTGTCATGTCTCACCTTGAATGATCCTAGAAACATATCTGGGGGGACTGTTTGACCACTTTTTTATTCAACAAAAATTCTGTTTGAATAGCAGACCGTTCAGACCAGTGTGCAGTTTTTGTCTCTTGAAGTCACTTAGGCTATTTTTGGATTTTTTAAAAAATTAGAAAATGTAGAGTTTCTACATGATTTTCTATCCCCAAAAATTATTGATCAGTTTTGGTAGTTTAACTATAGATGTTACCAATGTTGAGAATGAAAAATTTGATCAAAACTAGAGAGACTGATCCCAGTGATGGTGCAGCCAGCAGGCTGTGCCCTAAAACTGGGTTAGGCAGTGCTGGAGAATGGCATGTGATAGCCTGAGGGCCAAAGCCTTTATGCGGATCTGGCTAACTTTGTCCTCAGAGTGATGAAAGACATCTATTTCATCCGCGTGCAGAATGCGAAAGCAACTGAAATAGACTCTCTGTGGAGAAAGGAAAAACATTTCTGCTGGGTTGAGTCACTACCCCGTGGAATCTGACATTAATAATATAATATTGAATTTTTAAATAGATTAATTTGACAAGTCATTATATTGAGTCTTATCCTTGATCCTTCTGCTTTGCAGCATGCATATAGACTTTCAATTTTTAGATGTATATTGACAAAAAGCAGAGGAAGTCATGTTCAAGGAGAAATATGCTCCATGTTGATCTTATTTTCGTCTTGCATTTGGCTCAGTTTCAGAATTTGATGATGACTGACTGTTTACATTTCACAAAATGAGGAGAGTATGGGAAAGTTTAGTGTCTGTGAATATATACTGTGTTATGTTTTTTTCCTACACTAGGCATTTCTTCTGCCCATCATTAGTAGAAACATAATTTTGATTCTGGTTGAACTTTTGTTTTCTTTTCTATGGTTTGTAAATAAGAAGGGGGAGATTTCTGTCTGTCCCAGACTATTACCATTAGAACACTTTTCTATGGCTTTCTGTCAGCATACTGTCACTTTTTTAGAACCATCTGATCACGCTGATAACACTTTGCTTTCTAGAAATACCAGCATGCTGGGATTCTCTGTTGGTGTATAAAAATATCTCTGTTTTTTTCCTACTTTCATATTGCAAGATTATGTAATGCAAAATCAGAAATACTTCCTACATAGCACTTTGTGGCTCAAAAAGGAAATATAAAAATTCCCTTAGTTACCAAGTATTTCTTAACAAAATAAGACTCAATAAAGTGTTCAACATATTTGTGTTCGTGCCGAAATACAAATCAATGATGGTTGTGTTGCTGGTGTGACCAGACATACGTTCTCTATTGACATTAAAAGTGGCCAAAGAATAATTTTGAAGGCTTTTTCAAGTATTAATTTTGAATGAACACTTTCTTGGGTTAGTAACATTAAATGGAAAAACATGCTTGGGGAGAAGGAGAATGAGAGAAATAGGCCAGTTTAATGAGAGATCAATTCACTCAGTACTGTGAGGTTACTGAATGCAGTGGAGGTATTAATGAGGACAGTGCCCTTTCCTTTTGTATGTGATTTAGATTGTTTCTTTGAGGATCCCTGGTTTGAAATTTTTACTGCTTTGCAGGGTTTTCCTGTTAACAAAGCAATATGGAATTCCGGTATTGTTAGAAAAAAGGAGCCCAGTATTAGTGTCTACTCCTAAGAGCAAAGATCAGCTTTCAAAATCTCTTTAGGCTCAATGAAGCACTCCTTACTATTGTCCAAGACTGGACTGTGTGTAATTGAGCTCTTTCAGAAAAAAAGTTTAAAGATGGACTCATGCGGCAAATAGTTGAAATGCACCTGACTATTCCTAAGTTAAGCATTTCTGTTTATTGGCTTTCCACTGTTGCTGTAAAATGTAAGGCCAAAACTGAACAACAGTAAATGTAGGTTTGCCTTAACAAGCTAAGAATATAAAGCCCCTAAAGAATGCTGCCAATTCCTGCATCTTGAGACATGATTATAAAAATGGGCATGGAGAAAATACAGAGAAAAAGAACTAAAAAGTTGATAGAGCAGTTATCTGACAAGGACAACTGAAAAGACTAGGATTCTTCAGTTTGTCCTGGCTGAGGGGAGATATGACTAAAGTTTATAAAATTATGAAGGCATTGGATAAGCTGAATTGGTCACCAAATCCCACAATACTCAAATGGGGGGCACTTGATGAGGCTGCTAAAAGATTGATCTAAAACAGAAAAAATACAGTACTTCTTTACATTGCAGATAGTGAACTTCTGGAATTTGCCACAAGACTGGCAAATTATAATGATTTATGTAATTCATAATTTATATTATTGCAAATTATATTGTAAAATGCCAGATACATTATACAATACTCATATACTCCCACTATATAATAGTGGACAATTATACATCATAAAATATACATTATACATATAATAAGCATTAGAATTATGATTTGCCCCCTGTTGGCACAGGAGACTGTGGAAGCAGACAGTATCTGTAGGTTCAAATAGAGGTTAAACAAATGCGTGGACATCAGATCCATAAATGAGTACTAGAAGAAGCAGACAGCAATGTACCGTCAAGCATGTCTGGCACAGTAATTCTGCATGCAGGGAACGGCCACGGAAAGCGGCCAGGCTAGCATGCTTTTCCTGAACGTTGTCTTCTTTGCCATCCTTGGAGACAGAATACAGGGCTACTTTGACTGCTGCTCTGACCCAGAAATAAGTCATTCATTATATTAGTAAAATATTAAAGCTATGTATACTTTTTGGAGATACTCTAATTTTTTCTTATACTTGAATACCAAGAAATATTCATGTCTAAAAGTGTGCCTCTTCAGGAAAAGAGTTTGTTTGATAGGAAAAATGCTTATCTTATATTATAAATTTTATATTGATAATAATAATTCTTCGCACAAACCTCCTAGAATGTGCCTCGTTTTAAGGATTAAAATGCTTGAGCATTTGCTTCATATATGCTTTCACTTTCTTTTTTTCTTAAAATAATCATACAGTTGCAGTCAGGGAGAGAAGTCACCGGTCAATCTGGATGATTGTTTACTTGCAGAGTGCTTTACAGAGCAGTAGTACACAACAGGAATTTTCTTCTCTTCTGTAGTAGGAAAAAATAAGAGAAGCTAGCACAGAGATAACTCAAGGTGGCTGTTAGCCCTTTAAATATAAGCAAACAAGACGCAGATACATGTGTTCACATGTGCACGCACACACCTGTAGCTGAATTGTAATATTTTGAAACAGGAAGAAGAGAATAGTGTTTCTCTTCAGTTTTTTTATTTTGGCTAAGATCAAACGAGAAGACATTGTTCAGTCCTTTAATTCATTAGTTAATCAATTTATCAATCAATATATCAATTATTTGAAATTATTTCAGAGATCTCTTTGGAACTGAATGTGTATTAGACATGAATAAATTGGCAGACTTTCATTTCAAGCTAAATTTCTTTGCTTTTGTCCAGCTTGCCTTGGTTGATCTTTCATCTTATAATTTCAAGCAAAATATCTTGAATAGACTCACGTTAAATTCAGTTTGGATAAGTCTTGAGTATAGAGCCTTTCAATGCGGTTTGTGAAAGGCCATAGGTTTTTCTTGTAGAACAAAAATACCTGGGATGTTCCAGTGCAGTGAGGTTTGGGGCAATAGGGAGACCAACTATGATGCCTTACTGCTTCCCAGGTGGACACAGGTACGCACCTGCACAGCACCCCGAGCAGGATGGGCATCCTGGGAGCAGTCCAGTTACTGTTATCGGGATTTGGCTTACTGACATGAGACAACGGGATCCTCCTGGGGAAATTCGGAGGCTTCCTGCCGAGGGCAGGTAAGACACGCAGCCGGTGGAGCTTAGTCTGCCCTACGCTGTGTGAGCACTTTTAGTGCAACCTGAGGCACCATCAGGCGTCAGTGGGGACACATGGATCCAGGTCGGGAAGCAATAGGAACTGAAAATTGTATAGAGAGAGCCAAAGAATGAGAATTAAGCAAGGTGCTTTGTAAAACTGAGTCCAGCAACACGAATACATTATCAGCTCATGCGTTTTATGAACAGGCAGTAATCCATTTCTGGTAACTTCAATTTTCTGTTAACATGCACCTCAGGATTTGGTTTTTTTTAAACTCAGTTAAGATAGCTGTGATGGAAAAGACATTAAACACTTTTTGTATTTTATAAAAGACATCTATAACTTTCAGTGGATGTTCCCCAGTAAAAATAAACATGAAACCTCTCTAGAATCACAACCTGAATTTTTTTAGAGCCAGTCAGGAAAAATTACCTGAAGTATTTTATCAACTAAAATGCCATTTTTTGCTGTATTCTGTGATAAAGGCTCTTGTAAGCGACTTTTTTTTTTCTCTTTGGAAGTTATGTTTTGGAACTATTTAAATGTTGCTTAAGTGAAATTTGTATTAACTTTTTCTGTGCGTATTAGTTTATCATTTTCACAATGTTTCAAGGCATGTCAGTAGTAGAAATTTGTAATATGCTATACATTGATAATACTAAAAAAAATCACACCTGGAAATTTCTTTTTTGAGATATCCATTGACAATTTGTAGGTAGTGTTATAAGTCACTTTAACTTTCCAAAAAATGTAAAATCCTTTGAAATAATGGTATTATATAAATCAAGGTTGAATTTCATTGCATCTATACAATGGGAAAACCTCAAAGGATAAAGAGTTGTGCAAAGCTATAATTTGAAAATTCATGCTGAAATAACTTGATCATTCGGAAGTAGGTGTTTTCTGCAGTCTGATCTTCATATATGAACTCTTACACCTTTTAACTGAAACCATACAAAACTTGTTGTTTTGTAGATTTTTTGGAGAAAGTTTCTGAGGCTAACACAGGCTTTCTATTAGTTCTCTGGCATATCTAATGCTGAACTAAGTCTTTTTGATTAACAGCTATTCTTGCAGAAGCAAAAGACTGAAAAATGAAAAAAAAATCTACTTCTTTCTTTCATTTAGGATTCTGTTTTAAAATTTCAGGAAATCTTGTGGCGAATTTTAAGTTAAATTTTTTTATTGTTCTGAGTTTCTCTTATATTTCTCTTATAACTCTGACCAGTGATACATACATAAAATCTGCCCTGACTGTACGATTCATTTCCTTGAATGTACATCAGTTATTACAGGTTTGTTTCTTCAGCAGAAAGTATTGATCTAGTTTCTATCACTTACATCATCATTACTACTACATAAATTTACCTTAAAATTTTGAGATAAAATAATTGAAAAATTTGGGAGTTTAAAAACCCCATAATTATAACTTTTATGAGCAAAGGAATACATTTATGTAATGATGCATAGTTAGCATCTTCTGTGGTTACTTGCCAGGTTCTCAATTATCTGCATGATAGTAGTGTCCTTTAAAAAATGAAAAGGCACTTTTTAAAAAAAATCAATAAAATCATCTTTTCATATTTTTTTCCTGCAAGAAAAATTAATAAAAGTAAACATTGAAAGTTTCAAGCTTCCATTCTACAGAGAATAACAACTTTCCGCTTTCCATAAATGAAAAAGTAAATCTTGAAAGTGCTTATTATATGAAAGTTTTGCATTTTGATATGCTGCCTAGAGTAGATTTGGAAATTTTAAGACTTTTAATTAGTGTTAAGCAATAAAGAAAGTATAACAATTAGCTTCTGTGGGAGAAGCGTGTGGGTGGGGGATTATTTCTTACATTTGGAACTAGGCAGATTTTGCCAAATTCTTTTGAGACATCACAGACCTGCAAGCATCTGATTTTAACTAGACAGCTATTCACTAGGTGATCTCCTTACAAGATTTGAAAACACAAATGGAGTATTGTTCTATATGATATGTTAAAACTTCACTTAGAGGTTACAAATGCCGTTCAGACCTGAGAAACTGCAGAATCTCTTAGCTCTTTATTAACTAAGCTTTATCGAGTCATGGATCTTACTTTTTACTTGGTCTAGAGTAAGTTGCTCTAGAGTCTTTGCAGAATGGAAAACTTTAAATTGTTTTGAAAGTCTGGTGTGCCGGCTCTGCAAGCTAGTATTTTTTTTCTTTGATTGCATAATTTTCGCTGGCTTCACAAATACTTGGCCTTGATAAGCGGGGTTGGCGTTTCTCCTCTCCCCCACCTCTCACTGCCTTCTCCATCCCCTCCTCCTAGGGCCTTGTATTTGTGATATTCTCCTATTATGTGGCATATTTTTCAATATTTTTCAATGGTTTTTCAAGCTGAGGAGGATCCAGAATCCAGAATTCAAGATCTTTAATGTCTAGCCCGTTGTCATAGTGAAGAAGAGGCACTACTGCTGAGACTGCCCCCATCATCTTTTTTTTTTTTCTTTTCTTTTTTTTTAATAAAAGAGATAGCTCTTCTCCATTATGTGTCTCTTCAGAAGAAGAAGAGACCAACTGGGTCTTTTATGGTGGTAGATGCAGGGATTTTCCCTCCTGGGATACAAAGGATTCTCAAACTTTTTTTTTCTCTTTCCATCTTCCCATCACACCTCTGTGTGCACTTGTTGCCAGTGATCTCACCCTGCAGCTGAGGAGAAAGTAAGAAACCAAAGGGCAAGCTTCACCTCAACAGTTTCTGCTCCTCAGCCTGAGAATACCTTGAATAGAAAGTGTGAAGAAAAGAGGAATGAATTCCTATTTCTTTTTCAGTCTGTTCTGCTAATCAGTTTGCCTACAGAGTTGACCATAAACTCAACTGTGTTATTAAATTCACTTTTAAAAGTACGTAGAAGATTGAAAAGTTCTGAACTTGCTGGGCAGACCTGTTAAGGTGGAGCAGTTGGCCAAGGAGAAAAAGAGAAAATTTAAGCAAAAAACGCTTTATAGAGAGCTTTATGTAACAATTGCAGATTCTGCAAGCTGCAGCGTAATGGTTGAGTCAACTTTTAAGTTCCAGCTTTTAATCTGGAAAAAAGTTGGACCAACTCTTCTCTTAGTTTGGTGTAGGGGTAACTGAAAGCAGAATTTATACATCTATTAACTAAAGAGGGAAAAAGGAATGTGTTGATGTAGATCATTAAGCCTAACAATTAAATATGTATCAGGTGAAATCCTGTTCTATTTACAGTGTTATAAATCTTAGCTGTTTACTTCAAACAGTTCTCTTCAGTTCTCTAAGACATGTCTAGAGCTAAAATTTTGTCCAGTGATTTTTCCTGTTGATCTAATATAAGTAAAAAGAGGGTTGTGAGGTGAGACAGAAATTTATTGTTTAATATGCAAAAAAAAAAACTTTTTTGACCTCTGTTTGTCATTCTGTTCTTACATTCATAAAATTTCCAATTTGCCAGTGGCAATAGGATTTGGTAATTTAACTTGGATGACCTAGAATAGCTAGCAATTTTTATCTCAGTAGTACTATGCAGCTAATGATAATGAATCTATCAAATGATTTGCACCTAATATATAATATTATATTGTTAATAGCTGTCTTTTAGTGATATACTTAATAGTAAAAAGCTGTCATCTTAATTATCGATATCATTTAGTAGAGAAATTTGAGAAGGTAACTAAATGGTATAGTGATTTGGTTGACGGGACTTTTATCCAAAAAAGCAATAATAATTTTCATAATCTTAACTGGGAATGGCGTAATTGGTGGTTGGGATCAGACAGATTCACAAGTGAAAGTCTATAGTAAAGAAAAATGAGATATTGCATTTTTATTTTTGCTGAATCAGCAAGCTGGTTAGCCATTTAAATGAAGTGAATCTAACAGATGAAATGCTGCTCTTTTTTGATACAAAATTACTGTTTTGTTTTTGTTTTAATTTATCCTGAAAAGAATTATGATTGTTCTGGTTAAGAGCATGTATACAGCAAAACAATGAAGCAACTTGAGCATCTCAAATGAGAATTTGTGTATAATTATGTAGAAATAGTTGTATTTGCATACAGTACATGTAGTTCTCTTTAGAGACCATCCGGTATTGAACAAGTTGCAAAATATATATTGACATCAAATTCAGAATTTTCTAAATTCTTTTAAAATAGAGATAATCTCAATACTGTTAGAGGCAGTAATGCAGGTTGTACAGGGACAGTGAAATGTAAATAGCCCAAGAACAGGTATTTCACAGTATGACTTCAGCAGTCTCGCTATAATTTCAGTTTGGAAGTAAAGAACAAAATTTTGCATTTATATGTGTCATTGCAAATCCAGGTCAACAGGGATCATCTACAGTTTCATTTAAAAATCCCCCAAATTAAATTTTCTTAGAAGGGTTAAGGAGAGCAGCCACGGAAAAGATCACAGACTGAGAATACTGTTAGTGCTAGACAGGCAAAAGACACAGGTAGTGAAAAGAAAGTGGTGTGCAGTGTGGAGGGAATGACATAGAAGACACAAGAATGACACCAAGCACAGAAGATAAAGGGAAAAGGGTTGAAGTCACCTGGGGAAGAGAAGCTAATCTTAGCTGTTTGCTTTTAACAGTAGGAGCAAAATGAGTTCTGCATTGCAGGCATAAACAATTTCAAATGTTTGAGTGGCCACATCCCTCCTGACTATGTAAGCAAAACTCCCAGGAACAGAAGGAAATTTCTTGTGCAACTAAATGTTATGTGTGGGGGATTCTGCCGTAGTCTTTTATATAGTTTCTAAAAGAAAGTTGGATGAGTTGAAAAAAATACTGTAAAACAATGGGAGGCTAGAGAGCAGAATCATAAGAAATAATTGCAGATGAATACAGAATGATTTAACCCGAGAAGAAAGTATTTCTTTTAAATCTGGATCCCCTGGCACTGCTGGTTGATGCTGCTGCCTGTATCTCTGATGTTTATAGTACTTAGAAAATAACGTCTGGTGATTATAATTTCTTTAACTCACAGAGTGCTTGCCCAGCATCTGTGTAACAGACTTTTGTGATGCTTCCGTGTGTAGGAAAAAGTATCAAAGGAGGGGCAAAATTTAAGCCCTAGATGTACAAGATTTTTTGAAGTGTGGTGTGGAATATGAACCTGATATGATTATGAATACTATCCTGAAATGAATACCAGTCTGGTGGCCTTGTATGATGGGATGACTGGCTGGGCAGATGAGGGAGGCTACTTCAGCAGGGCTTTTGACACTGTCTCCCATAACATCCTCATAGGCAAGATAAGGAATTATGAGCTAGATGAGTGGACAGTGAGGTGGACTGACAACTGGCTGAACATCAGAGCTCAGGGAGTTGCGCTCTGTGGCACAAAGTCTAACTGGAGGTCTATTGCTGGCAGTGTCCCCCAGTGGTCAATACTGGGTCCAGTTCTGTTCAGGTTATCAGTGACCTGGATGAAGGGGCAGAGTGCACTCTGTGCAAATTTGCTGATGATACAAAACTGGAAGGAGCAGATGATACACCTGAGGGCTGTTTACAGTGAGGGTGATAGAGCAATGGAACAGGTTGCCCAGAGAAGTTGTGGAGTCTCATCCTTGGAGATATTTGAAAGTCATCTGGACACAGTCCTGGGTAGTGTGCTATAGGTGACCCTGCTTGAGCTAGATGGTTGGACTAGATGATCTCCAGAGGTCCCTTCCAAGCTTAACTATGCTGTGATTCTGTAAATCTGTCTGAGATATTAGCAGTAGGTACTAATTATAACAAAAATAAAAATATAAAATATTTTATAAGGCAAATATCATTTATAAAATATATATTTGACATAAAATAATGGAAATTTTAAATTCACTAAGTGCATATTTAAGAAAGTGATGAATAGTGAATTATTCAGTATTCATCACATGAATAACTGTATGAAATTCTAAGGGCTATACTTATCTAGATTTCAGACTGGGTCATCACATTGGTAATTTTCTGGCCTTAGAATTAATATTCTCAGCTCTCTCTGCCCTGCCAATATAGTATAAAGAAAGCCCTAATGAAAATGAGGTTCAGGTTCTATTAACATATATAAAGGACAGCTGTATTAGATATGCAAACTTTCACCTGACTATGTTTCTTCTGGTTTCACAATGTTAGTCTCTAATTGACTGCATTGCACTGTGCTTCAGTAAAGTGATACAAACATGTTTGTATGCCTCACTCAGTGTGGCATAGCTTTAGAGGAAATACAGTTTAAAATATATCAGATACAATACATGATGCATGCACTTGAAAATTCAGTTAACTTTCACCCAGCAGGCACTTGGCAAAAAGTGTGAATATCAGTATTTAATTAAAAGGCTTTTTAACTTCAGTTGAAATCCAGTAATTTCCTGAATATTGTGTGTTTTAAAGGTGAATAATTACTATTTTGAAAAAGTTGGTGAGATAAGTAGTGGCTAAATAATTATTTTGTTTTGAATGACATAATCTACAAGAAGTTTTCTAATTAATAAAATAAAGCTATAAATATTCCCCTCATACCTCTAGGATCAGATTTCTAAAGATACTGATATTACCATCACTCAATCATACAAACCTGCAGAGATGCAACAAATAGACTGCGGCATTACTTTAGTAGAAATGCTTTAGCTAGGAAAAAAGAGATACCAGTTGCCCTTCAACATCATCCTTACTTTAACTGTGTGGCTTATTTATTCTGGAAAGCTGTGTATTTCTTCTTGTATTTCTGTTCTTAAAAGAAAAACTGGATATGCAGTCAGTTAATTCATTAGTCTTCATTTCCATGAATCTTCAAACAGCCCTTTCATTACAAAATGTGAAATTTCTAGACTTAGAAATTTGCCCAAGCTAAGGCAAAGGAAACCTCTGCCTCGTCAACAGCTGTTGTTGGTGAAGTCTCCTACTTCAAATTTCAGCATTTCTGTCACTGCAGCTTGTCTTATTTTGGGGATTTCCATCTTAATATGCCATATCTGCCACTGTGCTAGAAGTAGAATCCCAGGCATAGCTCTTCTCCAGCACTTTTCTAGCAGAGCTTCGGCATGTATTTTCAGCACAGACCTCTTAATAACCAATTGATCTGCAGCTTTTAAGAAAAACTCTTTTCAGCTCTGAGACAGAAGTTAATCGCCGTACATACCCCAGGAATGTTCCCTAACCTATTGACATACTTTCGTGCATAGCCTGGCAACCTGGCCTTGAGGTAAAGCTATTTATTTCATTCACACATACAACTCTGTCTTCTAAAATCAGCTGATTAGACAACAGCTTGTGGTCAAAGGAATATAGGACACATACGAGAAGGTTTAGAAAAAAGGACACAGATGGCCGTATTTGTGTTTTGGGAGGGGAAAGGGAGATTTCTGAGGGTCTGGAAGGCGTTTACTGTCATGTGGAAGGTTCCCTGTGGTTATATTAATACCATTTACATGACATGTTACAGTAAGAGTCATATCTAGTAATGCAACTGTCACCTGAAATTGAATATTTTAGTATTTTTTTCATTCTGTGAACTTGACAAATAGAATAATAAGATATACATGGAAAACTTCCATATGCAGTGTTTACAACAGTGTTTGGAAAAAGTTGCTCTTAAGTACTATCTAGGTTTCAGGAGAGGTTGTGTTTGTTTGTTCTTTACTGTGCAAATGCAGGAAATTATCCACAGTGTCTTTTCCCTGATGACACCCAAAGGTATGGAGACTGCTGAGACCTTCTGATTTCTCAAGGTCAAATCAAATTAAAGGCAATCATTCCTCATCCAACTTAGCTGAGCCAAGTTGCTTGGTTTGGCACTCATACCACATGCTAAAAAAGCAGATTTTTCTTGCTTGTGGGCAGGTGGTTAGAATACCATATAGAGCTCATTTTTGACTGTCAAGATTGAAATTATTTCTCAGCCAAGGATAGATATAAGTGCATCTGTTAACTATTAAATCATGGAGGAAAAAAAAAAAAAACTTTGCATTGGGTTCACCATGTATCTTGGGAGGAAAAAAACAGAATTTCAGACCAATTTCTGTAAAAATGAGTAAAAAGATTAAAATAATTCCATTTTGTTCTGATTAGAAAAATTACTGCATCCCTTGTAGACTCACCATTCCTAATGTAGTGAGAGTTTAACTGTAGTTTGAGCAACAGTAGCATAGGTATTTATCACTAACCTGTCAAGACCTCTTACGTCTGTTTGAACACACCAGTATGGGTCTTAACAGCTGCTCCAAAACTTTGTATCAAAATCTGGTATTTTAATATATTTAGCCGTATTGTTCCTGAAACAAACCTTTAAAATTGGCAGGGTATGAGATGTTATGGGAAGTTGTCTTTTCTTTTGCTTCAAAAGTGGATTTCAGAAAGTGAAAGACTACTTTTCGCCCAGAGAAGCTTTCGTAAATTTAAAAGATCATTTTGTAATTATAACTCATGATAATGAACTAGCTATGAAATTAACAAATGCTAAGTTAATTATTACACACACCAATTATACTCTGAGGAATTCATTCACTCATCTTCTAAATTTAATTAAATACTTTATGTGTGAGAACTAACAAAGAGGTTAAGATTACAGGCAAACTCAGACAAAAGAGGCTTTTCTTGAAAAAAAAGGTAGATTTTGCATTATTTTCAAAATGCACAGTGCATTATTCACTGCATTTCTTTTGTAGTAAAGGTCTCTGACAATCTATTGATACAAAATTACTGGTGAGATAACTATGATTTTAATTAATTAATTCTCAAGTGACTTGAGGATTTTTTTTGCTGTTGCTGAAGAGTGCCAGAATTATTCCCAAGTCATTTTTCATCTTATATTCTATTAATATTCTGATAATAATCCTTGTTATTGATATTTACATGGTACTGAATCTGAAAAGTGAATGGAAATTGTCTGCAAAGGTTTCCTTAAGAAAAAGGCTTGAATCAACACCTTCTCTTTCTTCTCAGAAATGAGCTTGGTACAGTTGGTGTTACTAATTTGGCCTCGTATGATTGTATGAAGAGATAAATGGCTAATAGTTTTCAGCATGTCTGGCTAAAATGTTTAACTAGTGAAATGAATGAATTGTAGTCTGATGTATTTAGAGCAAGAGCCCTGTTGCCAGTTTACTACGTACACGATCCACTCATCGTAACTTAGGCCTGAAATAAAAGTATTTAATTTCTACAAAATCCATGTGTGAGAGAGGCAATGTAATAACTAACTGACTAATTTTTATTATGAAGCAATTTATGCTGTCTTCATAGGAGAGAAAACTACAGGTTGTTTTTGTTCTTAGAAAAAGTCAACATATTCATCACAACAATAATTAAAAATAACCTACTATCATTAACTGAATATGGATTTCTGAAGTCTATAGCCTGGTTTGCTTGCATGAATGATTTATAGATCTGTTGTGGAGTAATCCAGCAATGAAATTATCTTGAAAATTAAAAACAATATTAGGTAATGGATGATCCAATTTACTGTAACATGAGCTTATTGCTGTAGTTTGTTTCTAATACATGTAATGAAAGGCTCAAGTAAAACTTTGTTTTTAAATTTCAACCTGTGTTCGTAAGGACAGTTTTTTGCAAGAGTCTTGCTAAAGTGGACACAAAGTCCCCAGACAATTGACTTATGCAAATACTACATAAACATTTTGAACTGATTCTTTTAGGAAAATAATTTTCTTGCCTCTGTTCTGTTCACAGGTATACAAGTACTTATTGTTTGCAATGTAGCTTGAAAAATTGTCTACTGCACCTGCATATAAGAAAAATGTGACAGTTTAGACACCTCATACATGAAACGGTGGAAGGTTCTGTACTTACCGGCTAAGCTTACAGAATGAATTATCTATGGAGTATCTGTCCTATCTGCTAAAACAGATAATCAAAACCACTGCTTCTGTTTCTTTTCCATTCTTTTTTCTCTTCCCTATTCCCTTAATATGTTTATTAACATCATCAATTTCCTCTAAGTCAGAACATCATGTATATTATCATCTCCTTTTTTTCAGTATGGGAATTTGTATACAATTTCTCTTTAGTAACTGTAAGAGAGATACAACATTTTTTGGATGATTGTAACAAAATTTTCTGGTTTGCAATGGTTATTTCAAGAGTCTTTTTGAAGAATCTTTTTGAAAGAAATATATATTTTCCTATGACTTAGAACCAGTGAGAATGGCTGCACTCTGCAATCTTTTTCTTTTTGCTTCAGACCTTTCAGAACACACTGTATACCTGTGTTAAGACTTTCTGATTTCACTGGGTCTCTGCAAGATCAGTCCATGTAGATCAAATAGCAATACTTTCTGTTTTTGTTTCCAAGCACATATTGCAAAAGCTTTTCTCTTCCCTGTTAGAGATTTCCTAATCATAATACAGGAAGAAATTATTTGAGGGTGGGAAACTGTCTCCTCTGAGATTTTGCAAATGGAGTAATTGACTGACATTTGCCATATTATTTTTCTGTCATTTCTGAGGTTTTAATTTCCTCCTGAATCTACTAGTTTGCCTCCTTCACTCTTTTATGGGGAAGAGCATGTGTATGCTGACACACCTGAGGGCTGTGCTGCCATTCAGAGAGACCTGGACAGGCTGGAGAGCTGGGTGGAGAGGAACCTCCTGAGGTTCAACAAGGGCAAGTGCAGGGTCCTGCACCTAGGGAGAAATAACCCCATGCACCAGTACAAGCTGGGGGCTGACCTTCTGGAGAACAGCTCTACAGAGAAAGACCTGGGAATGCTGGTGGATGACAAGTTGACCATGAGCCAGCAATGTGCCCTTGTGGCCAGGAAGGCCAACGGTTTCCTGGGCTGCATTAGGAAGAGTGTTGTGTGCAGGTTGAGGGAGGTGATCCTGCCCCTCTACTCAGCTCTGGGGAGGCCTCATCTCGAGTACTGTGTCCAGTTCTGAGCTCCCCAGGACAAGAGAGAAATGGAGCTACTGGAGAGAGTCCAGCGCAGGGCTACAAGGATGATCCGAGGGCTGGAGCATCTGCCCTATGAGGAACGGCTGTGAGAGCTGGGCCTCTTCAGCCTGGGGAAGAGAAGACTGAGGGGGGATCTTATCGATGTGTACAAGTACCTGAAGGGAGGGTGTCAAGGGGTCGGGGACAAATTCTTTTTAGTTGTCCCATGTGACAGGACAGGAAGCAATGGGCACAAATTGAAGCACAGGAAGTTCTACCTGACCATGAGGGGGAATTTCTTCCCTGTGAGAGTGACGGAGCACTGGCACAGGTTGCCCAGAGAGGTTGTGGAGTCTCCTTCTGTGGAGATCTTCAAGACCCGCCTGGATGCAACCCTGCCTACCATGCTCTACGTGACCCTGCTGAGTGGGGAGGCTGAACTAGATGATCTCTGGAGGTCCCTTCCAGATTCTATGTGGCTTGGGTCAATGGAGATAGGAGAAATAGGGAGTACAACCTCCCCAAAAGATATTGTGGTCTAGAAGATGCAGTTCTGACTACAATAGTAAATATCAGCTATTTTATATTTTCTTTTTTTTTTTTTTTTTGTGCTTCAAATTTGTTTTATTTTGTGTTCTTTTCCATTGTACATATTCTTATAAACAGCAAGCACATACCACCCTATAGATCCAAGTATGGAGGCTGAAATTTCCAGTATGGTTAAAAAAAAGAACATACTCTGAAATCTGTATTGCATGAATAATTTTGCCTGATCTTTTTTTGCTATTATATCTGAGATTCTTGTCAATAGTTTAAATACAAAACCATCTGATAATTTGAGTCATTTTTAAAATTTACTCCTGAAGCACGGTAGCTTCTTGAAGAAGCAGTAATACTCAGCTGGGAGCTATAACTTTGTATTTTAACATAGCACAAGCTTTTAGAAGATAGAGTCTTGCTAATTCTAGCTAAGTGAGCTAGCTTGAGAGCAAACACTGTAGTATGTCTACTTGTTCATTACTTGCTAATGATTTTTTCAGCTAATGAGCACCAGCTTTCATGTGGCTGGTGAACCCCAAGGTACCATGGAAATGGAAATACATATCTTTGTAATGAAAAGCATGTAAACATGTTGGCAGAATTAACTTTATGCAGGCCTGTTCAAGATTTCTTTCATCCTTCTGGGTGAAATTCAGTTTTATGTAGAAAGCCTGAAAAGGTATAAAACCATATCACAATCTACTATTCTGTATTCAGTGGAATGAATAGAAGAGAAAATTAAATATTTCTGAGCTATTGTTTGCCTTTATCAGTGATGGAAGATAATCATTTAATAATTTTCAGAGTGTCTAAGCAGACAGAGCAAAATTAATGGCCAACTTCTCTAAATCCATATTTGTTTTTAAGTATGTGTTTCAAGTAAAACATGGTCTCCTATGGTACTTTATAAAAGAAATTATTACTGAAAGAATCATTATAGAACCTCAAAACATAAAAAAAAATGTTATCCAGATTGTATGTCATATTTCTAAAAAAAAAGAAGCATTTTTCAGCATTATAAAACACTCTTTTAGCACAATTAAATTATTACAGAATTACTGTGTGTTTAATAAATTATGTATTTACCAGCTCAGAATAGTTTTGCGTTTTTTCATATCGAATGGTTTAGCAACTCAACCTTGAATATTGCATAATATGAAATTGTTCTATAGAAAGATGAAAATCTGAGTCTTTTTCTCTGAAAATAGACTATATTTTGTCAAATTCGAAAGAAAGGGAAGGGAGAGCTTCCATTAGAACATAGTTCTGTCAGCCTCATCCTTTTGGCTGCCTCCAGAGCTGTTTGAAAAAACACCGATTGGTTTTTGTGACTTGCAAAGTAAATAATAACAGAATAAATAATAATCCTCATCTGTCTTACATTTTCCTGTTTATTGCTATTGTTAACGTTCCTCATCAGCTCTGTGGCCCGATGTAGTTGGATCTCCTGGTGAGGGTTATTTTCTGTCTTTGGCGGTCTTCACACAGTTTCAGAGTGTGCTCCTCTTCTTGCTTCTGCCTTGGGAGCATCTCTTCCGGATTAGGGAAAGGGCAGAGCAGCTGGAGGCAACAAGCTGGATCAAAAAACAGTGTCTGTGTATGGACAGTCTTAGTTACCCAGTACTAAATAAGAGGTCGTGTAGTTCATAGCCCTGTCTGTAAGTACTTTGTTGTGGTAATAATTCAGTGTGCAAGCTAAAATTACCTCTATGCATGAAAGTTTGCAGAGTAACAGTAACCTGACTGAAAGAAAGCAAAAGTGTATAGTAGAAGACAGACTGGAATTGTGAAAATAACAGCTGCTCGGGAACTAAATACAGGAATTTGGTATACTCTGAATCTCAGGTTTCTGACTGCCCTGTAGTTTGTCATTTCTGTAATATAAGGGCATGCTGAGGCACACATTCCGTATGAGTGCAGTATGGCTTGAATCATCAATGTCATTTTTTGCAGCGTTTGACCTTCTCCTTGATGTTCTCTTTAAGTTTATCCTGTTTAGCTTGTTACAGCTAAAGAAATCCTACCCCCAGGTCATGAGCATTAGAGGAATCTTTACTCTGAATCTGAGGCCAGGTCAGAAATGCCAGGTTATTTCTGATGAATGCCTGTATGCTCACACTACCCCAGAAAAATGGCATTCACATATGTGACTACAATATGTGTCTGTATGTGACTACAGCATATGTCCACCAGATTTTACCTGAGATAAAATCTGATGGTTCAAAGAACTGTTACTACAAAAATGAAAATAAAAATCTCTTTATTATATTTAACTGAAAATTCTCTTCTTCCCCATTGTGATGTGATATTTGCCAAAACAGTGTAGTAAACAGCTCCAATAATGCAATTAGCTCATACAAAATCTGTATGTATTTTCACTTGACTACTGCTCTTTAAATCTAGAGTACTTAAAAATGTGGGGTTATTTAACATCTGTAGAATGGTGTGTATATTCCAAAGTAATAAATATGTTAACTTTCTTTACAGAAAATTTTAGAAGTTTTTTTTTTTTTTAATTGATTAGCCATTTTTGTATTTTTTTTAGAACCATTGGATACAAAAAGAAGTACGTGAAAGTTCCACATGGGCATATTTGGGTGGAAGGTGATCACCACGGACACAGCTTTGACAGCAATGCTTTTGGCCCGGTAAGTCAGTTCACTATGTATCATTTAGGGTTTGCAACCAAAAAGCAGTGCATGTTTCTGGTTGTTTGTACAACACAGCAAGTGTGACTTCAGTCTAACTGTGTACTTTTATTTTTGTGAGAGTTATCAGAGCTTCTAATACGGTCAGCTGAGGTTGGCTTTGCTTCGCCTATCTATTGTGAAAAGAGTAAAAACTCCTTTTAATTCTCCTACATGGAGAGAGAAGCAGTAGAGGTTTTAAATTTGGAGGGATGTACTGGAGGAGTAGCCAGAGGGTCTAGCCAGGGCTCTGTAGATGACAGATGGTCCCTTAGGATATGCTGCCAGCTGGTGAAATCGCGAATGACTCCCTCCCGGGAGTTCTGTCTTGCTTTAATGCCAGGGCTGGGATAAAGAATTAGGAAACCATAACCACGCTTAGTAAGTGTTAGTTGTTAAATTGGTCTGCGGGTGAGAATAAAGGTATTTTAAATCTGTCTAAACTATCTCAAAAATAAAATAGAAGTTTTCTTTATGTACAGCAATTTTCATATTGAATATTAACAAAACATAATCCGAAAGCTCTCTTTCTCGATTGGTAAAAATGTGCATCATCAGAAGGACAGTAAATGCTGCACTCCAGTTCAGTCCAATTTTGGTTTTGTTACTGTTCGTGTGAATTCTTGTTGTTTTGACTCAATCTATCATGCAGGAGTTAGTCTCATAATCTGTGCATTCTGCTGTGGAAGTACAAATCCTTTTTGTTGTATTACAGATTCCATGCATTTTTTTTTGACATGTGTGCTTAGAGATAATTCTTTTCTGAACATATAAAAGTACACTGATTATCATGAGGAAGTTGTCAGGGATAGATTTTTTTCACCCTTATGAATTTCATACCAACGTATACAAAAGTTGCACCACTGACTCTAATGTAATTAATAACAGAGCACAGGTTTTTTGAATTTAAGTCAGGCTTCTAGAAGTTTAGCCCCAATTATTTACTCGAAATAATTTTTTCTCAACAAAAAATGCGACAAAAGGCCTACTGTCCTGTTTGGAGTAGTCTGACATCTAATCATTTGCCTCTCTTTTAATTTGTTTCACTTTTTTTTTGTTCTTTTATTGCTAGCTATTTTTTTCCCCATTGCTGCTTTCTAAGATTTGTCAGTTAATTTTAGAGTGCATTTAGTGCAAGATTTCTTTCAGTTTATCTAATATGTGTATCTCTTTCCTCCCTCTCTTAGGCTTTTCTGTGTCTCTTTCTATGCTCCCAAGACAAATCTTAGTTAAAGAAATCAGTAATCCTCTCTTACTTCACTTCCAAATATATTGCCGACGTACACTCAAAGTATAAAGAAACTTTAGCAGTCAGGCATTAGTTCCACTAAGAAAATTTTATATTTTTGCATTTTCATCTGCTCTCACAAAATCCTCAACATAGGCAGCTTGCAGCTTTCTTACAAGATAGCATGTTGGGGAAAATCTGCACATCCTGAAAGTTTTACTGAATTCACTAATGTTTATAAATGCTATAAAATTGCCTTCACTAGGATTTGACCTCACATTAGTTTTCAGCTGCTGGCTAGCATCAGATAATATGTCATTTTTCTTAGAGAAGTGGCACCTTTAGAGAGCTACTGAGACTGTTTTGTCAGTAAATTTTTTAGCTTTCTATGGAAAGTTAGACCTTTTACTCTCTTTTGATGAACATATTATGGACAGATATGAACTGTAAATAGGTATTTTTCTCTGAAATGCAATTAAAGCAGCCATTATATATTATATATACCAAGAATAAAGACTAATAGTGGCAGAAGAAATCACAGGGCTGGAAACTAAAAAATGGATGCTAAAAGGTTAAAAATTTTCATCTGTGGAAGAAAATGAAAAGTACATTTAGAAGGATATAGTAGACTCCAGTTTCTTAATGTTTTACCTGCATTTTAGGTTCGAGATTACTAGGGCACATTTATACCCCTCTGTCTGCTGCACTCCTGAGCCCACTTCTGTACAAGCAAGATAATATATGAAAATCACTCTCCGCAAGCCTCTCAAAAAGTATATTCTTCTTAATTTAAATACTTTTTCTCTCATGAGGCTATAACAGACAGTCATAAGGAACAGACTCCACAATGGTGAGACCAGAACCAGCTTTTGCATTTTGTTAAAGTATAGGTCACCTAAGAGATTAGGTTAAACATTGTGTGTTACAGTTCTGATTTGGAAGAAATCTTGTGTTTTCTTGGATCAAAAGAAAAAAAAAAAGAGTATAAATACTGTATTTTTATAGTGGATTGTGTTTTAGATCTACCATTTTAAAGTTTCATATATATTTCAAGGTGTGGGTGAGCCTAATGAGTTACATGGGGCATAAAAGGAAATTATGGAAAAACAGATTGAGAACAGATGTTAGAATCATTTTTTTCACCCAGGGAATAACAACATGTTAACAGTCTAGTGGGTTAAGTTGATAAAGCAAAAACCCTGTGATCATTCAAGATCTAAACTAGATGCACCTTTGAAGGAAAGTGAATTTCTAAAATGTAAAATATTGGCAGATTAAATAACCTTTAATTATTTCATTAAAGTATTATAATTCTAGTATCTCTTTGTATTTGCATTGTTTTTCATAGGACTCCAAATGGAATATTAAGGTATAGAGAGGCATCTACCTAAAGTAAATGAAAAATGAAAATGTTTTAACTAAGATTTGGAAAGGTTTTATATTTCTTTTCTGCTTAGTGGTTTTTTTGAATAAAATTAATACCTTAAATGAAGTTGCAAAAATAACACTACAGCTATGAATAGCACTTCATAGCTGATTATCATATGTTATCATTAAAAAAAAAATTCTTTGTGCAGCTCCAAAGTAGATGTTACATAATACGACTACTTTGGTATTGCTGCATTTCAAGTTTAGAAATATGTCAATCATTCATAATGCTGAAAATAGCTATTTTGAATAGCAGACAATAAATATTCAAATAATTTCCATATTTTTTAATTCTTTAGGGGGTTAAAAATTAGATATAGCTGGAATTTTTAGTTAAATCATCTGGGCTAGAATAGCGATTTCTGCTCAAATAAATGTTATTGTTTTGAAAGAATGAGGTCAAGCATTTATTATATTGCCTTTATGTTTAATTGGCATACTACAGGCATGTAATAATGGATAGTTTCTGTAATTAAGATACCACTATTCAAAGTTACGCTTTCATCTTTTTTAATTCTGGTAATACTCCTATATTTTTGGACCTTTTTACTATGAGGTTTTGGTTGGACAGTATAGAAAATCTAGCAGTATTGTTCCTGGCAGTGCTTCTGCTTTCTTAGATCACATCTCAGAAACCACATCATGTAAGAGCTGATCTAATATGAAACTCTGTTACTACAAACTTTTTAAAGATTTTCATGGGTTAACTATATACTAGGAAGCTTTATGCTGGATCAGTTATTGTCTTTACTTACACAGACAGGATAATACCAGCATAAAAACATAGTGACAATTTATATCTGGATAAATCTGGTATATCTGGATCTGACATTATGGCTAATTCCAGGGAAAAGTTATTATGAACTGTACTTCATCCAGATCAAATGTGTGAGCTGGCATCCATCAGGGCTGAGATGATTATGCAACTGTCACATAATGGTATCTGAGAAACAGTTCCTAATAAATATATGATATATGTATTCTTGGGTGTACACACAAGTAGTGATTAGCACGCTGAGATTTAAAAAGTAGGCTCAACTTTATCTTATGGCGATTTGTGTTGTAAATATAAGACTTTTATAACTACGTCTTTATGTCTCCAGCTGCCTCCAAGTTGAGGATATGAAAGAGCTTTATAAAATTAGAGCTTGAAGTCAATGGCACTCTTTCAACTGACTTGTAAAAGACCTGAACAAAAGATCATTAAAGTCAATGAGAGACTTCTATTGACTTTAATAGGCTTTGGGTAACACTCTTTATGAGTTAAGCTTCATAATCCAGTGTAAGGGCAAAAAGGCTATTATCCTCCTTATCTTGCTGGGAACCTGAGACACCGATAGGTTAAGTATCTTGTCATAAAACATTTTTTTGGCTCCGTACAATCATATCCTAGCTCTGCTTACTCTGATACAGATTTAGAAAATTATATCTATCTTTTGATATGTTTACTCTCAAATTTAAGTCCAGTTGAACTACTTCTGGCTTTTTGTTTAACACAAGTTCTAAGTTTATAAGCTTCAAATGAATAAATTGCTTTTAGTCAACATTATTGTAAAAAATGTATTTATGATTGTGCATGTAAGCAAATCTGCAAGTTTGTGTGAAAACCTATCTGAAATGGATTCTTGTCTGTTTGCCTACTTCATCTTTGAGCTGCATAAACCTGTAAGCTGTGACTAGAAAACTCAATAGACTTTCAGAATGACATTCAAAATAAGTGAATATGCTGACTTGGTTAATTATTTTAATTTGCATTTTCAAAGACTGTCATCATCTCTTTTGAATATAAGACAGAAATGGTTTAACTGTTAACCCTCAATGGGCAAATTCAGTTAATAACCGGCAGAGTGTGGTCTGCTATTTTCTTAAACTGATCCAGTATTTTTCTCTGTAATTACTGGGGATTAATATAAGTAGTCAAAAATGAAAGAGTGAAAAGTTCATTAGATATTAAGGTGAACTGAAATATGACATTCTCAATGAGGTATAGTGCATGACTTCTAATAAAGGAAACAGTCTAACCTAATATTCCCAAACTGTGAGAATAACCTTGCATCACATGCTCTATCTTCTTCTAAGAGAAGTTCAGATGACCCAAGTGCTGCTGAGAGACGAGATAGATAGCTTTTTGGCGTTCTGGTTTACTTACATAATAGGAAATGTAGAATCCCACATATCCTAAAAGTGCAAATCATTGTGATGATGATCTTGCCATCTGTTGAAGCTTTCATTTATGAGCTATAAACTAGTGCAAGAATCACATATCATGCTGAAATGCTGCCGCCTCTATGGCAAAAGGTGGGAAGAGTTTAGCAGCACACAGTAATTCTTAACACCAGTGTTTAACAGCATTGTGTTCAGTTAAAACTGAACATATAGGCAAGGCACAAGCTTCCCGGAGAGAATTCTGCCAGGCTCTTGAAATACCTACTTACTTCCCCTTACCCCAGCCAGGCATATGGAGAGGCTTAAGACAAATGGATTCAGTAACAGGATGATGACTTTTGTCCCAATCCTTATTTTTCGTAGTTTAGACCAAGGTCAAGAGAAGATGGTCAAGCCTTGTGAAAGAAAAGCGTGATTTTAGCAAAAATACACATATTTCTGCTTACACTAGTAAAACTAGTGTCAATGAGGATAACAGTAAAGGGTGATGGAAAATGGTCAGTGAAGGCTGGGAATGGCCTGCTGGGGACTTTGATGCATCAGTTTGGTTGCTGGCATTGCAGCTTCTTCTGTTCCCTTTTTACAGCAATTTGACCAGCCACTGCCTTCTAATTGCACCTTCATTTTGGGCTATAAATGTAGCCTTTGGGAGAAGCATGACTCTTATGGTATCTGTGACATTTCTTCTTTTTCTCTTGGTTAATGAAGAAGAAGTGAAACTATGTTAACACAGTAAAGAAGAAGTGAAACTATGTTAACACAGCATATGTAATGCAAATATGCAATCAGTGACATTCTATTGTATTTATACCTGGCCACTGGCAAAAATGAAATCGGTAGAATTGTTTACAATCTGAAAAAAAACTTTGCGTATGAAGCATGAAGTTACCAGTAGTAAATAGCATATACGCACAGCTTGAAATTGTAAAAGTCTATGATGAATAAAATGGTTAGGACATTATGTGTTATGATGGATGAAAAACAAATCTGGAAGAATAAATATGCTTAAGAATGTGGTATGAGAGATTCATTTTGGAATGGTGGCTTGTCATTGAGAATGACAACTTATAGCAGGAACTGCTAAAGGGTAACCTTTGATAATAAAATAAGTAGCCCCATCAGCCTTTAAAGAGCATTAAAAGCTCTTGTCATGACTAACTACAATTGCAGAATATACAGTAAAAAGTCTTCTATGACTGTCCATATTTTTTGGAAAGTAGAATATTTAGCCAAACTGTTGTCTAAGTCAATGCATAAACATTAATCTTTCAAGCAGCTTAGCTATCATCAAACCAGACAGGACTTTATTTCTCTACTGTATATACCTGCCTGAAACATTCCTGGCAATACAGTCAGAAAGCTTTTCCTTATTTTTGTTGTTCATTTTTAAATTAATGTGAGCAGGATGCTCAATATTATATATCCTTTAAGCACAGAACAGAGAGTTTTTTTGAATATTTTTGACTGAAAGCTCTTGATTAAATCTACTCTGTTTCTCTGTTATGTAATGCTCATGAAGATTTGTAAAGTACTTGATGGTCAAGGGCTTTATCTTACTTGTCAAATCTTGTTTTACATATTCTAGCTAATTTTCTCTAGTACTGTGCTTGAGAGCATTAATTTACCATACTTCTATTCAAAATCCTTCAGTCAGAACAGGACGCATGTACCAACCCTAAGCACAATGAATTATTCATCCAAGTATTTTGCAAATATTTATGAAGAATAAATACTTTAAAAGGATTTCCCAACCACATAAAAAAGAATAGTAGGCTTAACAGCCTACATTTCTTTTTGACATCACTTACATTGATATGAACTAGGAAAAAAAAAATTGAAACAAAATATTAAGCCAGATCAGTAAGCTGTCAGATTCACACCAATATTTGTAGTTAACTGAGCATGAGCTCTGCATTCAAATGTAAACTAATTTGCTAAACACTGAATTTATTGTGTATCTCTGAATCAGTTTTTCAATTTTGGGGGGGTGGAAATTATATTTCTTTGAGGTTACAGCTTGATATACCCTTATGTTTGATAAATCACTCTGCAGAACTTACCACTGTCATTCTTACCAAGATTTGTTAGGATGTCATTAAAAAAATCTAGTGAATATTTTTGTTTCTTTCTGTTTTTAGTTCCTTGTTCATGCAACGTTATAAAAACTCAGTCACTGATAACTAAACTAAAGTTCTAAATTTTAGTGATTGAAGTCTTATAAGAAAGTATTGTCTCTCTGATTCCATTTTTGGATAAGTGAGCTGCCTCGATATTATCATGACTATTGACATTAGGTTTCCAGTTCTAAAGTAGATAGTAAGACTATTTAACCATAATACCTTGTTTCTGTCATTACAAGTCAAATCAAGAGGTTCAAAATTTATATTTGTTGGCAGTGTATATTAATTTATAGTTTGTATAAACTAATTAATACTGATTTATTTGTTTACAAATTTATGTTGAAGCAAAGCATTCCTGAAATATGATGTGTAATATTAATAGAATTAACAATATTTAGGGAGTTTTGGAGGGCTTTAAACTAGGAATGATGGAGGTGGGAGAGAATGACCACAGGTCAACTAAGGAAGTGGCGGATAGGGTAGGCAACCAGTGGGTCTGGGTTGATGTAAACAGAAGAGACCTCTTAGCAAAGCAAGAGTGAAATGGAATTGCCCTGAGCATGTGCATGTGCATGTAAGTGAGGAGGTGCCTTCAGGAGCACATTATGGGGGAAGCCCTCACGCCCTTTCGAGGAAGTCAGCTTGCTGGGGTGTCTCTCTGAAAGAAGTGTCTGTATGCTAATGCACGCAACGTGGGAAACAAACAGGAGGAATTAGAAATCTGTGTGCAGTTACAAGGTATGATCTCACTGGGATCACGGAGACGTGGTGGGATAGCTCCTGCGACTGAAGTGCTGTGATGAGTGGATAGAGGCTCTTTAGGAAGGGGGGTCTGGGAAATGAGGAGGGCGAGTTGCCCTTTATATGAGAGTGGTGGGAATGCATGGAGCTCTGCTTGGGAATGGATGAAGGGGCAGATGAGAGCTTATGAATCTGAATTAGTGACCAACATGCACCCATGTTGTAGTGGGTGTCTGCTGTAGATCAGCTGATCAGGATGAAGAAGTAGGTGAGGCTTTTTTCAGACAATTAGAAGCAGCTTCATCTTCACAGGCCCTTGTCCTCATGGGTGACTTTAACCACCCTAATATCTGCTGGAGGTACAGCACAGAAGGGCACAAGCAATCCAGAAGGTTTCTGGAGCGCAGTGATGGCAACTTGCTAGCACAGGTGACTGAGGAACCAGGGATGAGTGGTGCTCTGCTGAACCTCATACTTGCATACATACTTTGTGTATTCAACAGCACGCTACATTTTTTTGAAGCAGTACTTCAAATTCTAGATGTGAGTTATGGAACAGATATAAGTATTTGATCACTATTTTTATTAGGACCTTGATCCTTCAAACAGCTGTGTATAAATAATTTTATGCCTACAAGTAATTCTTACCAAAGTGAAGAGACTTTTTTTTTTTTTTTTTTTTTTTTTTTTTGATAAGGGGTGCTAGCACAGAATGGAAAGATTTATTTATGATTTTTAAAGAGTTCAAACTGTAGAAGTGTAAATTTAGTTTTCTTATGAATGTAATCATGGTGTGACCTAAAGGTAGTTTTAAGAGTCATAGTGGAATTTGAAAGTTATTCATTCTGTCTCTTACTTCAGGAGATACAAGAATGAAACATAATTCTTGGGAGGTAAATCCCACAGAATGTTAGATTTACTAAAGGAAATATTTCCAAATAACAAAAGAGTAAATGTTATTACTATACAAATCATGAAATATTTTCTATTTCTTCTGTTTGTTATTTGAGACTTGATATCACTTAAAATTGGGCAGTTATTTTCATTTACTTGTTCTGATGATTTGGGCACTATAGATTAACTTTTATTAGTGTTTGAAATTTTATATTGGTTTGTATTAAGAGCTGCTACAATTCAATGTCAGATTGAGGGATAGTATAATTCTTTTAGCTTTGGTCTTGTGAAACTTTAGGTTTAGAAAAGAGTTGTATATAATAAGAAAACTGATACTGATAACAGCATGAAATAGTAATATATACATGATATTTCTTATGTCTTAGTTAATATATAACTGTTTCTTCTTCCACTTATTTTCCATTTATGTAATTATAACATTAAATTATAATATTAAATTATGACACAGTACCCTAGTCCAATACGAATTTACTGAATGCTATTCTGAAAGCTGTCAGTATTAGAGCTTACACCAGTGCTGTATCTTCTTCCTTGCAATATGTCTTTTGAGGCTGGGAGACCAGATTACAAGTTTTAGGAAATGTTAACATATGAGCCTAATATTTGTGAGATTATAGTTGAAATACAGGCAGAAGAAAACCAAGATTTTAGTTAAGGTGATAGGATAGTAAGATCTTGTGTTTCTTTCCTATCAAAGCTAGAAATCTGACGAAGATGAATAATTTGCACTTTACAAGCGTGGATCTTGGATCAGTAATGGATCAATATTCAGAAAAAAAGAGAAAGAGAGAAAGAGAAAAGGAGAAAAGAAAAGATGTCCTGTTGATGTTATTATGTATCAGCTGGTGGAAGTCATGTAATGTTAATAATGAAAATTTGTCCAGTGTCAGTCCATAAAACCAAAACTAATCCTTTCAATATTTTGTGATGGTAAAAATGAATTATCTAGTATTTTCTTAGTCATTCCATTGCATTTCTTAATAGTGAAGTAAATGTTCTCTGCAATCACTGCCATTGGATTAATGTATGTTAAGTGGTACTTGTGCAATATTGCATGTTGTTAGAACTTATTAAACACTTTAGCCAAAGGTTGCCAGAACTGTTATTCATAGAATATAATTTTGACTTGGAATATGGCCAAGAGAGGAAACTGAAGAGCTATAAACCTTCCCAAATTTACTTTTAGATCACTGTAGTGGGACTCAGCTTTCTTTGTGGTTAAGCATGTCAAAATCTCAGCTTCCCCCACCACCAAAGATACACAAAAGAAAAAATAGGACTGAGAAATCCTAACTTGCTAGCAGTTTAATATTTTTATTTCTGTATTACACCTGATCATATTCACATTTTTCCTATTATATAAGTTAAAAATCAGATTTAATTTACAACTTATTAAAACCCAAGATGTGTATAATTTAGGTGCCAAAATAACAGACTTCTGAACTGCTCTGTAACAGATGTGAAACTGGTATCCAACATTGAATTTTGGCCCTATATATGCTATATCTAATGAAAGCCAGGGGAAGCCTATGACCAAAACAAGGTGTAATACACTGAAAAAGGAGGGGGATCAGAAGAAGTAACTGCCTACAAAATTCTCCATGACTGCTCCTTGGCAGGTTGTGGCATCATCTATTGTAATAGCTACCTTCAAATTTTGCGGACTGTTAGAGGAGCAGAGAATACAACAGAGGATTTTTTTTATCTTTTTGATTGAATAGATGCATTTCAGACCCTTTTTTTTCTTTTTTACTCTCAAGTTGATAACTTCTGTCTTCTGAACTTCTGTGCAAAAGGATGATTCATTAAGGTTCTTTTAGAAAATAAGATCTTTCTTTTCTAGATGTCTTGCTTTGTTAGTAGAGATACCTACTAGCAGCAATGGAGATGAAGACAGCTGATGCAGATCTTTGATAATGCAGTAGCACATGGCAAGTCAGCATGAGGAGGATGGAATCAGGCTGTTTGTGCTATAAAGCCTTTCTGGTCTTAAAAGCATTTTCTGTCACTGATATATTGATATCTTTTTTAAATTGAAGGCTTTTACAATGGCTCTGTCAATTGGAATGAGGATTTTAAAATAAAATCTGCAATGACAGTAAATTGAAGGCCAGTTTTGTATAAATGGCTCTAGAAAAAGTTCTGCTGAGACATTCTAGTAAGGACCTGACAGCATGATGAAAGAAAGAGATTGCCTCCTGAGGAATACCACAGTGAGGAGATGGAAAGTCGTCCTTTCCCTGTTGGATGAAAAGTGGTTCTTTAGGAACCAGCTACTTCCATGTCTGGTACTATTTTTGTAGTACCTGATTTTTGGCCATTTTACAGGTTTTCTGTGGTGCAAGGCCTCAATTTATTTTTTGTGCATATAGCTGAACTTCTCCCCTTTCCTGCTCTGTCCTCTCTGTTTTGCTATTTTAATGCAATTGTGTCATGTGGACACATTTTTAGCCTCCAGGACAACCTGTGTTTCTCCTGCCTAGGTACATTCTTGGAGGGAATGGGTTTCTTCAGCACCTTTACTTCTTCAGCCTATCTAGATAATGTGCCTTCTTCTCTTTCCTTTGAAGCACAGTCACAATCATGTACCACTAATTCAAATTTGTTCTTTAAAATGTTGCTAATATAGGTCTCAACACATATGTTAAAACAGAGATGGTTGTATTGCTCTTCCAAACTGAGTAGTACCAAAATGGCCAGGTGCTTTGGAGTGATGGCATATGGGTTCTCCTAAGGTCCCAGCCACTGCTGTGATCACTGTGATCTGCAATCTCTGTATTTTCAAGCTGCAAGCAGATAAAAAAACCCTCCTCTTTTCCATGCTCAGTATAATATTTTCACTCTGATATGTGTATTTAATATAATAGAGGAATTGTGAAGCTGCTTCATACGTACATGAGATCTGTACTCAGATATGCTGTTAGCTTTTGTATATTTTCAGCTGTTAGTTATCCTCAAAGTAATTTTGCAGACCATCTCAATTTTACTTGTATCAGTAAAGGCATAAGGTTACAACTCAAAACATCGCTTAATTAAGTGGTGGAAGAAGCATAAGATTTAATTATACTTAGTGAATGTAGTCATGAAGAAAATAAGTCTGTTCCTAAATTTATTGGTAGCTATTAAAACATTTGTAATATAAGAGTGAATTTTTGTTCATGTCAGTTTTCAAAATATCTATTGTATTTTGAAATGAGGCCAAGAGTTTGGTAGTATTCCAGAACAATTAATTAACTGTTAAGTGGCATCAACATTTAGATTAACAAGAAATGTCTTCATGCTTACATTGAGTGATGCAAGTTAGGAACAAATTTCTTTTATTTACTTTGAACCACACCCTGGTGTATATCTTTCTATATACTTTCTACTATTAGCTACTCTGAGGGCGAGTTTTCATGTAAATATTTTGTAGGTGTTTTTCTGATGACACAGTCTCAATTTCAAGTAGCAGTAGTGATAAATACGTATAATTCAAACTTATAGTTCATTCTTTTCTTACACTGGTGAGCATTAGGAATTATTTGTACGCATCCCAGTGCAAACCATCTATTTTTGTACAATGGGACTTTCATGTCCTGGAAATGAATTTTAATATGCAAGTTAAAAATAAAAGCTCTGGAATCTTACCTAGCCTAACTTTAAATTCTGTCACTTGCTTTTTTTTGTGTGTGTGTTCTTGGACTATATACATCTTGGTTGTCAAGGTACAGAAACGCTTTTTTCAACCTGCTGAGTAAAGACCAAGCCGATGAGCCTCAGGAGAGTAGGAACGTAGCTCTTCCCCAGGTGGGGCACTAGCAGCTTTTATGACTGTGACATTTGCCCCCCACTTTCTCAGAGCCAGGATTCCTGTCCTTGTAATTCCCTTCATAGTCTGGAAAGATTTCCAAGATGTCTTGCCTTACTGTGTTAATTAGAAGCTCAGTTGTTGTTATTCTTTTTCAAGCATACATATTTCTGAATATTAGTGTATATTCATGATGTTTCTCTTGAATGAAGTCATGAAGGACTTGATTTATCCATACGAGCCATCAAAGCCTCTGTGATCTAAATGCTCTTGGATGGGATTTCTTCACTGCAGATATTCTTTTTAGCGTATGGTAGCTAGCAGGCTAACTGTGTTTGAGGAGT
This sequence comes from Rhea pennata, assembly GCF_028389875.1. Taxonomy (NCBI): domain Eukaryota; kingdom Metazoa; phylum Chordata; class Aves; order Rheiformes; family Rheidae; genus Rhea; species Rhea pennata. The sequence goes on from NC_084663.1 coordinate 30,367,281, forward strand.
TTAGGTCTGGTCTGATTCAAATGTTTCAAAAACAACGTCCTCAAAAAGAAACATTATTCACCTGTTCACCCACTGGTCTGAAGGAACCAGAGCTAGAATTTTGCACTGTAAAGCTGATATATATTTCATAGTTTAATACTCAGTCTTCCTTGAAAATTTTTTGTGAAAAGTAAGTTTTGGCTATTTTACAGTGTGGCTAGGCAAAAGCTGTGTCAGTATGCTTTATGCCATCTTTCTCTTGCAGAGATGCTGTGGCTGGTGTCCTGTCTGCATATCTCTGTATTTCTTCCTCTAAGCAACAGCTTTTCTGGGCTGTTTTCAGAGTTCTCTGCAGGCACATTTTGCGCAAAATATTTCAGTAACGAAAATTAAAAAGATATTTGTATTACTTCAGCAGTACAATAGCAACAGGGCCATGTCATTTCAATTTATCACTGGGGCTTAAGTGTGTGAAATCTTAGTTCTTCATCACATTGCAATAGCTTGCTTATATATACATAAAAAGTTGCAAACTTCAGAGAGCAAAAAAAAAAAAAAAAAAAAAAAAAAAAGAAAGAAATTACTGATTGCCAGTTGAGCCTTCACATTCTCTCTGATTTGCAGATCTTTTACTGAATCTCACACTACCTGAACTAGAACAGCACAATAACCTTAGCTTTACCCTTGTTGCTATGTCTCAAGTTATTAGGGTTTTATCCATCAAAAGGAGCTCTGGCCGAAGTGGCACACTGAGCCTTTGAAATTATAGCCTGAGAGACAAATCCTGTGAAACAGAACTTAACCTCTACAGCTAGCTTTTATCCTAGTAGCATAAATCTATGTTTCTTCAGAGGATATCTTCTCAGTACTCTGAAGAAATCTGATATATCCCCAGGGTTACATAGGAACAGGTCATGACCACTTAACTTATTCAATGAATTTTTGCACAAATATTTTGAAAAAAAAAAGAATTAAAAGATTAGAAGAATATTAGAAAATAATTGGAATTTTGAACCTTTTCCTGCGATAATTCCTACAGGGCTAGAAAAGCTGAAATAATCTGGAGAGATGATAGGTTACGTGGCAATTGCTAATCAAAGAGCAAATGTTCCTTGAGTATTGTTTCCTCCAGGTAGGTCTAGTTATAATGTATCTCTTATCTGAAAGCTGAGAAAGAGCTGAGCGAGAGTACAATCTCCTCTAGCTTTAGAAATCTGATTTTTTGCCTTTCTTGTTGTCAAAAGTATATTAGGTTGTAGTAAACATAGTATTTTAACAGAATCCAGTATTTTAATATTTTTTCGTCTCTTGAAAATCAGACTTGATTCTGTTACTTATAATAAAAGAACTAATAAAGCTTGTCATCTGAAAAAACAGTTTATCAGTTCTTCCAAAGCAATGACAGGTATCTAAGTAAAATTAATACTTTTATGTAAACATCAACATTATAAGTGAAAATTGTTTGTAACTGGACTGACATTCCTTTTTCAGTTGCATTACTGTATTTAATAATATACTACCTTCCATAGCATATGATGCTTTCTGTATTGATCAGTGCTATCTTGTGCTCTTGGTAGTTTTTTGCTATGGAGACAAACATCTGATACAAAACTAACAGTAGCGTAACACTTCTGGGTGTAACAAAGCATTGATCCATTTGATAAAAAATGGGTTTTGATTATGCTTTGAAGACTTTCTGTGTCAGAATACTTTGTTTTTCTGTAAAGAAAACTATATAATCTGAGGAGAAATAGTATTGTGTAACAGTAGAGACAGTAGCAGATCCCAGCAATATCTGGGAGAGATGCAGTTATCCTGAGAATAAAAAAAAGAACTTTATTCTTCTGCCAGAATTCCACTTTAAAGCCTTTCTTCCTAGCCCTCTAGAGACAGTCCCAATCTGCATTTAAATGCATGTATTTTAAAATGAGATTCACAAGAGACTAAAACTATCAAAGTTTCAAATGAAAAAAAAAAAGCATGCAGAGAAGCTGCTGTTTTGAAATAAAAAATTAAATTATGCCTTTAAAATGGAACAGTGCTAGCTTTCTGGGGACTAATTTAAACTCCTCACAGAATAACTGATACATAACATTAATGACTGATAGCTTTAGATTTCATGTCTTATATGCATCCAAAGAAAAACTCAGGATTTGTTTTCCATAAAATTCAGAGCTAGACAGAGGATACCTCCCTATTTTTCACAATATAGTCATCATCTATACATTTCAGTAAAAGTGCCGATTAAGCTCCAGCATTAAGTAGAGTCACAGTGACAGTGCCCTAATGACATGGAGTAAATTCCTAGGGAATTTTCTGTTGCATGCAGGAAGGGCAAGAGAAATCTCTTTATTTGCGACAAAGACCAATTATTTTGCTCGAGGAAACTTTTAAAATGAATCAACTGTGAAAAGACTAAATAGCAAACAAATCAGCCTTTTAAAGGCAAAGAGGAGTAAAGCTGCCATACTGACACAGGACAGAACAACGATAAAGCTCTTCTATGTAGATCTAGTAATGGCTTCTACTTTTTTAAAATAATTTATTTCCTCCTTTGAGGTCTGAGACATTTACAATAGCTTCATTGCCTGATTCAGAAAAAAAAGTCTAAAGTAGTTAAAGTAGTAATAACTAGGAGGAAAGAAAAACTTATTTCCATGGGAGTACCTGAGAGTTTTGCCAGTAAGTTTGGTGAGGTCAAGATTTCATCCTCTAGCAGCTTTTTCCTGCTAATGCTATGCTGTTGGCTCATAGCACCTCAGCCAGGCATGCCACCCAGCTCACCCTAACATGCCTTTTTCCAGCCCCTGCCATGCACCATCTGCCAAAGGTTGGCCAGGAGTCTTTATAAAATAAAAGCCTCATATGACACAATCATGCATCACAAGAAACTTGTTCTCTCTTCATATTTAAAAGTCTCATCTGCTATTCTGATAAATATATGTGGTGTATAGACGCTAAATACGTAGATGAAAAACTAATCTTTCTGTTTAATGTAGTAAGAACCCATCCTTGGAAAACGATATTCAGAAGTAGGACTCTGCCAGTGTGGAACATCTTGCAAATTTAGGGTTAACCTCACCATTGACCATACCTGTTTTACAGAGTGCAAAATGGATAGCGTGTAGCATGTGGACTAGACCCCCTCACATTCTTTCAGTAGTAAATGTCACAAATGTTCATAATATCTGGAACTGTTGTAATTCACCTCTGTGTATCACAAGCTAAAAATAGAAAGAGTTGGCAAATTACAAATACATATGCAGTTGTTTTAGTTAATTACAAGTAAAATATCAAGCATGAAACAGTAAACTGAAATTCCTTTAAAGTTTTGGGTAATTTACCAAAAATATGCTTAGTGCTAACATTGCTCATCCAGTTGCATAAAGTGAAAAAAAAATTACTAATAATAACTTTTATTGAGTTAACTAAATACATGATGAAGAACCTTTCAGGTTAAAGGTCTTTTTCATTTTCAAAAGTTTATCTGTCATTATTAAAAAATACAATATAAATTGCTGCAGCTTGATTATGCATTTTTGTTGTATTTTCAGTCCTAATTCAGGCCTATCCTACCTCTCACACTTACTCACAGACTGAGATAGGGATTATGGAATTGTTTAGTACTAAGTACGAATGTGTCTTTCAGGTCATGTGCACTTTAATCTTGTTCAACCTCTTATTCATTCTAACTTTTTTTTTTTTTTTTTTTTTTTTTGAAATTAACTGTGTGAATGCTCATGGTCACTTTTTGCTGAGCGTCTGAGCAGCGCTGGATGCATTTGAAAGGCTTCTCTCACAAGATGAGTCTCCTGGAAGGTGTTTCATCTGTCAGCCACAGCAGCCTTTGTTGGCTTGCCGCAAAAGATGCTATAGATTTCTGTTTACAGGGATGCAATAGAAACGAACTTGCTTTTCTATAGTGCTTCCTCTATGTCAACGTGTTTCAAAGCACTTGAAAAATCATCCCAACTGAATCCGTTGCTGGTGCAATGTGTATGAGTGGGCAGTGGCGCTCCGGCGCTGCATATTTAGTAACAGCACAAAGGCGGACGGCTCGAGTAGCGTAGCAATAGAAGGTGTGTTGAAAGGATTGTGAAAATGTGTGCAAGGGACTTCACTGCGGGAGAGCGAGCAGACACACAAAGCCATCAGAGAGTATATGAAAGACACGACGTATGTTCCTAATATATAAAAGATGTCAAAGACTACGTGAAAGTAAGATGTTTCACGCTGAAGATATTTTCCTGTTTCAGTAACGGCCACTCTGTCAACTTAGCTTGTATAAAACTTTGAAGGTCACCAAAAGCGTAGAACTAGCATTGTGCTGCACTCTTAGGCCCCTCAGCAGGGAAGACAAAGAAGTAAAGCACTGCAGATACTGAATTCTTTTCTATTTCCTTCATTTTGGCCTTGCTAATGACTGTTCTCTACTTCTGTGGTGCTCACACTTGACGGCTACCAAATTAGCACCTTTGCTCAGCATTAATATTGCATTAAATATGTGTATGTATATATTTAATGATTTCACTCTTGATTTTTCTGATGAGTTTGTCAGATTCCTAATGTTCACTTTAATGAGCAGGTTAATAGACTGTCCCAAGAAAAACACTGTAGTCAACAATGCCCCTGGAATTTATAAGTGCAGTTTTTATCACAGGAATGGAAAGCTTGATAAACTGCTAATGGTTGAGAATTCTTGCCTGAACCTCAGAAGTATCATCTTTAAAGAATATTGCAGGATAATTTTTCACAAGTAATGGAGGATAGACGTCAGGGTTAAATCTGAATTTGCAAGAAGGCACTTAATAAGAGGCCTGATTTGCAGTAACGCTGCACACCTAGTTCTTTCCCCCTGTTAAGTCCTCCAAAGAAATTTAGGATATTTACTAAAGTCCTATAACTTTTGAACCTAAAACCTACTCTCAAATCTTCCATTTATAAAAATCCTAACTTTAACCTTCTGCTTTTTTTTTTTTTTTTTTTTTTTTTCTGTGACTCTATCTCCTTCCATTGACTTTTTTGGTTTTTTTCCTTCTTTTTTTTTTCTTTTTTTTTCCCCCTAGGAACAACAACAACAAAATTCTTGCAATGATTTTCCTGTATTACTCCTGTGTATCTTACTAACAGTGATCAATCTTCTTCTGATAGGTTCCTTTATAAGCTGCATGACTTACGTGATTTGAGTTTTTTATTAGTAAGCAGATTTCTGAATCCACCAGCCATCTTTTTCAGTGCATTGAATCTCTGAAGTGGAAGTAGAGCCAAATTTCAACCATAGGAAGAAAGGGAACTATTTTTTGCCTACCTATCCGTTGAAAGACACTTTCATTTTTGTTAGTGGAAGTGCCAGCTCTCAGATCCTAGGATCAGGAATTCAGTTTGAGCTGATAAAGATTCAGAGAGTTTTCAGACTAACGTTCAAATATTGCTTATGGTTCTCACTTCATTCCACTAAATGCTCACTGAAGATTCACTCATTTGTTTGACTTTACCTTATGACTTTTCATTACAAATATTTATACGACTGTTTAATTTCCTTTCTCCGGTATCACTTACGCTGCCTCCCCAAGTGTTGTATTTTCCAATGTGAGATAACCTGTAAGACATTTAGAACAGGGAGTGTCTATTCACACAGCTGATAAAAGCTTCATACACCTTGGGTGCTCTGCAGGAATTAAGAACGCACATTTTCTAAAATGATGAAAGATGACATTAATATAGAAAATGTCAGTCACTAGTTATATTTTGTCAGATAAATATTACTTGCTGCAGCAGAGTTCAATGCTCAATAATGCATTGTTCTTGTCAGTACTGTTTAAAGTGCATATGATTCAGACTAAAGCTTTATCTTATCTGATAGTGAAAGTAGGCACTTAGCATTTTCCTAAACCAAATTCAGTTCAGAAGTTTAATACGCCTTAGTATTTACAGTGAAAGAAAAGAATATTCTGCCTTCTCCAGAGGTTTAATTATTATCTCGATTGTATAGAAGAGGTTTATGCTGCCATTGCTACAGCTTCTATATGATCTACTGGAACATTATTTAACAATGCACAGTGTGACAATGTTGGGTTTGCATACATTTAAAACTATTTTCAATTTAAATTCAGTTAGAACTGAAAACTGTTTTTCCTAGCAGAATAAAAACATAAACATAACATGTTTGAATGTCTTCTAAGTTTTTTTCAGAACTAGATAAGGTCATACCTATTTGGAGATAACCTGTTTGCTCCAGATTTGCTTGTAGCTTTGAGTAAGATGAGGTTTCCAAAGAGAAGTATCTTACAATCATTTTCTCCATTCTGTTTAACAAGTTTCCAAATATTCCTCTGCTTCTATAAGTAAAAAGCATATATTGGAAAAGGTTGTAATGGGAGATAGTGTCTTGTAAAAATATATCTAGCTTTAGGAATAATGTTTGGTCATGTATTTCAAACCTTGATATTTTCTTATGTTTGCAAAATCACATCAAAGTTAATTCAATTTTGACATGTAGAACACAGATCTATATAGACCTCCTAATCTAACTGCTGTCAAATCATGATTTGAAAGGTGGCTGTTCTAGTATTTACTTTGAGTCTATTCCACGATCTATTATCTAGTTAGTAGACAGATTTTGCAAATATTAAGCCCAAATTTTGCTTTAATTTTCCCCCATTTCTAACATATTCAGTTTTTTCTATATTTATAGCCTGCACTAACTTCCTGACAGTTTTCAGATCCCTCTTGAGAGTTTTTTTTATTTGGCTTTTGCACCGAGCTTCAAAAGGATTATTATTATCACTCTTACTGTGTAACAGTTTCAAGGTGATGGAAGATGAGATACCTTAGATTGTGAATTTGAAAGTGTTTTGAATACTTATAATGATATAATGATATTTAATAAAATGTCACATCTTTCAGTAATATAAGCTGGTATGTATATTACATTAGTTTTGCTATTTGGAAGTTAATTGAGCATTTAGTTTGGCTGATCATCTAGCAGAATGCATATTACTATTGCAGCTGAATATGTATCTATGTTGAGGTATAGATGTATATGTTTATATATCTCTATATATCACAGAATTAGAGATTACTGTAATGCCAGCATATATAAGACTGACAAATCAGGACAGTTTTAAACTTTAATAGTTTTGTATACATAATAATGATGATTAATAATGTGTAGAATCATTAGCATGAAGTGTGTTAATGAATTAATTTAGTAAAGTTTTGTTTTAGTTATTTATATTTAGTGGTTTTGTCTTCTTTCTTTTCCATCTTTCTTCTCTGTGCTTGATGGGATTTTTTGCTATTTGCCCATTTCGCAAAAGGGGGAATCCATCATACTTTTCTTATTTTGGTTCTGCCAGTCATCCTTCTTGCGTATTCAACAGGATACCTATTTGCAGTCCCTTGTTCTGTGCTGGCAACTATTTATCACTTGAGCATCTCTTGTGTGCACCTGCTGATGACTTTGTTTGCTCCCTTGCATTGCTCACATACTCATGTAAAATGCTTATATGTTGTGTCTGGCTATACCATCATAGTGCTACAAAATACTAATATGCTGTTGTTGGTTGCACCATTTTAGTATGCTTATATTTGGGTTGAAAGCAAAAGATATTAATTATGTCTTGTTTAATGCTTGGTGTTTGATAGCTGTTGCTGGCCTCAGCTTTGGCTACATTACTTTGGCTGTTTAGAGGTTGAACGTTTAGTTTAACTAGTCATCTAGGTTCCTTTTGTCACCCATGACATCTCTAGAGAGTGATTTTATTTTAGATGGATGAAAGATTCATCCTCCAGAAGTGCCACGAACAGGGAGACTCAGTGACTAACACAGGTTAGACGGCTCGAGTCGGATGAGAGGAATCCCCCCCTCGTTGCACTGTCAGCCTTTCTTCCGACTGAGGAGTTTGCGTCTGCAGGCGGTTTTGTAGCAGCTCTTAAGCTAAGTAGGGAAGATACTTCCCTGTTAAGTGCTGCAAGGATGGCTCTTCATATATACCAATCATTGCAGAGATATATCGATATGTGGCATTTCAGATAAGCTCAGTACAATTTGTGGATAGAAATAGTTTCCAGATTCCTTTCTATCTCACCACTTCGTTAATTATTCTAAGGAAGTATTCATTTGTTTCCCATTTGTTCCTGTTCTTTGAAGCTTTCAAAGTTTGCAGTGTTAGTTGACTAACTTTCTCAGGAAAGAATGAAAAAGTGAGAAAAAAAAAAAAAGATTATCTTCTACAAACTCTACATCTTTTATGCTTCAAAAAAGTTGTTATGATAACTGATTCTGGGTATGAATTGTAATGTCAATGTGTGGTTTTGATTATAAATCCTTGGTTCAAGGGCTGTGCCACCTTATACAAGCAGTGACCACACTTGGGAATTCTTTATAATCAATAAAACACAGATTGGTTTGTCAGCTGATTTTAATTATGTCTCTCAAGCTGCTTAGATGAGCTGTGATCTGACATTTGGAATATACATCTACATCTGGAATAGGGGGCATCCCAGTAATAGTGGTCTGATCATCCACTGCAGAAAGCATTGTTCTTTAGATCTAGATCCTTTAGAGTCCTTTAGACCTGTGGCCATAAAGAATGGGCTTTTGTGTATCTCAGTCTTGCCTTGAAATAGAGTGGGTTGGAAATTGTGCCAAATTCCCATAGTTGAGACATACACTTCAAAATTATCTTTGAACTGTTTTGAGTTCACCCCTCTCATATGGCATAGGATTGATAGCAGTGTGGAGACACACAGAAGCAGCTTCTTCCAACTAAGTAGGATTTACTTGTTAGATAATTTTGTTACTTTTTGCTATTAGTGCCACAGAAGCCAATATGCAGAGACCTGAATGAATCCTGTTCCGGCTGTGCTTAGAATTCATCAGTAATTTCTAAATACTCCCTCTTTTTTTCACTGGATGAAGATGCTTTTCTCAGCCTGTGTCTGCCTGTTGTGCCTGACAGGCTTCCCTTTTCTCTTTGAAGGGCAGACCATGTAAAAGATCAGGTGTCTTTTGATCTCAAGGTTGATAATCTTCCGTATTTTCTGTGCTGAGCTGGGGGGTTCTTCCTTAATTAGAAACTTGGCGGTTATTTTGGAAGAATCCTCTAGTGTGGGACATGATATATTTTTTGCTGAATAACTATTATGTTCTTATTACATATTAATGAATGATTATAAATGATAGTACATAAATGACATACAAATAAGCAATTAGGGATGACATTATTAGAAGAATCATGAATATAAATAGAATGGCTCTTAGTATTCAAACAAGACAGATGCCCTCAGTTCACAAAAAAATTCAGCCAAGCTATCAGAAGCACTAGCTGAAGCACCGTCCCACATAATTCTTTCATGGCTCAGTTAGCTCCCTCCCCCATCACGACATGTTGCCATCCAATGATAGTTTGTGATTTTTCAAACAGCTTTCAAGCCATATTTTCAAGACAATCTGAACTAGTTCTAGTGTGATGCTGTACTAATGCTTTATTAACAGCTTACAGCTATCTCTTTCACTTTATCCACCCACCTTTAATTCTGTTAGTTTGTGCAATGCACACTGCTTTTATATCATTAATGTACTTTATACTGTAAAGATATGATGAAAATCGTCGTTTTCTTCCAACAAACCTCTTGTTTAATTGAACATAAAAATATAAGCTTCTGTATCATATTTTTGGATACATTTATCCAAATCTTCATAAGTTATAAATGTCTTCAGAATTCCAGAAAATGCATATCATTGATGCATTCATCTGAAGAATGTTCAAGTACTCTAATACTTATGTAATGGACACAGAAAATTATATTTATTTTCTGAAAAAAAGAAACAAAGCTCATATGTATTGCATGTACTAACTTGTGGCCAGCTATTTTTTTGCATCTATTCCCCAGAGTGGACTTTTATCACATAGTTCCGTGCCAGTCTGTTTCGTGCCAGGAAATCTTTTATCCTGATTAAAATTCCTTGAAAATCATGTAAGTTGATTTCTCTGTTAGGAAGGAGAAATACTGTGATAGCCCTATTAGTCCTCAAAAGAAATATGAACGACATACTAACAACAACTATTTTAGAGGAAATGAGACTTTTATAGTCTCTAAATAATACATTTTAAAAAGTTTATCTTTGGGGGAGGAGATGGACAGATAATCAGCAGATTGACTGTCTAATTAGCTTTTTTAGAAATAACTACTCTGCAAAAAGAAAAGAAAAGAAAAGAAAAATAACAATTGCAAGATAATTTTGGAAAAGCAGAAATGTATAGGTTCCTTTCATTCGTTCACTCATCCAGTAAATATATAATGAGGAGAATACTTTTTAACAGTAGTTTTCAGGTACTGTCATGATTTTAAGAGCAGAATTTTACAGTTATCACTGGTGTAGGACTAATAGTGGGTTTTTTTACACTTTTTCGTACTGATTTCCAAAGTGTGGTTGAGGATAAAGGCATATGGGTTGAAAGACTGTGTGTCTGTTGAATAGCCATCTGTTACAGTGTCCCTTGGGGATAATATATCAAAAGGAAATTTCTAAACAGGAATGCTATGTACCCATTGCAGTGATGTCTTAGTTCACAGAAAGACTGAAATCATGACATGAAAAGGTGTGAATTGCTCCTCCTCTTCTCCAAGGTGTTAGTTCTGTAGCCCAGTGCTCACAGATTAAATATCAATGTTGTCAGCCATCATCTTGCTTAACAAAGTAGCCAAAACATCCAAAGAGTGCGTCTCCCCAAATTTCAAGAAGTCTCCTTTGCCAGATCCCCAGATGCACTCTGCTCAACTCCAAGATCATCAGCTTCTCTTCCATTTCTATTACAGTGCCCTGCTGTGTCTTTGATACAAAAACATTAGCACCCTGGAAACTGAGCTAGAGTCAAAATAATTTAATAAAATAAATAAGGTATATAGTACAGAACTGATTGCATTAGCCAGTTTCATATTTAATTCATAAAACTTCCCATGTTTTAATTTACTTGCTGCTGCTATTGCTGCTGTAGAATTTACATTCTTCTTCACTACAGGCTTGCTGGAGAGCAACCATTCTCAGTGACAGAATACAAAACAGTAGGGAAAGATAAAGGATTAAATGCAGAACTGAGTGAAATGTTGTCACTATGTTTAAAATAAATGAAATACTACTGTCTGCTAGCAAAACATAATGCTTTAGAAAGAGTTTTGGAGTCTTACAATAGATTAAATGAGGGTTAGCCTTATCTGAAAAATTATTTTCACTGTTGTTATTATCAGTAGCGTATAAAAGGTGCAATAGGAACTTCACATACGGCACAAAGGTGGTTCTGTCTAGACATACTAAGCCCATGATTTGGTCGGGATTTATGATGGGTCCTCCACCATCATACTACCAGTTGGTGAGCCCGTAGACAGGGATGCAACGATCAGTCTATGGGCAATGCACTGCAGGCCCAAACCTCAGCAGTCCGAGGGGGCATCAGGAGAGGCTTGGGCCGGGACCAAGCTGACTTTCACCATCAGCTCTTGGCATTGCTTGTTTTTCTGATCTTATTTTTAAAATGATATTGATAAAATAATACTTTCCTGAGATCTCTTTCTGAGGTTGTCTTAAAAGATTTGTAAAGACTTGGAACAGTACTTTTGCTCTTTTCCATGTGACATCACAGTTATGTTTAAATGAGGTAGTGTATGTGTTTAAATGAGGTCTTATATCAGTTTTATATTTCTGAGTTTGTCAGGGCCATGAGTGCAGGTTACCATGACTAGCCTCACCTGGATCCCCCTGCCCATGGCCCAGGACCCCATTTTGGCTCAGCCCGGGGCCATCAGTCCCTGCCCCCATGATGCCGTAAGCAGCTGCCTCTAGCCCTGACTCCTGGGCGGACTCTGCACTCACGTTGGAGGCAAGTGGCCTCCAGCCCTCTGCCTGGCCCTGTCTCCTTCCACCCCTCGTGGGACTCCCTGGAGCACTCCCTGGAGGGATGTGGCCCTGGCTCAGCGCCTGATATGTGGGGGCTGTCGATGGAGCCCGTTTCCAGCCCCCGGTTCTGCCCACCACGTGTGGCTCTTGCTGGTGAGGGTGCTGCCAGTGCCTCAGCTTTCTTAAAGATGCATTTCTATTCCTACCTGCCTTAAAAAATAGCAAGCTGCTTACCAAAGCTCCTAATATTGATGGGAGGATTTTCAGAGAAAACTTCAATTGACCTCAGGCTACTGATTTAGCTTTTCTAATTTCTGGCTGCAGAATCTAGTTAAGAGATCTTAAGCTCAGTGTCCTGCTTTGGCCATGAGTTTAAGTGTGCAGGACAAACATAATGATTTTCAGCAAAAGCTTTTTTCTTTCCCTCTCTCTCATTTAAAGCTGCTTTCTGTTAAGCACTGCTAGGCTCTGTTATGAGGCTGCATGGTAACCAAATGGCTCTAAGATTTTTTTGCCTTTATTTAAAAAGCATAATGCATCAACTGAAAATGAACAAATATCCCATGCAATAAATTCTCTTTTGTTGATCTCTGCCAGTTTGCTCCAGCAGAGATTTTGTATATGAGTCTTTTTTTTTTCTTCCCCCACCCTACACCTGGGAGGAGTTCTTCATGTACCGATTCCTCTATAGCTGTATCAAAGAAGCAGGCTCAGGAGGTGACCAAGAGGGAACGATGGGAGAGAAGCAAGAGAGGGGAAGAGGAAAACAGAATAACAAGCAATACAGTAGTCTCCTACTGAACAGCTCTGCAGGCTGAGTACAGTGTAACTTCTCCTTTGACCAGATGCCTTTGCTTATGACGCCTACCTGAGAATATTCCACACATTATTATAACTCCTTACTGTGAGAAAGGCAAGAATTATGTGTCATGTGTAACAAAAACCTTCTAACTGGCAGTCTTCACTGCCTAGCCCTAGGGCCTTCCTATATCCTTTCCATCGTACACAGCCGTTTCTGTACTGTGGCCTGTGAACCTGAACTCAGATTTCCCAGTTGGTGAGACATCATGCTGTTTCTCACCATCTGGCAAGCCAGTGTTTTCATCCAAAGAGGTTTGGATTGGTAGTGTAAAGGAGCTAATTATGTTCAGTGAGTGTTTCATGACATGCTATTATAGCCAAACAAACAAGAAATTAATTGTGGAAATGTTTTCTCCAGCAAGTCCCTGTTCAACAGATTCAAAGATATAGAACAAAATAGTCAATATGCATAAAGAGTGGTTTGAAAAGGCTCTTTAGCACATCCAGCATAACTGATTTCTCCATATGTCCTGAATTACAGTCCTTTTGGAGTTATAGATGGGCAGGCACTCATAATATCTTGCGTATGGTTCATTTACAGAGGATTTAGCACCAAGTGCTCTAAAATAGTTCTGTAGTGGTAGCATTTCAGTCTTGGCTGTGAAGTTTCATACTGAGATTCTCAGGCAAAACTGTTTATTTGCTATTTTTGTAAATACTCTACACAAATGCTCATTTGCTCTATAAATTTTTATTTTGCTTCCTTTCCAAACTAAACTATGTAAGGATAATGTGTTATTTTAGAAAATATCATAGATAAAATGCACATCACAAAACATTGTAATTTATATTTGTGAGTCAGTTTGTTACTTCTTTGAATTGAAGTTACTCTTCATGCTACCATTTATACTATTTTGTTTCTGATATGTTCCCTTTTTTTGGCTAGTTCTCTTTAAAAAGTTAAATGTGGAGACATATTTCTACTTTGAATTTGTGATGTCAATGAGACACAGAAATGTAGGGCTGCTTGAAACCTCACGGACAGCAAAGGGCAACTTCCTGTGTGGAGACAGGACTGAGTATACTTGAACCTTCTTACGTGTCCATCTAACCTGTTCTGCAAAGGAGATTTAACAATTTCCTTGTCAAGTTTTTCACTACTTTTGGAGTTAGCTTTTTTCCCACAATCCAAGATTTTTGTTACATTCAACTTATTTCTTTTTGTTCTTCCCACAGTGGAGGTGGAGTGGATGATAGATCATCACAATCTTTTTATGTATTACTTCACTTAGCAAAATTTATTCAATTTTTAAAATAGACAAGAATGAGACTTACTGTTTTACCAGTGTTGTGATGTTAACTTTTCATTGATTGTCACCTTCAGATCCTTTCCTGACAATTTTAATGATTTTCTTGTGCATAATAAACTTTAATGTACATGTTCCATTGACATTAAAGACTTGTATCCTAATACGCAGGATAGGTTTCTGATGAATATGGAAAAAATACTTGTAATGCAGATCAGAATACATGGTTTTCCCATGCTATCTGATATTATCAATCATATGCTACATCTGAAATATGAATGAGAGGGCTTGTTCCAGTTAGATTCCCGGGGGCCAAACATCCGGTTTGGCAAGCCAACACAGACACACGCACGCGCGCGCACACACACACACACTCTTCAGTAGCAAGCATTTATTAGTAGATACTTACAAATAGACTGACCCGATGGTAATCTCGAGAAGGACAACTCCAATGCTTGTCCCGATCGTCTGCATGGTGAGAGGGAGGGGGCCACACTGACTTTGGGCGTCACTGTTTCATCACTCTTCAACTTGTGACCTTCATGTTGACTGCTTCTCAGGGTTATTCTGTGGCTGGAAGCCACAGAATCTATGTGTAACCAACTGCTGTTCTTTCTCACAGATTTCCAAGACCTTGTTAGTTACTTATTTGTATTCCACTTAACACAGCGGTACTGTTCTAGGCACCACAAAGTTACAACACGGACCGTTCTCACCAAGCATCAGGTAGTACAGACATAAAATTTACAACATGGACCATTCCCACCAACTATCACGTAGTACAGATACAGGGCTGCACTCCAATTATGATAGAAATTTATTGTATTAATTTATTTATTTGAAGTTCACAAAATCCAAGAAATACAGAAATGTTCTGTACATTCTGCACTAAGTTTTAAACATGTCCTATCTGTGTTAATTTCAGATAACCCTGATAACCAAGTGTTAAACCTTATGCACCTCAAACTCATTTCCACTGTCAGAGCACTTGCATGTGAAATTATTGCTCACCCTTTTTAACATGACTGTAAGAGAAGCTAATGCACCCTGTATTTACATTTTAAATATTCTGAGAGATTTTTGGATATAAGTAATAAACAATATTAATTATTTAGTTATAATTATTTGAAGTAAATCTTTAATCAGTCTGAGGAGAAATCTCAAGATGCTATAAAAGGATAATGAGTATGACCAGGCTCCTGCGTAACTGTGTTATTTAACCCATAGCTTCTACTCTCCTTTTAGGATCTAAATGATACTCACACAATTAATTCTACATGGAAGGGTGGATTCCTTTGCATTAGATTCTTGGAAGAAAAAATGGGACTGCTTTGAATCTGGCAGTGATTACTTGAGGCCGTGCCCAGTTCAGCATAAGCCAAAGCAGCTGAGGAGCTACTTCAAAGTACATCACTAATTCTAAGTGACCTTTCAGTGTTCAGGAGCAAAGTAAATATCTGATTAGTGCAAGAAGAAGTATTACAGAGTGGAAACCCATGAGAACAGAAATGTGTTTTTTATAGTCTGACCTTCAGACAAGAGTTTGTGATTAAGACTTCCAATGGAAGAGGTAGTCAACATGGTACTCTGTGAACTGTCCATTTCCACAAATAGCAGATACTAATGACTATATTTCAACTTTTTATTTAAAAAGGTGACACTAGAATTCACAAAGCAGCCTGAATAAAGCCTAACAGAAGAAAATACTGCTTCTACTTCTAAATGACAAATTTCAGCAATACAAATGAAGATCTTAAGTCTTCCTTATATGTAAAGCCTACTGAATTTCAGTGTTATAAGATGCACATTTTTTCCCCTACCTGCCTGTAGTTTTCACCAAAGTATTATGCCAGAGAAAAAAGAAGTCAGTAATAGAGCACAGGTGACAGGTGATGTGTAGCTTGATAGCACATTCTCCAGCAGTCCCAAATACCATAAGCCCTCTTCTGTCATACAGCTTGGTCCATAACTGGAGCACATTCTGATGTGCAGATGTGTCCACATCAGGCCCATATATGCAAGACACCTTACACTGGGAGTCTGATAACTTGTGAGTCCTGAACAAAATAAAAACATGACAGAAAAAACATATAGATGAACTGTGTCCCATCTTGCTGCACTAATTCATTCCTTTTAGTGAGTTTCAACACCTATGTGTTGCCAAACCGTAGTGGCTTCTTAAATTGAATTTTTTAAACAGCCACAACAGCAAATCCACAATATCTGTGAATTCTTGTTGCTATGTGAAGAAGTATGAAAAGACAAAGGGTTCATCAATCAATTAAAATTTTGATTTCTAAGTGAGTACAGGCATTTGAGTGTTCAGACATCTACCATTGTTAGATAATATATATATATATATATTTTTTTCTTTTTATATATATATATAAAAATATATATATATATACATATATATATATATATATATATATATCTTTTCCTGCAAGAATATCTATTATTCACTGATACAAACAAGAAGCAGTGCACACTATGTTCTTTAATGCAGGAGGTATTATAAATCAAATAATTAGCTTGGAAATAAAAAAGACAAAAGTAATATCTGTAGCATAGAATTCATGGGTAAAAAAGGTTGAGGAGGAAATGAAATGTGATGTACTGATAGTATAACTCTTGGTCTCCAACGTACAATCAGGAATTTCTTTGCTGACAAACCTCCGCAGTCTATTCAGGTCTGTTCTGCTTCACATTTATCTCCAGTCATTACCTCTTCTTGAAACAAGAACTGGGATTGAAAGACAGAGAGGAAAATACCCTGTTTTTATAAGCACCTGAAGCTTAAGAAAAGGAAAAAAACAAAACATGGGAGAGCCAATCGGTGACTGGCAAAGATGCAGTGTCTACCACAGCCACTTCAGAATATCCTACCTCTGTGATTTGTGAATAAAGACAGTTTATACAAAGTATTCAAGAAAATCCTCGAGTGTAGGAATCCTAGAAGAAACTGTTTCATGTTGCATCTTAAATGCATTTTTGACAAAAGAAAACACAGGTAGCAATAGCAATCCTGCATCTTTCAGAGACCTAATTATTTTGCTATTTGTTTTAAGTTCATTATTGTTTCAGTGTGAAAGATAGGTCAACAGTTTGGGATAGACTCTATTGTTAGCTGAATTATTTCACTTTGTTCTGCTTTCCCAGTTATAATCAGCAAGGAATCCATTTTACCATATACAAAATGGCATAGTAGCAACCAGTTATGATCAAAACTCCCATTAACATGACACAGTATGTATTTCATACTGCTGACAAAATGTAATTTGAAAAAAAAATGAAACAGGCCAACCTGATGACTGGCTGCTTTTCTTTAAATTTGAACTTTTCCCCATTTTAAAATCTTTGACTTTATAGTATCTAAACTATGAGAGGTTACTAAAATGCTAAGTATTGCTCAAAGATATAAAATGGAAATACGTCGAGATGCTCAGTTTGAAAGGACAAGAGAAAAAGAAAAGGTGATGGAGAAGAGTTAACAATTTTCTTTTTCTTGAAGAAACAAAAAAAAAAAAAAAATAAAGACTTGCTGGAGCACCAACCTCTGTTAGCTGCTGACTGCTAACCTTCAGTTTTCTGTGGATTTCATTATAGGTATCACTCATGCAAGGCATTAGAAGGCATTTGAAATACAAGTGTGTGTAGCAACATAGAACAGGATAGAAAAGCATATGTGGGAAAGGGTAGGAAACACAAAATAACTTTTGGATAAGTGGGATGAGGCTGGTATTACCAATAAAGGAAATAGCAAAGTGAACTCAATAAAAAAAATGACAGAATGTAAAAATGTAAAAATTTTCATTGCGAAATCCTTTGAAGGTTATTGTCAGAAATACGAACTTTCCATAGTAGAAATCCGTAACGCAAAAGGAGATAGTTATTGCAGGAGAGAAACAGGTGAATGACAGTAACTCTAAACAGCTGAGAGTTGTGTCACAGTGATGGGGTCTAAAAGGAACATGATCTTGAATAACAGAAGCTGATGGAGTAACAAAAGTGGATGGCAAGTAGGTTGCATAACACAGATGAGTGATCTGAGAGCTATTATGGGAGGAGGGAAGGATGACTGGTGTGTGCATGGCACAGGGGAGGGAATGTCAAAACCGGTATCCAAATCAGAGACCAATTGCAGAGAACTGAACAGTTTTATTGTTGGTAGCAACAGAGAACGAGGAGCAAGAGGAAGAAGCTTGTGAAAGCATGAATCCAATAAACTTTAGTCCCACTCTAACAGTGTTAAGAAAATATAAATACAATTTATGCTAATATTAAGATCCTGTTTCATGGGCAATGGTGCAAATAGGCTGCTCTCTAAAACAGATTTGTGCCACTGTAGTTCAGTTTTGCTTTTGTTTAACAGATTTTAGCTGTGTGCCCAAATTGATTTGAAGTGAAAAGTCTTTGTTGGCCAGTAGCCTTTTCAATTTGTTGTGTTTTTATACGATGACATGTCTACACTTTATTATCAATGAATTCCTCAAAATAAATGTGACTGTGTCACAGAAGGAGGAGAGTGAATCACTCAGTCCTGTTGAATTTTAGTCTTGTGAACATTCCCAGTAGCATTTACTGGCTAGACTGCAATAATTCAGCTGTCGCCTGCAGCCAGATTCAGAAAATATTTCTTCACATTTTTTTCTGGTAAATACCATACAATGCTCTTTTTATGAGTCTGTCAATAGAATTAAAGAAAGTTATGGCACAAATGTTTACAGTAGGTAAAGGAAGACAGATTTCTCCTTTGTTTTTGATTGTATATTAATCACATGGTATGCTGGATACAATCTTAGTTCTGTTATCCACTTTTGGCATGCCATTGGCTATGTCAATAAGCATTCTAGTGTTTAGAAAGAACTTAAAATAAATAACTAAAAAGGATGCAAAATATAGAATATGAAAGCCTTTGGTTCTTTAAACAGAATTTATTATGTTCAAAGTTACATCTTGATAAAAGGCAAATGTAACTTGCATTAAAATATTAATTCGTCTATGCCATTTAGTTCTTTGAAATATTCATAGCTTTTTTTTCTTTCTTTTTTATTTTTAGCGGTGGGGGTTTGTGGTAAGGGGGGAGCAGTAAAGTGGGAGAAGCTTTGATGAAAAAAGCTTTCATCAAGACCAAGACAGTGAAACGGACATCAATGTCCTTCATGGCTTTAGAAAACTGTTTCTGCTGGGAATTATGCTGTTGTGGAAAATCCTCTTTAACTTCATAGTCTCTACTCGTAAAGCACTTAGAACATTGTCAGTCTTTTCCTGCAAAACCCACTTCCTTCTCTTTCTTTTCCAGTGCAGACTTCCAGCTTCATATTATTTACGCCTCCATTTGTTCTCATTTCAAAGTACTGTCAGTACGATTCAGCTGCCACGAAAATATGTCTGTTTTCCATGTGTGTTTAATGCAAGTTGTTTCCTTCTCTTTCCTCCCATCCTGCTTTCTGTTTTTTTTTCCACACCTCACTGTAAACTCTTCAAGGCAGAAATCCTATCTTTTTAATTGTTTGTATTTATATAGCACCAGCTATAACCATTGAGGACTTCACAGGCAAAAAAAGAGATACTGCAGAAGAAAAGTTGACAGTCTGACTTTACTGTGACAGTGTGAGGTAGTGTGATGAACGAAGGGAGATAGGAGAATGAAACATGCAATAACAGTGCCTTGGAGTTAGAGAGTTTGGCTGCCTCAACCTCTGCAATCATTCTGCCTTTGTTTTCAAGTCTTTTCAAGTTTTTACGATGAGGATCAGTTCTTGAAGTAGAAATTAAAAGGTAACTAAAAATAAAATTAATGGATATGGGAGCAGAAGATGTTAGCAGAAACAAGACAGATATGGAGGAGAGTGTTGAGTAATACTGGGCACCTGAAAAGAAAGGAGGAAAGACAAGACATAGGCCGGAAGACCAAATAGGTAAAGTGAGGTTGGAAGGGATGGACGATGACATAAAATTAATTGATAACATCTGAAGAAGTGAAAGAAAAGCGATCCGTAGTTGGAGTGAATGGAACAAGAATGACTTTGGGCTGCATCAGAAGCTTGTTTTCTTCTTGCAATAGCACAAGTGGAGTGTCTGTTTGGGTTAGACTGTATCCCAATTATTATACTCCCTCCTGGGTCATTCATGCATGAGCATGCAATGAAAAAAAAAAGGTGCCAAAAGAGAAAGTGTAACTGTTTGAATCAATAGATATGTTTAAAAGGTCTATTTAAAAACATTTATGAATTTCAGTACAAATATGTGGGCTTATCTTTTTGTCACTAGTGCTAAAGGGAAGAACAAAATCTTTCCTTTTCTTCTTCTTCTTGTTTTTTACAAAAGTACATCAATCTGTATAATGCAGCAATCTTTTCTTGTCAATTAAAACAAAAGCCATAATTAAATAAAGAAGAAAAGATAAGATACTGTTCCTGTAGACATACAAAAAAAGCTTTACATTAATGTCAAATTAGTTCAAAGTCACAGGATTATCAGGCTTATTTCTTAAATCTTGTTGGACTGAATTTTATACTTTGTGCAAAAATAAAGCCTATAACTTTCTCTCAGCAGCTTGCTTTTTTAAACCATGATAGGGGATGTTTACGAAAGTACACACTACAGTGAGAGAGTATAGACATTTGCATGGACATTTTTCAACAGGAGCTCCTAAAATGATCTTTTCCTGTTGTAAAGTAATTCTCTAAAATTCCAGGGAATACTAAGTTTCTTGAATATATTTATTCTTTCACTGGAAAGGAAAATAATTGATGATATATTTAGTAGCTTATTATAAATACTCAGAGGACAGCAACTTCTTTATTATGAGTTTCCAGACAATGCTGTAGGTTCATAGTAGTGTTATAGAACAGGAAAACTGTGTTATCCTCATCTTATTTTAAAACTCAGAGATGCTGTGACCTACATGTGTGTTTTATCTTTGACTGTTACCTAGGTTTGAGGAAATCCAGGCCTGCACTTTAATCAGAAGATTATTCATTCTTAGAAGGAATTCACAAGAAATATCTTTAACTTGAATTTCAATTATTGGTCAAAACTGAAAGTGAATAGAATATTCAAATTCACAACTTACTCCTATCTCATGGCTGATGCTGGACATCATATTTGTCTTGGGCATATTTTTCTTTCAGAATTACAAAAATGACTCCCTTGCAAGTACGGAATTTTCCTTCCTTTTATTTGTTAGCAATATTATGAGTATATGCAAACCTGGCAGACTTAAAAAGCATATGGCTGTAGGGTACAAGACTAGCTATTCAAAACAAATGTGACTTTCACTTTTATGAGGATCAATGACAGCTGAAAATGCAAATGCACTGAACATTGATATTCCAAAAGGCTTCAGAATTTGAGATTTTATACAAAGTGATAAGGTCATTCCTGTAGCCTTTATCCATTGTTTGAGAGTGGAAGATACTAAGTCCTGAAAAAGTCTTTCAGTCATATTAAATAAAGGAGACTGGATCACTTTCCAGTTCCGAGGTCAAGGAGCATACCCTGCTAGTATACAAAGATGAGATTCAGATTCCTCTCTCCCTGTCTCCTAAAGAAAGGAAATCAAAGCATATGCACAAAATAGGATTTATGGCTGCCCTCCAAGAATTAATTGTATGATCTTGAAGACTGGAGTATCCTATGGCAGGCCACAGCTCATGTGTGGATTGCTTGAGCTGCTAATGCAGTGCAGACATTAACAATCGTGATTGCTTTGCCGAGGACTCATTTTTCAGAAGCTGCTTCACCTTCTGCCTGAGTTTGTCTCTGCCCAACTAGTCTTTGATTTTATATTTGTCTTGTAGCACAGCTGGCTCTGAAAACATTGGAAATGAAATATAGGCAGAAATTTGAATTTATTTATTTGTGGAAATCTTCCAAAAGTTTTGGTGTTCTGCTAGGGCTGACAAGAAATTTATTAAGCTGAGTAGAGAGAGGAAAAAAATTCAATAGTAGTGACACATATGTATTTACGTGTTTGTAATTTGAAAACCTCAGCAGTAATCTGCAGGTTTCATGTACTTATGTTTTGGGCACAGAGATGAAATGATTGCTTATTGTGGGGTCTTCAATCCACATTTAGTGTAATGCGACCCGTAATAGTTAGGTATATTTGAGGGCCATTATATATCTGTGCAGGAAAATCCATGTTGATTGGAGCCTATTGACTTTGCTGTACAAGATGCCTCATTGAAAGTCCATGGTGGATAGGGTGTCTCTCTGGTACTGGTAATATTCTTCATGTGTGGATGGTTAGGGAGTGTGTGAACCTGGATTAGCTCTTTTCAGGGCAAGTGTGAGTACAACCAAGGTGGACTGAAAGAGAAATAAATTCTGTTTGGTATAGGGTTGAGGTAGGTTAAACCCAGGATAGCAGGTGCTAAAAGGTTTTTGTTTGTCACTGTTTGATCCCTGGTCTGCTCCGGGACAGAGTGGCTGCATGCTACCTTCTACTCAAGCCTTTCCATTTCTGCTTAGACTAGCTCCTCATCATTAGATTCCTCTGTATTTAATCAATATGGCTCAAACCAAACATTTTTGTGGAACAGAAAATGCTGTACAAGTTTTCCTAACAGTTGTTACATTTCCTTCCTCCTTGTAAACTTATATCCAAGCAAACAGCTTTGGCGTATGCCCTGCTCTGCAGTCTGAAGACCATATTTTTTAAGAGGAAAGCAGTGGCACTGTGGGTTTTCTAACAGTCATTTACATAATATATAGCAGGAATGGGATAATATTCTTTGAACTTTCCTGTGCCCTAAACCCGACTGCAAGTAAAAGGCTGTCAGTTGTGCAAAGCCTTTCAGAACAAGGAGGCAGCAGCAAAAAGCAATCTCTCCTCTATCAAATCACCAGCAGAAAGCCAGCACTGTTGTAGCAATGGGGTGGTCATTAATTCCCTTGACAAGAAATTATCCCCATTGAGCCTGCTCTGGAATTGCAATTGTGTAAGAGTTAGAATCCCAGAAGAAATTAAAGCTGCCTTACCCCAGTGAAAACAGAGTTTTCCTGACACTTATTTTTACTTAATCATCATGCGTTACTTTATTTTATATATATGGCTAAAAGACCCCTAAGAAGCTTAAGATATTTCATGTGCATAAAATGTGTAATTTCTTCAGCAGATTCAGTTTTACAAATCTGAAACAAGGAAAAACATATGAGAAAATTGTTCCAAAATATAGTAATTACAGGTATTATTTGAAGAAATGATACCTGGGTAGCATGAAGGAAAAACTATTTGCAGCAGTAGCTAAGATGATCTACTTATTTACTATGAGGGAAAATATTTTTTCTTCCAACAGAAGAAATTTTAGTAAAATACTATGTGATTTGATTGCTTCTGACGATTGAAAAACAAAATCAAGAATGAATTAAATTTGAAATACAGAAAAGCACTGCAAGATAACTAATGGTCACGCCTGGTCAAACACTTGTAATGATATATACATGCATACGCTAGAAGTGGGGCTAGGACTACATTTATTGTATGCACTTTGATGATAACTTTCTATCATGTCACATGTGCTGAGTTTAAATTAGCAATTTTGAATAATTTTATAGTTGCACAGTTCATTCTTTCTGACAGCCACAGTGAGCTCAGTGGATTTTGGATCAGGTGTTATAAATAATGTGTTTGTGTCATTGTACTTAAGGCTTTAAAGTGTCCTGTTGAAGTCAAAAAAAATATGTGGCACCTTGTTGCACCTCCAGTGCCTCTGTGTGTTGCCTACCTAAGGGCAGAGCTTTGTATCACGACGTCATACGCCACGTTACATGTGTATAACTGAGTAAGTTTGAAGTAAAGCCTACAAGCTGTCCAAATGACAGGTCACTTGAGTTACTCTTCCATTTCTGTTTTGGCAGCATTCACACTAATTGGAGGTGTGAGATACTGCAGTTCTGGCTCATCATTACTATTCACAGCAGCTGAATCTATTACTAAATACAGTTCTTACAGTTTTTAAGGGTAGGATCCCTGCGTCATTTTGTTCTGCACAATCTAGGAACTCCTTTTACTAGTACACACAAGCGATTGTGGTCTTTTCATTTTCTCTCCCACAGACTTCCGTTAAACTCTTGCCTGTTTTATTAGTCATAGGGAGAATGTATATACATAATTATCTGTAATTTCAAAATCACTATTTTCAATGTTTTCCTGAAAATAGCTTTATTGTTTTTTCAACTTTGAAAAATCTGGTAAGCATCCATATATTCTGAATGTGTCTGTTTGATAAATGCAGACAGCTTTTAAGCTCAGCTGTTTATTTACTATGTTTTCAGACTTTTCCATTTTCTGTTTAGTATTCAGAAAAGAGAAACCATCTGTACTGCAGCTGCAATGACACTACCTTTACTTTTGCTCTTCAACAGGAAATCAAATGTAGCCATTTTTGTTGTTGTTATTGTATTTTTTAATGGTTTAGGGTTTGAGGAATGCAAAGAAAGGAGGAAATAATAAAATTAGCAATTTGGTTAGGTGAAACAGCTCAAGAACATGCGTGCTGCGCTGTCTGTAATCCTCTTTTAATCTTCTGTCTTCCTGAGTGGATCTCTGCTAATGAGCCAAAGATCAGTTAGACATTACAAAAGTACTGAAGTGTTTATCAGTCCCAAGTGCTGTAAATGTACCTCACTTTATGCTCTGGTAATACTAATGGAGAATTACAGGCAAGATTTTTCAGAGAAGTTTACATTGTTGTGAGAATGCATATACTTTAATTTTTTTATGAGTATTAACTTTACAGCACAAGTACTGAAATTCTCTCTGCAGTATTCCTGTTGTCATCAGTCAAAGTTCTCAAAGTACTAAATATCTTCGAGAATGCGGGTTAATTAAGAACTGTACATTCAGAGAGGCTCTTTGTCACATTAAGTGAACAAAATAGCAGAAAACTGCATGACCTGCTTCATCCTGTTTTAAAGTAAGTATCCACATGCACTATATAAATTATTATGAGTTTTTTCCCCAAAGGCTTGAACCTCTAGTTTGTATTTGGGTAGAAGCATTCTGATTTATCAAAATATTTTGTAAAGAATATCTAAAAAAAGAAAACCCCAAAATTTTACTCAGGTAAAATTTTTCCAAATGCAACTCCCATCAAAACCACTGGAGTTAGGCCAGGAATGCATGTAGTCTCTTGAGTTTAAAATTCTAAAAGTCAGTTTGCACATAATCCTTCAGAAGAAATGCAATGATTTTTTAAATAACTCAAAGAAAATCAGAACACATTGGAGCTGCCATTCTAATGTTTTGAAATTGATGTTTACAGACTTCTGCTGCCTGGAACCTGGTTTTGTATAAAACCATTTTGTCTTCTCTTGTTCCACAAAAACACATTGATTAGCAGACATGCCCTGAAATATAATTATTAGATGGAGAGGTTTACAAGTTTTTTGTTCTTCAAATAAAGCACATCTTTTTTATAGAGTTAAAGCCTGGGGACAAAACTTGAATGTTAATATTTTCATGCACCAATTCTGATTAATACGGAATTTGATGAGGCTGTTTATAGTGCCAATGGCTGCTGGTTTTACATTGTTCTTCATTAATGTGCAAAAAAATCCTGAGACCTCCATCAGGAAAACAGCATGTAATAACTGTGTACAATAAGAGTTGAAATAAGAAGGCAGAGGACATTTTGGGGTAAAGCCATGTAGTATAAAAAGTTGCTTTTTTTTCCAAATAATTCTGGTCTTGACAAAAGGCTATAAATACGCTGCCCAAAAGCTACCATACTAATTTTAGTTCAGAAAGTCCCAGTGAACTTCAGAAGGAACTGTAGAGGAAATTTCTTATTCTCTTCGAATTTAGAAGGATTTAGAATAAGAGATGGCCAAAAGAGAATAAAAATGCTGTTTTTTGCAGATGCATGTGTATCATTTCTACCTTGTTTTGATGGAAAGGACACAAAATAAAATGAGTCACTCATGTCAAAGAGGAGTAAGGATGATCAAACCAATGTATAAGCTATCCTTAAAAGTCAGAGGATCCTAAGCGAGCTGAGGTTGCTGATACATCAATGTGTTGTAAGTTTACACAGAAGTTGAACGGAGTACATTGCATATTGCATTTTATTGGGTGCTTTCATGTATAATTCCCATCACATGTGGATTTTCAATTTCCTATTCTCTGTGCATCTCACTGAGTGAACAGTAAATAAAATCTCACTTGGTACTTCTGCACTGATCTCTTTCTTGAGACTGTATTTTGATATGAGTTCCTCATCCATCTGCTTGCTCTCAGATTCCCTCTTGGGGTTAGAACACAGGTGCTATTGTAAGTGAATTTGTTGAATATTTGATAGAATTTGCCTTATGTTTACAAGTAATGAAAGGTCACTACACTTGTTTATTGGGATTTCAATTCTTATATGTTGTCTGTCTGGAACTATCCATATAAAAGATGTCAAGAAAACAGGCAAGTGTAACCTTTAAGGTAAAGGACAGATTAACCCAATATTTTTGAAAGATATCATTTAATGCAATATATCTTTACTACTGTAAAAACCCATAGTGGAGTGAAGACTGCAAGTATTCCTCATATGAGCCTGATATTTTAAGGTGCCTGAGCAGGCTCTGTGTGACTGAATACTCCAGAATATCAATACACTTTATTTACTTTCTTTCCTGAGGAAGAGATCTCTGAATGTATATTCAATGTTGCAACTAATTAACACTTTTAACACTTTTAAGACAGGCATTTAGTAATATAGAGAAAGATTCCTTTTTCAACCGGCCCCTTGTGCACCTTGCCCAGTTTGACCTAAATTTGTGAAGACCTTTGGAGATTTGATTCACCGTAGTGCAGCATACCGAAGAGTCAGATAAATTAAAGGGTCTGCTGGGTTGCAACACAAACAATTAAAGGACCATAATATCTCTTGATATTTAATTGAAATGGAACTTTTTATACTGCCCTTTATTTACTCCAAAGCATTGTAAATTTTTAAAGTGAAATGCACAACTGCATCTTATCAAATGATAAATGGAAATTGGGGCCTGTAGACAGTCATGTGTAGCACAGGGAGAGTCATTTGCCTTTTAGAAAAACATATCTCACATATATGGGTATGGGTGCCTCTGTTAAAACGATCACTAGGAAAATAATTAAATATCTAATAGCTGTGCTTCCTATGAATGTTTTGATCTGTAATGTGTTTCTTCCAGGAAATATTGCAGTGTAATGTTATGGTTAGATCCTGCAAATTTCCTTGAAAAGAAGGAAAACTTCAAAAGGAGTCTCATTAAAATGATTTTGATTTCAAGAAAGTTGAAGTTTTACCTATTCTAAGAGCTGGCGTATAAAAACTAGATTCATTTATTAATAAGCTAATGGAAACATTTCTTTCTCATTTGAGTATGTGATAGTGCAATAATGATTGCCAGTGCACTTGTTGGGTGTGTTCATGCAGGATTAGCCTCTACCCATCAACAATAAAAATTTCCCTCAAACCACGGAACTGTATTTTTCTGTCAGTCACAATCAGTTGCTCCATCTCTTTGAAATCAACACTTCTAGTTAAATGTATTCCATCTCATATAGATCTCACTGCAGTATTCTGCAAGCTTTAAGCCCTGTCCATCTAGCTATGGGCCAGTCCTCCTGACCATCATATTGAACTTCATAGCACCTTTCTTGAGCAAAAGCAGGGCTTAAGAGGCTTTATTAAGGAAATGTAAAAGGGGGTCAGAAGAGCTGAGCATATTTCAATCAATGCTTATATGGAACAGCCAGAATTATGCATGGTAACAATCCAGTTATACTTTTTTTCCCCTCACAACACCTCCTATTATCATGAAAGTCTTTTAAAGATAGGAATGTTGTTTTTGTGTTAGGTTTCATGGAAGAGATTTTACTAAACTTCAGAGGATTCATACCCAGATATTTCTTAATTTTTAAGAAAAAATAAAACCCTTAAAGAATCTTAATAATTTATGTTTCAAGTTCAAAATGATGGTGATTTTTTTTTTCATTGTTGCATCTATCAGAGTTCAAGAGTTTTATGACTCTTGACTTGCAGGACTTGTGTTTTTCCCTAAGGATATTCAGCCAATTTACAAAAATTGTCCGAGAAAAGACAACTGCTTGTTCAAATTCTACCTTTGGATGGCAGCAGGGCAATTCTGTCAGCACTTTGAACGAATGAAGGAACCCATGCCTACCTGTAGCTAAATTAAATGTAGGTTGTGAAATAAGACTGAGATGGCATTATATTGTATTCCTTTTATGACTTCAAGGACACTGATGAGGTCATACATGATGTACATAAAATTCTTATCCATCCTATGGCAGATGTTTGCTTAGTTTGAGCTATTTTCAATACTGTGGTGGCCACAGCCTACTCTGAAGAAGAGATTCTCTATCCAGTTATTGGCAAGTAACCTAAGATCAAATCCTGTAAGACTGAGCTAAATGTGTCTGGGACTATTGGCTTTATCTAAGACTCAGACAAATATGTTTGAAATCTATGTGTTTATTATATCATGTGTTCTTTGTGAGAACTTGATTGCTGGTATATCTATCCTAGTGAGGATACTGAAAGAGGCTCTAACAGCCTCTGAAAGAGGCTTCAACTACCACATCAGTAAAGATGCTTTTTATAGATACTGCTGAGACAAGCCATGAGTGTCTGAGTTAGATGCAGATGCCAGGAAAGTAGTCTAATTCAAGATGATGTACTGCCATATATATACATCTTGAAAGCATCAGCTCTCTTACCCATGTTGTACTCATAGTCCTTTTGCAGAGCTCCACAGGGCAGGTTCTGAAAGTGCTTTTCATAAATATGCAAGGAAGCAGTCAATCATCTACTACTCCTTGTAGGGACTTACCCGGATGACTAATATGGCATAATGAAAATATTTTATACTTTTCACTCTGTTCCACTGAGGAGCGTATAACAATCCAGAAAAAAAAAATCTATTCAAATATTACCTGCAAATTGTGATTTGTTATTGGCAAATAAATGTCTTACAGAGCCTACAAAGTCCTATGATAAATTCATTTACCACAAAAGAAAGTACTGAAGGCTGGAATTTTTATTGAAAAGTAGATCTAGTGTCATTGCCTAGATGTGTTCCATCTTGACTTTTAATGATTTTTTTTCCTACTCACATGGTCCAGGAAGGCTATTCTTTCCAAGTCACCTACAGGCGATTGACCCTATCACATTTCTTAAAGACAAAATGCTGACTTAATCTACTCTAATTCTTTCACATGGTGTTGCCCAGATCTCACTGTTCTCTCTCTGTTCCTGCTTTTCATTGTCTCAGCACCTCACTTTTTATCTCCTTCAAGGGGGCAATGATTTTAGCATAAAGACCCATATTTACCCTTCCTTTTCTCAAGCTTTTGTTTTCTCTATTGTTCTGATTCATTTTGTGTTGTTGGTATTAAGCTACCAAAAACTTAAAAAAAAATTACAAGGAAAAAGTCTTTATTCTGAAGTCAGATTACAAAATTAAAAATTTTGATTGCTTTAAACATTCCAGTACAGTGAAACTCTTCTACGTGCTGGCCCGCTTGGTGATAGATGTTTAGACTCAAAATCATGCTTCTGTTTATGCAAAAAAAGAGAAGGAAGAGCACATATTTCAAAGGAAATGTCTATTGAAGATTAACACTGTAAGTTTCCCAAGGTGAAAACTGTCCAAGATACTCTCAGTGAAAAAGTGGCTACTTTTAGGCATAAATTTAAATCATTTTGCTTTAGTGGCTAATTAGTGTATACTGGTAGCCTTAATACACAAATTTGCTAATGGTCATGAGTTAATATAACTAATTCACCAATGTTATTTATCATACAGTCAGAGTTAATTTTTGTAATTAGTGATTCAGGAAATTGTCATCCTCTCTACCCTGCGCACAGACTAAGGAACTAACTATTATTTTCACCTGTACATGTGAAAAAACAGGTTGGCTTAGATATCCTTTAATGAGTCACCTCCTGCATATGTATTTTCCATCCTCTGAGATTCTGTCTGCTTCTGTACCATTCTTATTTTTTCTGTCTAATCTGCAGGCTAGACTAGTCAGGGTGTTTGTATGTTAAACTGTATTAATAGCATTAGCAGGATAAAAGCGACCGATGTTATGTTGGAAGAACACTGCAGTCATCCCACATGTCAGATTTTGATCTGCTGGACACATTTCTTCTATTGCATTCTAACTCCCTTTTCATAATAAATTTACATTACATTTCTTGTTTTAGATTTGGGAGCAAAATCTACAGCCTTCCTGTTGTCCATACCTATGGGACAAGTTTTAGAATGCAACTAAATAAGGGCAGTCCTGGAGCTCATTGTTCAAATGAGTCTGAGTCAACATGTGGATCTTTCAGCTCTCTCTAAATGAGAGCAGGTTAATTCCTGAGCATATCTATGAAGACAGAAAATTTCAGAAATGAAGAACAGCTATCAAGAATACTGCATTCACATTATCCACAAGATTCATCACTGAGTCAATGAATCCCACTGTGGCACAACTTTATAAATTCCAGATATTTCATTCCATCAATTTGTGCTAGTTATCTGAAAGTATTAGATGACCAAAGATAGTGAATTATATCAGCAAATTAAAAAATAATGAGTATCATAAAGTGCAAATCAGTAAAGAAATATGAATCACTTATAGTAACTATGCAAAAGCATGGCAACATAACAATTTGGAATTTTAACAGTAAGCTTATGCACTAATTAATTTTAACATTTTCATTTAAGCTTGTTTCCTTGGGCATGAGAATTGACCTTGAAGTGGTCAGTACAGAGACCTACACTCAAATATAGTTACATTTTGAGAATGTATTACAATTTTAAATTTAAAATAGTTCATAGTTAGAGGATATTTAAAAAGATTCATTCAAGTGGCCTGTGTCACTCATACCACACTACTGTGCAGAATCCATGTGAAACTACTGAGTAAATGCTAAAGGATGAAGTAGAAACTGGAAGTTAAAATAAGCTTCTAAGAACTTGATTTCATTTGAAAATGATTCAAATATACTTGTATGTAGACAAAGATAATGTAAGGTCTCGATCACGAGTGTGTTGCTTCAGTTATCTGCCCATATTTGCATCTCAGTTAATGATCACTGTGGAGAAATGTTTCTGTTAACCTAGTTGTGACTGCTGTTGGTTCAGATTCAGATCAAAATGGTTGAAATGCACAATAATTTTTAAAAATAATTTTCCATAAAATTTTAAGGGTGATTTGGATAAATAAAAGGTAACATAAAGTTGGTAAAGAGATAAAAATAAGGATTCATAAGAAAAAGCTATTCAATGTATTAAAAAAGTTAGATACCTAAGCTATTGAATCAAGGATCTTTATTTTTGGAAAGTTGTGAATTAAAAGGTGAAATGATAGTGATTCTAACAGCTGTCATTACATATGGTGAAGGGGATATATAGATAAAGAGTACCAAATACATAATTTTAGCAAGTTTCATCTTAAAAAGTGTAGTGATGCTGTCATATATTTCTTATGGTATTTCTAAAAGGTAACAAGACTTTGAGCATGTAGGCAGCATAGTATTAAAAAATACAAACTTGATTTCTATACAAATTATAAAATTAGTAAATGCAAAGAATGAAATAAAGATGATATATTTGGAAGTTTTTAAAAAGTGTTTGGAACAATGTTCTTTTTAAATCTTACTCAAAAGGAGAACTCAGGTTGTCTTGGTTAAGAATATTGTCTTGTGATCTGAAAACTGGCTAAAGAACCAAAAACAAAGAGCAGGTACTGAGTAGTAATAGGTCATGCTATTTTCTTTTGAGCTGATTGATTGAACTGATTTTCGAAGCAGTCTTTACAAATAAAGCTGATAAACAAAAAAATTCTTCATTTTCAGTTAGATATGATATCCCAAGTATGACTGCAGGCTAATTTTAATTTTGAGGCTACATATACTATATGAAACATCACAGAATATGGTCTATATTACTTTAGTACAATTTACTTTAGTTGTAACTATATATTACTAGAGAGATATTGACAAATACAAAGGAATTCACCGAACTGCAATAAAATCTATCAAGAGGAAAGTTATAGCACTCATAATTACAGAGAAGAAGTTGGAAATAAAGTTCAAAAGCCAGAAGGCAAATACAAAGCACTCTGTAATGTAATAAATAATAATTGATTTTCAGGATCTGAATCATAAGTTTTGAAGAAAATGTTGGCAATACTGTCATAATCTGGCTGCTCATACTGTAATCCTTCAATTTCACAAGGGCATTTCATATTCTCATCAAAATAGAATTCTTTTTGCATTATGCTGGAAATCACTAAGCTAGAAAGTGATTTCATTTTTAGACTATTAAGTAAGTGAAAAATATTTATTGAACTGGTACTATGACTAATGTTCAGTTGGTCTACAAACTCACCTAGGTTTGTCAGGATTTATCTTGAAACTCAGATTTGTTCAGTAAATACATACCAATATGGTTAGAACAAGAATGACTTGAAAATTTGTGCAGATGCAAAATGAAATTTTAGGAATCTTTCTTGTATTCCAGAAAAGTTCAAACTTACACATGCTACTTTTTACTTTTTCTGATTCCATAGTCCTAGGTTCTAATGAGTACCAAAGCCTGTATGAGAGACTGTTTTTACAGCTTTTATGGGCGTACTGCAGGAAAATTCAAAAATCTTGCAAAGCTGAGTATACTCATGAGATTTCCACTCCAGAGTTAGATTCCATTGACTCAATTATTTAGGCAAGTTTCAGAGAGGCACTGAACTAGTACACATGGCTGAGACAAATCAAATCTCTAAATTTGGGAATTTGCTCTAATTGTAGTGACACCAATGAGCTACTATAACCTACCAGAAGGCCAGATTCATATAAAACACACTGCTGAACACAGCGGACTGTATTTTGTTTCTGCCATAGTTAACATGTCCCAGGCACAACTGAGGTTTCTCTGCTTACATTTTTATGGCTGCAGGAAGACACTACTACATACAGACACTGCTGCAGTATTGAGAGCTAAGTTGTATTTAAGTTAATAAGCCTATTTTGTTGTTGTGGTGGTGGTTGCTGTTTTGTCTGAGAGTGCATTCACTTGATAAGTGGCTATAAACAAACTTTGTGTTATAACAATTATGGTGTTGTAACTTCTTATGCTCCAATAATAGCCCCTAAAAAAATGTAGGAGAAATGTACTCTCCTGGATGTGTACTGGTTAGCTATATGCAAAAACATGAAATATTTAAACATTGTCCTAATTAAAGAGATTAAAATGAAAATAAAATTTGCAAAAAAGTCCACACTTAGTATCACAAATCTAGAAGTGTGCCTAAGTTTGAGAACATTATGAACTTCAGGGGTATTCTATGGTACTGCACAGAAACATCAAATCTTTTGATTCCACATGTGGCAAGCCTGCATAACTGAAAGAAGGTCCATATTCGGTCCATAGAAGCTATGTGGTCCATAGAAACTGTATAAGTTCACTGGGGATCTCGGACAGTAGGAGGCTGGAATTTGGCTGTGTACTCTGGACTTTTATCAATAATTTTTGCTCCATTAGAAAATAAAGTCATTTTTGCCAAACTTGGAACACTGCAATGTGAGAAAGAAGTCTTTCAACATTTCTTATTTCAGACTAGTCCAGGCATAAGCAAAGGATGCCCAAGTAAGATTTGATGAAAAATATGTTCAAAAAATGTAACGTAGATACATATTTTTTTTAAGATATGCAGATTTTTTTTTTAATATTTTAAAAATGTGTCTGTGAGGCAAAGGAAATAAATTTTGAAGGCATTAGGAAAATGATGCGCTACTGGTTTCCTGTCTTGTTTTTTATTTTTTTCTCACTAATCCTATTTTGTAGAATTGGCAGGTGATTTTCTTAATGCTATGAGTAATTTTTCATTCTCAGCAGGTATGCCGTTATGAATATATTTTCAGTCTAACATGAATTACAAAATAAAGCTGCCAATCTTCTCGTAGCTTATCACTATCACTATTCCACTTTTTGGAAATCAATAAGCCTTTTCCAAATTTTTCATAACATCTCTTCACTTAAATGGAAAAGGCAAGTACTAGGCAAGGAGTCCAGACAGGGACAACACTGTCCTAAATATGGTAAGAACCATCCTCTCATAATGCAGGTATTTTTATACCCTCAGCCAGGAGCACCTCAACATTGATTAGCTTGTACTTGAGGCTAAGGACAGATTTTGTTGTGAGTAGATATAAATCTGTAAAATTGTATCTTTTCATACTTGTTGCTGTATAGGGATTTTGAAATCAAACACGTTCAGCTTGTCCATTAAAAACATTTCTTATTAGTACTGTGACTTACACTATTCTCTGAAGATATATGGCTTTGTTTGTTTCTATGTCCTTGTCACTACTAATAGTTCAGCAGGCCAATTTTTTTCTCTTTTATGACAATGCAATTGTATTGTCTTTTCCATGAGTAATTACACTTGTTAGAAGTAGGCACTATATACAAATAGTTCTCATTGTTCCTTTAACAAGCAATATCGTGCCTGTGTCAAAACTGAATTTTATCTATCATCTTCTTGTTCACCTGTCTTTATTAGATAGAGATTTATCTCAATTCTTTTTAAATCCTTCCTAGTTATTAGCTGTATCTTGACCATATTTCTGAAGTTGCTCGCCAAATTAGCACCAACATAACCTGCCTTACTCCTGATGCCACTGCCATTTTAAGCACCATGTGACATAGATATAATCTGGACAGGTTTAGACAACAGAAGGGCTGAATGCTGGCGGTCACTTAATGAATGTGGGCTGCCAGCTATTTCCAGATCTTAGCTTTGGGTGTGTGCCCAGCCACAACCCAGCATGATGTTTGGATGAGACCTGCATGTACATCATCTCCAGCCCTCCTATCTTCATTTCTGTTGACAAAAAATGTGGGCAAATGGGCTAGGAGTAAGCTATGATGTTCTACAAGACCGGTTCCTTGATCTAGTCTGCTAGTCTAAAAACAGGGACTTTGGAGTGTCCACAGGGCTCATACTCGTGAAGTATTAGCTGTCTTTAGTGTTTTGTAGGGAGCAGTGTTTCCACTGTGTTTACTAAAAAGGCAGTAGCAAAGTACTTAACAAGAACAGAAAACACTGAGGAAAAAAATCCCTCACTGCGAATGCAGTCTAGATACACATATCTTCCCAGCATATATCAAAAAAGGTGTTAGGATATAAATGATCAGACATTTGGCTAACGTTGCCTCTGAAATACATGCATATGGATTGTGCATCTCTGGAGAGAAAATTTCTTTCCTCATATGCAATATAATTGCCTGCATGAAACAGGCAGGTAGAAATTTATACTGCAGAACTAGAAAGCATAACACAATATTCAAGGCTTTAAGAAAAGGCAAGTTTTAAGCCATTTCATATTCTCCAATCTCAAGTTACTTTGAAATCCTCAGGGACTGTAATTACAGTCCTGGGGGACTTGTCCCGGTTGTGGTGTGTCTCCTGCCTGCCTGTGTGATTGCAGCTCCAGTCAACATCTTCTTGGGTGATGTCCAACCAGTATGAACTCACACTCTCAGCTGCATGACCTCCCTGTATTTTGAGGTATTTTGCCTGCTAAGAAGGACTTCTTCCTTTGGCTGGATAGTATGCTTTGCATACTCCTTTAGGACGGACAGTATAGTACTTTAAGTTCATGTAAATTACTTGAATGAAGGTAAGGTTAGACTCCTTGTTTGGCTGAATATTGTAACCCTAATTAAGCCTTTATTTCATAAAAATCAATTATTCCTCTGTAAATTACAAAACATCAATTCTCAAGCACAGCTTTCTACTAGAATTCACCAACTATGAATTAGTTACTTGAATTTAATGCACTCATAGGTACCCAAGATGCAGATGGTTCATGTTAGCTCATAAATAGACAAGATATTTTAAAAAGCTGGCCATTTCTGTTCATAGGTCTTTATATATCTTTCAGAAAAGATAGAGCTAACATAATGAACTGTCTTTGTGATTAAAAAAAAATAGCTTTAACTAGCAGATCCTACTGAACATCTGTTTTGGATATACTGATATGTCATTTTTTTCACATCCTCAAACATTATTTAGATATGTAAATATTAGCTATAAAACAAAAATAGTCATTAGAGATACTAGTTTAGATTATCTGATATTAAATGGATTTTTCTGTCAAGTCTGAAAATAGCCTACCTACTAATTTTCATTTTCTAGACATTGTTCCTAAAAGAAATCGTGCCTATAAGCCACAGGGATCAGAAGAGTAGGAAAACTGATGCTTAAATGCTACCAGAAAGTTCCCTCCTCGGTTTTTCCTACCTTTTATCAACACACATAAGTTTGAAACTAAAATGAACTATGAAACTCATAATCAGTTCTTCCTTGGATTATATAAATGGATTACCTTAAAAATCCTTACTGGAATCCAAAGGATCAGAGTACAGCTCATCCTAATCCAGACAGCCATATAGGATCTCCGTTTCCTGCCCTGGAATGTGAGATTTAAAACGTACTTTGGTTTCAGTACAGCTGATAAAATTGCATATCACGGTGGCTGCAGAACATTTCATACAGAGGATGATT
Source organism: Rhea pennata (assembly GCF_028389875.1). Taxonomy (NCBI): domain Eukaryota; kingdom Metazoa; phylum Chordata; class Aves; order Rheiformes; family Rheidae; genus Rhea; species Rhea pennata. The sequence goes on from NC_084663.1 coordinate 30,403,834, forward strand.
AATTGCTTTTTTTTTTAATATCATCATGAAATTCTTTCCACGCACGATTATTTTGCAAGAAGCTCACCATATGATGTTGATGAAGATTCAGATTAGGCAAGGCTTTGCATGTTGGTTGCTTTTTGACTGCTCTTAAAAAAAAAATAAAGAGTTAAAATAATGTAGCTTTTCTAAACAGAGTTTTAGTTTTTAATGGAGGTTTCTCTTAATATATGAAATACATATATGAAATTTACTGAGAGAACAATTTCAGTATTTGCATTTCTAAGCTGTGAAGCTGGTTGCAATCATTTCGTATAATTGCATCTTTAAATAAATGCTTTCAGAGAAAGGTAGGTTTTAAGTTGAAAAGTAAGAAGTGGGAGAATGAGGCAAGTTACAAGCAGAAGAAAGAAGGCTTCAATATAACGCTTAGAAAAACTTCACCCAGTGTCTCTGATCTATTAAAGTTTTTCTGTTTGGACATCGTATTTAACAGTAGTTATTACTTCTATATATTCTTTTCCCATATACAAAATACATATAATAATGATGTCCTTGCTCATATTGATGTTATCAGGAGAGGAATATTTAAAATTTCAAAGTGCTGTAAAGTACGGTGAGTGGTCCATATAAACACCTTAGAAAGTTAGAAGTAGCAACCACTAAAGGGACCTTAATACATTATTGAGCAAAATGCTGGACAAAAGAGAGGAGACTGCAACTTTTCATAATACTAAAACCACTAATATATCTTTTATTTGCTGTTATCATCATTCATCCTCTGTGTGGCATATATCATGTTTTCTTTTGAAGTAAGCACTACTAAATTGCTGCAAAGCAATAATTCTAGACTGCTAGGTAATATATTATATGCTGTGAGTATTAACTGTGGCAAAGTGATGAGAACAGTAAACAATTTTTAGGTACCCCCTGAAGGAACCATTCATCTTTTCCATGACATAAAGTAGAATTTCAGCCTGTAGGTTAAAAATAAGAAGCATCTGACCCTGAATTATGAGCTAACAGTTTCAACTCCCCCACTTCTTCAAGCCTAATACCATTTTTCCTTGATTTCAGTATCTGACTTTCCTGAGTTTTCTTGTGTATTGCTACTGTAGTTGGGCTGTATATAATGTACCAGTAGTAGAATGGTTTTCCAGTGCTAAGGGAGAGATATGATCAGTGCATAAGCACTACCTCAAGAGACCACGCAGCAGCTCCCGATTGATGATAACACAAGTTTTTACTGTTGCAAATACCTGAATCGTTCCTTAGCCTAAATGCTCTACGAGTAGGTCTCATAGCACTTCAGCGCTTGTTCGTGAATGGCTACATCTTCCCTTGACAAGTTGAATGCTAAAATCATTCATAGTTTTCTGGCACAATGGGTAACGTTAGGCTTGCCCTGAAGGTATTTTCTGGCCACTACCACGTATTCAAGGCGGTTAGATGCCAAAACAGGAAATTAGGTAGTATATTTGCTTCTTGTTTGAGGAGGAAGTTCTAAGAAACTTCTATTTAAACTGCTAGGATGCTTAGGACATACTGGTGCCTGCCGTTTCATGCAAAAACTTTTTTGGATACACAGAGCTGTGCTGTTACATATAATGAATAGTTCCCTGGTCTTTGCTGAGATATATATTTTGGCATCTCTTTCCTGCCAGCTGTCATGTAGAATTCAAAAAAAGAAGCTCCCTGGGTCTAAGGCTTGGAGAAACCTGATTTTCTCCAAGATCGGTGTGTCTAGCTCAGGATGAACACTTACCAGTTGATGATACAGCTTTGGCACTCTCAGCCTGAGAGGATCTGAGCACTTCACTTCCAGATCTTGCGACTGCCTTAATTGCTGAGCTACGAGCTATTCTGGGCAAAGGCGCTCCCCTTCCCTCCTGTTGAGGAAGGGCCTCTATGGAGCCAGAACAGTAAAATTTGGAATTAAAATAGAAGAAGCAGGTTAAAACCTAACCAGCGTTAGTAAGTAGAGGAATTCAGTCACTGAATCTTAGAAATGTGGCAATGAAATGGATGTCGTACAGGAGAGATTTTCAAGCATACCATATTTTCCTTTTCCTGTTTGGTGATTTAGACTTTCAAAGCTCGGCATGTTTGCTGATGGAAATCACAGAGTAGAAATCTTGCTCTCTTCTGTGTGTCTTGGAGGGACTTTAGGTGAGAGAGTCAGCATGGTAAATTCTGCAGGGAGAGCCCTAACCATCACGTCTGAGTCGTATTTATGAATGCCTGACTATACGTAATAAAAAATAAGAAATATACAGAGCGATTAAGATTGTGCAGCATCTAAATGGTCAAATTTTAGTCTCTGAATCTGACTAGTCCTAATGCTCATGAGGAAAACAGCCCCTGACTTCAGCAAATATTTTTTCAGGAGTCTGGGCTGAGCCAGCAGATCACACTTTTAATGGCAGGAATTAGAAAGCACAGCATGTGTAGTGACTGAACCCAGTCTTCTCAGAAGAAACTATATTTTATTTTCAGGAAAAAAAGGAAGCTTCTAATCCCATTCTTTTAAATCCTCAGTGGGTGATATTTTTTGCCCTCCTTCCCTTTTATTTGAATGCACAAAAGTGTGATGTTTATGACACAATGGGCTGTGAGCTTATCAGAAACACATACTGTGTGCACGAACAAATACTGGGCATAAAACCTGGGACACGTGCTGTTTAAACATGCAGCACACCTGCTAAACTTGTTGAGGTCGTTTGGATGAGGAACTTTAGCAGTGCAAATGACTTTGTTGTAGCTGTTAAAGTATTCGTAGCCACTTCTGCAAGGAGAGCCAGATATAAACAGGCTTTGAAGGCTGTTGCGAAACCTCACTATTGCTTTCCTTGCCAGTAATCTTAGGGTGAAAGTGTTGATGTCTTGCTGTTTTCTACCATGTAAAATGCTTGGATGATGACATTTTCTAAAGCAGTGCTATATATGATGATATATAACTCAAGCTGGCATTTAGGACATAGAATAAAATGTACTATTATTAATGACCCTCGATCATTATTGTGGACATGGCAGTATACTGTATTTTACCTTTTTGTTAGCAGTTTGTTAGAGGAAAAGGGAACATCTGAGCACAAGGATACCAGAACTGTTCCCAGAAACCAACCGTACAAGCTGGTGCCCAAAGCTACATTTACTGGACAAAGCAAAACAGTCATTTGTAAGAGCAAGATACTTTGCTTTTGGAACTTTAATATTTTTTTAACTCTTGAAGTCTCGTTCCACTTTCATTGGTGTCTTTTTAGTCTGATATTTCTGAAAGTGAAAGTATATGCTCCAAAACTAAAAACAAATAGAATCAGAAGAGCCTTCATTTATAAATATTGTTCAACTATACTGTCCATGTCAGAATGTGGTGGTGGCATTTGTGTAGTATGACTTTGCTTCAAGTGTTTGGTGACCCACTTGGCAACTAAAGAAAAATAGTAAAGAAAAACTGTCTTAGGCTCAGGTCAGCCATTATGATGAGAGTTTTAAATTGAATTACAGACATATAGTACAATGGTATTTTTCATTCTATGAGATTGCTGGCTTCCAACATTATGGAGGAATGCCTGATTAAAAGGAAAGCTGCAAGTTAATTCCCAACATGCTCCTTGGCAGCTTTTTCATTTCACTTAGAGGTAGGAGCAGGTGGTGTCATTTAGAATTAAATACTTCATGTCTAGGTTGGCAGGAAAACAGCATTTAGTGATGAAATGTGCCTGAAACGAATCTCATTAATTGTTCACCAATTTGTGGTAATTTTATTTATATTCACATACTGTAATGCAAGTGCAATGAAATATCATATATTTATATTGTATTTAACATTGCTTTAACTAAAGCAATAAAGGACCTGAGTTACTTCAGAACAAAAGACCTTAGAGTAATATTCAGAGTCCTTTAAGAGGTTCTCCTACATCTGTTTTACTGAAATAAGTAAGCAATATTTTCTGTTTCTCTAAGTTGCAATTTAAAGGAGAGATCTTTGCAGCATGTTAATTTGTAGTATTATTTTACAACCATTGTACTATTAACCTATGTGAAACACGAGAATTTATTAACCTAATTCATATGCGATGTAGCTAGTTTTCATAATATTGCATAAATGTTAATTATGCTATATCGATATGCTAAAGATTGAATTCAGTTTGCACTGTGGGTGTCTAATGGTTACTGGATGATGTTGTGGAAAATAAAGAAACTTTCTTTTTTTTTTTTCAATTTTGTCTTTTAATCTATGGATTCTAGTTTTCCTCTAAATATACTCAACGTGGGCTTACCTGTGTCTTACTGATGGTGCTCTACTTTGCAGATCTGCTTGGAGGAGCTCGAGGAAAGACATGATATGCTCCTTGCTTTGTACTGTCTGGTTCAGAGGTTAATATTGAAGGAAAGATCGTAACAGTGTTCTATCTCTATCACCTTTGAGTGTGATACTCTTGAGGAAAGCACAGAATTCTACTGTCTACAGAATTTGGTCTATAAGTGGAAAGACTTTTGCTACTGAGTTAGAAACATCCAAATTACAAAAAGGAAGAAATTTTAGTTCCAGGTTGGGCTCCTACTTGTTTTGTGCTCTCTATAGATTTGCTTGACATAAAATTGACAGATTAGAGTCCTGTTTAAGAAAAGTAATAGTATCAACAACTATTAAAAGGAAAATCGATGTAAAAAACACAATGAGAGTCAAATTATCTGTTCTTCTGGTTTTGTCCTGTTCTAGAAATTCAGGTAATGCTTCAGAGTTTCCATTTTGACTAGTTTGGATCATGCGTACCACTCTAATCAGCTCTCTTCCCCCACTTCCCTGGACATTTCTTGTAACTAGGTTCTTTTTGCTCTATTGCTATCTCAATCTGATTACTTCAAAAAGCTTCATAATATTACTCAGAGCAAATTTTTGTGTTTTGGAAAAGCAATTAGTTTAAAGAGCACCTTAGTACTCTTATTTTCTAAACAAATACGTTGCATAATGAGACAAATCAGTCTGAGCAGCTCAGAGTGTCTGGATAGGACAACTGCAGTTACAGGAGTTTCTCATCTAGATTTTCTTTTATAGACTAAATAACTAAAAATGCTCAGGAAATACTTAATGGCCACTTTTTTATCCCTAGCTGTCTATTTCTTGAAAAACATTTTATGTGCAGTGAACATGCTCTTCCAGTGTTATCTCCTTTCTGCCTCTTAAAACTTCATGTTACAAAGATTTCCACAACAGAATAAAACTGACCTCAATATGGTAACACTTTAATACCATTGCATGATTTTAATACTGACAGACATGATGATTATAGTAATTAATGTTATCATAATGACTTTCCTGTTATTATTATTGTGATCCATTTTTTCATTATCAGCCAATATTAAGATCTAATTTAACTTATGAGATACATACCAGGCAATTAATGTTGAATTAAGAAAAGGCTAGCAGTTTCATTATAACTCCTCAGCTTTGTAGTTAAATACAGTAAACAACCTGACAAAATTTAAGAAAAATTGATTACACATTTTATTTATTTACACATTTTATTTATTTATTTTAATAGTTTTTTTCGGAAGATTTTTTTGACTCAGAGTAACGATGTAAAAATATTTAGAAAGAAAAGTGCATATACACATAAAGGACATGAGCTCTCATATTTTCAGTTACATAAACTTAGATGCCTCAGACTACACTCCAAGCACTAATTAAGTTTTGGTATTTATGTTTTTGAAAACCTGACTGAGCAATTCAAAGAAATTGTAGCTCAGTTGGATGCTTAGTGTTTGCTTGGATGCAATCCCTTTTAGAGTATACTATTGAGCACTTCAGAACAGAAGCACCTAAAATTGTCATGTTTATAAATGTAGGCCATGTCTCCTGCCGTCTTTTCATTGATACTCAGGCTATATCCTTTGAAAAAGTTCTGACACATTTCTCTTGAAATAAGAAACCTGTGAAATAATTTGATTTAAAGCCACCTATGATCTGTCTTTGAAATCCTTTCAAATCCAACCCTTTCACTGTCATAAACAATTTTCCACTATAGTGCCCCAGTTTTTTCCTTCTAAATGCCATCCTTTTTGCACTGTACCCGAGAGGGACAGTGATGCCAAAACTTTCCAGAATTTTGCTTAGAGCTAACCCTTCCTCCCCCACGCTTTGGGATAAGCTGAATTGCAGCCTCCGTTCCCGCTAGGTAAGCTTCATGCACTACGGTTAAGGTTCCTCCGGCTCGCTGCTGTCCTTTGTAGCTACTCCCACCAGACCTGCCTTCTCTCCTCCTCTGTACTCACAGTCTGCCCCGGCAATGTGGGAGTGCAAAAGGGAAGAGAAATTAGGGACCCTCTCATGGATTTTGCTTAAAGGTGCGACAGCCTTGCCTCTACCTCACGTGGCTGATCGTGAAAGACAATAATGTTGGGGAAGTCAGTCCTCGGCGGGAGGGGTGGCAAAGTTGAGCGTACCCCTTTCTATAACGACCTTCCAGAAAGAAGGAATTGTGGCTCCCATGCAGTGGTATATAATATGCACTATTAAGAGATGGTTAGTCTGTGATATACTACAAGTGGAAGGGGAGAAAAGGAAAGGATATGAGAAAGAGTACGATGGAAAGATTAAAAAGAGAAATAACTGAAAATCAACATAATCGTATTTAGTAGAAAAAAAGAAAAGATGTAAATAGTGAATAAAATAAAAGCACTTGGTGAGCTATTTTGCATCACAGTTTAACATAGTAAATGTCCCCCAAATATGCCATTGAATGGTTTAAATTAGCTCTATTCTAGCCAAATGGTGGAATTCGAGACATTACTCTGTATCTAGGGGATACAAGAACACATTATTTGAAACAACTGCACGTATTTGCTTCTAACTCATCAATCTGAATCCACCATAGAACAGGGTTTGAATTTCCAGATCCCCTTTATTCTCTCCTACAACACGATTGTCTTCTTAAGTTTGGTGCTAACTCTGGTCCTGACTTACAGACCAATATGCTTGTTGGTCATACTCCTTAATTCCTTACTGTTTCCTGTTTAAATATTCATACACTGTTAACTCTTCTCCTCATCTTGCGAGTTTTACGCTATTTAAACTGAATCTTTCACATATAAATCCTGCTAGTTGTATGCTATTTAAACCGAAACTTTCTCATATAAATGATTTTTACAGTTTCACTAGCAATTTTGTTGATTTCTTTGATCTTCCTCTGTTTTGTGTATTTGAAACACAGAGAAACAGAACTCAGATGAAAGTGGAATATAGAGGCAGAACAATTTTAGAAAAAAAAATGTCAGGAGAAGAAAAGGAAAGGAAGAGGGGAAAAGGTATGGGAGAAGAAAAAGTAGCATTTGAATTAGAGGTAAAAGAATTACTCTTATGGAAACTGGATTATGAGTGCATGATATCGAGCAGTTTTTAGTGCCCCAGAGAGATACGTGTTTACTGGCAGCCTCCAGCCTTGCTTCCACAGTTCATTGTTGTGAGATTGCAATTACACAGCTATGAACTGCCTCTTATTACTTGTCATTAAAGTGAAAATGAGCCTCCAAGGGTACCGTTTACATACACCTATCAGCCCATATCCAAGGTTCAATGGACTTCTAAGAGGTGTAAAGAGTGTTGTTATTCCCCCTTGCTCCCATGCTTTGGATGTGTAGCACATACCACAGAATAGGTCTTGAAGTAAAAGCAGTTGTTGTAAGTCTTCTCCTTTTGACTTTAGTTTAAGCATAGGTTATTAATAAAGAAAGTCCTCTATAAAGTCATTTTGAAACCTGATTTCCAATATAGAATATCAGTTAATCTGCTCTACCAACTGCATTTTTCAGTTCTTTAAAAAGGCCAGAGTTTTTATTAAATAAATGTGTATGAGTAGGACATTTGCAAGCAGTGCATTTAGAAAAGCAGTATTACAGATGACTACTTTTAATGTAGTGTACATACCCTTGCTGAATTTGTTTTGCACTTCATTTTTTCCAAAATATCTCAAAGGTAAAAATCAATAAGAAGATGTTCAGACTTTGTAGTAAGAGGAAGCAAAATGGACTCAGCTTTTACATTATTTGAAAAACCTAATATGGAACATACTTTACATTTGCAATTTAATAATATCTAAATGTTGAAGAAATATATATGACAGTATGCAAACTATTTTCACCCACAATAATACTCCAGATGAATGTAGATGTTCTGTGCTATTATAAAGAGAGATATGTGATTTTTCTTCAACTGTCAAGTTAATAAATAAATTCCTTGAATGGCTTAGTAACAGAAGATGAAATACAGTTCTGTGGAAAAATGAGCCTTTCCGATTTCTTCTTATTAATGTCACAGATGACACATTTACATAAAATTGTTTGCAATGGTCTATAAAGAGATGCAAAACTGCAAACAATAAATAAAAGACTGTGCTTGGATTTTGAATTTTCAAAAGCGTTATTACACAGATACTATGTGTAAAAAAAAAATAATTTTAGAGACCATCATGATGCATGACTACAGTACACAGTCATCCTACTCTAAATTTCCTTCTTTTACTTTAGATCTGAGGAATTAAAATTATAAGCTAGTTTAGAAAAAAAAATCATAAGCCTTTAGGGTAGGATTAATCTTATCTAAAACTTAGACATTTGAGTCTGAATTAGTGACCCAAGGCTGTCTGTACAATCAGTGAGAAAGAAGAGGCATCCCCAATGACAATTCATCTTGTTAGTGAGATGACATATCTCAAGATAAAATAACTCGTCTTTTGATTGGGTTGGATAGCTAAAAAGAAAGCCAGGAATAAGGGTCTTAGATATTTAAGTCCAGCTTTTAAAAAGTTAAAGGTAGATGAGATGAATAGAATCATTAAACACAACTCTAAGTTTCCTAATCAGTTTGATAAAGTCCTCAGATTTGCTAAGAGATTTTACCAAACACGCAATGGTAAGCTACCAACTCTTGCAAAGAAATTTTGCCCTTTTTACTCCCATTATTTCTGAATTGTCCTTAATTTTATCTTCAATTTCACCAAAGAATGATGTGTTCTATTTTATTTAGTTTAATATCAAAGGAAGTAAAAAATAAACTTGGTTAAAAAATCCAAATACATTACTACTCAGTGTACCTTACTACTACCATTAGCCATAGTCTCATCAGCCTGACTTTGATCCTAGTCAAAATAATGGAATAGCTGATGCAATAAGTAGCTAGAGTAATAAAGACTTAAACTAGGTTGCTTAAGATAATGCCAGTCATTTTGGGATTATAGAAAAAAATTATGGGTATTATGAAATTCAGATTTTTTAATGAACTTACAAGTAAGACTGTATGAATTACTGATTTTTTAGTTCAGCTGATGAACTGAAAAATTATGTAGGAAAAGGGGATTGGAGTGAATTTAATATTTGGTATTTGTTTTTATTATACTAAAAATACTGAAAGAACTAATTTAGGACAACATGAAACATTTAATTTGATACGAAACAAAACCTTTCATTTGGGGCACAGAATGAAAGCCCCCAAGAAGCATGTATTTTAATAAAATATTCAAGATTGCAGGTTAGCTCACAATATTCAGAACACTATCATCTTGAGCTCCTGAATAGCTTTTTCTGGATTTCAGTCCAGCGACGTGTTCTGAATCACCATTGTGTTGCCCTGCAGCCCTGTGGGCCCTAGTAGTTATCCATTCAGATTGATCAATGAAAAAATCTCAGCCCACTGTGATGAAAGCAATCCTCCAGGACAAAAAATAAAATAAAATAACAAAATACAAAGCCTCATTGAAACATTTTAGCTATAGCAGACAGTAGAGTTGGAGATCAGTATTCTCTAAAATAAAATAATACATAAATACAACCAGAAAGTTTCAAGAACTATTTTATTACCCTAGTCAGGTCTCAGAAGGCTGGAGGAGATTGACAGTCGGTTAGATCTTACCTTAAGAAGGGGTCAGGAGGTGACCAGATATATATCTAGGCCTGTAATACAACTGGGATGCATTTCTGGATCCAGTAACAAAGACGTAGCCTAAATCATCTTATGTAAAAATGAATTGATTTTTTTCAAGACAGTATTAATTTCACTTGGTAGGAATTAGGGTCATTCTACGTGGGTAGCTGTACAGTATGATGTATAGCTATTTATTCCAAATTGAATGAATTTGGTTTTACTCAATATATTATCAAATTTTTATTGATGTGGAAGTTTGACTGAGTAGAATACAGCTGGATTTTCTGTAAGATTATGCAAATTGGAAAACTTTGGTGATCTCTCTAGCATAAAATTACATTTTTTTTTGCCCCCCAAAATTTTTTTAGATAAGGCTGGGTAATAAGTTTTCTCTTCCTTTTTATTGCAGTCTTTCACTCAGAATTTTGATAATCTCTATTGTGTAAGCAGCATAGTATTATGATACCACAAAATTGTTTTTGAAAAAAACTTTAACTTAATTCATCTGTTAAATATTTTACCACTGTTGTTTTTCCAAACAAAAGCTAATTATCCTCAGTGACATTAACATTCATAGGAGTATTTGTATATGCAGTAATAAATGACATTACATTGAGGGACATACTGCACTTGGAGAAATATGTTCATGCAGTAATGAATTTTGCATAAATGCAAGTGGCCTCCCATGAACTATCAGGGAAATCTGAAACAGAAAATAAATAAATAATAATAAAAAAAAAAGTTCTCATCAATGTGTATATATGAGTGTGTATGATATAACAAAAACTTTAAGTTTATGTGATATAGGAACATACGCTCCACTAAATGTCAACCCAATATGTACACTTTAATATATTAGTTCTAGAATTATGAAAAATAAACAAGTTTTGAAGGTTTAGGAGCAAAGCGTTTTGAAGTGCTGTCTTGGTGTTGTGGTTTAATTCCACATGACAGTGTGAAGGCTGAATGAATTTGGATACCAAAATGCTTTAAACACAGATATATGCAATTTTATGAATTACACAGCTTCCCAGGGTCGTGGGGGAAATGGTGCAGCAAGTAACAGAAGCACAGAAGTGTCTTACATGACCTCGTTGTTCTGTGGAAGAGATGCTGCAGTCCCAGGGAGGTCAGGTGGGTCAGCATGATGATTCCTGCCCTCTGTATGTGGTCCTGGGACAGGGTCATGGGGTCCCCTGGGCTCTTGTCTACTCCTTGTGCTCCCCAGAGGCTGGAGAGATGGTCCCTGACCTGGTGCAAGGTTGTGGGGCTGTCCTCCCCGGAGCCTTTTCAGAAACTTTTGGTTAACCCCCAAATTCCTAAGTACCCTTAGTTATAGGATTGGGTAGTGAATAACTGGTTGATGATTAGTCTATTCAAAATGTGCTATTGTTTTCTGATTTGCTGTTGCTATTGTTGGCGCTCACAGTCTGTTTAGTCTGGACATATCTGGATACTTTTGCACTTCTTAGTGGTCAACAGATTGTTGGCATAGTTTGGCTGCTTATTGCTTTGAGCACACAAAAACACAATAAAGGCAATGGTTTATTCCTTTGCTTGGGACATATGGTTGATCAGATCTTTTTGTCTACTTCTACTTACATAAAAGGCTGACTAAAACTTGTCCACTTTTATTGAAACAAAAAGTCAGCTAGAATTCACAGGCTTGTGCTAACAGCTACACTAACCAGGCCTAACTGATGCTAACTGCTATGTTTGGACATACTGGAAAAGCAAAGTGTGCAAAGTGTCTGCTAGGAAATAGGCACACATAGAAAGATTTTAATTCCTATTATTGCAACTGCCCATTCAAAGGTATTCACACTCAGTCTCAGAGATCAGCCGTCAGTACAGCTACCAATTAGTATACAGTGTGCATCCTCCTTCTTTGAAATATCTCAGATGCCCTTGTAGCCAGTGAAACCTAAACAGAGCTCAACCCTGAATTAGCATGTTAGTTTCTATGTCCCGGCTTTACAGCTCCATAATACATTTTGTTACTTTTCCATGGTATTCAGTAGTGGCCAAAACGTTGAAGGTAGGTTTTAATAGCAGTAGATTTAGCATTTACTTTGAAAGTGTAGGTGGGAAGCAAATATAGGATTCACAGGGATGTGCTGTACATCATATTGCACAAGATTCATAGACAGCTTTATCTCCACTTGTATATACTATCTTTTAAAATGAATACAGCTAACAAGGATTCCCACAGTAGGTTCATACTTTATAATATGATTTCTGTTCATTATTAGTGTCTTTTCTTATATATCTCTTTTTGCCAATCTGGATTATTTTTTTTTTTTTTTTTTTTTTTTTTTGGTAGCTCAGGGACTTAGGAGTCTGCATAGCTTTCGTTTCAAAAGCAAATCATAAATTTTTACTTACAAGGAAAGTATATCACACAGCTTTGAAAATTTGTAATTTTATCAAATTTTTCATTTAAAAAGAGCAAAAAAGTAAGGAAGCAATGTCTTATTCTTTTTAGAGTGCATTGTTTGGTCTAGATGACTGTTAGAGTTTGAAGAAAGAAAGAAAGACAGTGAAATTTTCTGTCTGGAATGCTTTTCATTGTGCATTCAATACATTCATTCCTGTCTGGAATTTTCGTGTATGGACAGCTTTGATTACAATGTAAAGGTAGAAAGTAATTGTAATAAGCGAATGATTAATAAAGAAGAAAATGGAAATAAAGCAGCTTCCTTACAAGTAAGACTGAATTTAAACTTCTGTGACTTCAGATCTGGAAAGCCTACTAAAAGAAGCAATAGTTTTGATTTCTTCACAATCAGTGCTGCGGTGACCTTTCTTGTTCCACATTTATGTTGCTCATTCCCCTCTTTGAGCCATAACTCACCTCATTGGTGCTTATTGACATGACATGTGTCAAACAAATAGGATATTTTTCTGTTGTGAGTGATAAAATGCAAGAGTAAAGGCCTTGAAATATTTAAAATGATCAACAGCCTCCAGGAAAAATACAGCTTTATGTATTCAGCTATGCAACACGTAAAAGCGAGGGAACTTTTTGTTACAACTTCGTTATCTTACACAGTAGGAGAACCATGCTGAGTTGCTGAGGACTTTCTGATCCATCTTCCATCACTTCATCTGTGAAAGTATAATTTTGAGTGAAAGTATATATTAAAGTATAATTGCTGGAGAGAGTCCAGCGCAGGGCTATGAAGATGATCCGAGGGCTGGAGCACCTGCCCTATGAGGAACGGCTGCGAGAGCTGGGCCTGTTCAGCCTGGGGAAGAGAAGCCTGAGGGGGGATCTTATCAATGTGTATAAATACCTGAAGGGAGGGTGTCAAGGGGACGGGGACAAACTCTTTTCAGTTGCCCCATGTGACAGGACAAGAGGCAATGGGCAGAAATTGAAGCAGAGGAAGTTCCACCTGACCGTGAGGGGGAATTTCTTCACTGTGAGAGTGACGGAGCACTGGCACAGGTTGCCCAGAGAGGTTGTGGAGTCTCCTTCTCTGGAGATCTTCAAGGCCCACCTGGATGCAACCCTATCTAACATGTTCTAGGTGATCCTGCTGAGCGGGGAGGTTGGACTAGATGATCTCCAGAGGTCCCTTCCAGCCTTACCCATTCTGTGATCTTAGTACTGAAGGGAAAGAATGAGAAGATTGTATTAAATTGCAAGATGGGATTATTGTGCGTATTAATGAAATAGAATTTAATGGCATTTGCAAAAATAAATATAGGTTATATCCATAGGATAGCAATAGAGTTTTGAAGAAAATGATCCTCTATAAGTGAGTTAAGCGCCAAGATGGCCAACCAGCTGAACATAAGCATCATCCTACTTTATCTGAAATAACAAGGTATATCATTTTGGAAACAAAGAATTATCAAGTATATTTTGGGAGGTTTTTGATCAATATTAATTATTATGCAGTTGCTGGCTATGTCTACTTAAGCAAGTAGTGGGGACCAATATGAGCTGCTCTGAACAGTGAAACAGATGGCCGTGATGACCTGTTACTCGCCCTGCACACATTGCAGGGTTTTTCAACTTTGAACTATGGCTAGTCTTGTTCAGAGGTTTGTAACAGTCTTAAAATTTGGTGAATCTATGAAGGACACTATATACACTTTAACTCATTAAGGTCATTAACTTATTTAACTCATTAAGTTTCTGTAAATTTTGTGGAGGCTAGAGTGTTAGATTTTAGTCTAATCTCTAGAATAGTGAATTTCATAGAATTTTGTCCCAGGAGCCTTTTTTCTTTCAGACAGGTTATTTCCTAAATCATAAATGCTTTTTTTTTTTAGAGAGAAGAAGGGTTATTTCAATATCTGGAAAAAGTTACATGTATACAATACAGTCTGTGACAATTTTTTTCTGCTTCTTGTGCATATCTACAGATAATAAAGCCAAAGCGCTCCTTATACTAAGATCAAGGCTGAAAATATGTGTAATTTTAAAAGAAATCTAATTAAAAGATTTCTGGGGGTAAACTACAGATTTTATAATCAGTGAAGTGATGCTTCTGAATCTGTGACACATGGATTTTGGGATGATATTAAAATGACTGAAAATACCATGCACTGAGGTAGCTCAGGATAAGCTAAGTTGGAAATCTGGTTATACACAGTACAGGAAGCTCTCGCTGTCTGTTACTTTCACTATTTGTCTCAATAAGCTTAAAAGCTCGGCAGACAAACTTGCATGGACATAATCAGCTCGCTGTGTGGAAATTTGGCTGGAGGACTTTCATGAGTAATGCAAATAAACTACCGTTTGAAACTGTGCATCTTTCAAACTGCTCCTAATTCAAGCAAGCTACAGCAAGAAAAATGTAATGTAGCTATGCTGTCTGCTGTGTGGTCAATGATCATTTACTGCTGGGTCTATGGGGAAACATACAGAGCAGTAGCAAAATAGTCAACATTTAGACACAAACTCATTCAGTCATATGCTGCCAACAGAGGAATGCTTCTTCTCCAAGTTTATGCATTTTATTTGCAAATAAATCAAACACAGGGATGTGATTGGGTCTGGAATTTATGTCATATAACTCTGTAGCTTTGTAGCCTGATTTCGTTGTGTAGGCTCCCTCTATACTCAGAGGAGAGAAGCAAGTCTCTCAGGTAGGTAATTCACTCCACTTCTCTTGGACATATCCTAGAATAGTACCAACTGACTTGTCACAGCAAAGTCTCTCCTCTGGCTTTGTGCAGAGTGAGGCTTTTAGTCTAAACCTCTCTCCCAGACTATTGCATTTTCAGTGTTATTAAATATATAAATGCAATTTTTGTAAAAGTCAACTGAAATCTTATGATACCCAGGTTCCTCCTGAGATTTGTCTAAATAATTCCTTTTGTATTTTTTCTTGTAATCTGCACGCTGCATGATCAAGGGCACTAGCTATCACTGATCAAAATGCAGGTAGTTTTTAGTGGATAGTTAGGAAAAGATGGTAGGTCCTTCCCTCACAGAAGAAGATAAGAAGCTATGAATTAGAGAAAAATTTGACATCTTTTTTCCTTCTTGTTTAAATATGCTCTAAAGAGCTAGATAACATATATAAAGACAATTTTTCTAGAAGTCAGATGAAGTTGTTTTGTGCTTGATCTCCCCCTCTTAGAAACTATTATAATTCTAATATGTGGGTATGTCTGATCAGCTAATTTTCCTTGCAGATACATTCTCAAAAAGCTAAGTTGGGTCAGAAACCTCTGCTTCTTTCTTTTGTATGACTGTATTTTAGATCAAAAATGCAATATGCAGCACACTTAAAAGCAAATGTCCTCTGAAATATGTGTTTATTTTTAAGAGTATAAATGGTCCCACAAACAACTTGACTTCAATGGCAATATTAATTATTTGCCATAGTGAAACATAGGTAAAGCTATTCTTTCCTTAAAGATAGAAGAAAGAGTACAATAAAAACACGCATTCATTTATTTTCTGTTTTATGAAGTTACTTGCTGAATTAACTGTTTTTTAATTTAAACTTGGAGGTTGACAGTGCATGGCAATCTTTAAATGTCTTTGCTGAAATCCCAAGAATATGAAATGGCTTGGGAAGGTAATTTCCACATGTTCAACCACCTTCTATTCTAAACAATGATCACAGTCCTGTGCTTATGTTTTATAATCTGTTTCCAAGGAGATAGTGCCATTCACACAGGGTGGTAGTTCCATTGCGTACAATCAAGTAGGATAAAAATGTCGATTAAAATAGTTGCAAAAAAATCTTTTCATCCAATAACTGAAAAGGAAAAGTAGAAGAAAATAGACAGGATTTAGCTCTCTTTTTTATATAAAAAAAAAACCCTTAGTCATGTAATTATTCAAATTTTCTGCTTTAGATTACTTGTCTTTATTATAACAGTGTCATACTTTTTATTTGGATTTACAAAGAAAGAAACCTTAACTGAGTAGTTAAATAAATAATGGTCCAATACAGATACCAGTCTGACCACTATAATTTAAGAGTGCGTTTCTATTACCTTTGTATGACTCAATGGCAAATGGACCTGAAAGGCAGCAGCCTCAAAGTGTTCTTTCATCATATTTGAAAGAGAAGAAAACAAATCCCTTTTCTGAATTGTTTTACTTATAAAATTTGAAATGTATTTTGCATATCTTTTACAAAAGAAACTTTTCAGACTGTATCATTCAGTTTAATTGGTAATTCCTTCAGACAGTAGTACTACATGATAGTCTTAGGTGCATATTAGAAACACAATATGTTATAAATCTATGTCCAGTACTATAGGCCTGATCTTTTGTCATTTTGAATCATTACTGTTATTGTAAAAAACTCCAGTGGCTTTCTGAGCACTGCACAAGATACATATTGATTCAGAAGGTATTAAACCATGAACAGAATCTCATGCAAGTGTGACTATCCATATGCTTAAACACTTTGCTAAATCAGGCTGTAAAATATTCCTTGCTTTGACTGCCTCGTGGTATAAAAGACAGGCAAGATAAACTAAGAGTCTTGAAAAGACTTGCTACATAAATCATAGGTTAAATAGTTTTGAATATTTATACTAGTTTTTTTTTTTTTTTTTTTTTTTTTTTTTTTTTTGCATTTCATACATTATTGATATGTCCAAGACTTTCCAACAGTGTGGGTAAGACATTGTGAGCCTGTGGGAAAATGTTCCTTACACATCTTGCAACAGGTCAGAAAGTGCAAAAGTGTCACTGGGAAAGGACACAGAACACATGGCTGTCCTTGACAGAACGCAAAAGAAATAAACAGTAAGATTAAATGTATATACATCATAATGAATGTTTGCAATGTAGCAAAGATAGGATTTTGCATAAACTCTGCACATCTTGGTTTTCATGGTTCTAGAACAGAACTTGAGCATGAGCTAAATGCAGATATTTTTGGTCTTGCTGTATAGCAGTTGTAACATAATCCTACATTCCACTTCCCTAGTGGGATGAATGTACCTGTTGTTACAAAGTATTTCAGTAAATGAATATAAAGGAAACTTACTTGGTGAAATGAGTTGTATGAAACATTCCCTACTTAGGATATACAGTATGAGATTTTGAAGTCTTCACTGAAATACTTTACAAAAAAACCCATATTGAACAGGTATGTGAAAACAAAGAAACATTATAATGTGATGAAAATTAAAAATAAAGTTGCCAGGATAAGGATAAATATGCATTGTACCCTTCCTTATAATTGAGCCTGAAATTGAATATGTTGCCCCATTTGCCCCTTGCCCCCAAAATCCCTTCTACTAGAAATTCTCCAACTTTTATTTAAGCTGTTTACAGTAATAAAGTTTCAGTGTACTAAGAGTACAGGAAAAATAATGGCTATGGTGTATACTGGATGCCCTTCATATATGCCTTAGAGGAAACCCAGTTTGTGAAGGCATATGTTCTGCAAACTGAGCCCACAACCACTGGGAGCAATACATATAGTCCAAATCTGTCAGCATACCCCAACAAAACTGTATATATCTACCTAGCATGCTGACAAGAATACCAATAAACACAAAAGTGAGGCCAGAATTCTCACTTGCCGCTAACCTCAATTAATTATGCTATGGAAGGCTTTTCAGCCTTCTGTTGGGATACAGTGAAAAATGACAACTGCCATGTGTTTGACTGTCTGTAAAACACATTTTCTTCAAGGATGGTAGTTTGTATTCTGATAGTATTTTAATAAAGAGATTTTATTTTTCAATCATTCCTTACTCCCGAAAATCATAGAATCATAGAATCAGTAAGGTTGGAAGGGACCTCTGGAGATCATCTAGTCCAACCTCCTGCTCAGCAGGGTCACCTAGAGCATGTTAGACAGGGTTGCAGCCAGGCGGGCCTTGAAGATCTCCGCAGAAGGAGACTCCCCACCTCTCGGGGCAACCTGTGCCAGTGCTCCGTCACTCTCACAGGGAAGAAATTCCCCCTCACGGTCAGGCGGAACTTCCTGTGCTTCAACTTCTGCCCATTGCCTCTTGTCCTGTCACCTGGGACAAATGTACCTGGTTGCAACTGAAACTGTCCCCACTGCAGTCTGCAAAAGTATGGGGTGCTATGAATTAATTGAATTGTTTGTTCCAGTATGTAAAGAGTTTTAGAGAAAAAATCTCCATAAACTATTTGAGTAAAATTATAAATTTTAATCAAATATCTTACTATTGTCTATCCAAATAATATTCCTAAACTTCCTTTCTAAGTGCGAGGCAAAGACTATGGTATTCATTACAGCATTCAGTGGCATTCAACAAAGAAGAGCAATAGCATTAGTTTTTAGAATCATAGCTCTACTTAAATATTAGAATGTATAAAATATATTAATATTTCACCCAAATCTGGACAGCAGATTTCACCTACTATTCACTGGCCATCTGTGAACTGAAAAAAATTGAGGAACATACCATCGTATTTTCAGATGAAAGAGTTTATATAATTGAACCCTAAAAGAACATTTTTGAAGATCTAGGTGAGAAAACTTTATTTTGCAGTCACTGATGAGAGTTCAGGTAGAAGTGGATGTTGCCATGACAGTTTCAGGAGGCAGATGATAACCTTGGTGTTTGGGCCAGTGTTACTTGTTATAGAAAAATGGATTTGGATGTGAAGAGCTGAGCAATTTCTGAGATGATATTGAGTACATGATAGTTTAGAATTTTTCATTTACCTACCCTGGTCTACTGATATTAAAGGAATTGCTTATTCTTAAGCATAAACTGTTCTGGGAAAGGTGCTACAGAAGACCAAACTATCTTTAATATAGATTATGAAGCAATGCTGTGCACACTGAAAAAAAAATGGGAGATAAATATTTAGGTAAATAAATTACTGGTTTAAACTACTAGTTTGTCTGTCTGCCTGTCTGCCTGTCTTTCCTTTCACACTGCCCCAAATTCTGATAGCCTTAAAATAAACATTAGAACAGCCCTCAGATGACCCTCTTGATCATATTCACAGCAAGCTTTCTTGATATAAAATTCAAGTTGACAGCATTGTGAATAGAGAAATATAGCTGTAGATTCTGTGTGATTCGCATGTTACCTTGCAAATGTGCTCACATTTTGATGCTAGAAATAGGCATTTGTATGTAATGAGATAGACTCTAGCAGGCAACAAATCAGATGGGTTTCCTAAGTGTTTGAAAAGAAGAATTTACACTTTAAAATTCAGCAAACTTTGTGACAAGCAGGGGAAAATGTCCAGATTGTCTCAGTGTTGAGCATTTTGTTGCCACTTGGCTGAGTAGGAGTTGGATAAGGTGTTGGAAAGCTGCAAACATGTCAGGGTGCAGAAAGCAGAAACCTTTGGCTAAATGCCAGGCTGGTCTGGCTGGGCTAGAGGGCATTGAAGAGTTCAGGTAGACCATTTGCCCCCAAAGTTCTCATAATGGTTGCAGGTGATTAAGCGCCCTACTCGTACCTGCTTGGGAGCAAATTGAAAAGAAAAGAAAAAAAGGAAAAAGAAAAAGATGAAAGAAAGAAAGAAAACAGAAAAGCTGGAATTTTGTTTAAGGAAGGAATACATTTTGGAAAATCAGTTTTCACTCTATATTTATTTCTGTAACACTGCTGGAAATAATTTCCACACCACAGGGACCTCTTCTCTGGGAAGCAGGTTCCAACAGCCTCAAAGGTACCCCACTGCTGCTTACTCAGTAAGGCTTTTGCTTCTAGGGAGTGTGTAATTCCAAATTATTAGAAAATCTTAGTTTGGCATAGGAAAACAGACTCATCTGTTTGTTAATAAGCATTTATTATCCACATTATAATATGATGTGTATTGAAGAAGAGCTGCCTGGAATCATTATGGAAGCCTCCTAATAGCTCACAATAGCCTGTAAACCTCTGAAAATGGTAATCTTAGTCTGTATTTAAGATGAGTAAGAAAAAACAGGTAGCTTATTTTGTCCCTCTTTTTTTGATTGGGCTTATTCTTGCAATTTATGGATAATCAGTGAAGTTGTTTGGACTGTTGGGTCCTGACCCCATGATTAACTCTAAGCTGGTGGATAAATGTCACAGCAGGAAACCCTACTGAAGTTGGTGGGGATCCACATGAATCACAGTATTGTCTCCTGATTTTAGTTAACAAATGATAAGTTGTTCATTTCAATTGTTTTTTTCAGCTGATAATTTTATAGAGAAAATTAAATTACTGTATATTAATCAGGTTCATAACGAGCAGAAAATATTGTGCTTGTTGTGGTAGAGATCCTAAGGCAGAATTTAAATAAACTTTAGGCAGTAAAACTAAAATTTTAATGCAAAAATAACTGGTTGGTGGATATCTAACTCTCAAATCACTCAAGCTTGCAAGGAGTCTGCCTTTCTGAAATCAAATTTCCTAGTTTCCTGCAGTGCCATATATGAGCACTGTTATGAATATTTTGTTTTAGTAAGTTCAGTGCTGCCATCCAGCTGAAGTCTTCTTGGGATCCAGAAATTAAAAAATATGACCTGGAAGATATCCCACAGGATCAGACTCCATGTAAGAGACAGCTGTTGCAGGTTTCCTCCTAAAACTTCTGATGGTGGAGCAGGTGGGTGCTCCCATTTGCATTTCTCTATGGTGATCTCTTGGCAGTTCAAGGTTCCCAGGGGCATGCTGTGTAAGCCCGAGTCCTGAGTCCTGCTGCCGGCGATATTTTGGCTTTGGGTAGCCTGTCCTCAGATTAACGTCTGGTCGGCAGAGCCAGATTCCTAGAAACTTTTTCCTGCGGTCACGTGAATCTTTGTGTTGTTCTGTACTTCCGCTGACTTTCAGGAGGCTAACCTCAGTGTAATTTGTAACCCTTTGGAGAAGGAACTCCTTTGGAAATGTTTGGTGAAGGCGCAAATCTCCTCTGAATGGGCAAAGACCTCTCACTTCCCAGGTCAGTGCTCTGATCACGTAGAAGTGTTACATGTAAGGAAGGCACCAAAATCAACTGTTTTAAAAATATGAGTTGTGCTCACCACTTTCAACATATACTTGTAGGTATCTTCATATAGGGTATCGACTGTCTACGGTGCTCCGCTTACACTGAGTACTCAGCTCCACAAGGGTATGGGGTTATGGGACTTAGCATATTTTGTTGGCTGTCTTTATTTCCTGCTCATTCTAACACGGGAATCTAAGCCTATGAAATTTTAATGGGATTATTTTCTTAACAGGATGCATGATAAAATCCTCCAATTCAGTTGAGAATTATATATGTATACTATACCATAGGTATGTATGTATACTACAAGTAAGAATGCATTCCTTACATATGCAAAAACACTTCAGGTATTCTTTGACAGTTTGGGGATTTTAAAGCACAGAGGAGTAGGAGGTCATTATGAATGCACTAAGCAATTGATTTTGCTGGTATTCAATATCCGAAGAGACTAATTTGGAACCAATCTTTTGTACATGGCAGTACAACAGTTGGAGTAATTTGTGCTAAATAAAGGCCAACCAGAACTGCAGCTCAGGGGCTTCAAATACTTAAGAAAGTACAGAAGCTTTTGCTGAGATGCTTTGATCAGAATAACTTGGCAGCCATAGAAAAAGAAGTCATATGGGTCCTTGTCCTTACATTTTA
The DNA here is from genome assembly GCF_028389875.1 of Rhea pennata. Taxonomy (NCBI): domain Eukaryota; kingdom Metazoa; phylum Chordata; class Aves; order Rheiformes; family Rheidae; genus Rhea; species Rhea pennata. Next base: position 30,425,773 of record NC_084663.1, read on the forward strand.
TATTCCTTAAATGAGTAATGTCAATTGCTTTACCCCTTGTAAAATTGGTTGGTGTTGTACAAGTTAGTAAGGCTCTTTACTTGGTCACAGTCCAGTCAAAATGATTGCCTTCTTTGAACCTCAGCAAAACTCTGGCCTCACTGAAATTGCTCTGTTTGTCCACTGACATCACTGGAAAAAGGTTCACACTTCTGTGCTTTTAATAAAACAGTCTTAGAAGCTTTCCATCATTGATTTGCTGTATCATAAAGAACTGATTAAATGTTATATGTTACATATGCATAATACTTTATTATGAATGTTTCCTTGGTGTGCAAAAAGGGTCTTTATAATTATGGACCTAAGAGTGGAGAAGTTCTGGATACTCTTCTTCCAGTAATCTATTTTTACTTTTTTTCTGGAGGTTTCATCTTGTATTCTCAAGGTCTCTTACTCTTGGTTGGCTGATGAATCAGAAGAAGGGAACTGCACTGTTTAGACAAAACTCAGTTGGAAAGGACTGGAAGAGCTTGATATAAACTATCCCAGAGATAAGCCACTTTTCCTGTTCTTGTGTAGAACACAGGTATCATTAATGTTTTAACCTTAAATAGCAAAAAGTCAACTACCAGTCTATTGTTTTGCCAGTGCTTATATGCAAACATATATTCAAAGCAGTTTAGGAAAAGCTGTCTTTTCCCCTGGCAAGCAGAGCCTTTAGAGCACTACAGTTTATATTTGAGCATGACAGCTCTAAAATGTTGACTAAATGGACAAATCATTGTTATAATGAGTTTGTTGTCCAGCTACCCTAAATCCAAAAGTCATATGTGAGGAGAGACTTTTGTCTGGAGCCAGGCTAGCATGACAAACGAGCAGATCTGGTCGCTACCTGACAAGCAGTGTTTTCTGACTGTTCGCTGTACTAGCTTAGGCTCAGGAGAGCCCTGTTGTGCCTCTGTTTCCACATCTACTAGGAGAGCGTGATGATGTCATCTTCTGAAGTTCTTTGTGAGTCATCAAGGAAAATCACTATAAAAACATAGGAATTATTAATAATTTATTGTATTTATTCTACCTTAGAATATCCACTTGTAGTTTGAGATACTTTGGAAAGAGGCCAATATCACAGCTTATAATTTTCCTCCTGCTGTCTGTGTTCTGACTAGCTCTTGTTTTTATTTGCATATTGAACCTCAAGCCTGAAGAGAATTCAGGTTTCACAATGCTGAGGTTTCTGAGTTGCTTAACGGTCTGTGAGAATTTGTTGATTTTCTTTGCATAGTCTCAGTTAAAATAACCTTTCTACACTGTTACAGAAGAGTTAGTGAAATAATCCAACTGAGACGTCAGTTCCCTAACGCTGTGAGATAGTTTTGCTTGACAAACATGCTCTTGCAACTGGTTCCAATAAGCTGAATATGTTGATGTGCTGCTCTATGCACACAGATCAGTAGGCTGTAGCTGTAACTGTGCTTTCATTTTTTTGAAAGTGTGAAAAATGTATATGTTATAGAGGGAAATATGCCTGAAAATCATAACTGTCATTTCAGATTTGATATCACTCTCAGAGTCTTAAATGAAGTGATCCCTGTGACGTTTGAATACCAAAAACTTTTATTTTACAGACATATTTGTGCTTCTGTAATTAAAAGCCTGCCAAACTTATTCGGAATGCTTGTTTATAAAAAGATGGAATTCAAATATCACGAAATGTTTCTGAGCTGAAATGTTCCAGCAGCAATTTCTTTTACAATTGAATATATTTTTGTCAAGTTGTGATGTAGGAGTCAGTAGATTTAGATGCAGGTCTGTGCTGCTAAAACAAGATCACTAAAAATGCTTTGGATTTTTTCCATGCAGCATTATCTGTCTTTTTTGGCACACTATCACAACTGCACATCATGTGCTAAGATGATGTACAGAAGTTATGCGTGCTACAATGCTTACTGTTATGGGGTACCCTGAAAATCCTTATAAAACAGGTATTAAGAAAAATAACAATTTAGGGGTCTTGCAGCTTAGAATGATCATTTGATTTCTTTTCTAACTGTATGTAGATGATTTAAAACATGACAACCATGGGGAAGAATTAAACACATCAGAGGAATGCAGAGCACACAATACAGTAAAATGAATTAATATCAAACTCAAATATGCTTGTTCCCTAATATTCATGATTTACTGAATGAAAGGTATTTGGAATAAAATTTAGGAATAAAATGTAGGAATGAAAGACATTATAATAGGAAACTAAATGGTATGTTAAACCATCAAAAAAGAAAAGGTGGAAGAATAAAGAAGAAATAGAGTTTATTCCCAGTGTCCAAAAGCAAAGAAATTCAGTATATAGATGCAGTTAATACATAACATAGTCCCACAGGACTCAGTTAAAAGAACAGATGCCTAGACGGAGCAAAAGGAAAGGGAGTTCACATATATAGAATCTTTCTTGATGTCAGACAAAGGTTAATCGGCAGTGAGATGAACAGAGACTGATCATTTAATTCTCAGCTTTTTATTTCCAGTGTCTCAATGGGATGTACCAAGCAGTAGGGAAGTTCCTTTGGAAAAAACCATAATATAAATGAGAGGCCTTTTGTAGCAACTTGCCCTGATGTGACAAAGCCTAGTGTAAAATATTTTGATGCCTAACTCATGCCACAGTCCCAAGGTTGTTAACACAGGTGGAACTGTAAAAGTGGTGGGAAGGTTTAAGTCTGTGTTTACAGGACTAGAGATGGTCTTTGTATTCGTAATAATGGAGTTGCCTGTCTGGCTTTTATATATTTAAGTAGAGTATTTCAGCTCTTGAGACAGATGGTAAAATCATCAATGAATTGCAACTGTTGTGATAAGCGTAGGGAGAAGTGGCAGCTAAAATTGCTGTATCCCAAGATCATTTTTTGGGTTTATGAATGCTTTAACATTTTTAACTGGACTGAGAGATAAAACAAGGTCTCAAGGAGAACACAAAGTGAAAATAGCATGTACTTACTTCAGGTTAATTTACTACTGTGTTTGAGGGTCATGTATGGATTCTGCATGTTTTAGGTTCGGAATGATCTTCAGGAACTAGCCTACAGAGAGCAAATTAAAATAGCCTGATCTGGAAGAGTTGTGAAGGATACCTAGAGAATAAACAGATTCAGGGAAAAATGACACAGAAAAATTACTGAATATAACAGAACCTGAACAAAGAGTTTGTGGGGATATGTATTAACCATAAGTAGATGGAGATCAACAACTGCGTTCCTAGATACCACCAAAAAGTCACCAAACAGTAACATAATTTCTCTCTTCCAAAACCAGCCATTCAGATTTATCTACTGCTGGATATGTAGACCCTCATCACCACAGCCAACAGTTTAGTTTTAGTATGCTGTTTAGGCACTTGTGTACCCTTTCTGTCAAAACGATACATTAATATTTTTTCTATCTCTGCATAGCAGCGTATAGGAGCTCCTCGACCTCTATCTGTAAAATTGGGTAACAAAGGCATTGGTGGGTAATCCTAAAGGCTAACTTTAGGGTAATCTCTTCAGGGTGTATTTATGATTAGGGGAAAGGAGAAAGGCAAAAGGGATTCTCTAGACTGATTCAGACAAGGTCCTAAACTGAGTTCTCTGTATCCATTAACAGTAAAGGGAGTCAAGAGTAACTAGCATAAAAGCTAGAATTAGCTTGTATTAATATTCCCTCTCCCTCCTACACACATTCTCTCCTGTTTATTTTTGTCGAAATATGAAACTCTATTTCTGAATGCTTTAATTGAATTTAGATTGTGGTGCCAGTTTGCATTGCTGATTCTTTATCTTGAGGCAGCTAAAATAAAGTACCAAATATTCAGCTCTGTTAATTAATATGCAACGAATAACTGTGGCTAGCACTACATTTGGATTCTGCAAAACCTTTATATGATCTGAGCTATACACAAGTAGCTAATTGTTTACATTTTTGTATAAATCTTATTATTTATTTATTTATTTATTTATTTGCTTTCTAATTTTGATCCTACTTTCCAGGATATACAGGACCTATTTCCAAACTGAACTGGACAAGAAAATAATTCCCCAGCTATGAGGAGTAATTACGATACCCCAGCCCAAATGCCCCAGCTTTCCTGGGCTTTGATTAAAAAAAAAAAAAAAAAAGACTTTAAAATCTAAATCTATGGAACAATAAATTTATTAATACTACTTTTTTTTTTAGAAAAAAAATGACCTCACAAGAATTTAATGAATTAATTATGAAGAATGAGAAGAGGGAGGAATGCGCAACATATGTGGGATTGCTTACAGGCAGAATGGGATTGCTTATAAGCAGAACGATTTTAAGATTCTTTTCCTTGAGATATCAATGATAAGAATGGAAAATAGTTTTTAGAAATAATTCTATTTGTTGTATCCTACAGGGAATGAAGCAAATAAATGAAGAAAGTGCTTGCCCTTTCATGACCATAAATTGCTCATTGTTCAAAATGATTTGAGGTGTCAAAGGCACAAGATTGTATACTGTTACTTGAGAAATTATTACTTATCTTTCATATATTGCTGTATTCTCTTTATATCATACCCTTTTTGGGTTGCTATGGCTTGTTATTTTCAGCATTTCAGACAAGGACAAAGATGTTCTTTAGATTAAACAATCGAAACTTCAAGATACCTATTAGGAGCCACTAAATGGGCTCAGTATCAGTTTCTCATTTTCTCAGTGACATTGATCACCCTGTAGTGACTTATATTGACTTTTCATGTCTGTGACCACCCGCTCTACCCAACCCTCACACAAAATTTTACTAAAATAAGCATTAGCAATTAGCAGCTGCTGTGATAGTCACTTAGCAGTCGTATGATGCCCTTGTGTCCACATGGTCCTTCCTCTTGCCAGAGCTGCCTCTAATGGTGAAGTAGGAGGGTGCTGGATGTGCTTAACCTACTGCGTGACTTTGTGGGATTTTTTATTACAAATTATTAGCTTTTGCAGATATTCTGGAAGTTTACCTTTGATACTTCTTCTATGTTTTCTATTAAGATAACAATTCAGGAAACTGAATTAAACTTTTATCAGGCCTTATTAGCTTCATTTCAGTAGTCAGAGAGAGACCAGCTACGTATAAATTAGCAATGCTGACATTAGGATTTTAGTATTAGAGTGCTATTCAAAGTAGATTTGGTTCTCTCTTTCAGTTTAGAAAAAATCGGCTTTCAACTTTTGCCTGATATTTAAAACTAAAATGAAAATAAGCATGTTTCCTAGAATATTTTATATAGTGCGTGTCATAATACTTTATGAGTTATTTGTTATAATAACTACTGTTTCTTGCCTCTAGGTGAATTCATGTTGAATGTAGAATTCTAAATTTTTATATATAAGAAAACATGTCTGCTGGAATCTTTCTTACACGTAGATCATTTTCAGCACCTCACCATTAGTATTGAATCTGAACCTGGCAAATTTACTGTAACCTTGCTTTATTTTAAACTTTAGAATTGATTTGAAAGGATGCATAGCTACACAACTCAAATAAAGCCAATGGGTTAGACAAAAGGAGAATCCAGGTGGGTTCTTTTTAAACCCTAGCTTTAGCTTATATCTTGAGTAATGATGTCCCATAAGTGTTGATTTTTGCATAGTAGAAATAATGATTTTATTAAGGCCTCCTGGGACATTGAGAGTCTTTGTAAAACTGAAAGTACATTTAGCCCAGAGAAACACAGAAGTTCCCAAGATTCTACTTGGAAACATGATGGCTAGAGGTATTTACTCACATTTTTGCCTGGACAGCAAATTGTACCCAGTTCTGTTTTCCTAAGGCCTGGATGCAATGATTCATGCATTCATGCACTCCTGAATTTATTGTTGCATCTTCCTAAGCATAAAACAGCGTTTCCAATGAAGATTCCAAAAGGGACAAAGCAGAAGGGGGTGGTTGGTGCTTGAGAGTTATAGTGACATGGAGAGAGAGAGGATGTGATACCGTTTGAAAGTTATGCAATTGCTTCTGCTGAGACTTGCTGGGTGTAAAGATTCCAATCATCTTAACCATAAAGGTCCATTTCTTAGAGTTTCATGTTAAATGCTAAAATGTTTTAAATGTTATAAAATGTTTTAAAAAGCACTAAAAAAACCCAATCAGGTGAAAGAAAAAAGCTGCAAATCACAAACCTCTTGCTGCAAAAAGAATGCTAATAGGAAAAGAAAAGTGCAAGTGACTTCTACTTAGCTCTCAGTATTTCCGGAATAGGATATGCAGTTTAATTTCCAGATTGAATGGTATTTCCAAATTATCCTAAAATTAGTTTCTCCTTGACAAAATGGGTAGCACTGTCAAATGGAGAACATCCTGATACTTGAAATGTGGTAGGTGCCTTATCATGCATTTTACTTTTTGCAAAAGTGGATGCTCCCATAGCTGAGGAGCTCCCACATCTGCACTGGGTTCTGTGCAGAGTGCCAGCCTTTCTCCAGTCTTTAATGTTTTAGCTCTTACTACTCTTCTAAATGTTATAAATTCTGTAGTATCAAGGTTAGTGACCTATAAGCTGTATGCTTTTTCATGAATTTTAGGTAAGTAATCACAATTTAATAAAAAAGGTGAATTGGTTAAAAACCTGAAGCTACTTTTAGTAAGCACTAAAAGTCTGTACAAGCTTTTTTTTTGATCTTCAGCTGGAAAGACTACATAATTCAAAGAACTGTATCTTAGTCTCTTGCTCCAATTAGCTGTAAAGATCTGTTATGGGTCCTGTTGATCATTGTTATTTTTGCCTGAAAATAGTGCTGCAGTCTCTTTTAACCTGACTGTCTCTTATTCTAAAGGCTCATTTCTCAAGATAATTTTCTAGTTAATCCTCTGTTTTTCCCTTAAGGCAAGGCTATGATGGTACCAAGTGACTACTTACTGGATGATTCAGTTTTTCTTACTTCAGTCTGGTTCTAAGAAGAATAGTGAGTCTTCCCAAATAACATTTAGAGTCAATGTAGGTTCTTATATAATTCATAGGACAGTGTAAAGTGCAAGAAAGAGTATATCAAGGACACTTCATTTCAGAGAAAATATTCAGGCACTACCTACAGAAACAGAGTTCCAACATCAATCTTTAAATATAACCACTTCTTGTTCCTCAAAATTTTCTGTATTGTTTTTCCTATTGCAAACTGAAAATAGAAACCTCTTTCACTTACAACAAAACAAATAATATGAAACAAAATTTAAAGTTCTTATAAGCTGAATGTAACCATAAACAACAACTATAACTATAAACCACTACAAGCATTACATGCTCATTAACCTTGAGCTAAACTACTTTGTCCCACTGGAGAAATAATTATACTGAAAGTAAGTGACCAGACAGTTGTCAGTGACTTTATCATGTATCCAGAAGTGAAATAAAAATATATACTTAATAAGATTTATTTTTTTCTTTATAAATCAGTCATTTCTTCTGTTGGAACAATTATTGATAAATTTTGTATATGATAGTATATTACTATGTACCTGTGCTGGCATACAGAATTAGTAATGTATGCTCGACGCACAGCATCCTCAAAAACTAGTGCCAAGACACCCAAACTTTCTCTGGCACACCAGCTTCTGATATCTTCCAGCAATTATTTCTGCATCTCACGATTGCCTCTCTATCATTGAACCCTCAATATATTTTTATTCTTCACTGGCTACAGATTGCTCTGGCTTCACACAAAACATCCAATCTTAAAGTACTTTTAGATTAAGTTCTTTTGACTGTGAGTATAGAGTGACTAACTCATTTCAGATGCGGTCCCATAGAGAAAACATGGCATATCTACTCTACAGTGCATGGAATCTAAAAGAAAAAAAAAATAAGAATTGAGGTTAAACCAAGAGTTTTTTTTTTTTTTTTTTTTTTTTTTTTTTGAAAGAATTAGGTGATTTAATAGTAGCCAAGAAGTCATTATTTTTAAGTTGTTCTGTTTTTAACTTAGCTTTGAATCAGTAAATTTGGGGTTTTTTTATGGCAATATGTTCCTTGGCTAGAACAGAGGCAGTATACAACAATGCCTCTGTGATGGCTGAGATGAGGTGATTTCTGCCACTGAGCTTAGTGGCTTCCTGAGCAAAGCATTTTAAAGCAACAAAACTAGGTGTAACAAATGTGTTATTCAGACAGGTTCTGCTACATTTTATCTGACTACCCCAAGGGACTTTGGCTTTACTATTCTCGTATTCCCTGTCTCCCAGAGCTGTCATGTAGTATAATGGTATTTAATGAATTGCATTTGGAAGCTGATTCTACTCAAGGTCACTAAGATTTCAAACCCCATAACCTACCCACAGTAATCCACCTGCAGTTATTATCGTTCTACTTTAGTATTGCAGGATAAAAAGAAGGACTTCTGTCATACTGTTACTGGGGAAAAAAAAACACTACTCTACCTGGGCCAATAAAGTCCAAAGGGAGCTTTGCCATTGTTTTCCCAAAGTTTAGTATCAAGTCATTTAGGAAGTTAAGTCAATTTAATGTCAAATGACATTTATTTTGAGCATATCATTTGAACAAATGGATTTTAATGGAGAACATGACATGATTTTGAAGGTAACATAAAAGCTTTGGTTCTTTTAATATAATTTTAAGCCTTGCACAGAGATACCCAAATTAATAGCACAGTTGCCTAAGGTCCCTCTGTAGACAATGGAGAGAAATGGGAACAACTTATACACCTTCCTGCAGGTCTGCATTGCACTACTGAGGTCCCCTCTCTCTTTGCACTAGTTATCTTTTGAGCTTAACATGATTTTTAATTTAGGCTGTAGTGTTAGATGGCAGGATCAAGGCTTGCTAATTTTCTGAGGATTTGAAGTGTATCCTGAGGGAGACTTCAGTAAACAAACAATTTGTTTGACCTCCACTCTGATCCCTAAATATATTCTTTAAAATTAATTGTCTAACTTTAATTTCTAAATTTAATATCTATTTTAGATGTCTCCAAATAATCTTAATACCTTTATCAGTAATCACTGCACTCTCATCAGTAATCACAGCACTCTCACACCCGTGTTTTGGACATTAGAGCACTTCAGCACAAAGTATGTAAATGCCCAGTGTAAATCACTCTGTTTCTTATGTCTGACTTCATGGTTTGCATTTTGTTAGTTTGGGGCCGTCAAAAAAGCTAAGGTATTTGATTTATTATCCCTTCAGCAGGCAAGTACCTCTTTTTTGGTCAGACAGATTAAAAAGTTGATTTAAGCAGTTTCTCTAAAGAAGGCATTGTTGTAGCAAGCAGTTCAAATACACTAAATACACTTGAGACTTTTCTCTTGATAACTGCTAGGGAACTTTTCCTATGTGAAACCAAGTATACTTGAATTAGGAAAAGATTACAGCAGTATAATCCAAGTACAGTAGTAATAAAAATCTTACTCGAATTTGTCTCTCCAACCCTTAAGGAAGTCTAAATGGGACTTGCATATGCTTCCTTTTATGTGTATTTTTCCATGTGCTATAATGGAATTGGATCATACCAATGGGGTTAAATCCAGTGTCTATTGAAACAAACGAAATTATATCCCTTAAATCTATTAACCTCTGTGTCAGGCTTGCTGTAATTTTTACAGTAGTTGCACTAGATTCTAATAGCTGTCTGAGTCTAATGCCTGTGAGGCATTTGGCCACTCACTTCTCGTATCTCATATAAATAGACAGGAGATTCAGAACTTCTGGAGGGAAGGAGAGTTCCTCCTTCTTTGCACAGGGCTTTATTCTGGTTAGATAAACAAGTTTTATAAACAAGTCCCTCAGGTCATCACTATTTAATGCGGAAAGAAATATTTAATAGTCTTCACAAATCTATAGTAGAACTCAAATCATTTAGTGGGAGGAATGCTTTTATTGCTTGGAAAACCTAGAATTACACTAGATTTTTTCCTTCTGTTTTGTTTGTTTGTTTATTTTTCCTGTGACTAAGGAAAAGGACTTTACCTAGCACTTCAGTAAGTGCCATACAAAATGGTCTGTATGCTAGTGACATTCATAAATCTCATGTATTTGCTGTAAACTCTCATGTTTTCCAGACAAGTCATGGCAAGCTGTGTTATTGTTAGGTATCATGCCTATTGGAGATAATAGTCCTCATCAAAAGCAAAATGCAGCACAATATTAGACTGTCATCTGCTTATGTCAGAATAATAATACTATTAAGTCTTGCTGCTCACACTGCTCTATGCATTTATAGTTGAAACTGGTAAGATTCAAGAGATGAAGTTTGACGGATAGATACATATTTTAAAGCCTTCCATAAGTCCATTTTTTTTTCTCTCTTTTTAAAAAGAAAATGAAATAAATCTTGGGGTCAGATTCAAGTATCCTTACACATGAAGAATAGCACTGGTTTACAGGAACAGTCCTCTTGAATTTTCTGCAACTAGTTTTCAAATAAGTTACCAGTCAGTTTGAGGAAGGAGTCCAGACTCTCATTGTCAATGTCAAAACTACATCTGAAACAAAGACATTAAGAAATTCACAGCTCAGGATGACATTTTTTATCTAATAAATCATTAACTAACAAGAACAGTGATATATATTATTAGCTCTGGGTAGCTGTTTTATCTAGGAAACACCAATGGCAGGAATTAGTCTCTTAAATAACCTTAAACTTTATAATCACAATGCAGAAATTATGAAAAAAATGTTAATAAGCTATGTATATCGATGAGCTTTTATTTTTACTTTTCTGTCACAATTTGTGGTTTGACAAAGAGACTTGCTTTTATTTTGACAGTTAATATTCATTTGTTTTATTGTCACTTAATTTGACTTTCTGTAGGTTAATCAGTAAATATTAATAACAAAAATAATTTTGATATTTTTGTTAGCAAGCATATTTTAAAGCACACTTCATTTCAAGTGGCTTATTTTTGAAAAATAAAGGACGCTTTATATTTCAGAATATCCTTTTTCTAAAGATAGTTTTTGTACTACATTTTGAAGCCTGAAAAGTTTTCAGAATCCTAACTACAATCTACACTGTACTCTAAAAATAGCCAAGCAAAACAAAAACTCACACCCAAGCTTTCCCTATGGCTGAGATGTCATGCAAAACTTGTTGACTCCTGACTGATAAAATGTGACATACTCCAAATCCAAAAAGGATTTTACACAGAAGTGTCATATCTCATATGATCCCAGGATCTCAAAACAGAGAAGAATTTAGGCTACATGAACATGTTGGTTAGAATATTTTACCTTTTCTGTGCAGTTTATGGCTCTCTTGAGTTACAACAATGGTGTTTGACAACAGACTAATTAGGAGATGCTAAGCAGGGAATTCTTGATTTGCTAGTGTTTGGGTGGATGATGTCAATGTATCATGATCCAGGAGGGAATGGGAAGGAAAAGGTACCTGGAATGGCAGAAATTTTAACGCTTCTTTTTTCCCCCAAGAATAATAAAAGTGTCACCATTTGGAGATCAGCTGGGCCAAGGTATCGAGCATAAAATTATGTGACAAGCTGTCATCTGAACACTATTATAAGCTATCATTTTAAATTACTTACAAATAGTTTTAATGAGCATAATTCAGAATTTTGATATTTTAAACCTCTATCAAAAAGCCTTGTTAAATAAGGATTAATTTTGGCATGGCTCTAAGTAATAAATCTCAAATGATAATCATCAAATAGGTTCAACTTTGTGTAGCAGCCATAAATTTAGTAAAAGAAAGATGCTGTTTGTCACAGTAGGAATTCTAATATCTTTTTCTCAGTAGCTGTATGCCTATGATATGCAATGAGACATTTTACATGTGTTTTGCACTGATATAAATGAGTCTATGTATGTATTAAAGAATAGTAAGTGGAGATTGAACATTTTTCTTTGTTGTCATAGCTTGGAGAAGATCTTGACTTTTCAGAGAAAGTGTCAACTTCTACATATGTGTAAGGGTTTGGTTTAGCACTTACATAAATGAATATTACTTATTAAGAAGGGTTGGTATTGATGCCATTGTACAGGATAGTAGGCCTGACTTTAAATAAATACAGAGTTGTAAGAGCTGGGTAAGAGTAAGTTCAGTTTAACAATAGAAATTAAGTATAACCTCAACTTTTAAAAACCAAAGTATTAAAGCTAAATAATTGAGGCCAGCTGAAATATTATACCTAAGAAGAAGCTACTTAAATTATTTTCTATTTTCTGATCTGTACATTTGTAGCAAACACCATATATATTCTACAGATTTCATGTATGTTCCATCTCCCTTTTCAGGAGAATCTTAACTTCTCTTTAAAAAGCCTTCTCTTTATGATTGAAAAGATGACCTTAACAATTTGCTTTCATTGTGATCAGACAGGTGAGATGACTTTCTTGAGTCTATATGAGGTTTAAAGGTTAAAGGGAGATAGGGCATGTCCATTAATGTAAGTCAAGGACTAATCTAGGTTGTTGTTCTGCAGCCACAGAATTAAAGATCTCTTCAGATGCCAGAGAATGCAGCATTTCTGCTGCAGAACTCACCATTTGGCTGAACCTGGAAATTACTCTATTTCTGTCTTCTTTCTTTTTCAAATTCTGCTTGTAATTATGCCTTGCTCTCCAGTCCTCCCCATTAAACATTGTTGATTTATAGTAGATACCCCTTCCACTGTATAATGGAGCATGGCAGTTGAGATCGGAGAATGACAACTGCATCCTGCTCTGCCAGGCAGTAGAGGAAGGTTAGTGGGCTCTTCTGCCTAGGAACATGAGCAGCCAGCATGTAGGAAGCCTTAAAGATGAATAATTAAGACCAGCTGGAAGTTTCCTCCTTTCTTGGCACACACACATGGGAGCAGTAAACAGGACTGCCAGAATGGCATCAAAGGAGAAGTCACTCAGGAATTGCAGCCAGACTTACTAGAGAGGAAAGCATCAGGCTCCTATCCAGAAACAATCAGTATATAAAAGAATTCCTTACACAAATGTGTGTTAGAGAGTTATGCAATAGTAGTGAATTCCTTTCTGCAGAGGGCTGAAAAAGAGGATGAGGAAAGGTGGTGTGAAAGTGTTCTGTCATTACTGAAAGAATGGCCTTGCTGGAGAACATAGCAGGGGTTGCCTTGGCCACTATGCACTGTTGCAGTGGAATATGAAGGTTACTGTGGCTCAGTCTAAGTTTAGAGAATTTGGTCGCTCATTTAATACATTAGTACTAACTGGAAGTATTTTCCAATTGCAGCTAATGTTCATTGCATTTATATCATTTACTGAGGCCTGGAGAGGAGAGTTTCTTCTAAATTCAGGACAGAATAAAAGTTATTCAAGCAACTCTAAACTCCCATCCACAGTTTTGCTGTCATCTACATCCTCCCTTTTTTCCTACTCACTTGAGATTCTGGCCCTGTATTTTATTACTTGTCATAAGAACTATGCTTTTCCTTATCATTAGATACTTATAAATCTTCTGTCTTCTTGCATGCTGCATTTAGAATAGCATGGTTTTGACTCATGGTATATATTTGACTCATGCTTAAAACCATATCCTTGTGTTTGCAAACATACGATATGGCAGCCTCCAGTTTGAGATTGATTCACTCTTCAAATGGGTTAATGGTGCTTACCACCAGATGGCGAGACTTCAGAGGACAAGGCAGCTTCAGGTTCACCTCTGGCTGTGTGTGATGCCATACAGACTGGGAACTTAGATTACATCAGGAGATTGCAGTAAAGCATGGACACCTGGTCCACTAGTGGACACTGACTTTGCAATTTTAGTGGTGGTTTTGTCTCTTCAGGAACAATAAAGACTGGGTTCACTGAAAAAGAAAATGCACCAAATATTGTTTTGGAAGCAAGATTGTATAGTCCTTACAGAGCTCATATTGGGTTGCTTAAACTGTGCAGTAGTGGTGGAACAAAGATGCTACAGAGAAGTTGCCAGATCTCCATTGAAAAGCAATTGCAACTGTCATCTTTTCATAGCCATTAGTTATAGCTGACAGCAATTTAATACTCTAAAGCAAGCTAGAAGATGTACTGTTCATAACAGTCTCAAAATCGTAATAATTTTAAAATAGGAATCACTTTTTTTCATCTTCGAGTGCTAAGCTCCTGAAGCAGAAAAAAAAGCCCAGTAAACATACAGAATTTTTTTCCAGAGCAGAATGATGCAAATATATCAGATTTTGCTGTCTGCACATGCCACTATTGCTGACTCCTCAGCTAATTTCAGAGACAGTACTTGGATCTCCAGGCATTGTAGCAATGTTGTTGGATATGCAGTCTACTGCTAACCTAAAATGTGTTCCTCAAAAAACTGAGATACAAAATCACTGTTGGTTTTGCAGCATATTTTGAACAAGTTAATGTTTTAAAGGTAAGCACTTAAAAGCAGTACTTATTTAGTTGATTTTCTGTCAGAAAGTGGAATTGTAATGAGTTAGTTTTAAGGATATTAAGTTTTAATATTGAGAACTTTAATATTTAGAACACTTAAATGTGTTAATATTTTTCCTGTACAGATGGCCTGATGGTTCTGTGCCTATATTTTGCTAAGATGGGCTAATACCTACATGTAATCTGACAATAAGTTATCTAAAGAGTTAATAAATTTGCATCTTCAGGCTCACTGGAATTTATATTCATTTTATTTTATTTTACTTAATTTTAATAATGTAATCATGTATTTTACTTGAGTATTTAAAGTTCAGCACATGCTTTGCTGAACTATGGCTTGATTGCCAGTTAGAGAGAATATTTTATTAAACATACAGGAAACTGAATTCATTAGTCTTTCACTGCTTTCCTGCTCATGCTGTATAGCTTAAGAGCAAGTCTTAATATCTGCTTGAGATAAATATAGCTCTTGATGGCAAAGTAGTGGATTAAATCTGGTTATTGTGTTTGGCTAATGAGGGAGGTGATAACTTTTTGTATTGTAAGAATGCAGTCACTCCATTATTTGCCTTATTGTATCCTGTCTCATTACTTAAGGATACAGAAGGCTAGTGAGCAAAAAGAAAATAGAAAAGAAATGGCAAGCGTATTCCAAAGAGAATGCCAAAGGTCTTGAAGAGAGCAATGGGAGAACTCTTGCTCAGATGATGACTGCCTATAACCTGTTCTCCCATGCCCTAGTGAATCTGAGACATTTACGTGCAGTTGACAGATAGAGCACAGGAGGCTTGTGCTCTTCTGAGTGAGGAGATGTGGCAGCTGGTAGAGGTTCCCTAGGACATCTCAAAATGCACTAGATACTTCTGTTCAGGCAAATGAACCGGACCTCTAAGGTAATGGTCCACAAGCTCATAGTTAGCTCTTGCTGTCCCTCCTAGTTCCTCCGATGTCCCTGTTAAGGATGGTGGCCTGCACCATCTGGACTCCCTGTCTCCTGCCTCTCCTCCAGATCAGTCAGGTGTGGATCAGGCAGACCTGGGCTACTTTGCACACCAGCCAGGCTGAGAGATGGCATCTCTATAAAGCTGCCTTCTCCACAAGCACACATGAAAGCTGCTTTCCTCACGCAGGGAAATGACTGCAGAGGATTAAACAGTCTCACATATGAGATCCAGTCTTGAAGACTAAGGCATGTATAAAAGAACTGCAGCAGTGTTTGAAAAGAAGTATGAATCTTATTATACTTCTGATTTATTTTTGTGAAGTTTTTTCCTCAGAAAAATCTGTTATGCCTTTTTCATAAGCTGCTCAGGAGTTAACTAAAGAAATTAAATATGAAGATGAAAAAGATTAGTTATATAGGATATAGAAATGATGTTCATAAGTAATAGTGTCAATTATTTAAACAGAAATTCTATTACAAAATGAAAGGATAACTATATGTTCTAAATTATACCAAGAAGCCTGTATTTTGACAAATGTCACAGTATCTTATGATACTATGAATGCTAAAACATAGTAATATTGATCAGAGAAAAATAAATTTTTGGGGGATATTTTTTTTCCAGATAAAGTAAAAGCTGGTTTTAGTACACTTAATCTCCTCTCTATAGGTTTAACAAATATATGGGATAAATCAGATAAAAGAAAGGAAGTATTTAAGCATTCTTAAGTTATAGATATTAAGAAAAATCTTTTTATATACTTATGTGCTTTTTTCCCTTGTAAATTATCTGAGAGAGATTACATATACATGTTTATCTTGATAAAATTTACCGTTTTTGATGAATTCTAGCCATCCTCAAGCAAAGACCTGTATTAAAAAGTCTTTTATAAATTTAATAACATATCATGCAGCTATTTAATGACATTTTGATAGTCTAGCTTCTCATTAAATATTTATTCTCTATTGCTTTTCATAGTCATATTGCCAATAGTGTGTTTTCTCTAAGTCAAACTGTTTCTGTATGCCATTTTCGAAGAAAATATAAACAAGCCTCGCAGTAGGATTTTTTGAAATATTTAATTAAGTGGAATAGTCTATTGAACAGGGTTGTTTTTAAGGTAAGAGAAAATCAAAATGATTTTATTAACAGTAATTCAAGAACCTGATTCATATCTGACTAAAACTGTTGAAGTGTATAATAAAAAATTGAGATGCTATGAGCTGGTTCACACAACTATTTGCTGAATGTACAAACTATTTTTACTGAAAATTTCTGAACAGTTTTCCTAGCTTTAAAAAAGATTTGTCTTGCACAGTAACAGTTGTAGTATCGTAAGTGTGCTGTTGTTTTAACTGAGAGGTATTTTCTCACCTATTCCCTTGAATTACATTTGTGGCTTCTGCTCATCTACTTTGTCTTTTTCTGTGTTACCTCAGCGTTTGATAATCACTGTGATGTGATCATCTGCCAAATAAAATTTAAGATACTGAACTTTTCTAAATGCCTGGAGTCCGCTGTTCCCAATGCCATCCTGTCACAGTCCTCCTGAATGGAGTCACCCAAGTTGGAGCTGCTCCTTAAAGAGCATATGAGGCAGCAGCAGGATGGGATGTTCTCCATTAAATCCCTTAGGATTTACCTTACTTTAAGCTCATAAGTGGCTCTGATTTTTGTTTTGTAGGATCAGGAACTTTTCTGATCTTTAGGGATGAGTATGAAGAGTACAAATCAATTGCAATGGGTAACTAGTGTGGGTTTTTTTTCCACTTCATTTGTCTTGAAGAAGAATTCAAGTGTATCTAGCAATTGAAGTCTACTGTTTCCTTCTGACAGAAAAAAAGCACTGTCTGTTTTACCCTGAACGAGCCTGGCATTTGATCTTTAAGTTCAGGTTGTTTGCTCAGATTTGCAAAGCTAGTGCCTCCGATTTGGGACCTGCTTTGTGAGGATTAGGTTTTGCCTGACTGTCGCCCTTGCGTGAGCAGTGGAACCAGAGCGGGAGTATGAAGGGACTCTCTCCCATCTTGCAGAGAGCATCACAGTTAATCAGAGACCTACAGCCTCTGTGCTGAAAACAGTGCAGGGAGGGACACCTCTGTCCTGGCCTGCTGGAAACACACAGCATCGTAGAGAAGGGACGACGAAGCGGAGGGCATCGTTTCACCTGCTTGAGCCTGTAGTGCCTACAGGGATTAATTGGGTCTAAAAAGGAGTGCAGGAGTGCAGTGGCGAGTGGATGCATGTTGTCTCTGGGTGTTCATGAGCTTTAGGAGCCCTTCTGTGACTCCTTTCACTGTCCTCAGGGGGCAGGAGGCTTCCACACTGAACCTTACTGCTGTGTTTGCCAAGCTTTGTAATGAAACTCTAAACTAGTGACATGCAACAGAATGATCAACTTAATTTGTAGCATGCAGCATTTCTATATAATGTCCTAAGTATTCAATCAAGAAAGACAATGCACAAAATCAGTATCAGTGTAGTAAGCTGAAAAATGTCACTAAGCCTGACATTCTCCTGACTCTGTTGACACTGACACAATACTTTGCTCAACAGGAATTCACATTGAATGCTTTTATGTATTCCTGAATAATTAATATGCACAGATTGAGATATTACTTTGTATCTGAAGGCAATGAATCTGTTATAAGAACTGTTTCCTGCCACTTAAATTACCAATTCTTTAAAATACTGAATTGCAAATATATTACTGCTTTATAATGTAGGGCTATTTCATGAATGCTATTAGTACATTCTGTTCTTCTTTTGAATTATATGACTCAGTGACAGTCCTGTTTAGTCTAAGAATTCTGTACATCACCCAGTAAAATATGAAAAAGCTTTTAACTATTAAATGATATTTTTGTCTACGCAGCATGCAAAGCACATCGTACTGTGCACTAAGCAAATTCTATCACCATTTTTGCAAGTAGAAATCTTTAAAATAAATAATAGATTGGTTTATAAATCTTTCGTAGACCTATTTTAGTACAATGGTTCTGTTAATCAGAAGCAAGCAAGAATAATTTCTAAGAATGCTATACTTACCGAAGATAAAAGACTAGTAGTGCTGTTTTATAAGTGTTGTGTTATAAGTTTTTAAAAATGTCTTTAGAGAACACAAAAGAAACTGGGAGGCAGTGAAGAAGCTAATTAGCTATGGTTTCCTTTTTAATAATATATCTTTGACAATTTGAAGAAAATGCATTCCGATGGAAGACAGCACATAGAAATGATTGTACCAAACTTGTTATTGTGTTTAATTTAGTCACAGCATTGACAGCTGATTTCTTAGCAAAACAAATAAAAATATTCTACTTGCTTCTTAATTCCTTTAAATCTGCAGTACTTTCATGAATGTAAATAATGGTCCAAGTTTAACCAGTCACTGCATTATTAACTGTAGAAAGATCTCATATATGAAAGATGATCTATTTTTATTGAATATTTCCTTCTTTTATCTCTTTCATAACTTTAGGCTTAAGCTACACATGTAGATGTGATGGAAGGAAAGAGAATGCCGCTCAGTTATTTTGATATTTAGTATCTTACATTTTTTCAATTCACTCAATAACTTGAGCTCTAATTTTGATGCAGTGACAGTGCCCACCTTGTCTGATATGAATAGCTTAAATTGCAAAACCATATTGGATTGGAGCAGTCACAATTGTTATACTAATTTTAAACAGTTACTCTGTACCGTAAAGCAAATTTTATTCATTCTGGAAATCATCTGTTGCATCTGAAGTACATTTTGCTTTCTCTTTTACATCTTAGTTTGTGATTATAATTACATCTTTGCATATATTTATAGTATATATGCCTCATTTTTGATTGTGTTTTTTCAATGTTTACAACTGTTTCTCAAAATGAGATAATTGCCACAATGAGATTTATGTATTTTCATATATTTTTATAATATATTTTCTATCCTAGTGAACACTATCTGAGTTTGATAACTTTTAATAAAGACCTGTACTGATTATACAGTAGGCTCAGTGAAAGCAAACACATATGGAGTGTTTCATCTATAGCTGGAGCTGCTGCTCCAGCTATCAAACTAATGGAACAGTAACGGAACACTTACTAACAAAATTAATGGGCTGCATTCTTTCCTTTGTCACTAGATCTGTATGGCTACATTAAGTCTGATTTGTTCAGGGAAGAGAAGAAAGAATGATGAAGATGCTAGTATTTTGCCATATAGTTGAAAGGAATCCATCACTTTTTTTTTTTTTTTTTTTTTTTTTTTTTTTTTTTAACATTCATGAGTGAGTTAGCAGCTTGTTATGCCAACCTCCGGCAAGCTGATGTAAATTAAACAAAATCTGTTATGGTATGGTTTTGTATAAAAATGATTTATTGATTCTCATCTTTGTGTGACTCTTACATTCATAAAAGAAAGAGGTCAAGGATATTTGTTTCTTCTGCCTTTGTTCATTATCCCAGATACTTTTACTAGAGGAAGTGGTTTCTGTGGGATTTTACTGTAATCCACAGGATTTTATTTTTATTGAGCCTTTTTCCTGCTACTGTGCTTGATAGTAGTTGTTTCAAAGTTCAACCATGTACAGAAAATGAAATGTAATAGCAATCATGTTTACTTTCTATTAAAGTATGGATTTTTTGAAGAGACTAATTTACTGGGAGAATTCTCTGTGAGACTGTTTTACACCTACAATCTAATATCAAAACCCAGTGTAACAACCTTTCTTAAAGACAAACAATCTAATTTGACACAGATACCTACCCCATGCTATATATTTTTCTTACTATTATAGCTGAAATGCTGCATAGTTGCCTACGTGTTTCTACCTGGATACTTTGTTTGAGATATGGGGACAGAAATATTCTAGAACTTCTTCCTCGCCTCTCTCATTAATTTGGTCCCTTTGCACACCGTTGTCAACTCCACACAAATTTGCCATTCCCAGTCTTCCAGAACTGGAGTAGAGGCCACTGGAGTGGAGCTAACTAGCTAATGGCTAATAGGATATAGGTAGTGGGACTACTACCTCGGGAAGTATTCCTTAAAGCTATATATCTGTTCAAATGGTGCCAACGTTAAACAGTCCAGAAGTTCTCCATATTTTTCTTCATTTTTCACTAAGTGTTTATACGCATATAAGAATATGCTACTTCAGAGAAAAGAAAGTATGATTTGAAACACTAGCACTATGGTTTGAGACAATTGTAATTTTTGTGTTGGTCTATAGCATTTGGGGTGCCTGTGGAATACCGGTAGAATATAACTCAGTTTAAGAGACTACAGCAGAAGTGACTCCTCAAAACCAAAGGCTGATGTATGCCTTAGAATCTTGATTTTTCTGATTGTTGATAAAATTTCTCGTGTACCCAGGTAATCTGTGGCACTTTTAATTTAGTGCTCTTGCTTTCTTGTTTGTGTTAGGCTGTTACTGTTGTTGTGCTCCAATGGCACTTTAGAGGCTTTGCAAAATATGAACGTTTGTTATGGAGACTAAGAAACAAAATACAAATGAATATAGAATTTTTTTCAAGGCTTAAACATGATAAAACAAGATCATTTTCAGATAGTAGCATTTCTTTCTTCTGAAGCACTGTATTTGTATTCAAGTACTTGTTCAAGTACATTTTCAGAGATGGTCATTGTCTAGCTCCAGTGTTAAGGGTTGCTGCTGTGCTTTAAGTGATTTGCTTATTATTATCTTCCTGTGACAGATCTAGATATTCCAAGATTTCTTTATACCCTGTAATCTGATTATTACAGGGCCTACTGACACAAAGATTTAAAAGTTTCATTTAGATTTTGTGTTTTTATTAAAATAACAAAATTAAACTGAACTAACTCTGTCCCCAAACTAAAACACTTTATAAGAGAATAATAAAATTGTCTATTTAATTTTCTTTTCTGATTTTGAATGTAATTTTTTCAGAAGCAGAAGAAACTGCAACTGAAATGCATTTATTAAGGTTCCATCCACCTTCTTCATTTAGGAAAAAAACAGAAAAGAAATATTAAGTGAGGGGGGGAAAAAAAAACCTCACCTTTCTCTGTTTCTGCACCACTTCTGACATTTTATGTAATAGCATAATGTTACAGTCAAAATCTTGTGGTGAGCAAAAAGAGGAAGGCACCTGATACAGGAAAAAATAATTAATTGTTAGACAAATGGGTATCTTAACAGTTCAACTAAAATAAAATAAATAAGTAGTTAATATGCTTAGTCCAGTTATGCTGATACCAACATTCACATTCTGAATTATCAAACTAATAAAGAACAAATGTTACAAATAATATAATTTTAAAT
The DNA here is from genome assembly GCF_028389875.1 of Rhea pennata. Lineage (NCBI taxonomy): Eukaryota > Metazoa > Chordata > Aves > Rheiformes > Rheidae > Rhea > Rhea pennata. The sequence continues at coordinate 30,447,340 of NC_084663.1, forward strand.
GTTATACACTTTTTGAAATCTGCTCATTTCTCATTGTTTATAGTCTTTTTAGGTGCTAAGGTAGGCAGCAACCATCCTCCTCAAAAGAAGGGAAAGTATTCTTTCATCATCCCAAAATCTTCTCCAGGAGGCATGGGATGTTGATGACTTTGTCTTTCTCACTTTCAGTTCCCCTTAAGGTTATTAATACATTTTCTAACATGTTTTTATGCCTTATTCTGTCTTCACTGACCAGCAACTCCATGTTATGTATTTAGTGTATATATAGCTTGCTTTACATATGCTGGGTACATTCCTTGTTCTCTAACTTGTTCTTTGTTCTATTTGTATGTCTTACAACCTTCTTATCCAGCCCTCAGGCTCTCAAGTCTCTCTCTCTCTCTCTCTCTCTCTCTCTCTCTCTCTCTCTTTTTTTTTTTTTTTTAATGACCATTGCTGAGTTGTTCATGAACTTGGGCTCTACTCTCCTAAACTACATTATTATGTTAAGGTCATAAATATATCATTCTACAAAGAATAATTACTTTTCACTACAACATATATAAAAGCTAGATTATACCTCAGCATGGTACAAATATAGGCAAAAGTAAAACATATCCGGCAATAGCCATCTGGTCATTCGAAAAACTACTGCTGCAGCTAAACAAGCTAAGTCAAAGCTCCAGGCATGCAAGTAAAGCTGAGACAAGGCCTGAGAAAGAGTTGGTACAAAGTCTGCAGCCTGTTTCTAGCAACAACAATACTGGTTACAGGGCTACAACAGTTGAACAAGCATTCCTATATAGCTTTTTGTCTCTTTGGCTTTTATCTTCTAAATAGCAAATTGACTGACTATGAAGCTGAGCATTAGAAAAGCTCAGAAAAGTCTGTTCTTTTGGTTCTGCACTGCAGTTATTTGGAGTATATTCAGTAGTGATGTGCCTTCTCGTTTTAACGTTGTCATAGAACTTGAAGACCTGGCTGTTTAAGCTAGAGCCAAATCACCACAGGTTCAAGGAGAGAAGAAGGAGAAATCAGCAGAGAATGCTCCTAATGTAAAATGTGAGCAAGAGGTAGAAAATGAAGGAGAAGTGGTAGCTGAATTTAGTGGCTTGGGTAGAATTTACGTATCCTGAGTAAACAGAAAACCTTAGCTAGGGCCTCATCCTTATCTGTTATGTGGATTACCAAAGCATACTTTCCCTTTTCTTGGAATCTGGACTGAGGGCCTGGATTTCCACAGAAATTTGGAGCGCACCACTGCATAGGTGCTCATCAGGGTTCTCACAGTCACCATGCTTCTCCGTTCACTGTGACTGGGGATTTGAAAAGGCATCATGTTAACAGACAGCAAAGATGTCAAGTGGCTAACAGACAAGAAGAGGTGGAGAGTACAGTCCATGAGTATTGAAAAGCAATATATTTTGGAATTAGGGGAAGTAATAGTAATATAAGCCTCCATACTAATAGAGGTACATTTATCCCAATCCATTAGGACACAAGGAGCAAGACAGTTGCAAATAGTGTTATCAAGCTTAAGCTTATCTTTCCCTAAAGCAGTTCCAAAACTAATCAGTCTCCATGCAACTAACATACTAACAACGAGCAAATTTCCAGGGAATATGCTTTTATCACAGCAGCAGTGTGAAAACAGTATTATTCATTCAAAACTTGTTTTGCAAATAAAATTGCTATGTTAACAAAATGACTTATCAGTTGGGCAATTAAATATTCAAAGTTTTAAAAAAGCAGGAAAAAATGCCTTAACAGCCAAGGTTAGGGACAATAATAATAATTCAGTTCAGTATAGTGCCTGTTGTTGCTGCAGCAAGAATAATAAATAGATCACTGTGTAACAGTAAGAACCAACTATTTAGCTTTCTGGCATCTCTTGCTCATGTTTGTATATGAAAGATGCTCCTCAATAAATGTATGTGTATAAAGGATTCATTTTTCTTTTAGTCAAAACAGTGTTTCAAGAGAACAATTTTATTTTCATAACTAACCAAAGTAAATACTGTTTTTAAGTAAGGGAACTGATGAAATCTCTTTTTTAATAGATTATTTCATTATTTCACTTTTGCCAGGAGAAGTCAATTCTCTCGGTTTATCTTCTGCTCATATCAAACCTTGATGAGTGAAAACCCATTAGCAAAGGTAGCTTATTCTCTGTCAACAGTTCTGTTCTTCCTCAGTGAAATTCATGACTGCTGTAGTGACTGCAGAATAACAATAGCCAATGGGCAAAAGTTACTAAGGTTCTTTGAAGAAGTCACAGATCAAGGTGCTTTTAAAGTGAGCATTTAAGTTATTATAAAAGAAGTGCTAGAGAATCAGTGTCATTTGTTATCTAGTAAAGCCTTCCATAACCCAACAATACCCATTTTTCCTTTTTAGGACTAGTCATGTAGTCTTGTAAATCAGGTTTATAGGGAGGGATATTTCTTTCTTAGTCTCACATCAGATGATGGTCAGTAGAAGTAATCCTCTAGGCAAAATTATTCTCAGGCTGATCTTCAAACAAGTTTAGATTCATTTTTTATATTCTTAGTATACGTGCACACATCCTGTTGATACCAGTAATAAGCAATGCACGGAGAAAAACAGAGCTTTGAAAACGAGAGGTTATTTGTGTTTGACAGGAGTATTTTAGTATTTTTCTCTGTATTAATGCTATCACATTTTATATGCAGCAGTGGGGTTTCATCAGCAGCTTGCAATATATGTGCTATCATGCTGTATACTCCCCGTAGTATTATTACATTTGTACAAATCCCTGTGGTAATATTACATTTGCAGACCACTTTATGGGAAAATTAAGATAAAAGATGTGCATTCTGTAGCCAACACACCACCTATAAGTGTGGTGAGACTTTAGAAAATGTAGCTAAATACCATCAAAATGGAGTTGTCACTTAACAGCCTGGACTTAATTGTCCTTTGCTTAAAAAAAAAAAAAAAAAAAAAAAAAAAGCTATGATGAATCCAAGGAATCAAGTGATCCTTGCGAGGGATAGGGATCAAGCAAGTGAAAAATATTAGATTGCAATTTCAGTGTGATCTACTTCTGATTCTTTCAGATATTGTGGGTTATTAAGTAACCAAATTATATTCAAGTAATTCAGCACCTGCTTCATCAAGCTACAGAGTATGGAATTAGATATAGACCACTTCAACCTCACTGATTTGATTATGTAGTAGAGAGACTGGTGAATATACATTAATCCTATGAAATTAAATCAAGAAAATTAGTTGAAGATATTCCTCGGAGCCTGTTTGGTGTCTGTCTGCATAAAATACTGAATTATCTGCTTACTGAAATCACTATTTTTTGTGATGGGAAATGGAAGGGAAGAACTGAGTTTACATAACATTTTAAGCAGGAATGTACAGGTTCAAACCAGAAGTCCTCTAACTTCTGACTCTGACAGCAACTAATGCCAGATCCTTAGAGCATAAGAATGCATCAAGTACATGATTTTTCCCTCAGTGTTTCCTCTCACATCTCACTCATCTCCAGATTAGGAGAGTAATCTGGAGTGTATAGATTACACTGTTGCTATATGTTTAATTATGTATGATTGCCTTTCTTCCAATATTATAACCAGTTGGTTATTCTATTATGGTCTCTATGGTATCCTGTATTATGTATGTAATTACACACACCCTGAAGAAGCATTTCCTCCTTCTTTGCTTTAAAAATTCTTCAAGCTAATGTCATTTGATGTTTCCTCATTCTTCCTTTTGAGATATAATGACATAATATGTAAATAAGGTCTATGCATTTTTTCTCCATCCAGTCATGATTTTGTAGACTTCGGACCCTGTCAGAATCTGTGAAGAGTCTTAATAATTTAGTCTTTTCACATATAAAGACCTCCAATCCTAACCATGGCTTTGTCATGTTTATAACTTTTCTATTGGCACTGGATACTTCACAGTTGATAGGAAATTTATTTCTCTCTGTTATCTCTAAACCATATGCAAACATTTCAAGTTGAGTGAGATTAACTCCACATCAATTTTGTTCATTTCAGTGTAAAACATGGACATTGAGGGCTTATATTATTATATCAATCAGCAAATCAAACTGTTCTATTCTCAAGAAATTCTTAGTCTGGTTTCTCAGGAAATTTTATACTGTAATTGAAAATAATGTTGTTTGCAATTTTCTTACCATTTTATAGGCCATTCAGTTTTCCAAACAATTCCACTTATAAGTGATTTATTTGTAAGCAATATCAGCATTAATTTTTATTTTGATTTATTGAAGTAAAACATCATGAATTAATAAGACGATAAAACATTTTTGAGAACCATATGAATGAAATGTAAGTACTCCCAGAACTACAAAAATCTTTGATCTGTAGGTGTATTTCACCACATAATTCTGCTTGAAATACAGCTTCAAGCTGACAAAATATTTATGATTCATAGTCACTTCCATTTTGCTTGGAGACCAAATGGAATTTTGAAAAAAAAAAAGAGCTAAAAAGAGAGCACAGCATGGTTAAGAAAAGCCAACATCTTGTGTGATTAGTGTAACTACCTGAAATCTGAGAGAAACAAATTCTGTGTAACGTACTCAGAATAGATACTTGAACCGTGCTCTGCCATACTCAGAATAAGTAATCTCTGCTGTAAGTAATCACCACAAGCTTTTGGTGGATTATTTTGGCCATTGTTTCTTCTTGAACATGAAAAGAACATACTTGGTTAATGCTTTTGATAACTACTGTATTTCCGCACTGGCATTTTAGGTTTCATAAAACATATCATGAATAAAAAATTGTCTTGCTGAAGTAGTTTTTTTTCCTGTTTCAACATGCATCAAAATGTTCTTAATTATTTGCTTTGTATTGTCTCATCACTTTTACAAATCATCATGTGCTTTATATTAATCCTGTTTTATTTAATTTGCATTATTTAATAATCTTTCTGGTTTACATTTTGGATACAGGTTTCTCTTGGACTTCTACATGCCCGTGCTACTCATATCCTCTGGCCTCCACAACGCTGGCAGAAGTTACAGCCAATGCTGCCTCCAGAACGCAAACCACTTCAGAAGGAGCAAGAATAATATAAATATTCAACTGGAAAAACATTGAAGTGAAGTTTAACCAGGAAGAGTTGCAGTGATTATAACATCACAAATAAGAGCTTTGCCAAATGTCCTATAACATCAGGTACCATATCAACAAATTTATGCAACATATTCACATTAAAATGCCACCTTAAATGTAAAGTCTTTTTTTAATCTCAAACATTATTACCTTGTGCATTATTTCAATTTGAAATAATCATTTATTGTTGTAGAAGGACTGAATGTTCAATTTTTCACAGAGCAAAAAAAACTTGAGTTGCTATAGCTGTACCTGTGTTTCTCTGGATAAAAAGTTTTAAAACCGTCAATAAAATATTTTAATCTTTTACATTTAGCTTGCTTCTTTAGCAATTGAATATATCCTTCATTATTACTGTTGATTCATATGAAAAAATATTTACACATAATTTACTTTGGATTGTCTAATTTCTAATACTGAAAAATTGGTATTTTTGAAGCTGAATGGTAAATCATACAATATGTCATTACATTTTTTCAAAATCTAATGAGTTTTTTTCTTTTAATGTTTGTGTTTATTATTAAACTGAGTACATACTAGTTAATCTCTTTTAGTAGTGTTTTATATAGACATTCCTTGTACATCTTGTTGAAGTAGATATTCAAGTAAAATACGCAGATTATATTGCAGCATCTGAACAAATGTTTCATTCATTTTTCAAGTATGGTAAATCATTGTTAGTACTGATTGCCACACTTCTTTGAAAATATGTAATTAATACTACAAATACTATAAAATTAATACCATAAATATGTAATTAATGCTATAAGTAAACTCTGAATGTGCAGTAAAGCTTCTGCACCATTGTAAGTGAAAAGAACTTGTAGAGACATTTTCAGCTGCTGATTAGTGTAAATCAGCTTATTTGTATGTTTATCAAATTTTACTTCAGATAGTACTTGAAAATTTCAACAAATCACACAAAATGTCTTTCAACATTTCAGCTAAAACCATGCAATTACAGCAACTTCAGACAGCTGCCTTCTTAAGGGCCCTAGCACTGTAGACTCTGAACACTTTATTGTACAGGTGTCCCATGACCCAAAAAACTGTTTCACTGGCCTCTGACCTCTCCTTAGTTAAAGCTAATGCAGTTTCTCTGGGTGTTCATTGCAGTAAAGTCTCAATTATTTGGATTCATGTACAGTGATTGAAAACAGTAGTTTGCAATCTTTTTTTTTTTTAACCCCAAAATTAAGAAAGCTGAAATAAGTTCAAGAAATTTACTACAGTCATAACTAGTTTTGGTGACAAAGTCACATATATATATCCATGAAAAAGGAAAGGAAGAGAAAAACATAAAAAGAAACAGAATAGTAACAGCTTTATTTCTCTTAGATGTTCAGGACTGTCATTGCTTCCTTTCCACTAGTTCACTCCCTCCCCCCCTCCCTCCCTCCCCCTCTTGAATGTCAGCTTGGCAGAAGTTCTTCCATTTCTTGACAAGCTGGAAAATATGGCTGTCGCTTTTAATTCACTGGCATGTATTCTCCAAAACCAATGTCAGAGAACTGTCAAGAATAACAAAGGCTTTTATTTCCCAGTTGTTATCTTAATTATATTTTTCCTTTTCATGTTGTATAAAGATCAGTTCAGATACAGCCAAGCCTATCTGCATCACCTACCTATAAAAGTTTTTTTTAAAGTTGTTTGGGCATGCAGATCTCATTTTCCTATGGAGAAGAAGAGGACATAGAGATACATGAGAGTAATTACAGAGGAGACAGAACGAAGAGCTGCAAGCTGTTCGGAGCTGCTGAATCTGGTAGCTCGGTAGAGGAGCCATAGCTCCAGGTCTAGCTGGTTCCCCCACCTGATGTCATGCCTTTGTGCTTGTAGCAATGAACTTCTTACGGGCTGATTGCCCTTCTGGGATGGTCCTGGGAGGAGCCCAGGGGTATTATTTGGGTTATCCCACCTGCCATTGTTCCTCTGTGTCTCCTGTTTGTGTGGGGATGAGCCTTTTACCACATAACCTACCACAAGCTATGAAAGATTAAATATCCCAAATATTCAACTGTGATGTGCCTCAAAGCATCTTTAATTATATATATTTGCATGAATATTTTTATAAATATGCATGATACATACATACATACATATACGTATATACATATAAATGACCTGGGTGATGGAATAGGGAATACTCCTGTTAAGTATGAAGATGTTACAATGGTGGGAGAGGCTGCCATCATTTTGGAGAATAGATTGCAACTCAATAACAATGGGCACAGAGTCTGGTGCAATAATTGCCTGTTCACATGCCGGATTAGGTTAAAAGAGAATTTGGAGGTTACAGTGGATTGCCATTGAGTAAGACAAAAATATGATGCTGTGAGTAAGGAAAAAAGCACACTTTATAAGCAGCAGTACAATCTACAAAATGCAAGAAACAATCCTGCTTCATTTATTTATGGTCCATGTTTAAGCACTAGTTTCAGAAAAAAATCAGGCACAACTGAAGTCTTTAGAGTGAAACAACAAGAATGAATAGAAACCCCAAAAATATGACCTGTGAGAAGTGTTGGAAACACCCAGGTTTATTTATCCTGGAGAGTATGAGGCAGAAAGAGTCTTCAGACCCCAAAAAGGCTGCTGTCAAGTGGAAGAGAATCAGCTGTTCTTCAAGTCCATCAAAGATAGGCGAAGTGATGGACTTAAAATGCAACAATAGGACTTTCACATTATACACTGAGAAATAAACTTTTGAATTGTAAGAATAAAACAACATTAGAATAGATTTTTCATTGCAATGTTTTAAAAATTGCTTAAACAAATCCTTATCAGGACTGTCTGTACTTTGAGACAGGAGGATGGACTGAACTTCATCCTCAGACCCACATCAGCTATTTTATAAATTCTGTAATTAGTATATTTGGTGATGCATTTGATGCTGGGCAGACAGGCAGCTGCACCAATATGAATTTCCTTTATACTTATTATATTCAGTACATGTAATCCTAAATGCATTACACTAGCCTCAAGTACCATTTTCTTGAACTCAGAATCTAGGAAGAAACCTGATTCCTGTAGAATAAACTATTTTGCTACCTATTAGCATCAAATTAATGTGGATGACATTTTACATCATCTCATAACTTGCTGAATGAAAATAACTCATGGAAATCATACGGTGAACAAGTTACTAATTTGAGTAAGATAGGAAACAGATCACTGTATGCAGAACAGGAGGAGCAGATCATATTCTCCAAAGGAGAAAGGACCAAGTAGCTGCAGTAACACATAGCCAGGTATTAAAAGGTATTATTATTTTACTGATATAATAACGTATATGATCTTCAGCGTCCAGATGCGAAAGATACGTAACAAGAAGCCTGTTCTAGCACTGATGAAGTCACAGGCAAAATTCTCATGGACTTATGTTATTGTGATTAGCTCTCTGAGTCAGCATCCTTCCTCTTTCACCACATTTTGGTATTTTGGTGCTGGTTCACATCTGCAGCTCAACAGGGAATTGGTTTCATGGGAGTTAAGTAATAATGAGCACAAAGGACATGCAAGACATGAAGAAATCAAAAGATGACATGACATTTTACAATTCAAATCTTTTTCTATGTAACAAGCCACATAAGTGCTCTTTTATATATTCCTAAGACATAATTGTATCTACCTCTGGACTCTGAGCTTCACTCATAATGCAACAAGACATGTTGCGAGCTGATCTGGCATTGATACTCTTAACTAACACAAGCAACTGTGACAAAAAGGCATTCACTGTAGTGAAAGATGGGGTGAGTTTCTTTTCTTTCATCCATTCTTTCTGGAACATAACATAGCTAGTGAATGAACAGTGATGACTAAGCCACCTGCGATGGCACTGTACAAAGCACGAGCTGTTCAGGTCTAAGGCCTGCTGGTGATAGGGGAGGAGTTTACACAGTGGAGATGTTAGTGCAGAACTAACCAAGGAAAAGAAGACAAAGCCAAGACAATCGGTTGTACTTAATAAATACTTAGTAAATAACAGTTCTCAGTAAATGTAAATGTACTGTGTATATTGCAGTTTACTGCAATGTGGCCTGGCTCCTCAAGCATTAACACTAATGGAATAACGCTTACTTTTCATCCATTAAAGATCACAAGTAAGACACATGAACTGAAATACAAAGCAAAGTCAAATGATGACAGACATCAGCTCTTACTAAAATGATTTTTGGATTTCACAAATCTTTCTCTTTCGTTTAAATTTGTTTTCCACACCAAAAGCAGACAGGGCTCTGAACACTTTTAGAATACTACAAGGTAATTAGCTGACAGAAATATCATACTGTAGATATATTGTTCTGGAATCTAGCAGCTGATGAACAAGAATGCTCTTGTGAGACTTCAGTGAGCCTTTGGTTTTGTGCTATAATCTGGATTATCTCTCATTGTTCAGAATACTTTACCACTACTACTATGACCAAGAAAATTACTACTCTGCTCCTCCCCTCAGCAACATTTCTTACTGTGGTCTATTAAACATCCTGTCCAAGGTCACATCAGATAATCACGACAGCTCTGGAAATGAACCAAGATTTCTTGGATCCCAGACTACTGTCTTAATGGCAAGACTATCTGTCATTCAGTGTCTTGCAGTTAATATACAAAGTAGAGAGTTTAGCTCCCCCACTTCCTGCCATAGTAGGTGAGGGACATAAGGTGAGGGGAAACATCTCCTGGTTGGAATTTATTAATAATCTCCTGGTTGGAAGTGAGTGGCTTACCTTTGGATGATTTAGTAGCTAAAAAGTTGCAGAATAATAAAATTTCAGGATCTGCATGTGAATAGCAGGCTGTCCTGATCAAACAGTAATAAAAACTTTAAGTTTAAAAATTGCTTATTTTTACTAACTCGTTAGAATTATATTAGTTCATCCCAGCCATAAATGTCTCAGCATTTATTTAACTTCTAACCTTTTCCAAATCCTTCCAATTAATGTTAAAATTGAATTTTATATCCTTTAGGGGCTAAAATGTATCACTGTCAGGATTGTTCTTAAATACATTTCAATTCATAAATGTAGCAATTGGCAGAAATTTGTTTTTTTACTCCCTATAGGTTTATGCACTTGATTACAAGCGTTACTGACACAAATGGATCCTCAATTTTGTGTAGGACTGTGCTGCCTCAAGATCTAAGATCAGACTATCCTACTTCAACTCATTTTTGATGAGCCTGTAATTTAAGGAAATACATGTCCTTTATTCTCTTGCATTCTTCTTTCATTATGAACGGATGATTTCTGAATTGTCATAAAATATTTTAAGGGTTCAGATCAGTGGCCTAACTGTCCAGTATCCTGTTCCTGACAGCGGTCAGAAAATTATGCTTCCTATAATGACTTTGGAAAAACCTGCCATAAGGGAAATTACTTTCTAACTTCAGGCAGTTAATGTTAGTGTTGTGTCCCTGAGGCATGAAAGTTTAAATCCCTTACTTATCTTACATCCTTTCTAGTGTAACTGGGTGTTCTAATTATCCATACAAATGTTTAATGCTTGGTTCAACAGCAACATCTGAAAATTCTCATTTGGCAAGTAGCTTTCAAATAGTGGACAGCTGAGTGTATCTGAGAATTTTTAGTCTTGACATCTGTTTACCTGTGTTACCCACTGTATAAAACCGACAGCAATAATTTATTTGTTGGCTGCTTGTATATATTGGATGCTTGGCCCACAGATCCATCTGAAAAACCTGGTAAGCTTTTATTTCAGTTCTGTTAAACTAAGGAGGAAAACTGTTACTGTCATAAAATATTTGAGAAGTATAGATTAATACTGATGCCAATGTTAAGGATTGTTATAATGGTGTCTTACACTTTTAAGAGTTTCACTGTTAAAGATTACAAAGGTTCAGGTGGCACATTTCTGTATTTGTGCCCAGTTAGAGACTGTGGTCAAGATTCAGCCCTAATTTTTAGAGATGTGCCCTTGAAATGGACTCTGGAATCTGTGCTAGCCACCAAGGCTCCCTATACACTGCATGGCAAGACTCAGGCTCTGTGGAGTACCCGAATCAAAACAGGCAGGCTGAGCAGGCAGATAGATGATCACTGTGCTTAAGCTGATGGAGGCAAGGTTGAACCCAAAACTGCAACCTTCTCTGGGATTAAAATGCCTTAACTGGCATTTTGGAACTGAGAGAGGAACTGTTGCTTACTGGGAATCCATTGCCTGGGGTCAGGCCCTGGGGATTTTCTCTTAGAGCACACCTTGACATAAAGTGCTCAGAGTGACCATCTTCCCCATGATAGCTGAATATCTAAGAATATTCACCTACAAAATAGCAAGATTCAGATTCAAGGCCTTCCTCCGCCTGAAGAGGGAATCAAATGTACTCTTTTCCCTTCTAGCAAAGAACCTCCCCTATCTCATTACACGCTGCTTTAGAAGCATCAACGACTTTACTCACTTTTCAAAGCTCTGCAACCATCCAACAAATTACTCATGGTACAAAGGCTCCAGAAGGAGCTTAACTGAAGAAACTTGAGAAACTGGGAAAGGAGACCGCCTGGGTGTCAGGTGTACCACTTGCACAGCTTGGTTTTGAAGCAATTGTTTCATGTGAAACAGAACTCAAGGGCACAATCTGAACTCAATGCTCTTGTCTCTGTGGGCCTGCTCTAATCAACAGGTGACAGGTTTATATTCACAATAGTGTTTATTTTCCGGCATGCAGGGAGCATTTAATTTCATTCATAGTTTTATTATGTTCTTTAATCTGATTTCCTGCTTACAGAATGAGTACATGGCATGTGTTTGACTTGCCGTGGTCTGCACAAAGTTGAGTCTTCCCACTTCCTAGGTGGGCAGTCAAGCTGTCTGGTTGCATAGCTGTTATATATAGTCCAATCCTTTTGCTATGGTTTAGGTAAGCTTTAAGAATATTAACTAGACAGAGTTCCTTAGTAGCTTGAGCTAAGAAGCCCATCTAGCTTTGGTAGATGGATTTGGCTGATGGGTTTTTCCCCATCAGTCAGGCACTAATTTGCTCAGTTGCATTAAAACTGTTGCAATTTCGGGCACATATAGGTGTCTGGGAAATCCTTGAAAAGTATCAGTACATATGATATTTAGGCATCATCTGGCAGTGGTGTTCAGTTGTATCATTTTTCACTACTAACCAAATTTTTGCATAATCCTCCCTTAAATGTCTAGAACATTTATGGGATCTAGCCATACATTTTCATAAACATTTTGGAAAAAATAAAACAAGTTCTGCTATTGTGCCTTTAATGCAAAACACTGAAGCAAACTTCCCTGGCAGTTGAAAGAGACAAAACTAGAAATGATGGAGGCTCAAAGTAATGACATAGTGTCACTTGATGCAAAATATCCTGGTCTATTAAATATATAGAAATAATATTCAGGGAAATACATATAATAGTGAGGAACAAAATGCTAAAGGAATGCCTTTTGCCACAGAGCTCTCAACAACACAGTCTTTTAACTTGTGACCAAGATAAGATATACACCTTTTCAAATAATATTCCACAATAGGAAATAAATTTCTGGAAATAGCCAGCAGAATCTTTAATAGCATTACCTAAGACCTAGTATTGAGGTCAGATGATTTTTAAGGTTTTCTTCTCAGTGAAAAGAAGGTTGTTAAGTCCCCAAAGGGAAAGTACAATTGTGCCTAAAAATAGAAGCAAGGTGAAACTTGAAATATAGAAGCTCACAAACACTGACAAAAATAATGACTAAGATGGAAACCTCCACTTTTAGGCTTTAGACAAAATGCTTTGGACTTTATTTCCAGAATTATCAAGATTTTTTTCACTCTGCCAGAGCTCTGTAGAGTGATGCAGGGTAAATGGAAAGTCAAGCCAGGATTTTCAAACAGCTATTCAGGAAAACCATGTGTGCTAAAGGAATTATCTTCTCATGCTGTTACAATAAAAGAAGAAATCCTGAAACATGCCTGAAGGTTTGAGAACAGTTGGAGTAAAATTCATTTATCATTTCTCATTCTTTCTCTTTCCTTTCATTAATCATCCATATCAGGTGTTAAGTGACACAAAGGCAAAAGTAAACAGCAGATTAACATTCTTGACTATAAAATTATGTGTTTTCTTCCCTGAGAGATAGCAATAATTGTCCCTAGGAAACGACTGACTCCTACACGCAGAAGAGACCTTATGATAGGTTCAGGAATCTAAATGGACTTTTATAGCTATTTCATGCGGAAGTAATACAAAATCCTCCAAAGTACTTTTAAGTCTAGATTCATCTACCAATCTTGGACTATTTAACTGAGGCTGTACTCATATCCAGGGCCCCACTCAATTAATTGATGAAGGTAAGTCCCTTCAGAGCATGTGGCAGGACTTAGGTGAATTGGACCACTCATTGTAAGCGCAATGACTCTAAAAGAGCCTTTAGTGGCCTCAGTCATATTTCATGAACCTGGTCCTTGTTTCTTAATACGATTTTATACCTTACGCAGCCGATTACCATAAAATAACTTTTATCTAAATCAAGACATAATTTTCTTCTAGTTCTGCTGCATTTTCATTAGATAAATTAATCTAGAACTTCGCTTCCCATAAAATTATGTAGCTGCAGGCTTCCCCAGGAAGTGATTTCTTTGGGTTTGGGAGTATTCAGGGATATAATAATTTTTAGATATGTTTAAATTTATACCAATTCTAAAATTTCTACCAAACCTAATGTCTATTTTTTCACAGAAATGTTGAAATGAGACATTCTGCCTGGGCTCACAAAGGTCACTTGGATTACATTACATTGTTCTGATTATCTCACATTTTATAGGAGGAAAACATCTGAATAAACACTCTACAGGTGAGTTAAAAAGGGCAAAATCCAAGCAACTTGTGTTTTGTGCTAGCTGGGGTTTACTGTTGCCTTATCACTAAGAAATCCCATTAGTGTTGCCTGCTCTTGAAAGAAGTTTTGTGTGAGAAAATGAAGTAATAGGTACTTTTCTCACTTCTTAAATGTTGACACAAAAAATTTCAAAAAAAAAAAAAAAAGCCTGGATCTTAGCAACTAAATGCAAAAGCATTTACATAAACAGGTGAAGTCTTTAATCAGCCATGCTTAACACAGCAGTACGTGGGATATTCAACAAAAAATAGGAGTTTTTGTTCTCTCTCCACAGTTGGTTAAACTTACTTGGATTCTCTTAAGGCATGAATCCAAATCTGACTGTGATTAGTACCTGTGTGCCAAACCTGAAAGGGCCTGTTTTGCAGAAGTTGATTTTTCATTGCTTTTTGAGAATCGAGTCTTTCTCTTTTTAAGGGATCACAGTTGATATGCTTGACTTGCAGAATCACTAGCCAGGCATGCAACTGTAAGCTTGAACGTTTTTGTTCTTTTGTTAACTGCATATATATGTGTGTGTGTGTGTGTAGACAGATAGATAGATAGATATAAATTTCCTCTTTCTTTTCTCTTTTAATGAGCTGTATTTGAAACAGATCCTTCTCTGAGAAAGGAAGCGGACAACTTTAAATACCATTGAAAACCTTTGATGGGATTTTCTAAAAATACTTAAATGACTCAAATGCACAAGTCTGATTGAAAGTTAATAGACATTTTTTTTTTTCAAAATCATTTTGGGATAAGTCCAGAGAGCAACTTAGGCATCTAGCAGTCTGCACAAGTGCTTTATGCCATCATTTAGGCACAGTAAGTCTAATCTCTCTTGCATGTTTGCTTTCTCTCTCTTTTCATGCACATACACAAATGAATGTTACTTAATTCTATGGGTATCTAAGATACTCAAAGCTACATCCACAAAAGATTTCAGGCACTGCACTACTTCTTTAGTGAGTTAACATCTCCAATTTAAATAGCTAGGCTTTTTATACAATAAATAAGAAGAATTAGTAATAGAAAAATTGGATTTCTCAAAACTAGGAAATGTCCAGCCTATCCAAAGGCTGGAAAGTTGGCCATAAGATTACATTAACACCAGTAAATTAAAAGTATCTGGGAAGAGTCTCTGGCTCAATTTTGGCTCATGACAATTAACACTAACTCAGACAATTCCTGGAGTTCATTTTACATGGGCCTGTGACCATTCTTGAATGCACTGACCCTATTTGGGAGAATAACTATTTAATAGCATGAATGAATGGTCCTAAACACACTTAGTTTACCTTTACAGATAGAACATAAGGGAGCTGGTAATCATCGCTATTCTAGATTTAGCTGCAGGTTAAGTAGACAGAGTTCAAGTCTCTGAACCATCTGCTGGAATTATTTGCTTAAGGCAGCTATTTTCCATCCTTCCTATTCATACTCCAGTTTTTCTTTCCTTGACTGTCTACGCTGCAGAACAGCCAATATATACTCCACAGGAAGCATATGAATAGGTATGGTCCAAAAAATACCATCTTTATCTTTTTGATTTTTCAACAGCTTAGTTCATGGCTTTCACAGGGCTCCTGGATCCTGATCTAGATGATCTGAACATTTGACTCTACGTTCTTAACATCCTTTTATGTCTTTGTAATGTCTTGCTCATCTGAGATGCCATTTAGTAAAATATTTTTGTTCTGAGAATTTTCCTAATCTCTACACTTTTACAAATTGATCTTGAATATTTTTCCATGAGTACTTCCACAAAGTTTCAATGACATCGTACTTTTTTACTTTTCCTCCCTGATTTCTTTTCAGACGTCTTTCCTCAGGTTTACAAAGACAAAGCCATTTCCACTCTCTGACCATATGCTTTCTCAGGTTCTGCTAACCTGCTCTCGGATTCTTACCTTCTCTGCTTCAGAGTTATTTTTCTCTTTTCTCTTTCCTTAGTGTGTGTGGGGAACCAGCTGTAGCTTAGCTTTACTTGTAGAGCAGAGGATTGCAAGCCTTTCTTTCACAGGGCAGCCTCTGCCTACTGCTGCCTCAAGTCCTCTAACAGCTGTGACTTGGCAAGCTCCCAGATCAGCAGTGGTAGCTATCTAAAGCAACAGCTGTCATGACTCTTTAGAATTGCTCTAAAAAATCAGGATGTTTTTATGAGAAAGATACACCACTTATCAGAGCATGCACTCACAGAAGGTAGAGATGGAGAAGAGCCTTGGCCAAAGGAGCAACCCTGCGTTATTCTCGTGGCTCTAGGTGGCATGCACAACCATGAGGCCTGCTTGGCCCACAGAGTGGTGAACTCACTGTACCTGTAGTCCTTGCTTCCCGCTCAATGCTACATCGTGGAGGTTTAGCAGTAGGAGGGGGCTGCTACCCCCCTGAAGTAAACGCACTATGCAGCATGGCAGTTTCTTGGAATTCTAAATTTGTAATATAGCGTTTTTTAAAACCTACAGTATTCTGCCTAGTTGACACCTGAAACATAAACAAGTCCTTTCAAAATGGAAATATAAAAGTATATGTAATTTATATTAGCAAATAGATTCAAACTCTTTAATTATGGACTGGAAAGCTTAAAATTATAGGTAATTAATTGATTAAGAAAGCACACGTTCAACTCTGATGCTGTCTCAGCCCTTTAAAAAACCAGCCAATTAACAAAATTGAAGAAACTGAACTGATGATCAGTGTTTATTTGAAATAATCTGCCCTTAAGCCTACGAATAAGTTCAAATACATGTTTTCCTTGTTTCTATCTGCATGGATGAAAAGTGTCTATATGAATAAAACTAATTAGTTACCAAGGGAAAACCGACACTGTTACATTGCAATCAAAACTGATGGGCCTCATCGAAGATTTAGCATATTACAAGAACTGCCAATGCTTGAACAGGAATTGGATAATTCCCTTCATTAATGTACAGGGTTAGTATTCTATTTAGAAAGATAAAGCTGCAGTGGTAGAAAAGAGAAACTGTATTTTTCTGACATGGATAAAATATAGATATTCATAATAAGTCACAGATCTGCCTTTTGACCTACTTCCAATATTTAGTTGTAGGAATAGATTCCAACCAGTGTTATACAAGTGTTAGTAATTTCATTATGCATGTATGAGAAATAATTTTTCCATTGCCACAGAATATAGAAAAAAGGATTTATGATTTTTCTGAGTTTCATTTAGAAACTCCAATGCCTATGTCTTTCAGGCAGTTACATAATGATGGGATTTTCATATATTTAGCTCTTGTTCAACATTACTAGAAAGTAATGCTGCTACCACTGCGGTACTGTTTAAATAATCAAAATGCTTGCTACTTATTGACCAAACATGATGCCTTGCTTGTCCTCTTATGTCAAAATGTTATGAGGAGGAGTAATTTGAATATTGAAGTAACAGGGGAGTGGATAATGCATCTTGTCTGATGGAAAGCCCTTGAAAAATGTAAAACTATTTCAACCTTTCTGGGAGTATAAATAGAACTGCTTGTAAAAAAACAGATAAATCTATCTTTGCTGGCTCTGTCTGAAGTTACTGGGGTGGAGGCATTTGTTACATCTGCTGCTGCTGTTGAGGTAGCAGCAAAACACCTTGACTTGCTGGTGCTCAGGGCCAGCTCAAGGCCTTGGTGCAGAGAGCTGTGTGAGGGAGAGGCCACGCTGGGGTCCCCTCCTTCCCTCAAGTGCCGTGTTTCAGCGCTGACCCTGCTGCAGACCTGCAGCAGCCATGACAGTGCCAGCGAGGCCTCCCTACCCCGACCCCAGCACATGCCTTCCTGCCTCCTCTACTGGGCCTGGGGGCGTGGCTTTCCACCTCCCCGCCCCCCAGCCTGGGGGGGCGTGGCTTCCCACCTCCTCTACTGGGTCCAGGGGCGTGGCTTCCCGCCTCCTCCACCGGGCCTGGGGGCGTGGCTTCCCTCCTCCCCGCCCCCTGGCCTGGGGGGGTGTGGCTTCCTGCCTCCTCTACTGTGCCTGGGGGCGTGGCTTCCCTCCTCCCCGCCCCCTGGCCTGGGGGGGCGTGGCTTCCCACCTCCTCTACCAGGCCTGGGGGCGTGGCTTTCCTCCTCCCCGCCCCCTGGCCTGGGGGGCGTGGCTTCCCGCCTCCTCTACCAAGCCTGGGGGCGTGGCTTCCCGCCTCCCCGCGCGGATTGGTTGGGTGGGCGGCGCAGGCACCGCTTGCTTCTCTGAAGCAGCTCTGAGGGCGGGTGCGCATCGCGGCCTCGGCGTTAGGATGGCATCTCTCAAAGCGGCTGTGAGGGGCCGGTGTGTTGGCTGTAGTGACGTACACTTGCGTTTTTTCCACACCAGCGATCAGTGAAAATCATGGAACACAATTTTTAATGTAAGGAAGGATAGTCTTCTGTGCGCTCATCGTGAACGTCACAAAAATGTACCCCGGTGCTTTTCAGACCTTCCACCCTGAAGCGACTGTGTTTTCTGATGTTGTTCCGAGGTTTCTACACATCACTAATAAAGAAACAGACTTAATTAGTAGTCACTGCAAACCCAAGAGCAGCTCACATGACTAAACTATGTCAACACGCTGACAGTGACATAGTATGGCTCATAAGTCTAGCACAAGACATATATATACACACATATATACACATACATACATGTGCACACACATATGCATATACATACATATGCATGTGTGTGTGTGGATGTATATGTGTGTGTATATATACATATATATATATAGGAAAAGTTTTTCAGTTTGTTATTTATTACTTGATTTGAGCCACATTTTCAAGTCTTTAATGTCTTTGAGCAATTAGACTTTTCCCAAGGATTTGTGCCAAAAGATACAGAAGCGTTTGTAGTGAAATTATGTTTAAAGTGAGGTGTGAGAGCCCGAGCCTATGATATGTTACAAAAAGTCTTTTGTATGTTTTGTTCAGCTGAGGAAACGACTGGGATCATTTGATAGTGTTTCTTTTTATTCACTGTAATCTATCCCCCCCTTTTTTAATTGTATAATTAATACAGTAGACAGATAACTGTAATCATATACAAATACTTGAAGTTTATTCTTCTGCAAAAGATCACAACATTTTATGCCAATTAAAAATATGTAGAAGAAAGATTACGAAAGAGAAATGAAGAGATCATCTTTAATCAGGTCTCCAGGGTGCCTAGTGGGAAAGAAAAGCAGAAGCCTGTGAACCACAAATGTCTGAGTCTGTAACATTCAGTCAAAATCTGATGGCTGTTGTTTCCCATTTTCCGTACCAAATTTCTCAACTGAGCTGTTCTGTGTATTTTTAGACTGGATATATGCTGTCAGCTTTCATTGCTGGCAAGCATGCTATTGAATATTATTGAAGTCAGCAGGTTTTCATGTTCAGGCAAGTCTCTGGCTAACCAATATATCCATATACGCATTATTTTCTGCTGTTCTGTTCCACACTTTACCTCTTTTACTATCTCATTGAAATATATTTAAGAAACAAGATGCAAGTGTTAGTTTTAATTGCTTGTAAAACCCTCCTTTTTATAAGGTATGGTAGTTGGCCAGAGCCCAGGCTTTTCCTAAACCAGTGAAAAAAAAGTAGTTCACGATGCAAGAATTAATGCTATCACAGAAGAATGCATTTAAAATTTATTCACTTAAAACCTTAGGAGAAAAGTTTGATTCAGACTAGTGCTTTTGCTTGAGATTCCAGTACGTGAAGTACTTGCTAACTCTTTAACTTTCTAATATGCTTCTCTGTGTTTGGTATGCAGTGGACTGTATTAGATCTCCATGTCAAATACACTGTTTGGTATTAGGTTCCTTGTCCTTCATTTCATTTTCATATTTTTCATGTTTCTATTGTGGTCCTCTTCAAGACAGAAGCGTGTCTCATGTATAAAAGAAAGGCAATTTCAAATCTCACCACTGTGAAACAGAAGTATGTGAGGATTCAACAGAAAAAAACAAAAAGAGTAATAGAGACGCATTATCCAGATTTCATATCCCATTTTCATCTGGACACATTGTGCAACAGCTCAGGACTGAATGTATCCAGCGACCCAGTGTGTCTGGGAGAATTTGAAAATCATGACAAAGATAAATGCCTGGATAGATTAAATTGAGAGAAACGAAATATTCTGTGTATGTGAAAAGCTCGTTGTGGGAAGAGGATGGGCTCTGAGAAAACTACAGAAGGATGTTGGAGAGGAAACTGTGTGTCACATAAATGTACCCTTTTAACAACTCAATAATAGTAACACATGATAGTAATATAGGCACCTTACTATAGACACACTTAGACACACTTAGACTTACTATAGACACACATTTATAGAGATAAATAGAGCAGGTGAAACTATTTTGAATGTGTATCAGATAAATAGAGCAGGTAAAGGTATCAAGCACGAAGAAAAAGTGACATGAGGCATCTGGAACCAGAAATGGACTTTCTGGAATTTTGCCATGCTAATAGCTTAAAAAGGAAAGAAAGCAGAAGAGAGAGTGGATTACATAAAGCTGAAGGATTGTCTGTCTGTAATAGCAGGCACAGTATTGATCTCAGCTAAGTGTGTTAAACATTTTTGCTGTTGTTTTTAAGATTATTTTCTTTGTATTTAGTTGATCTTGTTTGATTTTGGGCTGAGTTTCAAGTTGTGATACATGACATTTCAAGAGGATTGTCCTGCAAAAATTAATTCTGGATACAGAAATAGAAGCTGAGGGAAGAATATTTTGATAAATATCATGAGCAAAGCTTGTCACTGGCATGCATGATTGCAATGCTAAATGCAATCAGAGCAGTTACTAAATTAATAAGTAAGATTTTGTATTTAGCCTTCAATTCTGAGGTAACATTTTCTGTGAGAAGAATTAATAAGAATAGGTTAATATCCAAGCTTTGAGGATAGTACACAAACCTCTCCTTTGCTCAGGTCAAACAAGCCCAGACACTAGAAGAACAGTTGATAGGAAAGCCATTGTGGTGTTATTTTTTCCTCAAAGAGGTCAGACAAAAAATTTTTTGTGAGAAAACACATTTTTAAAAATTTTGATATTTTGATCATTCATTAGCAACAAAAAAGCTCAGAAATAAAAAAGATTTTAAAAATAATTTAATTTAAACAAGTTAATTAGTTTGATGGAAATTTTTTGCTATTTCCTCTGGTCTTCCAAGGTTTCTCATGCTGATAATTCGCAGAAAAACAGCTTTTGCTAACTTCAGGTGAACTTCCAGTTAAAAAAGATTAGAAGAGTTAAATTAATTATAGCATGGAGAAATGGTATTTAACTCTGAGCATATGGCCTAGCTTGCATTAAACAAAATTTGATTTAAACTAGACTGGTAAAAAGCCTAATACATGACCCAGCTCAGAGTGAGAGACTGGTGGTATTATAAAGCAATAGCAACATGTATTATAATGCAACAGCATTCTCACTGATTTTGTGAAAGGCAGAGAAAAGACTGTTGATGTGGGAAGATAAGGATATGAACAAGGATTATGTATTCATGCAGATCTTAGAGTGGTTTGACATAACCCCTCCCCCCCCCAAATTTAAAGACAGTCTGGATTTTAGAATGTAGACAAAGGATGTTACTGTTGTACTGTTGTTTATATGAAGACAGATTTCCATCTTGCAATGGAAAGCAATTAAACATTTTATTTTAGCCATGTTGAGCTTTAGATGCCACTAAAAAAGGGGGGGGGGGCTTAAGTCCTTTTTTATCCTTAATATGGACAGAAGCAGATGGATCTAAGGTAAAGAGTTGGGTCTGTAAATTATCTGTAGAGTAGTATTTGACAGTAGTTAAATACTTATTTGTATATGAGATTATTCAGGCAAAGGAAATAAAGAAGGAGCATAGGTACAAAGCACTATGAAACCCTCAAATAAATCAGGAGTTTGGAATGGGGGAATCTCTGAAGAACACTGTTAATAAGTATAGATAATAAATAAGAGATCAAGAAAACATCAAGTCATGGAAGATGCGAGAGAAGCACCTGTATCTTCTGGTTAGCCTAGTCCCGTTTCCATTTGCTGTATATATACTTACTTCTCTTCTCAGGGCTCAGGCAGAAGTTTGCTCTTCAGCTAAGCTGGCCTCACTCTTGACTAAGGAGGAATTATCAGAGAGCTGTGTTTCCTTGCAGGGTGGAAAACAAAAATCCAGCCAATCCAGAACAAGACTGACAAAAGAAATTTAAGCTGATAACAGCACCTGGTGTTTTCATTAAGCTAGGGGAGGCAGAGCTGAGGCAGCAATTAGAATTGGAAATGATTCTCGATTTGGGTGGGATCATTCAATCTACAAAAGCTTTTCAACAACTTACAGCTTTTGAGCTCCTTACCCCTGTGTTTAACTTCTACTTCTGTTTTTATTTTAGATGTCTGTGTTCCAGACATCTTTCTGACTGTAATTCTTTTTTTTTTTTTTTTTTTTTTTTTTTTTTTTCACACTGCTGGTCAGTCTGATCATGATTACATTTCCCTCTCACTGGCGATAGCAAGTCCTATTTTTCCCTTCCTGCTATTCCTAGTTTTTACTCTGTTGCTTAACCGCTCACCCAGACTGTTTCCTTCTCCATTGGTACTAGTTGCTTCGCAGCCTTCAAATTATTTTTTTGAGTTTCCCAATAATGTTATTATGCAATTTTACTTTTTGGAAATAACGAATAAACAGCCTTAATAAAACCAAACTATAAACCATTGTTTTTGTGTTTTTTTATTTTCCCAATAATAAATTTTTTCTGTATCCATGTAAGAGAATATAATTCACTAGGTGCATAATGGACTTAACTGATATCTTTCATCTCAGTATTAATGTATCATAAAGTCAAATGCTGCAAAACTATAAATTATATGGATCTATTCAGCAAAGCAGGCTAAGATTTAGAGTACAGCTAGAACACAATAGGGGAAAAACTCCATCAATGAATACCTTACGTAAACAAGGAATCCTGTGTCTTCATATATATATATATATATATGTATGTATGTATGTATATATAGTGTATCTATTCTCTTTACTTAAGCTTTTTTAACCAGCATTTTGGGGCTTCATCTGGTCAAAAAGATTTGAGAAAAATGTGAAAACTCCAACAAATTTTGTGGCTTTTTAAGGTAAATTATCATGTCTGCCAGATTTTGCCTTTAATGATTAGAATTTAACAGTGACTAATTGGAATGTCATAGAGTGTTTTAAGTTCTAGAGTAAAAGAACAGACTGATAATAACAGCAGAGTTTGAATCAGTGACTAGGTCAGAACCAAAAGATCATGGAATGTAGTTAAATAGGACATTAATCTATAAGTAAGTCTATAAACACATCATTGAAATATGGAACATCAGGCTTTTCAATTCCAAAAAGAATTTTAAGTTAACTAAAGAAAGCGCTGGATAAGTTGAAGAAGGAGTTAATTGGAGGGAAGAATGAGACTTTGGGGTTAAGAGAAGTCTTGTGTGCATCCATTTGATTTTTGTCTAAATGAAAAGAAATTAAGTAAAAGAAAATAAAAGATAAAAGGGTTAGGACTTGATGTATTACATGATTTCATGCCTTATATATCCCTATGCTGTGGTCCTAATCATTTTTACTGACAGAACTTTTAAGTGTCTCTAAAGCAAATCAAATGCTGAGGGTAAAATAGGAATTATTCAAAATGACCAAGTAGTTTCTTTAAAAATATATATCCCTGGGCTACAAGTGCTCAAAATCAATGCTCAGCGCTCTGTTACGAATAGTGGACAATGTTGCTGGGCACACAAAAAATATTCATGGTGTTAACTTCCTTTGTCACTGAAATGTCACTGGATTGTCATAATGAATAACTGCAAACCTATATACATGCTTTAAAAAATGATACCTGATAAGGTGAACAATGACATATTCCTCTATGTATTTTTGTATTGACAGAAAGCAATAATGACACTCTTCACATATGGAGTAATGATTTTACGAGTTAGGAATTCTAGTGAAAAAGTATTACTGAAAATATATTAAAAAATATTACTCATGAGCATGTCCATGAAATACAAAAATGACCAGCTAGATTATAGATATACAGTTGCTCACAGGTGAGCAGTACATATGCAGAGTTATTCCCAAGAGGCCACCTGATACAGAAACTTCTCATAAATACAATGTCAGGAATGATTTCTATATGGAGACCCTGAAAGCTAAGTTCAAAGAAGCGGAGCTAGAGGTTAATGAACAGGCAATATGTCTGCACAAACAAATGAATGTACCTCTTGAGTAACTGTATATGGAAATATGAGTAAGTGTATATGGAAATAAAATTTTAGAAAATACATATTTTCTCATTCACAGTAAGTCTCTACTAACAGGATATTCACTTATATGTTTCTTTTATTGGTATGAGTAAAGTTCATATTTAAATTTATCTGAAAGGATACTAGCACATAAATCAAACATGACTTTGTCTTTCCTTTCCCTTTTAATGCTTTGGTACACAATTGTTTATCCTGACTGTGTGAAACCTAATAGCACAGATGCATACCAATTAGGCAAAATAAGCAAACTATTTGCAAACATTCATGAATCCTTTTATCCGAGAGCTTATTTCACTGTTACAAGGTAAATGTCCATATGTGAATTTTGTCAAGGTAATTGTATTACAGCTCATGTATATTCAGAACGTATATTCATATTCATTTTCACAATACATTCCATTTCATTGAGTTCATTCATAGGAAACCGGTGTCAATATGCATGTTATGGCAGATACTACGAGATGGTGTCTGAGTTGGTATTTGTAGGTATGTACGGACTGTTCACCGTTTATAGACAAGCTGTGTTCATTAGTAGAGTTACACAAATTTCTGAACAGAAGAAACTGTGTGATCAGTTTGTCCTGTGCTTTGATTGCTAGCTGGAGTCTGTTTTGAAGATGTAATTTATCCAGAGGTCAAGTCAGATACAAGCGTTTTGCTTTGATTTGTGAAAGAGAGGATTACTTAAGTGCTGTGTCTTTTCACCTCTGTTCCAGAACTTATGTGAGGAGCTGCACATGAAAAATACAGAAACTCTGTGTCAATATTTCCTCCTCTGTTGGGATCTGACCTGCAAGATATTGAACATCTGCTACTTGTGCTTATCTATGATTTACAGGGTTGGACAGTGAGTTCATAAAAGAATGGATAAGCAAAATTAAGTATAAGTGCAGGAATGATTAAGAAAAATAAACAGAACACTTGTCTATTATTGTTTTTAGTTTACTGATTCTTTCCTTCCCTAGAGCACTTTGCCTGTCATTGGTCAGATAAAAGTGAAATGATGAATATGTATAAATTTTACTTATCAAGTGTGCTAGCGCTTCTGTTTCCTTCTATGGCATGTCACTGTAGCTGTCTCCACAAATTGAAATGTCACTGCCCTACAGCACTGCTTTTAAAAACAGAACTGTGGGCCTCTAACTTTTCATGTTTTTACATTAATTATGTTAATATTTCTACCTCTCTGTGACATAGGAAGGCAAAAAGGCTATTATTGACATATATATTTTCAAGCGAAGTGTTTAAAGTAAAAAATAATTTAAAAACTCTTCGTAAAAAATACTTTCATACTTCACTGTCTATGGCAAATTATATAATGAAATTTCACTTAGGACACCTGAAATTATAAGCCCACTATCCCATTGATATTCATGCACAGGGAGGGAGAAAAATTATATTCAGAATGTGATTAAGGCACAATGATCTCTTCTGAACATTAGTTTACCCTATTTCAGCAGAACAGGAAATCGTTCCATTAGTTCTAGTGCTTGAATTCCATAGGATAAAACTGAGTTATACACGTCTTTGCAGTTCTCAGTTTATTTTTCATACTGAGATTAATAACTAAATGCCATTGAATTTACAAGCTTTTCCAATGGTGCCACAGAGATTTGTTAGATAGGTCTTGATTTTCCAGTGAGCAGATCATTCCTATAATTTTAAAATACCTATAGCTGCTTTTCTAGCTAAATACAATCACCATGATCTTAACTATCCCTGATTTGTCAAAGATGCTTATGGATATCTTTTATAAATATAGTAATAGGAATTAAAATTGCTCATCTACTCTGTTCTCTTTTCTACAGCTAGACTGGGCAGAGAAATAAAAGTGATGAAATCAATGTGTATTTTCTGGAGCATTAAATAGTGATATGAAGTTGAACCTCTTTCACTTCCTCCAGGACTCACCTCCATCCCTATCTGCTCTGGAAGTAGACTTCAAGAATCTTGAATTATTTTCTGAACAAAGACCCAGATTCAACTATAAGAATAGTGAATGGAATAGCTTCATAGATTGGAATGTGGCTGGCAAGGGGTTTAAAATTTACTTCCTTAAGATCCTGTTTCTCAGAGCACTGACTAGTATGTAAAGAGGATATGCTGTTGTCTAGCAGCTTCATTTTAAAATAAACATTATCTATGTTCAGTTTGGAAAGCTCTCTTCAAGTAGCTCCCCTGCTCAGTGCCCTGACTCTTTCAACACAACTGATTGGAGGAGTTCAGCAAATTTATCCGAGAAAATGCTGAGGAGGTTGGAGGTGACATTAGATGGAATTCAGGAACCTGAGCTCAAGGATGCAGTGAAGGAAAATTATGCCAAAAATGCCTGGTGTTAGAGAAAGCCTGACTGTTTAATATTCAGTAAGTGATTTTCCTGAGTACCTATTGCTTATAACCGATAAAACTCATAGCTCAGAAAGCTGATTAGTGGAAATGGCAGTGAATGACCTGACTTCTTTCTGCATCAGGCTGTCTCACTGACACTGTCCCATGGTAAGCTTACAAAGCTACAAGGCTTTAAAGTATTTCGAGTAAGAGCACAACTCATTTCTTTGACCTACTCTTCAACAAAGAATACAAAATTCATAGGGTCAGAATCTTGCACAGGGCCAAGAAGAAGGCAAATTCTGCAGCTTGTTTGTAGAAGACTCAGTTCCAAAGCAGGAATCCTAAAGTTTTGCTCTGTGGCTTAGTATCGATTTATATTTACTGATAATTTACTTTGAAATACATAGTCAAAGTTCGCCTCCCATCTCTTCTCCCATGTCTTAGCCACTTGGGTGGGTTTCAGACTGTGAATCTAGGTTTTATACAATTCAGAAGTAAGAGCCTGAGAGCCAAAGTTCTGCAGAAAACCTCTGCAATTTCTATTTACTGTCTTGTACCTCACCACCTAGTGTTGTAGCTGTTATAAATCTCAACCCTGTCTTCTCCCAATTCTGTGCAGAGATAATAGTTCTGAGCATGTGGTGAGTATTTATAGATGCCTTATCATGGAGTCTGGTTAGTCAGTGCCCTGCAAGTGGTCATAAAGTCATGGTTGTTTACAGTTTCACTGTAAGATAGGCCAACCTGGACAGATTCAAATCAGGACAGATGTTTCTGTAGGCTCAGTGCTTACTTCTCTTCATGACCCCAGATCCAATAATTAGATGTCAGACTTGTGCATAATGGATTATGCAAATATCCCTTTACTTTAGATGGGGTCTGAATATATTGATCCTGTAGTTCGTATCCATATCTGTATACTTATTTTATACCATGTGCAAATATGATTGATTAATGACATCACACACTACAAGACAGATGACTCCAGGCTAAGGTCAGTGTGAGTCTGAATAAAGGATCCAGGCTTTGAAGACACATCCGCTCATGCCACATTTTGTAACAGTGGTAGCAAAATAAAGCCACTATTATGACAGAATTTAAACTGGACTAACTTAGAATGAATGAGCAGATGCCGACTCTGTCCCTTTTTTGACCTTTTCCAAAAAAAGGGTTTATCCAGCTGGTTGGCTCATGAAAGAAGAAGATTATGGGTCTCAGATGGGTGGTAGAATTCAGCAGCTGCTGGAACAATGCTTGCCAGTTCTGTTAAATTGTTTGCCTAATAAATTTGCAGAAAAATCAAAGGACTTCTAGAAGTCAGCATGGATTCAACTCTGGCTGTGCCATGACAGCCATTTTTTTTTTTTTTTTTTTTTTTTTTTTTTTTGCTGCATGGCACATTCAAATGAAACATCTTGAGAAAAACCAAATATTTTAAGTGATCTTTCATGGTCTTGCTAAAGTTTTTTGACAGTATGATTTGTTCTAATCTGTGAACAATTTGTTTGGCTATCCTAATCCTGCTGATAATAAGTAGATCAGCGTTATCTGGTTCCTATATATGAGAAGGAAGATTAAGCAAAGAAGTTTTCTGAAATCTTTTTCTTTTATAAAAAAGTTAAATAGACTTCATATTGGCTCTAGAACTTTGCTTAATGCAGTGTTGATGGACAAATTTAAGGACGACTGTTCTGGTGTCTGCATCTGTTACTGCATATTCTTGAATCTTGCAGATGCAAACAAATGGCTTATATCTGTGCAGATATCTTACTGACCAGTGTGCTACGAAACACAATGATTTTACCATCCATCAGAAAAATACAGAAGTTATGCTTCCCAAAAGACTGGGTAGCTTTGTAGTGGTCCCCTTGGTGTCCATGGATAATGTATATCTTAGGTTGCCAACATGTTTTGTTATCTCAGAAATGAAATGCAACGATTGCTGATGATATCACAAAATATATCAGCATGCTTTGGTAAATGATGGCACCTGCCGCTGACTGAACTCAGAATTCATTTTTGAATGTCAGTGCTATGCCGCTGTTGTCATAGTTTTATAGCTGCAGGATTTGGACAGATTGCCTCATTCATTTTCACCTACGCTGTTCAGCAAATATCTAGTATCAAGTGGCAAAATATGATAACTAGTACTGAAGCTTCGCAGGTCTGTAAAATAATTGATGCTGACACAGTAGTCATCATATCTCAGATGAGACAGCACAGTCATATAGTTCAGGTGCCTGAGGGGAGCATCCCTAAGGTCGTTTTTTGACAGAAACACAAAGATGCAGAGCAGGGTGGCTGAAATGTTAGGAAGATGATTTCAGAGCTAATCTTAAAGTATGCAACTGATTATAATGTAAACTTATATCCCAAGACAAACTTTGATTGCAACAAATTCTTTAATAACCTTGAAGGACATACATACTGGTGCTCATACACTGAAAAATCTTCAGCGTGAAGCAGGAGAAGAAAGTAAGAAAGTGGTAGGAAAGTAAAATTAGAAAGCACATAATTAAGGCTTTAAGGCCTTCTCAGGTTTTGCCTGTGACACATACAGAGGGTACTGTGCTTTCCAAGTATATCAGAATTCATAAGTAAACTTCATAAAGCGGGTATAGATTTTCATATATCCATCACAAGGGACAGTTTGTTTCCCCTGTAATCACTTTTGACTACTCCAGAGGGTTTATTGTCTGTTGTTTGTTGCTTTGAATATGAATGTGGGACTGGGTGGACTTAGTCCTGAAGTAGAATTCATATTAATGAACTTTAGCAAGTGGCTGCTAATATCTAGACAGGATTTACTAGGGTATTGTGTTATTAGAGAGCTTTCTACATTTGGATGCAGAACAAAAACTAGAAATTAAAACTCTATGAACCATAATAGGACTAATTATAAAATGCATAACTACAGCAGACTTTAATTAATGCAAACTGCAGCATTGCTTTATATGGTTAGGAAAGATGAGTTGCTGTCTTTTCAAGCAATAGAAATGTTCAAGTGCCCTACAAAATAATTACACTCTGAAGTGTTCCCCTAGGCTTAAAGCAAGGGGAAAAAAAGAAAAATCAAAAGACAAAAAGATTTCACCTTTTCTTGGATTTTTATCTCAGTTTGTATGAAAGAAATGATAATTGTAGTTTAAATTATAAAAGCTGAACTCCAGTTTCACTGTAGTGCCACTGAAATTATTAAACTTATTCATGTTAAAACAGAATAATTTGTTCAGCATAATCTGGTATGAAGAAAAATATCTTATGACTTAAAGGGGTCATAACAATTTCCCTAGTGACTGCAGGAAACCTACTGCAAGACCTCAGAGATAGTTGAAAAAGTTGTATATATTAAATCTACACATCTGAAGGTTAAAGTAGGAGAATGAAACATGTTCAGGTTCAGTGATGCTATTAATGTACTAATTTCAAATACAATATTTCTAATGCATTAAAGTAATAGCACATGATTACTAATGTTTGCATATCGTATTGACTAGTATTTCTCTTTTACCCGGAACTTGTAGAAAATGGAACAAACATTTTTAAAATAAAGCATGGACACAATAAATACATTTCCTTTCTATTCTTCAGTGTCTGATCCTATGGGTTAAAGGTGCTATATCTTGGACTGCAGACTTACAGATCAATCAAAGCTGCACCTCAGTCTGAACTTCCTTAAGTTTCAGTCGATATTCAGATGCCAAATCTAGTTCTGAAATCTAGGGTATTGCACACAGATAATGCTCTAGGATTAGAACATTAGAGCATGAAGAGAGGATCAGGATGCTTGCATTCAGTTCACTGAGACTTTCTGTGAACCAGCTGCCTAATTTGCCATCCCAGTATCATCCTTTGTGAAATATTTCCTTCGTGCTCCAGGGTAAAATATGGAGGACAAAACCTATTAATAGCTGAGTCCTCAAATAAAGCAGAGAGAAATGCTGGTCCTTCTTTGAATAAATCTCTGTTTAGGTCAGAATTTTTGTGATGGATCAGATTTTGATAACAAGAAAAGACCAGTTTATTTCAGAAGTACTATGTCCTGACTTGGACAGACAAAAAGGGGAACGAACCTGTAACAAGTCAAACAAGAGAAGCCAGGGAAAGGCTAGAGCAGGACCCTATTTTAAGAGATTAAAGAGGCAAGTTAAGAAAGTTTAAGAGAGTTTTGGAAGATCTTGGAAGATCTTCCTTTGTATCTCTAAATATCGATAGTCACAAGTAGTTGTGACCAAGGAGAAGGGAGGTCTTTGCCTTTTACAGTACAGATTTGAAACTCTGGCAATTTTGCAATTATTAATTCTTTATGTTATGTATAAATCTCATTTTCACCACTTGTGTGCATTTTTGTTTCATTTTCATCAAACTAGTGTTTGCAGCAGAGCAAAAATACGTGTACATAAACATATTAGCATATCATATATAAATACCAATTATTGCAAATTCATCCTACAAAATAATTCCAACTGCTTACTTCATTAGACAGAAAAATCTGGTAGGGTTGATTTCTATTCCATACTCACTGGGGAAACTAACAAATATGATTGTTTCTCATTTCTCATTCTTTCCTGTTGGCATATTTTTTTTTTCCTGCTCCCTCATAGGTTCCTTCCTCAGTAACCCCACTTTGGATATTTAAAATTTCCTACATTCCTACATGATTTATATGTATTTATATTTATTTTATTATAATGAATATATTACACTGTTTTCAGGCTGACTGAACCTCATTTGTATCAAACAATGTCATTCTAAATTTTTACAGGTGTTAGAGCAAACTGGATATCCAAATGCTCATTAACATTCTTTTCAGAACAGAGGATATCAGGATAAGGATAGTAGGCTAACAATCTGCACCTCTGGGCTGGGTGCATAAAAGCCCTTCATCTGGTTTGTGTGAAATAGTGCTGATTTTATAGCTGGAAATGTCCTGCATTTTGCAGTTCTTTCATTCGTTTTGTGGACAGAAGTGGTCTTTAAAGCTTCAGGAGTTGGCAGTGACATACAAAACAGCATCTCTTGTTGCTTTTTGCTTATTCCTGAAAATAGACCTTCCTAAATCCATCAACACGCTAATCTTTTTTTCTTTTTTTTTCTTCTAATTTAATTTTTTGGGGGGCATGAAAGCTGTTTAATCTTTGACAGAGTAACATTCAGCAGATGGATTAGAGGTCTTATCTTGCTAAAACCAGCAACATTAGGAATCGATATATGAGTGACTTCCTCAAATAATATCTCAAGACAGAGCACACAGTTTTCATAAGTTTACAGAAATGATCCTAACTCTTGCAGATGTATCTGTGAAGTGAGATGGAGAAATGTGATTGTGTCGGTATAGCTCAGGCTCACATCAGGCCACAAGGGATGAACATCTTAGTCCAGTCACATCTGCAAATAGTCTTTTGCTGCTTTTTCAAATTGAGCAGCTCATGCAGCTTACAAACTTTGACAGACATAGCCAAATTTCATCTTCGCAAACTAGCTGTTACATTAATTATTTTTTTTAATTTTGGTACTTTTTCATCAGACACGTTGAACTAAATAAAAATAGGATCTTTTCCAGTCATCAGTGTTTTACATGGAACATGCATATTTCCATTTGCATGTGTAAGTGACATCTGTTCTGCATCACGCTTCCATAAAGTTTTTAAAATACCTTTTGCAGATTACCTTAGTCCCTTTTCCACATGGACTAGCCAAGCTCAACAAAGCACTTTGCACAGTGAAAATGCACAAAACACGTAGAAGCTAAGCCACAATGGCTATGTAAGCACTTACTGAATGGTTTTTGATATAGTTGAGCCTGACCTTTGTCTTCGGTAATCCAGTGTAGTTCCACTGATACCAGGGAGCTGTAACAGTTTATACAGAGTGAGAATACAATCTATAATATTTATTAAGCCTTTCTTCTACTGTAGAAATAACCAGCTACCAACAGAGGTAAATCAATGTAGTTCCACTGAAATCTATGCAGACTTGCTGATTTAAAGAAACGAGAGATCAGGCTCTCAAACCTCTGAAATGAATATGCTATTTTGCCTGCTGTTGTCTTCATCTGCTTATGTAGACCTCATGATACAAGTCAGTTCTTCTCTTTTTACCACATTACTTCCTTCTGTAGCACTTTTAAAGTGCCAGCCTCCCTCCACCTTCTCTGCTGTCACCAATGAAATACTGCTAACGTCACTGACTTTCATGCAGGAGGCTTCTTTTATTGCTTCCTGTGCACACTTTGCATCATTACCAGAGGTCTGCTATCAACAGTGCATGACTGGTCAGACCCTGGGCAAGCCTGTGCTGTATACCCAAATCCAGATTGGATGCAAACTGCCAGGTGAGGCAATTTGCCTTTGTGAGGAGGAGCACAGGGCTTATAGTCAGTGAGGCAAATGGCAAAAAAAGTCTTTGAAACCAAATCAGCATTGACAGACTACCCCAGCTCCCTGCACTGAAGCAGTAAGGGTCTTCACTCCAGCTTTAGGCCTCCAGAGAGAAGAGCCCTCCTGCTGCGCTTCCACTGCCATCTCGGGGCACTGGCATGAGTCTGCTCTGGGCCCTGACTGGGACTGTTGTGGTGAGGCAGCTCAAGGTATATCTAGGGATGAGCTGCAGGTGTCTAGAGCAGAAACTTCCCAATGGGGAGATCTTATTGTGAGCCTCACTAGCGAGGGGCAGTAGCACATGTGAAAAGCGGAGCCCAAAATGCTGAGCCCTTCCAAGCTGTGCTGATAGTGGTAGTGATACAGGGAAAGAGGTGGCCTTCTTGAAGCTGGAAGGAGAGGAAATAAGGGTGAGGCATCTGATCCAGAGAAATCTGAAAATTGTCAATCCTTTTTCTTTTTTTTTGAACTTCACTGATGAAAATGACTTCATCCCACCTAAATCTCCCCTTCTGCTTTTTCTTTACTTCCAGACCTCTGATGATGTTTCTGCTCTGTGTCTGTGTCAGAAGAACAAGAACTACTACTCATATACTCCTTTGAAACACAGCTTCAGTCCTCTGAAGTTGCTAAAGGGCACGCTCCACTGAAACTAGCATTTATTCTGCTTCTAAATCTCAAAACACATTGTACTGAACAATCTGATCTCAGGAGCCTGCAGCTGCATGGAGAATTGAGTTGAAAAGGTGCTGTGACTTATTCAGCACTCTGTATTGGTTAGTGAACAACAAACAGTTGTTATGTTTGTCTCTGTCTCTTATTAATTTACATATGGGTAAAAGTGAAAAAGCTCAAGGGTAATGAAATTTTAAAAGTGCAGGAAGAGCAAAAAAACATATGGATCAGAAGGAACATTAACATTTTTTCACTTTCTGTTTCTATCAACAACCTGTTCTCTATGAACAGAAAATGAAAAGCATGTATTGCTGTAACAAACATCTTTATGCAGCTGTCACTTACAGCAGCATATGACTCGAGGTCTTCCTGACCTTGGCAGCTTTACAAGGTGTTGGGAATTGAGTTGATTTTCTTCATCGTGGCATAT
Organism: Rhea pennata; assembly: GCF_028389875.1. NCBI lineage: Eukaryota > Metazoa > Chordata > Aves > Rheiformes > Rheidae > Rhea > Rhea pennata. The sequence goes on from NC_084663.1 coordinate 30,481,348, forward strand.
GAAGCTTGAGAGTGTGCTTCTGGTCCCATCTCTAAGAGTGCTTGTGGCACAAACATGATGTATACACAGCAACTTTATGTGTATCAGAAATAGAAATATCAGGAATGTCAAGAGAAGCAAACCATTCTGGAACACTTTTTTGCTACCAGCTGCTGAACACAGACAGAGCCTGTCTCTGCTTTTATTGAATACTGCACAAAGCTTTCAGTGGACATTATGGAGCAGTTTTTTCTGTTTAAAGGTGAAAAGTGGGGAAATTCTTGAAGCCTCATTTGCAGTAAACAACGACAACAACAACACTGAAACAGTTTTTATAAAGTTAGACTAGGGAAATCTCTTAGGTACTTATTTATTTTACATGTATTCAGATAATTATATTTATTTTACATGTATTCAGACCATGTAAGTCTAATTAATGTTAGACTTAGCCTCTGGAAAATTCAGAAGAGGTGTTACTTATCACACTTGCTGGGTGCAGTATGGTAGGTATGCCCCCCTCAGTACATAGCAGGCTAAAGCAGTGGACTTTTATATCCATAGCACTTCAGTGAAAGTAGCGTATTGGAATAGGAAAGAAATCTCTTTTCTACTGGTATTCTAATTGTATTTCTCATGGAAAAGCCCTAATGTCAATTTTCTGTCAGAAAGTTAACCATCAGAGACCTGAGATGTCCATGTGTCAGACAGAAGTGACATGGGAATTTGAAACTTCTGAACAGTAAATTGGCTCAGTAAGTGAAATCCCAAATAATGTTTACATACTTAATGTGCAGTTAGTTGCCTAAATCTACCAGAGCAATGCCAGGATGGGCTGGAACACTGGGCTGGAATGACTAGACTAGAAGCAATGTACTAAACTAGAAGATAGACCATCAAGTGTCTTGAGAATTGGCTAGAGTCAGGCTCGAAAGGGCTCTGAGGCTCCAATAGCTCTACATGCATGTGGCAGCCGTGAATGAACACTGTACCCTGGCATCCCTCCTGGGCCCCGTATTGTTCAACATCTGCATTGACAACCAGAATGATGACACAGAGTGCAACATTAGCAGATTGGCAGATGATACTAAATTAGAGGGAGTGATTGACATAAAGTATAGCAAAGCTTCAGTTTGGAGTACCTCCATAAACCGGAGGATAGGGCCAACAGAAGCACTGGGAACTTCAGTAGGGAGAGGCGCACAAGTCTATGCCTGTAGTGGAAGAACGCCACACATTGACATAGAATCTTAGAATCACAGAATGGGTAAGGTTGGAAGGGACCTCTGGAGATCATCTAGTCCAACCTCCCCGCTCAGCAGGGTCACCTAGAGCATGTTAGACAGGATTGCATCCAGGCGGGCCTTGAAGATATCCAGAGAAAGAGACTCCACAACCTCTTGGGGCAACCTGTGCCAGTGCTCCGTCACTCTCACAAGGAAGAAATTCCCTCTCACAGTCAGGCAGAACTTCCTGTGGTTCAATTTGTGCCCATTGCCTCTTGTCCTGTCACACGGGGCAACTGAAAAGAGTTTGTCCCCGTCCCCTTGACACCCTCCCTTCAGGTACTTGTACACATTGATAAGATCCCCCCTCAGTCTTCTCTTCTCCAGGCTAAACAGGCCCAGCTCTCACAGCCGTTCCTCATAGGGCAGATGCTCCAGCCCTCTGATTGTCCTCGTAGCCCTGCGCTGGACTCTCTCCAGTAGCTCCATGTCTCTCTTGTCCAGGGGAGCCCAGAACTGGACACAGTACTCCAGATGTTGCCTCCCCAGGGCTGATCAGAGGGGCAGGATCACCTCCCTCCACCTGCTGGCAACAGCCTTCCTAATGCACCCCAGGAGACCATTGGCGTTCTTGGCCACAAGGGCACATTACTGGCTCATGGTCAATCTGTCATCCACCAGGACTCCCAGGTCTTTCTCTGCAGAGCTGCTCTCCAGCAGGTCAGCCCCCAGCTTGTCCTGGTGCCTAGGGTTATTCCTCCCTAGGTGCAGGACTCCGCGCTTACCCTTGTTGAACCTCATGAGGTTCCTCTCTGCCCAGCTCTCCAGCCTGTCCAGGTCTCTCTGAATGGCAGCACAGCCCTCAGGTGTGTCAGGCACTCCTCCCAGCTTGGTATCATCCGCAAACTTGCTGAGGAGGCACTCATAGACTCATAGACTCAATATCTACGCTTGCCACTTGTGGCACTGCCATCATGGGAGAGTGGAGCACGCAGGTGCTTGCTTTGTCATCAATAATCGCAGATCCTCTCTACTGGATGGCCTAGTACAATGGGTATGATGTAAACCAGCCTAGTTCACAGCCAAACAGTACTGAGCTGATTTGACCAACATGGTGGAGGAAGATGTTATCTTTTTTAATTTTAATTTATGATAATCATTGAAACAACTGTCTATTTTGTTTAGAGGTTTAGTGAACATTCTACATACAAACCTGAAGGGATTGATTGCACGGACTCCTGACAGGTTCTGATCAGAAGACGTTTATTCATATCAGAAGGCAATATATATATATTGATACAGTAAGCACGAGTCGTCCACACGACACACACAGCACGGTGATTGGGTATACAGCGACAAGCATGCGCTCCAGCTACTAACGCGATTGGTTATGTCCCTTGATACAATTTTCTCATAAGCAGACACTGCGGTTATCTGCTTGGCTCATATTCTGCATTCTTGTTCTGTGTTTCTCATACCACACCTCCTTTTAGTCGTAGTTGAAGGACGGGTCACCTAGTTCAGTGTCTAACAAACCCCACACAAAGCTATGATCAGCCTGGCTTCCTGAACATGTTCAGTTTATCTGGGCCTCAATATGGTCCCAGCAAAGTTGCTTGTATCATCCGTGGAACAGAATAACTTGGTGAGTATGACTTCCTTTGGTGTGACCAAGCCAGATTAGATTTATTTGATATCCACAGCATAGGACCTAGCTGATATGCTGCTGTGTTCTGCAGACTCCAGAGTATCCAAAACTGCCCTTGCGATAGGTTTAGCTTCCAGATTTGTTTCATAGTATCAAGGATCAGTGCTAGAAAAGGGCAATTGCTAAGTAATTTTTCCTTACCACATCTCTATTTTTCCAATTTAGTGTGATTCTTTGCTGTAATTACAATAAAATATTGAGTTAGATGAACTTGTATTTGCATTAGACATCATTTTCAGCAATATTACTGAAAAGACAACTTCTATTGGGTTATGTAGCTATGTACTTAACACCAGTTGTTTCCTGTGATATGTATTTTAAGGACTCTTTTATACTAACAGTAACTCTAGGTGAGCACAGTGATCTTCTCATTCCTACCTACACTTGTTTTCACTCTACTGCTATTACTGAAATATTAATTCTTAACCTTTAACTATTATGCTAATTAATCTGTAAGCTGTTTTCATTTATTCATACACTTTTTGCCATATACTTTATTTTTTATTTCTGATTTCTTAAAATGTTTCTAAAATATGAAAAATTTAGATGTTTTTGTGTATGTACATATATTTATATTTACTACAAAGTATCCTGCTGGTCAGAACATACATTAGAAGTACAATGGAAAAACAGCTGTAATCTTACACACTCTAAAGCATAACAAGAGTTTTTCAATCCTTTTTTGATAACTGCAGCTATAATATAATACAGTGGCAGAAAAGTAAAATATACACAAAAAATCCATTTCCATGCTAATGGACTCTGTTGTATGAGACTGTTAGCATGCTTTCAGAGAGAAAATAGATGTTATTTAAGAAACTCACTCCTTAGAATAAAGGTGTACATTAAAATTACTATCCGAAAGATTCTAGTCAGCTAAAAAATCTATTTCCTCCTAATGAAACCATTTATTTCTAAGAAGAAAATGCCAATGAGACTAATGACTAGCTAAGAACAGTGGATAACTGTAAAGACTAGGATTTGCCATTTCAAAGCCCTTTAACTAGTTTTACAATAATACTTTAAAAATGAATAATATAAGACCTGGAAATTCTGTGGATGTCAAGTGACAACAATTTCTGCTGGTTTTTGGCCTGTAAGAATGAAATTCTTCTTGAAAAGCCTTTAACTGGAAAAATAATACAGTAGAGAATTTCAGCTGAAAACTGTCATAACCATAGCTGAACAAAGAAACAGCGTGTGTGTGTGTGTGTGTGTGTGAGTGAGACTGAGACAGAGAAAGGAAATTGTGTATAGGCACCAGGAGTACTTTCCTAACATTTTTTCCACATTAAATGAAAAGATTAACCGACCTCAGAAGGTAAATGGCACAGTCACAGCTGCCTGTTGATAAGTTCTACTTTCCAGCAGTTCTGCTCAGTCAGTCCTCCTGCGGTATGGTGTACAATCTATAATAATTTCTTATTACTGGAAGAGTGAGAACAGTGATGTCTTTAAAAGCAGAAGTGGAAGAGGGCTGGGAAATGCAACAGCAGAGTGATTCTTCCAAATGCAAGCTGGTGATTTGCTTTGCAGGATGTGTGTTCACTACCACTTTTATTTGCAATCATTTAGGGAAGTAAATGTGCGCTTCAATAAATGTTCACAGAGAGCAAAGCTATAATAAATTCCAGCAAGAGTGTTTACATTAGAAGTGCTTACAAAACTATTTTGAAAAGTTATATTTTATCTTTCACGTGCAATACTAGCAGCTTCATATATTTGTAAATCATATCATTTTCTTCGTAGTTAGAGTATCCACCTGGTGAGTGTTGTGAGAATACAGCTTATCTATGTGGATCTCATCTGTTGAAGTTCTAGTTCACACAGGTGTCTTAAATATTCATGGGAGACAGGTTGGATGCTTTGCTCTTTTAGTTGAATCCCTTGATATTTTCTTGTATATGAAGAGTTTTTCCTTCCCGCATAGTATATTTTGTGGGGTTATTGGATCAGACCTACAATTTAGAAGGAAGAAGGGAGAAGGAATCCAAGCCTATGGATCCTAGTGGACATATCATGTAATCTAGATATCCAGCTCGTCAGTGATATCAGTATACATGGATGAATGGGTAACAGTAGAAATAATATATAGTAATTATTATTATATAATTATTATTTTGTTATTTTATAATAATATAATAATATAGACTATACAGTAGAGGAATTCAGACAATTAGTAGATGGCAAAGGGATTTTGCCAGGGGCTTGAATATTGGACTTAGCCATGTCAAGAAGTACATAAGTCCAAAATTCTAGATGGTCAACACCATCTAGATGGCATAGATTAGTTCATCCATGTCTTAGCTGCAATAGCTAAACTAGACTATCATGAGTATGTCTAGTATGTCTATGCCAATGTGCATTCATCACTCTATATAAACCCAAAAAATCAAATAATCCAATAGGAAGCACAGTTTTCCTATACTTCAATTGCCTATAATTCAAAATTTGCTTTATGCTAGGGCTGCTGATAAACAGCTGAGAGAGGGAGACCGGAAGCATCATCCCATTTTGGCAGAGAACTGGACTTGTGCCAAATTAAAGTGACTGTATAACTATTTAAACACATTGAGCATGATCACTGACCAGCCCTAAAAGTAATATTTTATTTTTATCTTAGTCATACGCTCACAATGGTTCAACAGTCAGTGGCAAGAGAACAGATGCATCAGGAATGAGAATTCAATGTCAATTTTAGGATGGCACCATTCTTTCAGCAGCCAGATTTAAAATTGCTTAAAGTGATCTGATGTGCTATAAGAATGTCTTCAAAACCAGGCTGTTGATTAGTCTTGAGTTACTTCCTGTTCTTCTTTTCTCTGACAGCACAATACCTTAAAAACTAAACAAACAAACAAACAAACAAAAACCCAGTTGTCTATTTTAATCCCGCATTTAGGACATACCCCAAGGATATGAGATCAGATTCTCACTCCATATGAGTTAAGTGGGATTTTTTGACCTTGAATTCTTCCTGAATGAATTCTGTAAGCACTGGGTAAATGGATATGTATATATGGGAATTTGACTTCCTTCTACTCCTGTTACATGTAAGAAAAAAGTAAAAACAATTGCCTTGTATTATATTTATACCAAAACATAACATATGTGAAGAGCTAGTGCCAACAGAGCTAGTTCCCAAAGCTGAAACAATATATGCATACGAAGGCAATGCAGCACCTGAGCTACTTAACTGTACTTAGAAGAAGAACTGTATTTTCATTTGCTGCTGCTTTAATCATTTATGATGCTTTTGGGACTCAAGCCCCAAGTTATCTCTGTATGGAACTGCACTACACTATATATTTGTGCCAGCCTGACTAGAGCTGTTTCAGTGGTCTTTACACCATATACATAGAATAAGCATCCCCTTAGAATCCTGACTCAGGGTTGTGAATCTTTAATCGAAAAAAAATGTTACTCTTCATCTTGGAGAAATCTAACTTCCCAACTTCTTCTTTGACATCTCCTCCTATCAAATAGGGTGTTAGGACAACTTTCAATTTTATCTCAGCTGAGATATTTTTCTTACGATACCTTTTTCTGTTGCCTGAATAGCATCAGGCTTGTCATCATAGCAAGTGAAATACAGTATATTCACTAATTATATAAACTGTGAATGCATTATTTATATAAAGTATTATTTGGTTTTAATAGAAAGCTTGTGTGATGTGTACTGCTTTGGATATCACTGACTTATACTGAAAATACCTGACACTTACAAACAAGGAAGAATTGGTTAAGGATGTGAAGGTCAAGGGCATCCTTGGCTGCAGAGCCCATGAGATGGTGGAGTTCAGCATCCTGAGAGAAGAGAATAAGGCAAACAGCAGGATCACAGTCCTGGACTTCAGAAAAGCAGATTTTGGCCTGTTCAGGTACATGGAAGAATTCCATGGAACACAGTCCTGGAGAGAAGAGGATTGATTTTCAAGGCTCTCCTTCTCTAAGCTCAAAAATGGTCTATCTTGATATATAGAAAGTTAAGCAAAGGCAACAGGAAAACTGCATGGATGAATAAGTTCCTCCTGATAAAATTCAGACATAAAAAAGAAGCATACAAGAGGTGGAAGCAGGGTAAGATGGCTCAAGAGCACTATAGAGATACTGTCCAAGAATGCAGGCATGGGGTTAGGAAGCCAAAGCTCATATAGCGATTACAGATGTGAAGTGAAACAAGGACAGTTTCTGCAGGTGTATCAGCAACGACAGGAAGATTGGGTAAAAGGTAGGTCTGCTGCTGCTGAATGGGGCAGGGTATCTAGTAACACAAGACTTGGAAACGCCAAGGTACTCAGTGCCTTCTTCACCTTATTCTTTTTTCATAAGGCTACCATAAGACCCTGGGCTTCTGACACCAGGAAGAAAATCTGGATCAAGGAAGACTTACCCTCGATGGAGGAGAATCAAGTTAAGAAATATTTAAAGAAACTGGACATACTTAAGTCCATAGGACACACCCAAGTGTGCTGAGGGACCTTGCTGATGTCATTGCAAGGCCACTCTGAATATCCTTTGAAAGGTCATGGTGACTGGGACAAGTGTCTGAGGACTGGCAGAAAGCAAATGTCACCTCTATCTTCAAGAATAATGAGAAGGAGGATCTGGGGAACTATAGACTGGTGGCTGGCCGGCTTCACCTTGATCCCTGGAAAGGTGATGGAGCAAATAATGCTAGATACTATTTCCAGATATGTGAAGATAGGAAGGTGATTTGGATTAATCGACATGGATTTATGAAGAGAAGATTGTGTTCAGTTAACCTGACAGTCATATATGATGAGATGACTGGTTTGGTGGATGAGAGCAGAGCAGTGAATGTTGCTCATCTTGACTTTAGTAAGGCTTTTAACATTGTTTCCCATAACATCTTCATAGTCAAACTGATATAGTACAGACTGATATGTGGACAGTGAGGTGGACTGAAAACTGACTAAACTGCTGATCTTAAAAAGGTTGTGATCAGTGGCATGAAGTCTAGTGGGAGGCCAGTCACTAATGGTATACCTTAGGGGCTAAGTACTGTTTAACATCTTCATTAATGATCTGGACAATGGGGCAAATTTGAAAAAAATGATCAAACAGGAACTTCATGAAGTTCAACAAAAGGAAATGCCTAGTCTTGCACCTGGTGAGGAATAACCCTGTGAACTAGTACCAGCTAGAGACCAGCTGTAAAGTAGCTTTGCAGAGAAAGTCTTGTGGGTCTTGGTGGACAAGTTGGACGTGGGTCAGCAATGTGTCGTTAAAGCAAAGAGGTCAACAGCACCCTTGGCTGCATTAGGAAGAGTGATGCAAGTGGGTCGAGGGAGATGATCCTTCCCCTCTACCCAGTACTGATGAGAAAACAGATGAAGTGCTGGGTCCAGTCCTGGGCTCCCCAGTAAAATAGAGACATGGCACTACTGGAGAGAGTCCTCTCATATGAGGAGAGAAAGTGTTCAGCCTGGGGAAGAGAGGGCTCAGGGGTGCATCTTATAAATGTATATAAATATCTGAAAGAGGGATAATGAAGACAGAGGTGCTCAGTGACAGGATGAGATGCAATGGACACCAACTGAAAAACAGGAAATTCAATTTAAATGAAATTATTTTACAGCTTCCAAATATATTGGCTAAATTAGATACCATATGCAACTGAGTCAAGTCACAGGTTACTGTTGGTGCAAGTTCATTTTTTTCTTTATTGCTTAGTTGGGAAGTAACTTTTAAAGGTAAGTTTCGACCACTTGAGAAGATGTTTCTTAATATTTAAATGTAGTGTGATGGATCTGTCCTTACCTCTCAGAACATCTGTTCAGACAGAACAATGATTTCTCTTCAGTTTCCATCTGTTTTGATTTAACTTCTGAGATTTCATCCTGAGGTTCTTAGAGTTGAAGTAAGCTTCCCCAAGACTTGCAGATACTATTTTTCATCAGCAGTTAGGAGTTCTCAAAACTGAATTATTTCTTCGGGAAATATAGTTTTTGCAGTCTTTCTGAGTTTACAAGTGTGATTGAATATGATACAGCAAGATATGCATTGTCCCTTTCTTGCAGTCGCTATCTGATTTGAAAAAAAGAGAGCTTATATGCCGCTAACCTCAATCTTATCACTGTGTACATATTTATGCAGTCTGGTTTGGCAGTCGATTGACATCTAAGTGAAGAACAAAGGAAGACCCATTTGCTATGATTTATAATCTCTAAAGTCCTGTGTGCATTAGATTGCTTCCCTCTTTTTATCTTTCTGTCTTAACCTTTGAAATAGTTGACATTTTCTAAGTACTAAGATTCTCTGTTAAAACACATTGTCTGACGTTGTTGTGTACTTGTTACCGTTTGGATTCGTGAAAAGTGTTGTTAAATGATTGTTCAGGATGTCCTGCTCACATAATCTCGTGAATGTTTATTATTCAGCTCTTCCCAATTTTGCTGTTAAGCTATGCTGGCAATAAATTTAATTCTTTGACTTTACCTGATATCTTGATTGCCAATGTTAAATCAATTATGTTTACAAAATCCAACCTCTTTAAACTTTTTCATGATCCAATGATCATGATACTATTTTAAAGATACTATTTTTACTATTTTAAAGAAATGAAATACATGCAGCTTAATCTCTTCCTGAGATCATATCATCCTATAATTTACTTATCTTTTCTGCTTTGCTAAAATATTCATTATTACAGAAGCACTAAGAATACAAGGATAAAAAAAAATACATTGTATTATGCATCTATCCCAAAGTTTTTTGTGTCATGTTCCTGTTGAAAGTCAAGGTGACATTAATATTTAGTGTTAATAGTTATATAATCCATTCTTATTTCTTTCAGCTTTCCTTGAGATCTATCAACTCAAGTTAGATTTTATTCTCTGCTGGCTCTTGGCTAAGCTTAGCTTGTGGATTTTCATGCAGCTTCCAGTGGAAAAACAAAAGCTTTCGAAAGATCACTTAATAACTTCCATATTGCTGAATGATGCTGTCAATTCCAATGCTAATATCCCCAGGAACTTCTTTTATTCTCTCCCAAAGGCAATAACTCCCAAAGTTCTTGTCAAAATGTCCTCTGTAGTTCATTTTCCCCAATGACTTAGGAGTACTTTTTTTTTTTTTTTTTTTTTTTTTTTTGAAATTATACGTGAACTCCATCAACTTTAGGGTGAATCGTACCAACTCCTTGATATAAGTCATCAGAATTATGATAATTACAATGTAAATTGCAAACAGTCAAAAGATGTTTTTACCTTTATAAGATGCTTTTGCAGCTGGCAGGCAGTTTGAGGAAAAATCATTATATTTCACTGGTCTTCGCTGTCACTTACAACTCTTGGAGTAATAATACCTATTTTGGGTGAAATTTATCTCCTCTAAAGACAATTTATCTCCAGCCTTACAGACATTTGTTATGCGTGACATTTTTTTCTTATACTTGTCAAACTTACTCCTTTTTAAATTTATTAGAATCATGTATTAAATTATCTACTGAATAATATGTATCCTGATACATATATGTATATATTTAAGGACAGTGCTGTAGTGGATACAAAAAGGGCACAGAATCAAACCTTGGGTGGAGAACTGTGAATTTACTCTTTTTCTAAATTGTCAATAGAATGTCTATGCATATGTTGAAAATTAGATGTTAAAAAATGGCATTAATTTCTACTTATTGCTATGGTGTCTAAAAAAAATGTTGAATAAAATCCTATCCTACTATAACTGTTGGCAAAACTCTTGTTATCTTCATTACATTTTGGAATTACCCTATCTGTGCAATTTTTCCGAAGTGATTAAGTGATACACAATGGCACCCTTAATATTGTTATTATTTAATGATGAAATGCTAATGCAAGGAAAGGATCATCCCGTATTAAAAACAAAATTCATTTTTGACTTTTTAAGAAGGTTAAATTAATAATATTTGCTTATGATACTAGTATAATGTCTATTAGTCATACACTGTTTTCAAAAAATTATTCAATTTTAGAACTGTTCTAAAGATCATATATCTTACTTAGAGATCAAAAATACATGTATGGATTAAAACTGGCTAATAAATGGGAAATTTGGATTAAAATCAGGCCATTAGAATAGGGACTGGCCAAAACCAGACACAGTCCAGTCTTGATTAAGGTCCCAGTTGAAACTGAAGAACTATTGGATTTTATCTAAGGAGAAGAAAAGAAAACATACTAAACATACTGTATCAATAAGATCACTTTGCAAGATTCCTTTTTTCAAAGAGGAGGCATGGGTACTTTGCATAAAGTAAATGTTTGAAAGGGAAAGTATTAAGACACCATCAGCAAAACGCCCAGAGGCTGATGACAACCTTCATCAAGTAGAGACAATTAAGGGAGTCACTGAAATAGAGAATTATTCCTGATAGTTCTTAGACTGTAAAAATTGTGACCTAATTAAAACAGATCCCTTGCATATCATCTCTTTCATTTGTACCTAGCATAATGTTTGCTGTGGTCCTAAGCCCACTGAGAACTCATTCTGCATGGTGCTAAAAAGATTAGAGCTAGTTAGGAAGTAGTGTCTGGGAGGATTCTCAGGATATGTTGACTTGTGTGAAGCTTTCCTCTGATGGAAATTTTGTGTGCAGCATGACAAGATACCCCTGGTAGCTGATTAAGTAAAGCTTTATAGAAATGCTTTTTTCTAGACATAGATGTTCATAACGTGAAATTCTGAGGGCTTATTTCCCCTCTCCTATCTGTCTTTCTTCACTGTAGCATCCTGTGTGGTGTCCCTTTTGAATACAAGGAGAGATTGCCTGTAGAAAAAATTTACTCTTGCATATTTTATTTACCTATTTATTACAGGTCTTTAGTAAGCCCTCGAGCATGGATTTATTTTCTCTGCTTCCTGGGAAATGTTGTGCAAGATGTGTGTTATGACTGTGTTCATTTTGCGAAGCTCGGTTATGTTGTTTCATCGGTACTAACACTTTTGTAATCTATGTAATACCTTTTAGTCTACCATAAATGATATTTTCCTGTCATATTTAATGCTAACATGGTTCTCCCAAATAGAAACCAATTTCTTTACCTTGTACAATAATGCTATATCTAAAATGTTGAGAAGAGGGAATTCTTTATTTTTGTGGAATAAAGCGTTGCAAATTTGACTGTACCCTAACAGGACTGATGCTTGTGTTGTGTTAACTTCAAAACATCATTTCAGGCTGTTCAAGGTGTTGAGCTGGGAAAGTCAGCAGTTTTTCTTTCCAACAAGTTGCATTGCTATTTTCTGGTATGAATATTTTCCCATATGAATTCTAATCCTTTAGGTACACTTATTTCAATGGAAGCAGAATTTCAAAGATTAACTCAGTCAGGTACAACCTGTATCAGAACTGTGTGAAACTGCAAATCTGAAATGTGTTCAGCGAAGGGAAATAAATTGCTTTAAGTTCACTCAAAGCTGTACACACTAAGTTTTCTACAGATCATGCCCGTCCTAAAGGAATCCTAAAGGTTAAGTGACTTAATTTGTATTGCAAGCATTTCATGCAATCCTGAGTAGCAGTTAAGCACTTAAACATTTCCTTGAAACCTGCTGCTTTCGTCTGCGTAACCTAATGTCTTATCCCTGCTTGCCTAGGTTGACTGAGTGCATCAGACAGGGAATCTGGCAGCTGACTCTTCCTCAGTTTGGAAGTTAAGTAAGCAGAAATCTTCACAGTGTATGCACTGAAGGTTCAAATTAGCTAATCTCTTTTGTGCTTATTTCTTTAAATTCTGTATCTTTTGTATTAAAGGACAGGATAATCTGAGTTGAATGGTAATATACAAAACTAGGTTGGAAAACTCCAAAAAGGATTTGGTTTTGTCTGTTTTTGAATGCTTTCTTCCTCTGGTAAAATCAAAATCACAGAACCTACCTAAGCCTTTCTCAAAATGGTTTCTTATCCTATTCTTCACTCCCAGAAATGAAAAAGCTATGTGAAAAATAATTCTGACAATATTCTTGTCTATGAGAATAAAGTTCTTCTTGAGATCTGAATGCTCAAACAAAGATAGCCTGGTTCAATTCAGAGACTAGGCAAAAATATTTGTTCATTTTCAAAGTAATTGAAACATTGTAATCAGAAATGGTTTTGAACAGGCTTAACAAGGACGATCACTCAAGCTCCATCCCAAAGAGGTCACATCTTTTTCCTGTTGTGCTTGGCTTCTGCAGTGTTGCAGCTTCCCCTTAGCACATGCCAGGAGAGCCAGATCTGCTTGCTTTGGGTTGCTTTTTTGCATAATGTTTTCTTTCTGAGTAGTTAGTAAAGATCAAGTTGTATTCATCCACAATGACACTCATAGCCTGGGACATTATTAGAAGATTATTCATCTTCAGATTTTTCTTTCCAATGCAAAGGAGAAGGTGATGATATTCCAAACATATTCACAAAATCACAGAATGGTTGAGGTTGGAAGGGACCTCTGGAGATCATCTGGGGTTCAGGCAGGGTCAGCTAGAGCGTGTAAGACAGGGTTGCATCCAGGTAGGTTTTGAATATCTCCAGAGAAGGAGGCTCCACAGCCTCTCTGGGCAACCTGTTCTAGTGCTCTGTCACTCTCACAGAAAAGTTGTTTTTCCTCACGTTCAGCTGGAACTGTCTGTGTTTCAGTTTGTGCCCATTGCCTCTTCTCCTGTCCCTTGACACCACTGAAAAGAGTCTGGCCCCATCCCCTTGACACCCTCCCTTAAGATATTTGTAGATACTGATAAGATCCCCCCTCAGTCTTCTCTTCTCCAGGCTAAACAGGCCCAGATCTTGCAGCCATTCTCAGAGGGCAGATGCTCCAGTCCTCTGATCATCTTCATAGCCCTATGCTGGACTCTATCCAGTAGCTCCATCTCTCTCTTGTACTGGGGAGCCCAGAACTGGACACAGTGCTCAAGATGTTGCCTCCCCAGGGCTGATCAGAGGGGCAGGATCACCTCCCTCGACCCACTGGCAACAGTCTTCCTAATGCACCCCAGGATACCATTGGCCTTCTTGGCCACAAGGGCACATTGCTGGCTCATGGTCAACTTGTTGTCCACCAGCAGGTCCTTCTCTGCAGAGCTGCTTTCTAGCAGGTCAGCCTCCAACTTGTACTGGTGCATGGGGTTATTCCTGCCTATGTGCAGGACCCTGCCCTTACCTTTTTTGAACTTCATGGGGTTCCTCTCCGCCCAGCTCTCCAGCCTGTCCAGGTCTCTCTGAACAGCAGCACAGCCCTCAGGTGTATCAGCCACTCCTCCCAGCTTGGTATCATTTGCAAACTAGAATTCTGTATTTATTTGGACAGGATACTTTAGGAAGGCAACAGCCCCAAGGTAAGTTAGACTGATTTTCTACTCCCTACAGTTCATTTTAAATGTGTGATGTCTTTCTCTGAGAATTCAGGGCTTGATTTAATACTGTTTCATACAATTCTTGTTTAGGAATGAATTTGACATGGAAAGACAGAGAAAATAGTTTTTTTCTCTCTCTCCACCAGCCTCTGCACTTTCAAATCACATTTGTTCCCATGAAGAGCATTGTGTAGGGTCAAGAAAAATGGGAAATCACACTTTAGACTTGGGATGTTTCATGTGGCTTGCTATTTCTAGACTGCTGTCATAAATTAACAGATGGTACGGAGCTCCTGGACCATCCAGCACAAGGCTAAGAAGATAACTAGGGAACTGGAGCTATGAGGAAAGGCTGCAAGAGTGGGGCCTGTTTAGCCTGGAGAAGAGAAGGCTGAGGGGGTTCTTGTCAATGTGTAGAAATATTCTGTGATTCTCTGATCTGACTATGCATAACTGCAGATACACCATTTTTGGAGCAATCTGTTCAATAGAAACTTTCTTTCTAGTTTCCAAGTTTGTAAATGTTTATTGTGAAATTAACAGATCAGGGCTGATAAGCAGTCTATTTAGCATTGTAATAACAACAAAAATTTTACTTTCTTCAGAAAGAATTGTCATTTAACTGTGCAATTAAGGACATCCATTGGAGATTAATAAAACCTTACATAGGATTTTAACTAAGGCTCATTAAATCCTTGTGGACCTCTCCTGTTCTTTTGGGTAGTTTTGGTGATCTCAGCCTCTTGAAGAATGGCTTCTTGAAATTATCACTCAGAACTGGCCTTTTCCTTTCTTTCATTTTCTAGACTCAGGCACTGCTGCCAGCTTTAAGAATTTTTCATTTACAGGAGCCCGTGAGTTTTTCTGTAGAACTTGTTTAGCTGATGAACAGGCAGCAAACAGTGACTATTTGAACTTTTCACTGGGGAAGCTGAAATCCAGGAACCAATCAAATTTGTGAAAGCTTTTGACCGTTTCTTCCATTTAATTGACCAAATCTATCTGGAAGGAGTACATTAAAAGCTACAGAACATTTGCTCTGTGTTGGACAGCATTATACCTTTCATGTCTGTAGTGTGAGGTATGGTTGACAGGTTTAATTGTTTCCAGACTCAGCATTCCTCATTAGTTGCATTCAGTGCTGTGTCTTTTATGGCTGGTAGATTATTTGACATGACTTGGCATTGCAGAAATTGTCATTTCCAAGCTGCTGCTGAGAGACCGCAAATGATTTTTATTGTCTAACACCCACAAATTTATACTTTCACATCCTTCTAACCAGTCTTAATGAACCTTGCTTAAAAAGGAAAATCTGAGCATGACTATCTGCTCCCTGTAATTTCACACACATTATCTTAAACAAATGGGAGTGTCTGGAGACTTGTACAGTGCAGGTGCCATAGAATGTCCAAGATCTCATTGATTACAGTAAGGTAAGTTTAAGGGGGTTTTGTTCTGTTTTGTGTTGTTTTTCGTTTTTTATTTTATTTTATTTTATTTATTTATTTATTTTGAACAGCCAGACAGCACTGGCCTGTGTCCGGTTCCTTGTTTCTACATTCTTTTTTTTGGAATTGGACTTACCTTTATGAACAATTTTTTACAGAAAGATGAACTAGCATTCAGACTGTGTGCATACAAGACTGATTTCATGATGCTGCCTTAATGGGTCCAGAAAAGTGATTAATAAATATAGTATCATATGAACATGGTCTTTACCAGCAACCTATTTTGGTGTGCTCACCAGTTCTTCATATTTCCTGTATTTGAATCAGCCAGCAACCTACTTTTGAGGTATCATTATGGCTTCCCTTCTATAACTGCCTTCATTTTGTTGACCCTCTATTTTCCTAACAATCATTTCTTTTGACTCCCCCATGTCACAACTATTGATAGTTAAATATTTTACTAAATACTTCTGGTCTAGACGTTGTTCCTCTACTTCTCTTTGGGAGGTGTTCTTGATTTCATTGCCACTGCCCTGAGTTTCTAGTTATCTCATATGACCAGGATTAATTTTTCATCATTGTTTTATGTGACTGTGCAGCTGTTTTGAAGCATATGTAATGGCCATACATTTCTGGATCCTGTGGTATTCAAGTGTATGTCAAAACTTGAAAAACCTACCTGAATTTTCTTGATTAGTTCCAATCTCTTAGTCACCTTTCAGGAACTTGAATAGTTTGCTACAATTACAGTGAAACATCTGTCTTTAAAAATGATAGGTTTGCCTTAGTCATTCCGAGAAACAGGTTGTGATTTAATGAGGTTGGAGATTTTTCTGTAGTTGATGTCTGAGTAGCTGTGCACTTTATGGTGTTCCATATGCATGTTCAGCTGATTCATGGCCTGCAGGTATGACTTTTGGCTTGCTCTACGCATACTGCTTTATGTAAGTATGAAATGTTCGCTTGTCTCAATGTTAGCCCCTACATTGAGTTCAGGGCCATCTTACATTCACATCTCACCCCACAAGCTGGCAGAAAGTGGTAGGTCCCTTTAGCACTGGATCCTTGATTCCAGAGTATGCATTGTTTTCTTGGATGGAGCAGCTTCACAACAAAGTCTTTTGAGGTTATTTGGGGACTTCCAAAGGGATGAAAAGCAATTGTATCACACTGATAAAGCTTGTTTCCTGTTCTATAGAACTGTAATCTGGAAGGCAGTCTGTGTTTTGGTCTGCTCACAGCACTTTTGTTTCACTTACCAATTCATTGCATCTCTGATGGTTGAGACTGAGAAACCAGTGGTGTTTTTTCTGGATGCTTTCTTCACAGGATGGATGTGCAGAATACAGAAAAATAGTTTACCAGTCCCATAAATTACGGAAATTCATTTATTTCTCGTGATGTGTCTCAGCTTTCAGTGTCAAAATAACCAACATAAGAGACTTTAAGTCTCCCAGTTTCAGCTTCTCAGCATGCAGACTGTTCGTGGAACATGGTTAGGAGTCATTTCATTTTGCAGTTGTGGTTCTGGATGTCTTCTTCCTTGTCCTCTGTTTCTCTTACAATAAAAATGCCACCAACAGTTTTAATTCTTAGGAGATCCTTCACTATCCTTGCAACAGCCCAGTTTTGGCCCTAATTTTATCTGACTTTACCAGAATGAATTCTTAACATATGAGGTTGTTAATGCATTTGTCTTGAATAAAATGGATCTCATTCCCTTGGTTATTGGTAGTAAGCAGTTGAAATTACGTTATAGCTAGACTCAGATTAGCCTTTGGTCTGATATTATAGTTATAGTTGAATAGCTGGAAGTCACCTTCTGTAGCACAACTGAAGGGGAATCTTGGACTTTCTAAACTCACTCCTGAAATTCGCTTCACTGGAAACCTCTACATCTCCATTAATAACATATAGTCAGACAATCTCTGGTATGACATGTAATATGTATTTCTTTAAGACTACATAGGCTGCTTTGAGCTTAGCTTAGCTGCTTCTGTGAATCTCATATACCCAAATGAAAAAATCAAGGTCAAGGTCAGCTCAGTACCCTTTTCAGAAGATTCCCCACTTTCTTAGCTCCTTCCTAAAAATATCCTGACATTACTTTCTATGTGAGACTTGTAGGCAGCCTGAACTCAGTCTGAGTTCAGATAGCTGACAGGAACATTGTGATTGTACAGGATCATGTTTCCTATACAAATTTGTTTTCCAGGATACCTACACTGAATTGTGATTTTGTATTTTCTATCACTTATTATACTTTTTGAATCTGTCTAAGACAAACTAAGTTCTTTCTGTACGCTGGCTGTGTGGTAGTGGTGGCTTTGATCTCACTGCTGGATGGTTTAGTGACCCTTCTTAATTAGAAATATTTTCCTATGGATAAATCTGCTTTTTTTTTTTTCAATAATATATCACATTCTATAACATGGAATCTTTCATGTCTCCAAAGTTTAACAGGGATCCTCCTACCTGCAGCTTGTGCTCCTCCCTAGAAGTTGTGAGCAGGTTGCCTGCTCTAGTGCAGAGCTCCATAACCTTTCCAGTGTTAGAGTGGAATAGCCTTCCCCAGGCTCAGAGCGGGACAGTCAGATTCATACAATCGATATGAAAATGCATGTGATCACCACTGATGTCCCACAATTAAATTCTTATTTGATGAAGTTCTGGTAGCTGTTATGTTTGTGTATATATCAAAATGAAACTTTTTGAACTGACAGAATGGTAACTGAATAACTCGTTTTCCTGGTAGAGTGTACTTTCAAGATTTCTGGTCCCAATCTTACTAAACCAAGATGTGAACAGTAGTTTTGTTTTCTTGTTCCAGAGAGGCTGTAAATTGCTTTTAGATCTTTACAGTAATGCAATATAACTTTTTATAAAAAAATCTTTCTTGCACCTATAAAAAACAAGATTATAAACATATAATAGATGCATTTACAGTTATTTATGTTAATAATATTTCTTATGAGATATTTGCTTATTTAGACTATAACTTTCACTCAAATACTTTTTGACGTTAAATGAAAACAAAAAAAAAAATTATCTTCACCATTAAAAAGGGTGCCAGGAAATATCTCATGATATCATGGTAATATGGTATCTCATGATACCAGTTGCAAATTTTTATATTGAGAGTGAGTTCTTTGCATTGCTTGGAAATTAAACATATTGTAGTATGTCTTTTAAAAATTCTTTAATACCTTATACCTTATACTTAATATCTTATTCTATTATTACCATAGCTATTCTTGATATTTGCCAAAGAAATATATATTTGTAATGAAACAGCCTCTAAAAATCACATTTTAGTAATATTAAACATGAAATTTTGAAGTTAAAATATTTTAAAGTCAAAATGTATCAGAAGTATTTATCTTTCCACTCTAAATAGAACATGTCAATATTTTATCTAGAAACTTTTATAGCTAAAACTTATTTTATTTATTATATTTAAATAGTTTTAAAAGTCAGAGATTAACATGTTTTGAACTCATTTAATTAACTTTTTCTATCCCCCAAATTATTATTTTTCAAAATTCCCTGCCAGAAATTTACATTTGAATATTACAGTGTTTTAAGTGCCAAATCAGGATGTGATTTGTTAGAATGCATTTTTTATGAAATTACAGTTTTTGTTGATTTTTTTTGTTCCATTTTGGAAGAGACTACTGACTCAAAATTAAATTTTCTCTTGCCAAACAAAAATTTGACTATCATGTAATTTAAAATAGAAAGGATAATGCTTCCATTCGCGTTTTTAATTCATAGTTCCATGAAGTCTGTGAAACTCTTAAAATGTTTACCACATTCCACATTGAAATTTGGAGAACGATATCCAATGTTTTCCACTTTCCGATCTATTTAAAGACATGTTTTGAGAAGTCAGGAATGGTTTGAAAATTTATATGTGTTTCTAGACTCTCTGGAACGTATAACCTTCAGCTGTTGAGTGAGGCCCAATGTTACTAGCAGAGACAGTGGAAGAGGAGTATTGCTCATGCAGTGGAAGTCTGAGCATGCTTCCTTTACAGTAAGCTTAGAAAATTTAGATCCTTCAGCTAAAGTTCTCAACTTGTGCATTGAGAGGAGTTAACTGGTTGGAAGTGACAAGGAAAAGGATGTGCCTTAAGCCTAGATACTTTCAGAGCTAGGGGCATCTAGCCATCTGGCAGTCTGAATTTGCATAATCTGTAATCACCTGAGCAGTGACTTTGACATAGGCCTACTCTTCCCAAGGAACCTGTTATTGCTAGGCTATGAAATCATTCTCTCTGTATCTCTCCGCGTATTTTGAAGAATAAATATTTCTGTCTTCCTTGAACATCCACTCAGGAAGGACAGATGGAGCACTCTGCATGCAGGTCGCATGGTTGCATAAGAGGCTATTCCCTGCGATGGGTCAAATTCCTTCTGATACAGTCATTTGGACACATTCCTCATGAAAGCTATTACCTTTAAATTGATGGATTAAGTCAAATTGCTAGCATCATTAGTACCATTGCCAACTACACCTTTTCCTGCTATATTTTCTGGTAACTTTGGTCAGGGGAGGAGACAGTATGGATAAATGAAGACCTCCATTATATCTCTCATACATGGGAAGAAGACATGTACTAAACAGGTCAGTGCTGTTAGGATAATGGTGGAGACTGAATTTGAAGGACATGTAGACTTTTATGGATATTATCCTCTGGATATATAGGTGTCTACAAAGTTAGGGAGGGAGTTTGAGAATGTCAGTGATGCCAGAAGACCCTAGCTTCCCATACTGTGATTTCTTCAAAAATAACACAGAGATAATACCTACCTCAGTGGTCAGTATGGTAATTCCTTAATATTTATTACATCATGAAATTCCAAGATAGAAGGAACTTTACAAATACAAGATCATTATTCAACATATCATTTGTTTCTGTGCAAATGCTTTTCTGGACAAATAGTCGTATACATTATGAGAGTATAGGTTGAAAATAACAACTTTGGTAGATGTCCTAAAGTTAATTCATAAAGATGTCCTAGTATGATGTTAAAATATTCATCTATTTTTTAGCGTTGTGCTAGTCATTCCATCTGAGAGAATTTTAGGAAATATGCTTATCACTAAGTTCAGCAATCTAGTTGAAACTCACTGCATAAAAGGTATCTTCTTACTATTCTTATTTACTTCCCAGTTAGCTGCTCAGAATTTCACCATTATGCTGTTAATAGAATAAGGAATAAGAAGAAAGAAAAAGAGAAAATGTAAACTGAAGGGGGGAAAAATGCCCAGAACAAATTGTGTCTCTGACTGCAAAAGAACTGGAATTGTCTTCAACTCAGTTTCACAGTCCTAATTTTTCACCAACATGAAAACTTCAAAATTTTTTCTTATAAAGAGAGATTATTGTACATTAGACTGCCAGTCACTCAATGTTCTTATGTGTTCTAATTAGTGTTCTAATTTAGATTGCTTCTGTGACACTGTATGACATCTCATACAGGTTAAACTTTAAAAACTCAAATACTGAAGATAGATCAATAGAACAGTTTCAGCCTAAATGCTGCTTCTATAGTGCTGGCAAAAAACACAGGGTGATGAAGCTTTCCTAATTTCTTTCTTTTTTTTTTTTTTTTCTTTTTTATTTTGGAGAGTGTGTTTTTGTATCTTTCAGCTGTTTGTGTCTGTATGTGTGCTTGTGTGTATGCGACGTACACTAAGGTAACCCCTTTCCATTTCCCTGGTAAACCAGTGCTCAATATACATTACAAAATAACAATTTCATTTTGTCTAAATAATTCTATTGCCTTTAGTCAACTTGAAAACATTGTTTATTTGTGTGTAACAACACAGCCCACTGTGAAACCTAAACCACAAATTTAATGTACTGGAACTGGGTATTAAACAAGTTATCAACTAATCAAATTGTTGAATACGTTTATTTTCCTCCAAATATCCCAAGGCATCCACTTCTCTTTCTCTGTACAACTATTGTAGGTTTATTTCTCCTGTTTACATTTAACTATTAGGCTGACAAAAAGCTTAATTAAACTTCAGCTATAGTTTAGCAAAGCTGTAGCAATATTTTTAACTAAAAATAATTAACATTATGAACAAAGCTGATGGTGTCATGAGAAATAAAAAAAAGTTATGAAAACTTTTCATGTTTCTGGGCAATTTAAATAATGAATTTTAAAAATGTAGCATCATTTCCTAAAAACAGAAAATGATGTAAACAAAGAGATTTTTTTTTCTTTTTATGAGCGGATGGAAAAAAAAATAACTGAATTCCTAATTCAGAATTATGATAGATGCTAACAGTAATTTTAAAAGCTATAATAAGGCTCATGAGGATGATATCCTATATTCAGAAGTTTGGTGTGATCTTCCCTATGATATGGAATTTTATATTTTAAAATACTTTTTACTAGATTTGCTCATTACAGAACAAAATATTGTTTTAGTAATTCAATGCTTGCAGTTATATTTTAGCAATTTAAAAGAAAAAAGATCAAAGAATCAAGACAATTAGATAATCCCATGAAATAATCATTGGATATGTTTTCAGGTATGTTCCCAGTAGTATGTGGAGGGATTTAGCAGCATGACTTCTCATCTTCTCGTAAGTTTTACT
Organism: Rhea pennata; assembly: GCF_028389875.1. NCBI lineage: Eukaryota > Metazoa > Chordata > Aves > Rheiformes > Rheidae > Rhea > Rhea pennata. The sequence continues at coordinate 30,503,654 of NC_084663.1, forward strand.
GAAACTCACATGACCGTATCACTGCTAAGCTACAGTTGAATGTTAGTCTTCATGCTTTTCTCTTTTTGCTAGCTTTCTGGTATAACTTACTGAATTAAGAGATTTGGTTATCAGAGAACCATCTTCCATTCTGCAATAGAGTACATCACACAAGTAAGACACTGGAACCGTGAAATATAGTAATATTTTAAAGATAGCCTCCTTCACAATAGCTCTTGCCACATGCAAGTAACCCCAGATTAAATCAAATCGAAGTACTGTGGTACAACAGAAAGAGTTTTTAAAATTCTCTCACTAGAAAAAATCCAATTAGCTTTGGAAATTACTATATTTTTCAGCAAAGATTATTTGATTTGGATCTTAATCTTTTTAATTATAATAAAATGGTAGTGTTTATTAATGTATTACAGTGTTTGTACGAGAACAAGGTGTGACTTACAAGTTAAAATCCTAATCTGTAACCTAAAACAAGAATATGTTTTCACTTTCAGTTGATGAAGACAAAGTACCTGAAGAAGAAGATGATATGGAAAGAGCTGTGTATAAAGCAATTTTTTGTAGAATGATGATCTGAGATTTAATGGATAGCTGAAAATCCACAGTTGTTCAATAGTGGTAATGCAAAATTGCAAGAAAAGGAGAAATGTATTACGAATTAGATGTATAGAATATGACAGATTTAGAGAAAACAAAGCACCAGTGTTAAAGTCTAGCAAAATATTTCTAAAACAGTAACATTAATGTCAAAAGAGGATAATTTTCTCATTCAAACAAAACAAAATGAAAGTTCTGTGCCCTACCATATAACATATATCACCTTGTATCAATGAGAATTCTATGTAGTGTCAATCTTTAAGTTCATATTTGTCATGTTGCTATTAAAAGAAATTGTCCAATATTTCTCTGTAGATGTTAATTTACATTTTGGCAGCTGGCCTTCAGTGAAAAAGTTTGATGTTCTTCCTTTGGATAAGACTTTGTCATTTATCCTCAGGAAGGTAAATAGCATTCTAATGGCTTTCATTTTTTAGAGTATCCTTACAAAAAGAAGGAAGAAGTAGACACAGACGAAACCTGACCTTTCCAAAAAATATTTTAAACTATTTTTTGCTCTGTTGAACTGGTTCTAATGATTCAAAATATGAATTCTAAGAGCGGATTACCACATTTATTTTTAAAGAAGAGTTCACTGAAAACTTCAGAAAGCTTTTCACAAACATTTTTGAACAATTTCAAGGAGATGAGGAAGAGTACAGATGGCTATAAAAAAATATGCTGTGTTATACAAAATCCAAACTTACATAAGTCAGCCTTTTAGCATCTTTGATTCAAAATAATTTTGATCATAGTTGATTGTAAAGAGAATTTTTTACAAATAATTTCATGAAATATCCTTCTGTTTTATATATAGAAATGTCAGTATTCTATTAATTTATACTCTCACACTGAAAGAACTTAAGTCTGGCTTTTTTTTTTCTTTGAAGTAGGTTAATTTTCAAACATTTTGTAAAAGACAAGTTAAATTACATATTTTTGAATATGTATTATACATATCTCCATTTTCTTAGACCCACTGAAGTGTAACACACACAAACAGAATCAAAATTTTTTGAGAACATTTATAGGTATACTCTGGATGGTCTTGTGTTGGGATTCAAATTGAACATAATTCTACAATTGTTCTAATTTTATTAAAATTAATGAAATTTCATCCTCATCTGACACAGGCGAACAGCACACATTTTATTCTTCTGCAGAAATTATATGCTATTGATGTTATTATTTTTGTTGAAACTGCTCATTGATTAATCCACTTGAAACAGTATTATCTACACTATTAAATGCACATGATTACTTACCTTGTATAAGTATCTATAGAGTACAATAGAGTGGTAAGTACAGATTTTGTTATAAACATTACAAATACTAGCTACAGGCAATTTGGGGTAACCTATTTCAGCTTTCCAATCTCTCAAGAAGAATGCTGTGAATAAACCAAAGTATACTAGCTTCTGAGAAATTAGAAATTAGAAAGAATTTCTGAGAAATTAGAAATTAGAGTGGGAATCCCTTTACTTAGTTTTAGCCCCCTGCCCTCAGCTATTCCTGCAGGCTTCTACTGGTGCTAATATAGACCGTAGGGGTTGGATTCATCTCATCTATAGGTACCTGTGGTATCTATGTTTATATCTGAAATTTGTCAGTGTAAAGTCACCTTTTTGTAATCAATGGAGGTAAATAAGCATTATTCCACAAAGATGAACAGGTGATGACTTGCTGTTTTCAGCTCTTATCCAGAAATTTATATCTGCAAAACTTTGGTTTGCCCTGCAGTGTCCTATGTTCTCTGGTTACAAATATACGTGATTGTAAAAGTTCCCTTGGTACCTCAACTCTGCTTTTGGCATATGCATTAATGGTAATGCCGACTTGAGACCCATTGACTTACCGAATTCCCAGGGTAAGAATAGTTGTCTTCCCACTTAGCTTTTGCTCCTTTCTAGGTAGGTGTAGATGTAGGTGCAGATCTAAGGTAGTCATTGTAGGTTTCATTTTAGTCAATAGACTAAGAAATTGTACAGAGTAATTATCTGTTCTGTTTTATAGTGAGATTTTAAGCTAAAATTCATACCCTTAAAGTGAGCATAAAGGGAGTCTGGGCAACTAGCTCAGATGAAGATGGTTCCTCTACCTGGCATGAGTAATATAATAATTACAGTTCAGTGACTTTAATTTATCTGAGTACTGTAATATCTAATTCAAAGTATAATTCCTTTATCTTGACAGATGAGTCTTTCGATATGATAGGTGGGGCTTTTGCTTTTTTTTTTGTTGTTGTTTTATTTCAATACACAGTTAATCCCAAGAAAGGCTTATTCACAGCAGTCAACCTCTCCACATTGCTTCATTGAGGGGAAAAAAAAAAAAAAAAAAAAAAAAAAAAAAAAAGAAGGCCATGACTGAAAAAACACATATTTCCTTCTAATACAGTTGTCTGCAGTGGCAAGTCCAAGTGAGTTTGGGTCTACATTGTACCCATACATATAGTAATATTTAGAGTTTTTTTTAAAAAAGAGTCAAGCAAAAGGTAGAAAAAAAAGCTCTCTTCTACAAAGAGAGAAGAAGCTATTTTAAAGTCTTTAATCATTTGCTTACTGTTTAGTACTTGGAAAATGGAGGATGCCTGAGAAAATTAGAGCTTATATGTGCCTTATAGTCACTTAAGTAAAATGAAATGTTTTCATTCATGCCTGTAATCTGAGAAAGCAGTGAGTATTTCTACATTCTAGAAATTTGCTGTTTGAGGAATAAGGAATTCAAATTCCTATTCCTACATTAGGAATTTAAACAGGAACATTTTTCCCCTTTGGAAATAATAGAGTAGACCTCTTGCCTCTGTAAATCCTACAAGAAGTATGTAAAATGATATAGCTCATGTTTAACAGGCACAGGTCAATCAAACGTTGCAAAATCCATCTCTGTAGGGTTTTATTAACCCTTCTTTTTATCTTCCATCACAGCTTATATATATATATTTTTATATGTATATAAAAGTATAATAGCATGAGATAGACACCACACAGCTAAAAGAGTTGAGAATAACCTTTTAAAATATATAGCTTATGTCTAAAGTGTTCTGCGCTTTGTGGGTTTTATTCGAAACACAAAAAGTGTTATTATTCATAATGCCTCTTTTACTGGAAAATGTATGCTCACTAACTTAGCTTCAAATGTTGTTAAAAGAAAATCTGCAGAGGGAGCAAAAGGGCAAAGGGTGACATCTGGCATAGCAGACTTTCTAAGACGATTTTGGCACACAGCCTGCATTAAATGGCAGAAGCTGAGAAAAAATATACCAGAATAAAAAGAAAAGAGAAGACAACACAAAATTGATTTCTAATCTTTAGCTATTGCAAACCTGTCAAAAGCAATCAAAGTGTTTTAGTTTATTATCAGTCATATCTTCCACTGGGTCATTCTTTGATCTCTAAATGACCCCCAAACTGGTCTGAAGTGTGACATTTTGTCAGCCTAATTACATCTACCCGCTGCAGCTTTTCTTAATCGCCGTACACTTGATTTCACCTTTCCAGTTTTCACCTGAATGAGCGATATAGAAAAACATCCTCATCATTACCAGACCTCATGCACTTCATTTGTCGGAGTAGCTGAGAGATGAAATACATGACATGCTGTGTGAAGTGTGGCCAAACGCATTTTATACTTTAAACAAACAATGCCATGGAAACTATGATATGTACGTCCTTGGAGGAAATCAGCACATGCATTTCATCTACACAGTGAAAGAAAAGAGAAAGAAAAATATCGATATTGGAATTAATTACTAAAGCTATTTAGAGGCAGGGGCAAAATTTAGGGAGCCTATCTGATTGAGCCGAAACCCAGAACTGGTGGTTCCATTGGCTCTTGTCTTTCAATGAGCTACTGCTATTTCTTTGTTTTAGGCATGACTAAAGAGGAGTGGGAGGGCAAGCATTAATTTTGAGTGATCAATAACTTATTGCTTGTCAGATATTGAGAGTTAATTCTGCCAAACTTTGAGTGACTGATTCTTTCTGTCTAGCCTGTTCTACACACCTGGGAGCCTTTGTTGCCTTTTAACACACACATGCATTTGGGAGGTACTCCTGTGATTTCCGTGTTGCTGATGCAAATTCACTCTGCTATTTTGCTCTGAGCAATGTGTATGTGCATTACTGTGCATATATTCCATTCTGGAATCGCAGTGCTGCCTCTTCCTTCAGCTCCCTGTTCCTGTCAGCCTAAGTGAATATAGAAATGCAAAACTTCATCAGGAATCATATTAGAAATGTAATTATTTAGATGAGAAGATTTGAGTATATTCTAGCATTTTTTGGATCTTACATTCTTCCTTGATTTCTCTAGTCTTTTGTATTACAAACTTGTAACTAAATCATTTTCATAGCTTTGTGGGTTCTTTTTCTTGATTGTTTTGTTTGAATCTTTGTCTAACCATTAGATTTCCTGTATTTGATAGATGAAAAAAATGATTAAGGTTTTTGAACTCCACTCTTGGAATTAGCTTCTTGGCCTTAAGCACTGTGAAATGGGCACTTGTTTTATGGTGCCTGATGGATCTTCTAGTCTGAGAATTCAGATAAGTGCTAAGAAGCATTTGTAGGTCAGTGGACTTTATATTGTTGCTTATAGGATGTGAGAAAAGAAATTTCTAATCTGAGGTCCTTCAGTAGATTTAAAATAGGTTCTATTCATGGAGTACAAGGCATGAGTTATCACACAGTACATCTGTGGAAGCAGTGTATTTGGAGAAAAAAAAAAAAAGGAACTTAGCACATTTCTTCCTCTCTGATTCTGTAAGGAAACTTGGAAAAGCAAGTTCACTTCTACAGCAGTGATACTATGCTGTCAGATAAGCATGCACAGTTAATGCGTATCTTAGACCAAATTTCTTTAGTCAGTTTTTGATCGTGTAAGTCATCATTAAAATATGTCTTACATTTCTGTACTACAGTATCGCCATCAAAAGCCGTATTTTATAAAACAGAAAGGAAACATTACAAATTGAACTCTTGCAGTGTACCATTTCTGGGGAAATAATCCAAATAAAATGCATTCTCTGAGAAATAAATCTGGACATATCATCTTATTTTCCCATGGACACATGCCTTCCATGCAACATCAACATAAAATTTGGCAGAGTTTGCTCATATTTGCTCAGATGAAGTCAAGGACTAAAATAAAAATGCAAGGCAATTCAGTCTGGAGTGCTAATAGCAGAAATTTGAGCATAGGTTTTACTGTGACTTTAGCCAGTACTATTAATTCTTCACTGTCCTAGCAGAAGAAACTTAGCTGAGGAAAATATAATAAATATTAGTATCTGCAGAATGAATTGTTAATAGCATCCATCTTTGTAAGTCAGAGGGTATCTAGTCATCTTTTCCTTTCCTTTCCTATAATACAAGAGTCTAAATGCATGTCCCATTTTTTTTTTCGTATCTTGTATTTTATAAATATTTGCTTTGTGGGAGTAGTGACTAAATCAGTCCCTAGCCATGCTTGCAAGGACTCCTTGTTGCATAAAAAAGTAAAAATCCACTGAAAATTAATTCAATTTCTCCCTTCTTTGAATTATAAGTACATAAAAAGTAATTCCAGTAAGTCAGCTGTAAGAAAGTTACAAAGAACACACTTTAAATTTATTCAAATGGTCTTTTTATCTTCCTCCTCGTATTCTACAAGCAATGCTTTCAAGGAAAGCATATACCAATATCTAAGAGATTCCTGAAGATAAATGTATCTAATTTGGATTATTAAAAAAAATGGTTCTTAGTAACAGGCTATAAATTGGTAGAGGGCTTTAAATGCTTAAAATGGAAAGAATTTAAGCAGGCAAATCTTCTCTATCTACAAGAATGAAGAAAATGTTTTGGGAATGCAGGATACGTTTTTCATAAACTTTCTCCTCACTTGTTAATGGTCTTAAGGGCATCCATATATTTTTAAACTTGCACCCATTTTTTGTTCAAGAATATTTGGAGGAGAGAAATTATGCACTTTACAGCACACTACCTGGGATGATCGTGGTAGGAACCTAATTGTTTAAATCTCAATTACAAACTGAGATTAATCTTTTGAACAAATTAATCTTTTGAAAATTCTTCAGCTTCATTATGCCAACACCTGTGCTACACAATGTGCCCATTACTAGCTAATGGGACATGCTGTAAGTCGTGATCTGGGGTGTAAAAATGTGGGGGGATATGCTTTGGCAGTCTGATTTCAAACAGCTTCAGTTCTTGCAGAGGCAGTTGCTTATGTTCTCCAGGGGGTGAAGGAGACAAAGGCCACATGTGAGAAATGGGCTAGCATATGAAATGGCCACTGTCCCAATGCCAATATGCCTCTCTGTTGTCACAGCAATAGGTATTCCGGGTTTAATGCATTAGTGTCATCTTGAATTGCATTTCAAATGTAGCTCCCACTTCTTTTCTTCCTTTCTTTCTTTAGTAAGGTTATTGTGGGAAAGAGAAAATCCCATATCAAATTCATCAGTCTGAATCCTCAGTGAAAGGAATGTGAAAGGCATCTGGTCTGTGCATTCCAAAACTACCCTGCAAAACGAACCAGCTCACAGTACGTGAATGCTGAATTTGTTCCAAAATTGCATGAGTGCTCCGAAACAGTAATATAGACCCAGACTTTAATAATTCCTGTTGCATTAAAAATATACCATAGAAATAAGTTGGCTATTTAAAATAAGATAAATCGCGCTTTCTTTTCCCATATTGCAAACTGACATATAATAGTAAATACCATATGTAAATTCTGAGGGTGCAGAACTTAAAATAAACTAGGCCTGACTATAAATGCTATTTTCATTCTGTGGAAAGTGCTCTTAAAAATAGGTAATACTGTTCAGAAAATTATGTCCAATTCCTCATCTAAATATCTAGATCTACTAACTAAAAAAAATCAAATTTTCCAAAAGCCACATTCTCTCACTGAGATTATTATTATGAGAAACCTGTATAGAGAAAAGAGTTCTGTCTTCAAAAATGAAGATTTAAATCATACAAGACCAACTTATAGCTACATATTGAAATCTCAAATTTTGCACAAAACCATCTTTATTTTTCTAAATTAAACTTATTTTTTCTTACATACTAGCTTCAGTGTTAGAGACATCTGATTTGGTCAGAGCTTTCATATTTCTCATGTAAAAAAACACTGTCTATCTTAAAGAAGGGCAGTAAATATTTGCCTTTTTATGATTTGCACTTATCTGTCTCTAATATCTTTGTTACAGTTTCTTTCTTCTGGATCATTTCCAGGGAAATTTTTCTATATTGAAATGTTATTTGCAAAATTCTTATTTTATTTGCAAATATTGCTTTGTTCTTATTTCGATCTGATGTGAAGAAGGAAACTCCACCATGGGAGTAAAAATACACTTTGGGATTTTGGGTTAATTTTGGATGTTGTTCCTTAATCTTGAGCTGACCTCAGAGAAAAATTCTGTCTTCCAATATGTCAATTTTCTGTCGTACTAGAACAAAATAAAAAGGAGAAAACTCAAAAATTTGGGAAGTTTTGAATGTGACTGAAGAATAGACACTTAAGCTAAGTCTAGGACTATAGTTTCTTCAGTCATGTGTTGGGTTCATATTCTTGGTTCTCATTTAAAATATTTTATTCTCATTGTTGCAAAGGATTTAAATAACTTTGAGTATTTGTCTGAATGCACCATTAATTTCTGCAAGAGGGACAAATAGCAGGTCCCAGAAAGTAGACGTCAGAGATCTGGTAATTGTCACAGGCTGGGAAAAAGTTACCTGCTTTACATCTATCAGGGACTATGGTTTAATCTTTAAATATAATAAAAGCTACACAACTTCACTGCATATTTAGAGCTGACTGTATCTTACCATTCTTGTAAAGCTCTTTGAGGTCAGTTGGTACTAATGTTGAAAAACAGACTCAGATATGAAGAGAACTGATTGCAGTTTGTAAATAAAGATCCACTAACTTGATTAACTTTAGAAGTTGTTTTCCTCTTTCTTGTTGCTATTCTCATCTAATTAAGGTAATTGTAGTTAATTGAAAAGGCATGATTGGCTTAATTGGATCTGAAGATACAACAAGAAAATCACTAACGATAAAGATGGAATTGATTTGATGGCAGCTACTCCAAACAAAAGTGCAATCTGAGCATTATGGATCTCTAAAGAGCAAAATATTCCAGAAAACATAGCCATCTTTTTCATCACACTAGCTGTGAACATATGCAGAACTGTTTTAATGCAACTAAGTAGAAATAGCGTCAATTTGCTAAATTTATACAGCTTTGCTCTAATATAATGGGCTTCGTCTTCTCTTCTAATTGTGTGGCAAGCTGCTTTGGTTTGAGAGACGCAGTGGAGATGGAAAAATAATGGTGTTTAGGGAAATAGGCTGCACCCATCATCTCTAGTAGGATCAGAGCAAATCAGAGAAAGCTCAGACCACATTAAAATTCATTGGATTTTTAGATGGTGGTTTCTCCTGATTTGTTTGGTTCTCTTTGTAATAAAATGTATATCTAAAGACTGATGAATTAAAATTTGCTAATGCTATCCCATGAGGAGTTAGGCAATAGTACCTCATTGATTGGCAGGCATAGAAACAAGTCCCAGATTGTCCTCATGAGATTCATGGAAGTGGGCTTTGAAGCCTTATGGAAGAGAAGCAGCAATGTACTTAGTACAATTACTACTTAGACCAGTTGAACAGGAGTCATATTGTATGATAAACATTTTGGCAGCTTGGCTTTGAAAGTACATGGCTTGTCTGAAGAGTCAATTTTATCATTAGTGATCCACAATTTCTTTCTAAGGGATTGAAGACATTTCCTAATGGAAATGCAATAAAAGTGTAGAAGATTAGGCATTGTCCACTGTAAATGGGATTATAGACCATGCAGGGTCTGTTTTGTACAAACTCTTGCAAAGACACAAGGAAAATGAGAATAATTTTTCACAAGGTTATATTTAAAACTTCATTTATATGAAATTATTCAACACGAGGTGCAAACAAAGGTATTTTTTTTCATCAGCTGGAAACTATTTTGTCTCTCTAGATCAGACTGAACCAAAAAATTTCACAGACATCATGATGTAAAAAAATCATAAATTTAAGCTGTAAGAAATATTATGATCAGACTAAAAGATTTAAAAATAAAGAAGAATACACTAAAGAGGTATTTAAAGCAAGGACTTTGGAACTAGTAGCATTTTCAAGTAGAATTAGTTGGAGGAAGAGTGAAGAAACATTGACTAGCTGCAATTACAAGCATGCAAAGAAAATAGACATGAAATCAATAGAAGTAACTGACAATATCAGCTAAAGCCTTACTGTTGTAAACTGAGGTAGTTTCCTTGAAATAATAGCATTCACACCAGCTGAGCAATAATTTCTAGGGAAGGAATAATATCTCCTTTTGACAATTTGGAAATTGCACCTATGATGATATTATTGTTAAAGTAGACAACAAAATGATGATATTATTGCACCTATGATGATATTACTGTTAGGGTAGTCAACAAAACACAACTCGGGTTGGGGGGCCTCCAGTGGGTGCATACAGCTGGGGATGTGTGTTTGGGACATGGCTACGGGCGAGCCCTGTACATCCTTCCTGGGAAACCTGCAGGCATGACCACCTCTTTGAAATGCCTGTACACCAATGCACGCAGCACGGGGAACAAACAGGAGGAGCTGGAGATCTGTGTGCAATCGCAGGGCCATGATCTCTTTGCAGTCACGGAGACATGGTGGGATAGCTCCTTGTGGCACAAAGGATTCTTAACTGGTTTGTTCCACAGAAATGTATTATTTTTGTTTTGCAATAAGCAAAGTGGGGGATGTTGGAAGGAGCAATTCAAAATAGGCATCTGCTCTAGAAATATAATAAATTAATGAAAGATGGGAATTTAGAGGAAAACCCTTTCTTCACCCAAAAAATCTGTCACAGCTATTAGAAAATAGCAAGACGCATAAATGTCCTGGATAGTTCTCCCCATAGATCCATCCCATGAAGGAGCTAGCTACTAGAGCAAGATATCAGAAACCAGACCAACCAGAAGGTCTGAAAATCACTTTTAATTCAGCTTTCTAGAGGTTCAGAGAACACTCTGATATCAAATAGATTTTGTGTTTCCCAGAAGGCAGTAGCTGTACTCATTGTACAGCTGTGTAGCTGTACTTAGCCCTGCTCCTTTCCCATCAGTGAACTCCATGGTAAAGATGTTTATCTTTTTGATAAACATGGTTTATCTACTAACAATTTCTTGGGCAAAATAGCGTGCTTCTAGATTGCAATATTTGGTATCTGTCTGTGGAAAAATGTGCAAACTCTCCTATCTTAATGCCTCACACTTTTGAATATATAGATTAAATATTTGGCAGAGGCTGTCTCAGCTTGAATAGTTTGCATAGAAAACCTGCAAGCTGAAACCCATGAAAACTGAATTTCAATATTCAGGGCATAATGTCAAGTTACCTCATCAAAGAAGGGCAAGCGTCTGTAATCAAAAATCAAAATTACTCTTGGGTCGGGAAATTATAAAAGCTACCAGTTTGTCTCACAGCTGCATCTTTGCTACTCCACTGAAACAAGTTAAGACTGAAGGCTTACTTCGCTGCAGTGTTGCACAAGAACTTGAGCTTTGCATCATCTTTCACTGTTAGCCGTAGATATGCCAGGTGCAAGACAAGAGGGTCAGTTGCTCTGCCCCAGGATGACTGCACATTTATATAGTGCTATAGTAAACAAGGCATATTTTCAGCTAGAGAGAAAACACTTATTTTCCTTTGCTATCAGAAACAATGCACCTTTCCAAACCAATACACCATCACTAACAAGCTTCATTGGGGAATCAATGTTGATATGAAATAAAACAGAAATTGAAGGTATTTTTTCAGTAAAGAGCTTGCATACAAATCAGAAAAATGCATTGTGGAGGGGGAAGGAAAGATTTTAAGAAGGGAAAATGGGCTGAGTTTTAGTCACATTAGTGAAAAGCGAGCTTGACTGAATTTACTTGGCTTTTTGTGTGTGTGTTAGTATGTGATCACTGTGAAGGAAAATCAAAGCTTACTCTGAATTTGAGAAACTAGGAACATGAGAAATATCCTAGGAGATATGACAGAGAACGCAGATATATAGATTAAATCCTATATAGGCAGCTAACAGTGCAAAAGAAACAGCGAACAGAAGCAGCAGTTTGTGCAGCAGGCACCTTCATTTTCAATCCTACTAGTGTAAGCTTCCTCAGATATAGTCATGATGCACCACAGAGCACACTCCCCAGTAGCCGTAGGAGTTGCTGCATCAGCTGTGTCAGAGGCTTTGACCCAGACAGACCCTCTGACAGCCAATGCAGCTCTACATATCCAGCTCTACAAGTGCTGCAGGGAGTACTTGTGGCCTCTCCATGAGGCCTGGGCTGACCGTCAGTTCTCCTGCAGAAGGTATGCTGCTGTGGACAAGTTGTGTTGTCAGGTAAAGACTGGAGGAAGTCAGTAGGCAGCATAGCATCCAAGAAGATGAACAGGTGATAGACAGGGTATTTTCAGAGACAATACAGTCCAGGAGTCCAACCTGCCACAGCAGAGGAGTTGCTGAAGGGCTCTACACTGTTTGAAATGGTATATCATAAAACTGTAGAAGAAGGCTGGAAACTGGTCACTTCTCTTGATTACCTCTCTGAAATGCCTGTACACCAATGCATGCAGCTCGGGGAATTAACAGGAAGAATTAGAGATCTGTGTGCAGTTGTAGGGCCATCATCTTATTACAATTACAGAGACGTGGTGGGATAGCTCTCATGTCTGGAATACTGTCATGGATGGCTATGTGCTTTTTAGGAAAGGCAGGCTGGGAAGGCGAGGTGGTGGAGTTGCTCTTTATGTGAGAGAACAACTGGAATATATTGAGCTGTGCCCAGGAGTGGATGAAGAGTGAGTCAAGAGCTTATGAGTGAGGGTTAAAGGGCAGGCCAACATGGGGGACACTATTGTGGGTATCTACTACAGACCACCTGACCAGGAAGAGGAAGTCGATGAGGCCTTCTACAGATAGCTGAAAATAGCCTCAGGATCACAGGCCCTGGTTCTCATGGGGGTCTTCAATCACCCTGATATCTGCTGGATGGACTACACAGCAAGGCTCAAACAGTCCAGGAGGCTCCTGCAATGCATTGATGATAACTTTCTGACAAAGGAGGTGGAGGAGCCAGTTAGGAGAGGTGTGCTGCTGGACCTTGTACTAACAAGCAAAGAAGGACTGGTTGGAGACGTGAAGGTTGGCGGCAGGCTTGGCTCCAGTGACCATGAGATGGTGGAATTCAGGATCCTGTGTGAAGGAATCAAGGCAAAAAGTAGGATCTCAACCCTGGACTTCAAGAGAGCAAACCTTGGCCTCTTCAGGGACCTGCTTAAAGGATTCCCAAAGGTTAGGGCCCTAGAAGGAAGAGGAGTCCAAGACAGCTGATTAATATTCAAGTATCACTTCCTCCAAACTCAAGATAGCTGCATCCCTATGAGTAAGAAGTACAGCAAAGGGGGCAGGAAACTTGCATGGATGAGAAAGTAGCTCCTTGCAAAACTCAAACAGAAAGGTGTATAGAATGTAGAAAAAATGGACAGGATACTTGGGAGGACTATAGAAATGTTGTTAGAATATGTAGGGATGCATCAAGGAGGGCTAAAGCCCATCTGGAATTAAATCTGGCAAGGGATGTCAAAGACAACATCCCTATCAAAAGAAAGACTCGAGAAATAATGGTTCCATTGCTGAACAGGGTAGGTGCCCTGGTGATGAAGGATACCAAGAAGGCAGAGTTACTGAATGCCTTCTGTGCTTCAGTCTTTACTGCTAAGGCCAGCCCTCAGGAATCCCAGAACCTGGAGATAAGAGAGAAAGTCTGGAGAAAGGAAGACTCCCTTGGTCAAGGAGGACTGGGTCATTTAGGCAAACTTGAAATCCACAAATCCATGGGCCCTCATGGGATACAGGGAGCTAGCAGATGCTATTTCTAGGCCACTCTCCATCCTCTTAAAGGTCGTGGAGAACAGGAGAAATGTCTGAGGACTGGAAGAAAGCTAATGCCACTCCAGTCTTCAAAAAGGGCAAGAAGGAGGACCTGGGAAACTATAGGCTGTTCAGCCTCACCTCCATCCCTGGAAAGGTGATGAAACAGCTCATTCTAGATGTCATCTTCAGGCATATGGAGGAAAAGAAGATGATCAGGAATGATGACTTCATTCATCAGCGTGACTTCACCAAGGGATTTAACCAACCTGATAACCTTCTATGATGGAACGACTATTCAACTTCTTCGTCAGTGACCTGAATTAAGGGACAAAATGCACCCTCAGCAAGTTTGCGGATGATACCAAGCTGGGAGGAGTGTCTGATACACCTGAGGGCTGTGCTGCCTTTCAGAGAGACCTGGACAGGCTGGAGAGCTGGGCAGAGAGGAACCCCATGAAGTTCAAAAAAGGTAAGGGCAGGGTCCTGCACATAGGCAGGAATAATCCCATGCACCATCATAGGCTGGGGGCTGCTAGAAAGCAGCTCTGCAGAGGTCCTTACCTGGAAGTCCTGGTGGATGATAAGTTGACCACGAGCCAGCACTGTGCTCTTGTGGCCAGAAAGGCCAATGGTATCCCAGGGTGCATTAGGAAGAGTGTCATCAGCAGGTTGAAGGAGGTGATCCTGCCCCTCTACTCAGCCCTGGGGAGGCCTCATCTCGAGTACTGTGTCCAGTTCTGGGCTCCCCAGTACAAGAGAGAGATGGAGCTACTGGAGAGAGTCCAGCGTAGGGCTATGAAGATGATCCGAGGGCTGGAGCATCTCCCCTATGAGGAATGGGTGTGAGAGTTGGGCCTGTTTAACCTGGAGAAGAGAAGACTGAGGGGGCATCTTATTAGTATCTACAAATATCTTAAGGGAGGGTGTCAAGAGGATGAGGCCAAATTCTTTTCAGTGGTGCCAAGTGACAGGACAAGAGACAATGAGCATAAATTGAAACACAGGCAGTTTCATCTGAATATGAGGAAATACTTCTTTCCTGTGAAGGTGATCACTGGAACACTGGAACAGGTTGCCTAGAGAGGTTGTGGGGCCTCCTTCTCTGGAGATATTCAAAAATTGCCTGGACATGATCCTGTGCAATGTGCTTTAGCTGACCCTGCTTGAGCGAGTGGGTTGGACTAGATGATCTCCAGAGGTCCCTTCCAACCTCAACCATTATGTGATAGGCAAAGGAATAGAATATATTCAGCAAGCTGGTTCACAGAAGTTTTGTAATGGAACAATCCATTTATATGAAATGGAACTTTTGAATTTTGCCTTTTAGGTGAGATCTAATTCATGTATTTATCACCTACTAGATAATGTCTACAAAAGCAGAACTAGGAAAGACTAGAAGAAAGTATTATGGCATATAATTTGATCAATTTGTCAAGTTTATAAGGTTTTCAAGTTGTCCACCTACGAAGTTTCTTTCTACATTGTGTACCTCACAGTTTGTGAGTTGAGTGAAAGGGCTTGAATTTCAGCATGACTTTTTATGATACCGAATAAAATATTTTGTATATGAGTCCAATTTGATCTTGTAGAGCCCAAAAACACTCTTTTGGCTCTAGGATTGCTAAATATCTTGAATAATATGGGATTTTCTGTTTTGTATAGCTGGCTCTTAGGCCTCTATCCAATATGAGAAGTACACAAAGAAGGGTAATTTCCCATGGGCAAATGAAACATGTATGTGCTACTAATCTGTGGATGCATAAAGCAATTTGCCATTTCATGCACAGCTGCATGATTAGAGTCTCCAAAAATGCAGTGTAACTTCTCTCTGTAATGAGGTGGTTTGGGCTAACAGAGTCCTCAAGGTCAAGTCCGTCTACCTCTAAATTGCTCAATTATAGTTATGTATATGAATGCAGGAAGAACGCAGCATTGGAATGCAAAATTTTACCTCTATTATTTTGGTAACATCTGGAGATTGTTTTTGTTTAAATTACATCAGTCACAAAATTCATTCATGACAGCTGGGCTTTGCAGAACTAACTTGTTTTTGTGCTTTTCTAAAAAGCAAAAAAATGTGCAAAATGCCATTCTATTACAATGCTTGATTTAATAATGGCAACTCTTGATGAGTTGCCATTATGAAAAACAATGTTAAGGAAAGAAACAAGCAGAGGAAAATACTATGTGCTGCTTCTACTGAGAAAAAAATATGCTTATTTCATGTTTAACTATTGATGGTAAAATATGACTATAAATGTTGAGTATTCTTTTATACTAAGTAGTACTGTATAATAGATACAGTATTTTTTTCTAAAATCCTAACATAAAAATGTATAAGAGCACACCATTGCTGGAAGAAGTAATTACATTTTTATTATGATCGTATAGCACCCTGCCTGGCTGTAAAGTTCATGGGTTGTGCATTCATTTTGGAGGTTACAAAGTGGTACTGATAATAGTTTCTTCTAGTACCAATATTTTGTGTACTATTCCTGAACATATCTCCAAGCTGAATTCTCCAATTTATCTGGATAACTGGATCTCAATAACTTCTTGTTGAACAGTGCAATGTCATCACTTCTGAAGTACAGAAGATTCCTACTGAACTTTTCCTTCAACTTGGAAGTTAGTGGCAACTGTACACCTCAGAAATGTGAGTGTAATATGATATACTGACTGCTTTTTCCACAAAATAAAACTACTTTTTTTCATAGATGACAATTAATACCTGATAACCATATGCAAACTATTGTAATGCTATGACACTATACATTAGAACGATGATAAAAATAGTCAGTCATGTTATTGTCACTTAGCAACAAAAAATTTAGTTAATATCACACTTATTGCTTTTACAGAAACTGTAAACATTTCTGCTAACATTTTAGAATTGTATGACTGTATGTACCTACATAAATGTACTTCTCAAAACAGAGAGAAAGAAAATATAAGATGATGTGATACAGATTTTTTGGCATTTATTCACAACCAAGTTATTCACAGTGGCAACACTTCCTCTGCTTTCTATGGAAAACAAAGGTCACCACCTTCTGACCAGGAAGGTCCTCAGGTGTAAAACATTGTGCCATTTTTATGTATAGAGAAAGGTCATTACTGGTGATTTTAACTGTATTAGTTATGATACTTCTGTTCCATGGCAAGCTGCCCTGGAAAAATTATGGTTTGCTAACATTTTCACAAACTCTAAAACATATAAAAAGTTTGTATGTTCTTAAAATACTGGGCCCTAAAATTAGAGGAAGAAGAAATATCCTCCTTTAAAGATAAGAATGGTTCAACTAAGGCATTCTACAGAGGATTGGTTCCCTACTAGTGTCCTTTGAATAGTCTTTAGAGGGAGAACAAATTGAATTTCTCTCTATACATATGTATGTACATATATATAGGTTTGATAAGGAAAAGAAATGCTCTTTCATAAAGGTTTTATACTTTTAAAAACAAAGCCAATTTCGAGGTGAGGTTTGGTACTGTTATGCTTGTAAAGCAAAAATTATGTGTGTCCATCTGTACACGTCTCAAAGATAGCCACTAGAAATCTTTGAAAGTTATAACCCTTGGATGTCACAGTGGGAGCCACAGATAAATATAATGGCAGGGACTGACTGTTAAAATAAGTAAAATATACTTAGTGCGCATATACCATTGATTACTTATAACAGGAAACAATGAACGCTGTACACACATCATATCACGAACCTTTGTAAATCAAATGATGAATAAAACTACAATTCCTTTCAGGAATATCAGTTTAAGTTAACTGATACTTTTATGTTTATAAAATGATCTGTTTAGTTTGAATTGTAAGCAAAAGCTTGAGAGAGCTCTTCCATAACCCAGACTGATTTATATAGAAGGCTTTGTGATTAAGGCATTGGGCTGAGACTTGAAATCTTTACAATAAAGTAGTGAAAGGTAAGCTTGTTAATGTTCGAGAAATGCTCCAGTATACCAGAGTGGAAGCCGTATAAATAAATACGCAAGATGTGGCTTTCAGTTCTGAGGTTGGTTGGAAGAAATCCTGCAAAGTCATGCCTAAACAAAGATTTCATAGAGGATTAAGAAAACTATTTATTTATGGACAGATTCCATATTTGCACGTGTAAACAGTTCTTAGATGTATATGTAGTGACCTTCTGAAACAGGATGATGAACTACTGATCGTTAGCAATGCTAAACAGTTATACCCCATATCACTTTATTTCTTATGACAGCCTGAATTTGTGTTTTTAAGTGAAAAGTATCACATTGAGTGTGGAACCTCAACTCATGCCAATATAACTTCTCTATATGTTCTCTTAGACATGTCTTCTGTACCCACTTGGAATTTCCCCTCCCGATCTTGTTTCATTTCTTTATTTCTTGACAGTGTTATTGACAACTAGATTTGGAAATACAAACTTAGAACTACAGTGAAATTTTTACACTCCTTCAGACTCTGTGTCTAGTTTCTTGCTGTTTCTTTCGCTGTAAAATGGGATTCACAAACTTGGTTGTATTTAGTAGAGATAGTCCGGCTATAGTTCACAGCTTATAGAAACTGTTTGAGATTCTTAGCTGAAGCCACAAGAAATGTTGCAGTTAAGAGTTACGTGAAGAAGTTAGTTGCTCTCCCGAAATGAGGAAGCAGAGCTGGTTTAGATAACAGGCTTAAATTCTGAGAAATGAAGAGTTGAAGGAACTAGTGTAAAGACTATAGTAATAATGCAAGTTTTACTATGATAAAGCTGTGACTCTGCTAAAAGTACTATGAGATTTGGTTGTGGACTTCTATATCCCGAGAGATTTTTCACCATAAATTATATCATTATGGTAAACTGACTTCCTTGGTTCATATTTATGAACAAATGTTATAAATAAGGATGGTATCTAAATGCTGTGGATTATGTAGCTAACCAATGTCTTAGTAGACTGCCACTGCACCAACATGAGGTTATATTTTTGTTTTGGAGGCGTTATAAAAAAAAAATGGCCATTGAAAACACCTTTTGGTGGAATAGTCATGAATTGCCTGAGTACAAAATCAATGAAAGACTCAGAAGAGCATGACACTAATTAAGATTCAATATTGACCAGATGCAATTAGCTAAACTGAGGGATCTTGTTGTTCAAGTCAAGTGGACTAAAGAGATAAGGGACCTGAGAGTAAAGACAGTCTTAAGGAAAAAAAAGAAAAAAACAAACAAAAAAAAAAAAAAAAAACAATTGCTCAAACATCTGTTCCAGGAAAAAAAGTAAAGCTAAAAGAAAAAAAAATGTAAAGAAGGGATGCAGGCTCAATGGAGGGAATAGACATTTCCTAAAGAAAGAGAGGAAATGCAGAGATGTGTGATGGAAAGGAGGAATTTACATGGATGAAAGCAATGCTTTGACCAGCAAACAATGAAAAATAAAGATTGATAGGTCAGGAAATTCAGGGATCACTGATAATAGAAATTTACATGTGGCAATTCTTCTGTTTGTATCTGAATTCCTACAGCCCCCTGATGATGATGCCTTTGGAAGCAGTCACAAGACTTCTCCATCTTGCAGCTGTGTGAAGTCTGTAGAAGAGTCAGGCAGATCTCATGGCTTTGCTGGGGACTATACCGTTCCTGTTGGGAACTATACCATCTCCAGTGACTGCTGATTTTTTTTTTTTCATTCTGATTTTGGACACTCATTGAAGCATCCTTATGCATCAACCTAAGGGTAACAACAGTAATTTCTACTAGATGATCTTAGCACTGGGAAATGGTTGGTTGTACCAGCTAATGACAGGATTGTAGAATGAATATGTACTATCGCAGAGGAGTGACTGTGAAATTTCAGCTTTTATGGTGTTTCAGGAGAGGTATTCCCAGCACCTGAATAAATAAAGGGAAACCCCCCTATCATTGGAAAAGTCCCTGGTGAGATCTCTTTGGCAATATCGTGTTCATTCTGGTCAATATATTGAGGAAAGGTGAACAGAAATTATAGCGGCTGCAGAGAGGGGACATAGGGGCTGTTCAGAGGAACAAAGAGCATATCTCTCAGGAAAAGACTTAAAGAGATTAATCCAGCAAAATGAAATATGAAGGATGATATTGTTACTGTATGAGAGTATGTCATGGGGGCAGATGTGAGGAGAACTATTTTTTAAACTAAAAGATCAACTTGGCACAGGAACAAATGGCTATGTGTAAGTTCAAGTTGGAATGGGAAGATGGGATCTAAGCCTCAGAGCACAGTTCTGGGTCAGTCTTCCAGGCACAAGTGCTGAGGGCAATACACCCCTAAATGCTTTAAAGATAGAGCTTGGAGAGTTTATGAAAGTGATTTCATGTTTGATTTGTCTGCAGAGAGCTGACCCAAGTCCCTGGCAGCCCTGTGAATAGACCATATACCTTTATCTCTTCTTTCAAATCCTTTTGGAGAAATCTTTTCCTAGGCAATCTTCTCTATATTGCTCTTCTTATCAATATTTTCTCCCCACACTTTCCCATGTGTCCTGTGTTTTGTATTTGTTTCTTTGTATGGCTTGTTATTATGATCTCTTTAGCACAGGGAATTTATCTTTCATACAGTGGTACTTACATTCATGGTACTATATAGACAATTAATAACAATTAATAATACCATCTGGACTATTGGGCAGTAACAACTATATAAGCAACCAGTTTCTCAAAGGAGTCTTCTAGATAGCTATTTCATTAACTCTAAGTTTTCAAAGTGTAATTAAATATAAAAATTCCCTCAAAGTTATATATATTGAATAGAATAAATGCTGAACAGAAGCAAAATTTCATACGATTTTTGACTGAAACTTGAATTCACATAGTATCTAAATATTGTGTATGATGCACACATATATAGCATAAATTAATATATATTATATATAGTAAATGTATATGTAAAATAAATATAAAAAATTAAAATCAACAAAATAATGTAAATATGGTGTAACATATTACTCTATATTATTCAAGAAACACAACTTAATGTAAAATGCAGTTTAGAATGGAAGTGCACATCACTAGCATAATGGGGACCAGTTACGATTACAGTATGATATGCAACCTTTAAAAGAAATTGAGCATGTTATATCCTGGAAATGTTCACTTAATTAATTCCTGCAGTCCTCATATAAAAAGGCCATGAGCTTATCGTAGTGTTTGTGGTCTCAAGTGAGATTAAGCTGATTTCTGAATTTCATTGTCCTCATATTATTTCTCCAGGTTTTCAGAGAGGTATATGGTCTACAAAGAGGGCAAAGACGGTTGTAATATCTCTGCAGACTGCGTTAATATCTCTAGCACTGAAGAATTTCCCCTGTGCTCCCATTTCAGTTCCCTCCCTGATGTTGACTAATTTAAGCAGTATTGACAAGGCAGCAGTGCTATAAAGTGTTATTCATGCCCAAGTGCCCAGAAAGCATTTGGCCACAGAACCTTTAAAAAGCAGCAACAGTTGGATCAAAAGCCTACAAATCAGAATTCTTGGCACATTAATAGCACTCATTCATTAAAGCAAATTGAATTACTGCATGCAAATTAGTTTTAAAAGAGAGTAGGGGTGACTAGTTACTACCTCAGTTGTCACAGTAGTCACACTGATGAATTACGTATGCTGTTAGCCTGACCTGTCTTTAGTTTATGTAATCATAACAATTAGAGAAAAGCTAAATTGCAACCTAATTTCCTCAACTATAGCTTATGCACAAAATTTCAATGAATGCTAATGACAGAAAGTCTAAACATCTGTTTTATTTAATTTCTATGATCATTTGGGACAAAAATAAAGACTGATACAGATGCTAAAATTCTTAAAAGGCCCTAAGGTTTTAAATCATTTGAAATCATATGCTAACTAATAAGTATTTTTGTAAGTTAGAAAGAAAATTCTATAGTAGATGCTATAAATTTGGGGATATCTGCTATGGCTTCTGTATAACAAAGAACATATTTTTGTTCTGTATAGCAGATACATATTAGCTCAACCTGACTGCATTTGGGGTTGAAAAAACTTCTTCATGCAGCAGTAATATTGCACTGTATCTGTGCTCAGCTGGTGCAGGCATGCTGCCATGGTATCCTGATCACATTTTTTTTTTTTTTTTTTTTAGCTTTGAGTGTGTGCAGATGTTAGTTGTGCACATCCACAGCATAAACTTGTAGAAACAGGCTGAATCCTTGCAAAAGACAGCATTTTCTTTTGCGAAGCGAAATATAGTAAGGCAGCATTAAAACTGAAACTTCAATACTACAGATACTAGGGGGATCATTTAATATTCTATGATTTTTTTCCAATGTTTCCTCTTTTATGTGCACATACATACTTGAGTGAACATTAAATACTATCCGAATACACAAATTCAGTCTTTTCTTGCTAATTTTGAGCAGCACCTTGCTGCATAAAGTTGCCCATTAACATGTCTGAAGATACAAACCTTACCAAACCAAAAACTGTTTTTACAGGAAGCTAACTGAATGTAAAGGGAACGGGGCAAGGCTTAGTTTTCGTAAGAATTCATTGTACTTCCATGTACCTCCATTGTACCTCACTTGGTGAGGATGGAGGTCTTAAGCAAGGAAGATGCTTTAGCACTCAGTCTTCTTGTCCCACTCTTCATGTAGTGGCTAGTACCAGAGTTGTGCTGCCAGTTCCCTGAGAACCTAGTGAAAAGCTTCAGTTTTTGCCCAGGGTTGCAAGTAGTGCTGCCTCTGTGGCAAGAGAACAGAGGAGGACTAACAGAGTTGAAGCCTCCAGATAAAATTTCCTGATTGAAAGCCATTTAAAAGTCATCCCTTCAACCACATTGTCAAAGGTTGCTATTAAATCATTTATTAAGTATTTCAGAGTCATTTTCTCTACAACATGTTATAATAGAAATAATTTATTCAGAAGCCTACTTCTAGGGATCATTATTAATGCAATGCTTATAAATGTTATCTTAGTTTAAGGAATCATTGTGAAAATGGTACTTTATAATTTGCTATTGGACAGCACCTTCGTTTTCTGATAAAGCAACACTGATACACAAAATAATTTTCTAAAGTTTTAGATACATTTTCCTGTTAAAGACATCAAAGATAAGAACTAGATTCATTGTCATTTTGGTGGGGCATTTGGTGGTGACATTTTCCTACCACTTAGCTTACATTCTGCTGAAGAAACAGAAACACATCAGATACTTGTGCTAACAAAAGTGGAGAAGCAAGGAGGAAAGCCTGGTGAGCTTGTCTTAAAAGATCTTTGCAGAATGGTTCTCTGTGTTTTACAAAAAACGTGCTTAAATAATACTGTTTCTTCAAGTTTGCTGTTTCTGATACTTCACAATCTTAGAGGTGACTGTTGAATACGCAGCCTTTGTCCTGTCCTTCCTGTGACTGACGGAAGAACTAGAAAGATGGGGTCAGATTTATCTCTGTCCTTCAGTGGCACAAAGCAGATGCAGACCTGCTACAACTTGCCACCTAGGATGTTTGTGTCTGTTTTGTCAATGCAGATGGTTTCAAAGTTGCTTTGTGTTACTGCAGAAGCACGAAAGAGTCATGTCAGTGAATTTATCTTCTAATTTATGCTATAAGTTAATTTCACAAGCAAAAATGGGAGAAGGCCTGTAATTTTAATCTCTATGGCCTGTGCACCAAAGCCAGAGTTTTTTCACCGATTTCAGTCTCTGGGAGATGACTGATGAGAAGCTTTTACTAAAATGAGCTGCTGTTTCAGAGCTAATAGAATTGCATTGTGTTAAAGATTACCTATATGAGCCAGGATTTCAGAAACTAGCCTGTCATTCTCCAGAAAAGTGGCTAACAGATAGAGGAATTGTATTTCTTTCAAACCAAGTCATGCCAAGAGTTCCACTTGTTTCCCAAGATCTCAGTTTCTCGTGACATTAAGGATTTCAACTCCCAATGAAAGAAGAAACTCAGAATATATAGACAAAATATCTACTGGGTCAGAGCATACCTCTTTCAGTAGCTTCCCTCTTCTGCAGCTCTAATCTTAGTGAAATACAGCATTTTTCACTGATTCTTCCAGTGTTAGGTCCAGAGGTGATTTACAAATGTGGATTTACTGCTTGCACATCCTTGCAGAATGTATCATTTATGATCTGCTCCATCCATTTTGCAGGATTCCCTATAATACAGTCAATATGATACATTGTAAATTCAAGCTGATCTTCATCTTTCAGTGCCCTTTCTAAGCAAATCTGAAGGCTATCTTCACCCAGTCATCTTCGTATTTTTAGATATATATATTTGAAACAAGGGGCCATGCTCTTCATTCCTTGGTCTCATATCTCCAACACAACATAGACATAGAACACCTTTAGTGGTGAATGAAATAATTTTGTGTGAGATACCATTTTACAGCCACTAGCTGTCTATCAAAAATTTCTATGGAAAAGACACACATGCTGATCTGAGGTACTTCTGATCAGCTACCCAACAAAAACCAATGCCAGCTAAAGAGTTTCTACTACACTTCTAATAGCGCAGAGGAAAAAAAAAACAATTAAACCCAGACATCAGTAATGGGAAAAGTTTCAGCTGCTTGCTACTAAATTAAAGGATTTTTTTATATTAAAAGAAGCCAAATAAAATTATCCTCCTCTCCTTCTGTTCAGACTGCATTCAAGCTTTTGTACTTTTCTGCTTTTTTTGATCTTTTTCCACCTGGTTGTTATATTACCAATGTTTTCTAGAGAAAAATGGACAATGCATCCAAAATTGAATTGAAAAGCATCTAATTCAGCTGTCATGTGAAGACAACACTATTAAGCTGTGCTTTCTATGGATCTGATCTCATCCTTGTTGAGCACTAGGGACTTTTCTTTGATTTCATTTGGAGCATGATCCAACCTGCTCTATCACTTGCACAAATGCCTATAGTAAAAGGGAGGACTTAGCATGTCTATCCATATTCAAAACCTTCCCTTAAATATACTATCATCTGCCAGATCTTCTGGATGAGCATTATGGATTGCCTATTCTGTTGCTGTTGAACAGCATGCAGCCAATGCACTTGTTCTGCCATATCAAAGATCTACTAAAATGAAAGTAGCTGAAGTATTTATGACTAGGGATACCTTTAGGGATATTGTCGTGGTCAAAAGCAATATGATTCACTGACATTGCTTTGTAACATTTTATTTACTCTTTTAATGAATTTTCTGTTTTCCCTTTTAATATATTATTCTTTATAATAATTTTGTATTTCCAAATATTCATGTCAACCCTCTAAAATTATTTCATGTGTCAAATCTTTGTCCTTTTGGGAGAAAATTCTGAATTTCTCTGAACTTTACATTAGATAAAAAAACTTAAAGATAATGTTATCTCATCTGTTCCTGCCAGCTTTCGACCAGGAACATTAAAGAATAATTTGTTTTTCCTAATGTTAGAATTCTGTTAATTTTTTACTGAGTTGTTTTAAAATTCTGTCCCAAATATTTTTCCATGTGCAAAGGAAAGGATCTTCTTTTTAATGCTATCACATTATTTTTAAGATATACATACTTTATAAAAATAGATCCTTATATATAAACAAGCTATTTTTGCATATATAGACTTATCAGAGAGGCAAAGGGAGCTGTCATCCTCCCCCTGTGTTGCTAAGATGGCAGATAGTCCAGATTGCTTGATGGAGAAAGAGCCATAGCTTCTTTTTTTCTTCAGCTACTTTGTTTCTATATCAGGCTCTAGGTCTAATGCATTTAATGGAACTACATCAGCATATTAAAGGCCTCATTTAATGCATTCATTCTAAGATATTAGAAATCTCCTCCTCATTTTAGAAATATATTTAATCTTTTTTCCATTTAAATATGTCTTTTTATTAATTTCCTTCATGTTCTACCTACCTTTCATCCCAAAGTTAATCCATATAGGGAGCTCTAATTTCATTTACTTGTGGGAAGAGCTGTGTATAGTTTTGTTCTTACTCTCCTTGAGAACTTACAGCTGCCAACTATTCACACCATATACTTTTTTGCTTCACTTGCTCTGCTTGCTTTAAAAATCTGCACATTCTTTATCTGCATTTGAAATCCACGACATCTGCCTTTTGAATTTTGCTTAATCTCATTGATTTCTACGCTGCTTTCTGACACTTAGATTTTATGAGTATTAATACAGATTTTACTCTTTCCATCTCTTCCTGAAATATGTTCTGATTTTTTCATTACACATGTTCTGTACAATAGTTGACTGCAATCATCTTTCTTGAACTCATTACTTATTCTCTGAAAATGTGCCTTTTAAATTTTAATATCTTCCGCTCCTGTCTTTCACAGATGAAGTCTGATGATGGACTCTGCAGCTATATGAGTTCTACATATGATAATTCAGAATGTATTTTCAAGATTTCTACTTTGTATGGATCACACAGTATTCTAGTTTCACTAGGATATTGAAGTGTTTGTTTTTCTCCAATAAATTTTATAGTTGCATGGCATAATGGGGGGAACTACTCACCCAAACCATCCCTCAGGCGAAATCAGCAATTCACATAATTAGAGAGCACTTATTCTTTTCTTACATTAAAGCATTTTCTGGGAACAACATAACATACTATATTTAAGCACCTGCAAATGGTACTGTAGTATGTACAGTATTTATCTTTGTAGAGCATATATTATAAGGACAAAGGAGCACACAATTTATCTTTAATCTCAAACTGTTCTGGGAAGAATAGTCTAAATGAAAAAAACAAGTTTCTTCATTAGTTATCTACTTTCTAAAATAACTTTGAATGGAAGATGAGTATTTCTAGCATAACTAGAGCTATGGGTTCAGAGCTCTTTGAAACAATTAAATATCTCAACATTTACCTTGAATTACCTTAAGTAGATGTTAGGTAATGTTAATCTAAGACTTTTTCTACATAGTTATTGCATTCCTTAGATGCATTTTTAGTCCATCTCTCTGAAGCCTTACAAATCTCATGTGATTGTGCCTACTAGTGCAGCATATACAGCAGTGCATTGGGTTCCACCCTTTCAAAATGTATATGCATGCTACCTTTCTTTTTATGTCCTAGACTTTAAGTTCCTTGAACAGCCAGTATGAGGGGATTTTTATTACTTCTTGGAGCATATACTACACTTAATGATTCTACAATTAGTTACTGAATCAGTCCCATGGATGATAACTGAAATCCCTAATGTTCAGTGTTCTAGCTCTGCTGTAGTTCTTTTTCAATGGCATTAGCATTTCTTCATATATCTCCTCTCCTTCCAAAGTGCTGTAACTGAATGTAAAAGACTGAAGATGATCCATATCAAGATATGCTTAGAAAACCAATCAATGTTTTTATGACCTCTTCTTTCACGAATATCTTATTTTACGTTAGAACTGTGTTAGTGTATTTTCACTTTTCTTTGCAGTGTTATCTTTCATGTGCAAAACTCCAGTATGTGTGTATATATGACAACTTCATAGAATTTATCCTTCCTATATGTTACTTATTTTGCCCTCTGGCAAATCCTCGGTTGTCTCCTTGCATCTTTTTATTGATTATTGTGGTATGCAGCAAAGCATTAGTAACACTATCATCAGCTCAATAAACTACATATTATTATGGATTTAATGCTAGAATATAGTAAGAAGAAATAAAGCATAGAAACAAAGAATCTCAGATAATAAACAAAACTTTGCAGTAGCCATGTCTGATATATGTCTATTGATTACTGTATGATTCTAGGTATCATATAATGTGCAACTTGATATAAATTATACACTTTAATATTATCCCAGTCATAACAGAACTGAGAGGTGGTGTGACTGATGTAAAACATTGGTTAGTGCATATATAGAGTGTACCAGTTCAGGAGCTTATTTGATGCTGCTCATTATTGTGGAAGAGAAATTATAATAAATAAAGAGAGTTTTAATTTACCTTTATGTGTTTCTACACCACTAAAGCAGACACAGATGAGAATGGGACTACTGCCTCCAGGAATGTACATTTAGTAATGGCAACCTAGAAATTGGCCAGAAATATTAGAGGTCTGACCACAGCACTACAGAAGGCACTTAGAGAAATTCTACACTTGCCAAAGCAAAACTGTTTCAGATGCCAGTATGATATAATTGAGCCCTACCATAAACTGGCTGCTGGCTCAGAATACGCATTCTGATTATTGAGGGTGGATTCACATTGCTTGCATCACCTAGTTAGAGCTACCTAAAAGAATTTAGCTCACCCATATCAATGGAGGACATATAGACATTTAAATTCGTGCTCTGTCAGGGGGTTATTCAGAGGAGGAGAATAATTTTGGTGAGATGATCTTCTGGAGTATAATCACCACGGGCAAAATTGATTTGCTCACAGATATCAATTTTGATACTCTAAAAAAATGTTACCTGGTGTTTAGCTCTCAGTCCTTAATGACATAGGTCTCCTGTGAGCTCCATGTGCATGTATGAGACATGTCTCATAGAAATATAATGGCCCTAGATGTCTATGTGAGGGCAACTTCATCTCTACACCGACCATAGAGGGATATTAAGAAATAAGGCGTCTACATACAAGCTAGGGGATAAAATTAATTTGTCTAAACAGAGACATCTTTGAGATCCCAGGGTACCTGAAAAACCCACACTGGCTTGGTAAATATGACACTGCATTTATGAATGACACATAGCTTTTCCAGAAGAACAGCTGTAAGCTGTGAGATGAATTCTCAGAAGATAAATAATGGGAAATCTGGGTATCTCAGTGGGTGCTGTTATCATTCTTTCTGATGTTAACAAAATGCTATGGGCTTGGTACCTTATTTTCTTCAATTTGAGGTCATAGACAGAAGGATCTGTGGGATGATGGGCAATGAGTAATGTGCTTCGTCGTTTATGGTGTATTTAGTTGTTTATGTCTCCATACAAATACTTTGGTGTATAATAGGACATATGTCCTTTCTGAATTTTCGTCAAATGGCTTCCTTCTTCATGCTGTTCAGGTTCCAGCAGACAGGAGAGGGAGAGTAGAGGATAGCACTTGCTGAAATGCTAACCTTTCAGATTTTTGCACAATACAAATAGCAGAGATTTTCCATAGTGGTGCATAGCCCAAAACAGGGGAATAATTTCTGAATTGCCATAGACTACAGTATCCTAAACTTACAGCTGCTTAATGACAGAAGATAATTGAAAAAGGTATTTTTTCTGTAAACATTTTGTCCTTCCAATAAACAAAGAAAGACCAAGGAAGGCTCTTCCTGCTTTTCCAAAATAGTCCTCTGGTTCAGTCTTGTAGTAAAGTCTTGAGATTTAACCATCTTGAGGAATAAGATGCAAAAAACAAAAGGCATTTAATTGGAATAAACAAAAGGCACAACGTCCATAATAACAAAACTATTCCTCCATTGTTTTCAAGTTGTTCCTCTAAACTGTAGAAAGAAAAGAAAATTTTAGGTATATCACTTAAGATTTTTTTTTTTTTTTTTTTTTTTACAGCATAAAAGGCATATTTTTCCCTAGATTCTTTGAAAAGGTTGGTGTCATGGTCAAAATTAAAATCAAATACATAAGCAAAATCTCTGGTACTTTGTAAAACTTCACCTTGATGGTTAAATTTTGGCAATGCTAAAAACAGCTGAATATTGGATTCAGATCATATTGTAGAATGCTGAGCAATTCTAGTAGTAGGTAGTGTTATAAACCACACTCATAATTAGGTATATTTTTTGTCTGATACTCTCTCTGCACAAATATGCATATATTCCATCTGTGTTTAAGTGTGTGTGTGTGTGTGTGTGTGTGTGTGCGCACATTTGTAGAAAAAGAGAAAAAAAAGAGTGTACATACATTCTTTTTTGACTATATAAAAGGAAAAATATTCTGAGATGGGAGGAATTTTTTAAAGGAGCTTGGCATTATCCATCTCATACACAGTTACTCCATACAAACCTGTAGAATTATTTTAAACTAATATTTAGGAATAGAAAACTACTCTGTTTACAGCTTTTCCCTTTTGTTCTTATTCTCCCACTCCTATGGTAGGAAACTGTTGATAATATATTTCAGGCCTTTTGTAACTCAGTTCTTTTAGGAAATCTCAAGCTTATAACGTTCCATTATACACAAAAATTTCTCAAAACCTGGTCTCATCATTAGCCTATATGTGTTTAGACACAGTTGGATATGTCTTTAGAGTTTCAAATAATTGATATTTTGTTTTTTTAATGCTTCTGGTATGAAATATATGTGAAAAAGACTGTTACAATGGCTTGTTAAGTTATGATATTATCGGACAATATTGCTTCAGAGATTCAAAGAAATATCTTTTCAAGACACATCTAAGCATTTTTTATTACACTAAGCAGTGTTAATTATAAATAAGTCATCAAGGTCTCCAATATAACAAAAAAATCTCAGCAAGATGACTATTTACAAGAATCTTCTTCTCTTAATGGAACTATAGTGGAAGATTTTGTATTTTAATCTTACTGGGCAAATAATATATAGACTTTCAAAGTAACCTTTATGCTATTGATGAAATACTTTTTTGAAAAAAGGTGAGATAATGCTATTGCCCACATTGAGACAGAAAAACTAAAGTTAGTTTGTTTTTCATAAAATTGTTATAGCAAAATACTAGTTGGCATATAGAACCATAGAATCACAGAATCAGCAAGGCTGGAAGGGACCTCTGGAGATCATCTAGTCCAACCTCCCCGCTCAGCAGGGTCACCTAGAGCATGTTAGTCAGGGTTGCATCCAGGCGGGCCTTGAAGATCTCCAGAGAAGGAGACTACACCACCTCTCTGGGCAACCTGTTCCAGTGCTCAGTCACTCTCACAGGGAAGAAATTCCCCCTCGCGGGGAATATATAAAAATATATAAATTTTTTCCCCCCATGAGAAATATACTATTTTCAAAATGGTTGAGAGTATTTCATTAAATTTGCTGAATATAGTAATGTCACATCTGTTTCAATACTGCAAGATATTGAAACTCATTAATCTTTCCTGGCATATTACTAATGAATTTTACAGGACTAATTGTATGTTTTATAATTAGTAGAAATAATGATCATATTTTTCAATTAAAAGCTTTAAATAGTTCACGCAAGTTATTTACACGCTTTTAATGACATAATTGCCAATATCTTAGTAGGAGTCTATGCACAAAAAGGCAATTGATTAAAGAAAATCACTGGAAACCAAAGGAAATTTTCTTTTCATCAGAGTTTTCCTATCATTTTGGAAAACACTAATAAATGAATTCCAAGACTGAAGTAGAAGATTTGTTAGAAGATATCCTGGAAGCCGTGTCTAAGTACATGCAAGACAAGAAGGTGGCCAGGAGCAGTCAACACAGCTTTACCAAGCACAGATTTTACCTGATCAAGTGCACAGCTTTCTATGACGAGATGACTGACTTTGTGTACCTGGGCAGAGTAATAGATTGCTTTCGGTAAGGCCTTTCACATGGTTTCCCATACCATTGCTACAGCAATACTGACAAAAAATGGACTGGATGACTGTGTGGAAAACTGCTGGGCTCAAAATATTGAGATAAGGAATCCAAAGTCCAGCTGATGACTGTTTACTAGTTGCACTTAGTGGCAGGGGTTAATACTAAGTTTGATGATATTTAATTTGTTTTTTAGAGACCTAGGCAATTGCATGTAACATCCACCAACAAGTTTGTAGGTGATACCACCGGAGAGTGGGGCTACAGTGTGTTAAGAGAGCTATGCGGGTTTGACAAATGGACTGGCAGGGATCTCACAAAGTTCAAGAAAGGTGAATGCTTGAAAGTGTTGCACTTGAGATGGAATAACCTTGTGCAGCAGCTGACTACTCAGAAAGCAGTTTTGTAGCAAATAACCGAGAGTCTTGGTGGTAAGCAAACAATATTACAATATTAGTCTGCAGTGGGTCTTTGTGGTGAGGGCCAACTGTATACTAGGCTGTAGCCTGCAGACCAGAGGTTATTCTGATCACTGTGGCACCTTGTGCCACCACATCTGGAGTACTATGTCCAATTTTGGGTTTCTCAGTGCAAGAAAAATTTTTACATGTTGGAAATGGAGTGCCACCAAGAGGATTCAGGGGTTGGTGCATGGCATACAGGAGAAGCAGAGGAGAAGGGATTTGTTCCGTTTAAAGAAGAAAAAGTGAAGTGGGGGATTTTATTGCTGTCTTTGGCTAACTAGTAGGAGGATATAGAGAAGACCAGCCAGACTGTTCTCAGAAATACACAGTGATATGGCAAGAGGCAATGGACAGAAGTCGGAACAGGGGAAATCCTGAATAAAAGTAAGGAAAAAAAATTCACAATATGAGAGCCATCAAACACTAGTTGGTCAGAGAGGTTGTAGGATCTCCATCACTGAAGATATTCAAAGCTGGACTGGACAAGGCCTTGAACAACCTGCTTTAGTTGAAGCTGCTCTGAATAGGAGGTTGGACTCCGGGGTCCCTTTCGAACCTATATGATTCTATGAAAGTAATTTTTATTTTGTATACAATTTTGTACACAATTAGGAGAATATGGGTTTGTGAAGAACTATGGGACTTAAGAGTGTTGGAAGTATGAAAATCTATCTTTTTCTTTAGTTATAACTGTAGTGTAGCTAGGTATCAGGGCTGTACTTGAATAAACAGGAGTGCATGTTAAGTCATTAATTCCTTGAATGGTCCAGGAACGACCCAACCTATCATCTGCATAGATGAGATAATGGACTGGCCTAAGATAATGGACCAGCTTGAAACGTGATGGTTCACCTTCATAGAGAAGTATTTGACTGATGATTGTTACAGGAGACCTCCAGGAGAGTTTCAAAGGAGTCCAGAAATTCCACCTGAGGTAACTTTGGTTGTGTCTAGTCCAGTTTGTATGTTGAAATGTATTAATGTGCTTGCTGAGGAAGTGATTAGACTGTGCATAGATAAGACACCCATAAATAGTCGGTAGAAACTATTTCTGCAGAAATGGTCGTGTGGGACAATCTTTTGTATGCAATTAATATATTTAAGACATACTTTGTATGTAGTTACGGTGTATCAGTAGCGATGAATTATGCATATGCTAGAGTGGTCATGACCAGCTGGATTATAATAAACAAACAAAACAGTGGTCTGAGGAGTCTCTCCTGATCTAGCCAAAGATGCTACTGCAATGAACTCTGCAACAGAGACTCCCATCATCACCGGACAGTGATTGACTGTCTTGTTCTAGAGATTTAGTTCCCCATGGAAACATTATTTTATGCTCAGGTCCCAATAAATTACGGGTTTTCTTTTAACAGACATTCTGAGTATCTGTGCAATGCAAATATTTCTTGTCCTATATGTTAAAACAGATGGAGCCATACTGATTAAAAGGGGAAAACGGTCAGATTATTTGCTGCAGTAGGGCTTTTCTAGCATATTATAATATGATGCATCATATTTCAAATTGTGCAAGTGTTTGCAAACATTTATCTGTATTAATTTGATTCCAAAAGAAAAGGTTAGTAAAGTGTGTTAGGTGGCATGGATAAGGTGAGCAATCTTTCTAAACACATGTAACATCTGTGAGCATTTAGGAATAGTAGCAACTGGAATGATGATTCAAAATTTTTTCTCGTTATCTCTATTTCCCTTTAGGTTGTGAACTTATTCAAGTGTGTTTACAAGCACTTGATTGTTTTCCAGAGTTCAGATAGTTGCTAAACTGCAACTTTACATTTAAAACATGTTATAACTCCCTACAGAGTAGCAAAACATTATGTCTTAAACCCACTTGAAAATACTGAAGAATTCTTTTAACACCTTTGTTATTGCTGCTATTCTAACTAATACCTTTTACCGTGTCTAAAACAATTATCCAAACTGCAACCATTTTGTAATGAGAAAAGAGTGTGTGTTGCAGGGGGAACCCTCTATAAAAATGGCTGTGAAGATTTGCTTATTTGTGAGGCTATGTGTAGAACAAAAACTTACAAATTAATTCCTGTGCAATGTGCTCTAAGTGACCCTGCCTGAACAGGAGAGTTGGATTAGATGATCTCCAGAGGTCCCTTCCAACCTCAACCATTCTATGATTCTGATTCTGTGATTCCTTGAACTAGTTATATAAGCATATACTTATTACTTAGCAAAAAGCACTAAGACTTTCTTACATAGATGGAAGAACTTTGGATTCCAAATTATTTCAAAAGTTAGTGTCCAATAAGTCCATTCAAGGGGAAAGCCATTAGCACTTCACACCCTCTGATATCTATGGAAACTCTTTGAGGACAAGCCGTATTCATGCAGGCATAATGTGAGACCATGGAGATCACAGGCTGAATGCTAAAAATGTACCAGTGGGAAAAAAGAAAAATTAGTTTGAAAACACGATAGTGTGACATTGTCACCATCAGTCTGTTGTCACAAATTCTTTTATAACTGTGAACATCCAATATATGTATTTATTTAAGTCCATTAAAACAGTATTACATTTCACTGCTGTAGGAAACACAAAAAACAATGTGCCAAGGTTATATCTTCTAAATAAATACATTTTTCATTACGCAGTCCAACCTATGTTGATTTCCTAGCCCTTAAATACTCAGTTAATACCTTGAATTTGCAGTGACAGAACCTGATGAACAACTACATCTACATATTTTCCATTCCTACTTCATTATATTAATGTTAAAGCTGATTTGTAAACAGAAAAATGATGATTTTGTTAGTAAGAATGCCTATTCTGGCTCCAGGAAGTATTCGATTAAACAACCCGTGAACCATCTGAATATTGCAAATCAAGGTTACTTTGTATTTCTGCACTTAATGTGTAGACTGAAGGTACAAGAAAAGTTTGTGGAAAACATGACAATTTCACTTTGACTTGAGGCAAAGCTAACAAATGTTTTGACTAATCAAGAATATCTTAATTTAAAATTCCAACAATAACAAAAAATCCCTCTAGTAATATGACTTACAACAAGAACTACTCCATGTTGATAAATTTTAGAAAGGGGGACTGACAAAAGTCAGATCCATTAAAGTATAAGCTATGCCTTAGGAAGCTCCACTGACAAATCTGTCAGTCATTATTGAAAATGCTACCTGAGGTTGCCTTTTTTTCATGCTGTACAATTTAAACCTCTCATAATGCAAGATTCAACTTACCCAATTTAAGCTTCAGTAGGTTAGGTACCTAGTTTAAAAGGGTCTTCTAAGATCCTTCTTTAGCAAGTGAGAGTCATAGCCACCTCCAGATGGTAATTTTTCCTTCATACTTTCTAAGTGTCTAATTTTTTGGTAGTATCAATAAAATATAGTGGATCCTTTCATAACAAACCAGTTAGGCAGTTACAATATTTGTCTTAATATTATGGATACATAATATATTATGTTTAAAATTAGCTATGATATTAAAAATGTCAAAGACATTTGAGAAAAATTAAAAACATTACACTATATTTATATACTGAAAAAAAGAGTGTAGCTCTTTGGGCACTTAACAAACACTGTATTTCTGAGTAGAGATCTTGTACTAGCATGTTTAATAAATTGAAAGTGTCAGCTACACTGGATCTGAATCAGACCCTTCTGAATCCTTCATCCCTCTATGAGTAATGTAGACACTTCGGATGCTTAGGCTTTCTACCTAATTATCTCTTTTAAGTGCCTAAATTTAGATTAAAGTAATCTGGTCCATGATCTGCACACCTTAAGCTCAAAGTACATCATTGTCTCTTTGTATAAAGACAGACTAATAGCGTACTGACAGGTTTTTGAGCATAATTCATAAATAAGACATATTAACATTTAGCACCTTAGCTGGATGGAAGGACAAAAACATTTGGTCAGGTATGAACTATACTGAGTAGCATCTTACTTGCTAAACTGTCTCCTTGAAATCAGGGTGACTACTCAGTGAGTAAGGAATTACTGTTCAGCGTGTGCAGTGAAATGGAATCTGACCCATGATATATTACTTCTGATGAAAAACCAGGATATTAAGCAAGGTACATTAAATAACAGTAATACCCAGAATGTCCTTTCAAAATTAGCTTTGTTGATTGACAGACTGCTCTGTGTTGTGGACTACAGGATGAAAGGGTCATTTCAGGCATATTATAACTGAAGTCCTGCTTATGTTTCCTGCTAGCTTCAGATTCTCTTATTCATCCTGTTATAATCCCTTGCCTTACAATACAGAATACAAAAAGTAATCTTATTTATTCATATTTTCCTGCAAGCTGCTGTTTTGTTTTCTTTCTTTCCCTCTCCTCCCTGTTCTTGCTTTCCCACGCTCTCCCAGTTGCTAGTCCCACTTAATTAAAATATAGAAATATCTCTCACTTCTTTTTAACATCAAACCAGTTTAATCTATCTCATTCTCTTACCAGCTGCAAGCAAATTTCTTGTATGAATATCAGTTTGCTCAATGTTTAGTATAAATCGGTATTCCTATTCCTCTCCAGCTACATTCTCCATCTCTTTGTAGCTGTAATGCTAAGAGATTGCAGGAACCTGGAAGGGTAGAGGGGAAAGGTTCTGGGAGATAAGTGCCCACAGACGAAGTGCAAGGAACAAAAGAAAAAGGTAGCTTTGAAGCTGAAAGAATGAGACTTGCATAGTGATAGAAAAAATGAAGGTCAATGGCTAAACCAGTAGTTATAGGATCTATTTACACACAATTCCTTCAGCAGCAGTAAGGGAAATATGCATTTACATGACAAGAGACATAAAAGCTCTGTTATAAAGAAATTGCTCTGTATTGCTCCCCATGTTACAGAATTTTGTTCTGAGGACGTGATGATAAATAGCTTCAAGAAGCAGAGCAGTGAAGATGATTTATCTTAGGCAAGCATAGCTGCTTCTCTGCTTGTGACCTGGAAGCAGAGTCAGTGGGTCCATACCAGTAACACAGACTGCATACAATACAAGATTTCTGCATGAGGAGGCTTATTGTTCACTTGGTGATGAGGAAGAGGGAAAAGTAGCTGGCAAGCAGTTCATCTTTAAATCAGTGCACCAGCAGTAAACCCAAAGCGGAATAGGCAATGTGTGGGCATAAAATATGCAGAGGTATAAAATATATCGCTGCATGCTCAGAGGAGTTTTGGGGTTTTTTGTTTCTTTGTTTTAATTTGGAGAATGAAAGAATTAGAGACTCTTACTGCTTTTTCTGTCTCCTCTGGTCCATTTTCATCTATTTGCTTCACTTAATCACAATGTCTTTGTGTAATAATCAGTAGAGACACGATTCATCTCACCTAACTTCAGAGCTCTAAAAGTTAGATATTAGATGTCTATGTGTAAATAATCATCTTAGCCTATAGTTGTAATCATTGAAGAGAAATGGACACTTTGGAGAGAGATTCAGCTGACCTGTGATAGATATCCTCTTCAACCAACAGAATTGCTCCTTGAAAATTCCTATTTCTATCCTCGACGAAATGAGAATAGCCGAGATCCAGTTGTCTCTTGAGATAGTGACCCTGGAGCAGACCCCCTTATATAGTTATATATAACTATAACAGTTATATGGTAGTTACAGCTTGAAGTTTGAGATGGCAGGAAGATTTATTTAGATAATTTTGGATTTTCAGACAATTATATGAAGAAATATAAGTATAAATAAGTATCTTTATTCATTATAGGAATGAGTATTCCAATGGATTGGAATAAGTTGTGTTGTGAAATGCTGTATAAAGGATGCTATGTTGCTTTCTGTGTGCTACATCAATCACTTTTGTATGCCACATATCCTTCTTCAAAGTAGAAACTGAATACTCTTTCCTTCAGTACGTCAGTGGTTATAATGCCTCCGTCTATAACTGTCTCAGCCAGCTGCTAAGACACTTTTAATCTATGGGGCTGCTTTGTGTATTTAATCGTTATATTTGTATTTTATTCTAATGCTTAGATATTCATTAACATTTCTCATAAAAAGAAAAAAATAAATTTTTCTTCTAAGGGCTGTTCTACAAAGCTTTAATTTTCACAGTTAATCTGAATGGTTTTCTGCCAATTTGCCATGGCATTTTACTTCTCTCCATCTACCTGGCAAGAAGCTGATATACAAACGTTCTCTTTATACTAATTCCAAAATCTCTTTCAGTTTATGCTGCTATCCATGGCTAGCAATCAGTGAAAGGATTATTGTTTGAATTAATTTTGTAAAAATGTCATCAAGTCTTCATGAAACTGTTAAGCTTTTTTCTGTATGAGTCAACAGAGAAAAAATCCATAAAATGTACAGTTTAATTCCTCCAGTTTTAACTTGATTTTTTGGTGTTAAAAGAAGATGTAGAGCCAGAAGAGAATGTTCTTGATATATATTATGCACAAGCTAAAGTGAAGAAATGTTCATTTTATCCATCAGGATTGTGTGAGTAGAATTCAGTTCATCTTATGTCACTCAAAAAGTTCAGTGTATAGACTAAGCCAGCTGAGTAGGCTTCTTTGGTAGAAGGAAGTTCTTGGTGGAAAGATACAGACACCTGAAGAAGCCAAGAAGCCTGAAGAATTAATCAAATACATCTATATTAGGAAGATGACTCACCCTAATGCACTCATCACCAAACCACATTATTTTGCGGTAACATATTATTCTGAATAATATTTTCAAAGTATTCTCTGATGTGTAGGAATACTAAGACATGGTAAAACAAAAATTCTCATTGTTCTTGAGTGTCTAGGCTCAGAGTAAAGTTAATCCCTTCCCTAATCCTCCTAAACAACAACCCCACTAATTTACTTTACACTGGCAATAAAAAGATATAGAAGTTAGAGGACTCTGTCTTCTAATAGGATGTAGCCTTACTATAATAAGAAAAAGAATGACTCATCACTCTAACTTTTTAAAGCAGCTATACTTGCAGAACTTTTATAATGAAGGCTGATGTAGTCATGAATTCAGATCTTTCACTGGTCATCTCTTAGTGATACTTTAGAATATGAAAGACAATGGCATACTAAATCTATCCCTGAGGTGGTCAATGGTCCATTCAACACATTTGAATGATGCATATAGAAAGAAGTAGTTAGTGAAAAACCGAACGCTTCTCTGCCCATTGACCATGATGTTTCTGCTTTACTTTCTACTCTCCACTTGTCTTCAGGGTCTCATTAGAGTCCCCAGTACAGAAAATCTTCCTGATTTTCCATGGTCACAGGGAACACTTTTCCCTCTTCTGGTTCTTTGGCACCTCATGCTGCCAGCCCTCCATCTGCTTTAAGCAGCTGAAAATGGGTGCACTCTTTAACGCTTTGGATACTTGGAATAATATACTGGAGGTCTGGGCTCTTGAAAAATGTCTTAAGAAGCTAGTTTATAGATTCATCTCACTTTTGGGTAAGGAAAGCTTTATTTTCACCAAGTTGCATTTCACTCCACCTGTCTACTCCATTTAACTCAAACCAAGGTAAGTATAACGCAGTTTAAAAGATTCTGCTTACAATATGAAAAAGAGGTGAAACAACTGCAAAATTTCACAAAAGAAAGAGGAAAATAAATTAACTCCCCCCCCCCCCCAATGCTTAACCTGTTTATGTTAATATTAAGGTAAGAAATGATCAACTTTTTCTTTCTTTCCTTTTCTCATATATAGGTGACTTATGATAGCCACAAGTCAGACAAGGTGATTGTCAGGGATTTTCTATTTTTGCTTATCGTGCTCATTCTGCTGCATTATTAGAGAACACCCTGTCTTGGTAATGCATGTTAGCTTTTATAGCCAATTTCTCCTTTGAAATTTTCAAAGGTTCCAGATATATAATCTCTCTTCCCCAAAAATTTCTTGTATGTTCCTTCTACAAGAGACTGACAGCTTATTCCTTCTCTTAATCCAAAGTGGATTAATCCACATCTTTAGAAATGTTATTGTGTCTTTGTTGTGTCATTCACATCAAAACTTACGATGTCAATCTATATTTTATATCAGTATGGATATAAAGGTACATAAGAAGACCTTAAGTGGATAAATAAATAGCTTATCATTGGCTCCTGAATACAGATCGAACAAGAAAATAATTAGCATCTTTCAGATGACAATGGATCTATGTGATTGACCCCCATTATCTGCTTCTGAAACTGTACTCTTTTAACTGTAAAAACTAAAACTGGAGTTACAGGAGAGACTCCTAATGCAGAATGATTAGATGATAAAATTGCAAATAAAATTCAGTGTATATAAATGAAAAACAATGCACATGGAGAAAATATGTATGCATAACGATAGACTTTGAATAATTAAAACTACTCAAAAAAGATCTTATAGCTATTTCTCTGAAAAGCTCACACATGCTCCGTGATGATGAGAAAAGTAAATAGATTGGTATTATTTAAAAGAATGAAAAGAAAATAGAATAATATTTATGCCACCAAAAATCCATGATATACCTCTATCTTAGAGACTTCTGAAAGTTCTAGTTCTCTTTTATTAAAAAGAAATTGAGAACCAATTGAGAACTACAAGGAAGTGTAGCAAAGACTATGAAAGCATGAAACAACTTCCTATTTAAGAAGAAAGCTTACTTGTAAAGGGGACCAGAACACTTCAGATCAGAAAAGACACATTTGAAGGAAGATGTTATAGGAGTTTATACAACTGTAAATAGTGTAGAGAAGAAAGTTGGGAACAATTATTTATTATTTCTCCATTTATTAAATTGCGGAACTTGGCCACAGGGTACTGTAAATGCTGAAGTATAAAGAAAGACAAAATATTCTAGGACTCTTCAGATTGGAGACAGCTGAAGGGAAAGATGATAGCAACTTATACAATCATAAACTGTGTGGAGAAGGCAAACTGAGAGCAATTCATCACTATTTCTCCATTATTAAACTGTGGATATAATTGCCACAAGTTTATGGAGGCCAAACTATAAATGGGTTCAAAAAGAAATTCGTATAGTAGAGTTCCATTGGAGGACGTTTAACATTATGGTTCAAACACAGCCTCTGGCTCAAGGTCCTAAATTTCTCTTTTCTAGAAATGACCACTTTGTAGAGGTCATGCTTCCTGTACTCTTCCTCATGAATCCTTGACTAGCCATTGGCAGAGGGACTGGCCAACTGATATTTTGTCTGATTCGGTGTGGGTGTTCTTACGCTCCTATGGTTGTTTTAAATAATTGCAGGACTTTGGGACCCAAAGGTATTGTGTCTGGATCAAGGAGGTGTGCGGGTCCTTTGCCATTCTTCACACTTAGGATATACTATGAGTCTTTATTCCCTGCTGAGCTGCACAGATCATAGCAAATGCTGCACTTAGTAAAAGGAATAGCTTTGCTTTCTCTGGAAACTTTGTGATTTTTCTCATGCAGAAACATCCATTTTATGGCAGATTTTCCAGAAGATTAGATAACGGTTCATTTTTACTACAGCTCCTGTTAATAAAGTCTTTACGTTTTAATGGATCAACTTTTTTATATAATTGTGGAAACTGGAGAAAGTAGATGATGTCCTCAGGAGAAGAGGAAACTTTATTTCTAGGAACACGTCTTCTGCTGAACATAGTCTTGAAGTTAAGTGCTTGTCGCTTTATCTTAAATGTGTTTAGGGAGACATCACTATGATGGGATACAATCAGGTCAGGGGGTTGAATAAAGTGAATTTAATGAAATGCCTATCATCTATGATGTTAAAAAACCCTCAAACTTTGTAATTTTAAAATTTAATTATTATCATTTGTCAACTATTACAAAATATGTGGTAGTTTATTGCAGGGCCTTATAGGCACCTTATTTCAAGACCTTGTAGACTATGCAGTCAGTAAGTTTGTCCTTCTGCAGATTACTATATTTTAAAAATGATGTAGAAATCCCTACAAAACGAAAATGTTAAGGCAAGTTCTAGCAAGAGCATCACAAAATACAATGGTGTTGCAGGTCACAGTGAAGCAACAAAATATTTCTGCTATTTTCTTTGTTACTAGGCTAATACTGCTTTGACTGCTGATATTCACAGTATTTATAATTTAGATATAATTTAACTAGATAAAGTATCAGAAAAAATCTGAAATGTATGACAGATCGTGACTGATGTGATGCTCATTTTGTTTAAATACATTTGTATGTGAAAAGTCATCCAGATATATCTATTATAGCACCAGCAGTATGACAGAATCATCATTCCTTCAAATCTCTATTATGAGACTGTAAGTGGACTGTTAAACTTTGGCTCAAGGGCACAATAACCCTCACATCAGCATAATTTAATCATCAACATAAGCTAATGGAA
Source organism: Rhea pennata (assembly GCF_028389875.1). Lineage (NCBI taxonomy): Eukaryota > Metazoa > Chordata > Aves > Rheiformes > Rheidae > Rhea > Rhea pennata. The sequence continues at coordinate 30,545,405 of NC_084663.1, forward strand.
AGTTAAATTTGATGTTCAAGACAGCGTAATTCTTCCTTGTTTCATATATTCCACGCCTATAGATTTTTCAAAATGGGTTAATTTTATATATTGAAATGTCTTTCAGGCATAAATACTTTTACACATTTTTATACTGTTACTATTTGATGGAAGGGAAATTATCTTATTTCTCTTTCATTTGCTGTGAGAATGATTTTTTTTTCCTGAAAAATATTTTCTGACATGTAATTTCCAAGAAATTGAAGTATATTGATCCTTACTTGAGATTTTGACAATAGATTCCTTTAACTAACAAAAATTTTGAATGGGATGCTGTTGAAAACTGTATAAAAAACGCTATTGACCCTAAAAAGCCTTGTGCAGATTTTCTTTTCAAGAACAGTGGCCTAACAGACGTCCATAAATATCCTTTTGCTTTATGCAGTGAATCAATTCCAAAAATTTTCTCTTTGACATTGTGAAGCCAAAGGGCACAGAGTGAAACTAGGATATGGCACGTGGGAAGATGGAGTGACCATAGCACATCAGCCCACTGCTGTAGGTTAAGGAAGATCATGACTGAAACTTATAGGGCATCTCTGACCTCAAGGAGCTCTAGCCCATCTGCTGGGTATCACTGAGGTGTATAGGAGCCTTCCCAGCACCTCTTCTGGTCTGTTTCTGTTCTCTAGGCCATAATACTGAGGTAATTATGTGTACAGCGGATATTATGCCTTCGCGTATGGCTGCATGGACTGTGCTTAGCAGGATAGCACGGGAGCTCTTTGCTTTGCTGGCCTGATGTAAAACAAATTAAACAAAGAGGATAAGCAGGGTGAATACGTCCTTGCAACATTCTGTGGGGTTTAGATGAGAAAAGATATGATGATTTTGTCGCAGTGACTCCATTAGAGATTTTTTTACACTACCCTCAAAGTGGTTTCAATTCTTTGAATTGTAGCACTGTGTAAACTCAATCTATTATCTGAAAACACTCCTTAAAGTTGCCTCTTTTGTGTCTGTCACTACCATATTATCATTACCATTACCATCATACAATTCATTGTAGACATTAAGTTCATGTTTTAATACCGCCAGTCAGTAAAAAGATAAAGCACAGATTTTCATCTTTGGCTTTTTTTCCCCACACTCTTCTACATCTTTTTGTTCACTGAGTGATTACTTAACTTCTTGTGATCTCATTTTCTCCTTAAAACAAGCTGGACCCTTCAGCACTGATGAAGCGGCCTTGTATGAATCTGATTTTGATTCAGAGAGGGTGAGTGTATAAAAACTGTTGACAATCTAGTTCCTGTTAGAACTGGCCATCCAAGTTCTTTACAATTATTTACCTCCCTTTAAAAATACCATTTTTGAATTTAAAATATTCCTATTAACCTGAAAAGCCTCTCCAAAGTTTAAAAGATCTAAAAAAGTTTAGAGCATTCTGATGGAAGCTTGTCACAGTGTTACCTAGTTGAATATGTCGTTTATGAGGGAGTTTTTTTGTCAGGATCTAATAACATATCATTATTTATGGTTCAGATTTAATATTACAAGCGATACACAAAAAATAAATGGTTAATATTTTATTTTATGCACTATGAAAGGGTTTTTAATCAAATGAAGTCAGTTTTATTGTTTCTTTTCTTGTTGTATATTAAAGATCTTGCAAACCTTGCAGTAATCTTTCTAATCACAAGACAGAAGAGTCCTGCATGACTGAGAAAGGAAAAGCCATATTGACTAAACTGTTTTGAGTTTACTTAACATCTATTTAATTCTAGTACTCTACACACACATCTGACATAAAATCTTTGTTAAAATGTCAACAACAAAGCCCATTCACATAAAGAATGAGCCTAAACAGGCTCATTATCAAATGTATTTGAGAAATTTTTTGTGGTATTCTTGCAAAGCCAGAGAAGACCAAACTCAACTTTCTTATCATTTATAGATAGGAAAACAAGGCAGGAATTAAATCTTCAGTAAAAAAACAAACAAAAAAAATTATTGTCACCAGCTACCTCTGTGAAGAGCACTGCTTCATTACTTTGAGCTCATAGTGTACCAGACCACAGAACAGAAAGAGGAATTTACTGAAGTCACTGAGTAAATGGAAAACGGGATAAAGAGCAGCTAGATTCTCAGGGTAGAAGTGCCAGACTAATCACCTAAATTTCTTTGATAATGTATCCAGTCTCGTAGAATAATAACAATAAAAAAATTGTACAGTGTTGTGGGAAAGTAGTTAAATTAGAGATGGTGGTGATTTATAGAAAAATTTGTATAAGAGTATGAAAAAAGCTGAAGATAAGAAGAGAGTGGGTTGTGACAAAAAGAGGGCACAGACTGAGGAAAAGTGAGTGGTGCATTCCTCATCTCAGTACTAATGTTGACTGGAAAATTCATTTCCATTACTGCTATTCGGCAATGACAAAACTTCAAGGATACTGTCAATATTGCAGGAGTCTAGGTATCCTACGAGGAAAAGTTAGATGTAAAAGTGTTAGATGTTAATGGAAATGAGCTGAAATTCAACAAGCAAAATCCAACAAGAGGCACCAGATGGAGTCCATGACTTTCTGCTTTGAGCTGAAACATCAGCTAGGCATACTAGTTAGTCACAGGACACTTATGAACTACTAATAAACAGTGATTCTGAAAAGTTAATTTATTCTAAGTTGCCTTAAGAGTGGTATTTTAGCAGACAAAGAGAGCATAATAATTCCTTTTTAAAAGGCCTCACTGAAACTTCACCAGGAATAACGTACACCCATATTTGAGATAGATGAATTTGGATACAAGGAAAGACTACTATTTGTATCAAAGAATGGAATCTAGCACACAGGGGGAGACTAAATGAGTTTCGTCTGGTTTAGCAAAACAGAAGCTGTGAAGGGACAAGACTGCTATCTGTAAGTGCACTGGCGATTACACATTACTTAAACTAAAGAGAAATGTTAGTCCAAGAACAAACAAGGATAACTCATCACGAATAAATTTAGGCTGAAATTAGAAAAAAAAAAATGTCTAACCCTCAGAGAGATGGTTTCTGAAAAGACTTCCCTGTAAAGGAAGACAAATCTTCAGTTTAAGGTTGATGTCAGATCACTGTGTTTAACCTAACTGAAAACACCGTGAATCTGAAGTAACTCTATAAATTCAAAGATCAGGTTAGTAACAATATTTTAAATAAGTTCAAGGTAGTCTAATCTACTTTGAATTATCCTAAATTAATGAGGTAGAAAAACACAGATATGATCACTGTGGTAACAAGCTGCTCCTTTTCTGTGGTCAGTGTGGTTAGCTAACCTGGTTTTTGTTCCCTTACATACACAAGAGGGTAAATCACAGTGTCTGCCCACAGGTACCGTTGGCAGAATCTAGATGAAACGAAGTAGCTTTTCGTTTAGTGAAAAAGCAGTTAGCTGGTCTCATTTGCTGCAGGGTAGCAGCTTATCAGCTTTGAGTGACCGCTGAGCAGCTGACAGAGCAGCTGCAACTTACCATTCCAGGAAAACTTCCTAATGGGCAAATCTAAAATAACCACTGCATTTTACATCTCTAATGGGTGCAAAAATATCATGTCGCATTTGGATGACTATAGTATATGGCATGACATAATTGCCTGCGGTAGCGTGTTACTGGACTGAACGACCCAGGAGGTTCCTCTATTCATATGTACCCCAGGTACATATGTACCTTTTATATAAAAGATAAAATTCGCTGCAGGATTCAGGGGGTTAAACATTTGAAACTGTGTATCACGAAGCTATTCCTGGTCTGCATTATATTAATTCATTTTAATAGAGCAAAGTTCTTAAAATGTTTCCTGCCTTTGCATATTTGAGCTTATTTGAAAATAATTGTTGAAGGACACACTGAATCTGCTGTTGAACCTTTGCATATAGTGAACAGATGCATAGAAAAAAAAAGAAAATTTTAAACAAACTCAGTCAAGATTCTGTAGTGAGAAGGACTACTATGACCTTGCTATTCAATTCAGAAAATAGCTTGCAATATTTGTTTCCTATGGGTACAGGCAGAATGTCATTCATGAGATGACTTCTCCATTCAGTGGTTATACCCTCTGGGGTCTTCCAGAATGGAAATGAACTCAGACGGACCTTTAAAAAAATCATATGCCTTAAACAAGAGATTTTAACTGAATGTATTACTGTTCACTAGAGAATTCAGATAGGATCCGGTGAGTAAATGCAAAGGCTAAGAGCTGCTGAAGTTACACTGTGGCTGTTAGGGAGCCTGTTACAGAATTTGTTGCTCTGGTTCACATGTTTCTTTCAGTAAAAAACTAATGACAGGGACAGCAGCTAGCCCTCCTCTGTGTTAGAGACCATACACATGCGAGTGTCCAGTGATTTAAACAAAACTGGAAAAATCCAGTAAGAAAATACATCCTCTGGCTGTGAGAACTAATGGCAAAGACTGGAGACATCAGCTTCAATATCTCTTCCGACAAAGCCAGAGAAGACCAGCTTTCATAATGCAGATAATTCTGAGGTGATAACATTTATAAACATTAAGATCTGTTGAATATGAAGACCACAGAAAGGAAAGAAGGCACAAATCCAGTTCTTTTCTTCCCCCTATCCCCCCACCCCCATACATTTTATAGATAATCTTTTGGTGAGATTCCCAGATAAACCATGACTTGACAAGCTCTCAATCTGGGGGTTTCAGTACTTCCACTTAAATGAATGATTTAGAAAATCACCTTGCTAAAGAGTATTTCCTGAGTGATTAATGAGATTCTTCCTTCATTATCCAGTTCAGTGTGCCACTAAGAAGCTGGTCTGTTTCAATCTGATAATCCTGTGTAGGGAGGAAAACTCAGTGAGTATGTGCTGTAATAAGACGATTTTTCTCAGGGATTTTGCAGCAGATGGATGAGACCTGCAGGTTTGCTCTAGTGGGGAATATCTAGCTAGTTTTTAATTTTCACTTCCTCTCAAATCATCACACCTCCACAGTCAATCTTCTGCTCTTTCAGAGTCTCAATTTCATATTTCTCTGTTTCTTCTTCTTCTTCCTCTCCCCCCCCCATTTTACTTTCTTAGAATGATCCAACAGCTCCACAGCATACAATATTATCCTGGAATTTTTTGGACGGTGAACTTCTATCAATCCAAAATATTTCCTGAGCAACTTCACGAGCTAACGTTTTCTTCAAAATGCACCAAAACTGAAATGATTCCTCTGACAATCATATTGCTTGGCCTCATAGACCACCAATGGTCTGCAGAGGGCAGTGAGGGAGTGAGTGCCTCAGTTTATCTGTCCAGTCCTTACCCAGTACTCTCCAATCTTTATTTCTGGGAGGTCCAAATGTATGTTTTTCTACAATTGGTTTTGATTCTAAGAGTTCTTTATTCAGAGTTCTTGTCCTTCATGTCTAAACAGAAACCTATGATATTTTGGATAACTAGTAAAGAGGCTTTTTGATGCCCTTTTCTCGCTGGAATTTTTATTTCAGTTGCACATGGGAAAGTACCAATCTCAGAGTAGAAGATTCTCAGAGAAATGCTGAAAGTTATAACCTAATTTCTCTTCTGTTAGGTAAATAATAACTCACTGAGGGGAAGGAACCAATCCTAAAACAACAAATGAGGTATCTTTGTGAACAGTATATGCTGTATGTCTAAATATATTCGCCCTATTTTATGAAAAGAGAGCATGAACAGTTTATTCTCCATAGCTTACAATGCAAAAATAAATTCAATGAGGCGAGTGATAAGGATAGAGACTCTTCCTATGCAGAATGATCTGCTGGTATTTCTTTGGGCTAATGAAATCTGATTTTAAACGGAAATGGTCATTTCATAGCAAGGGAAGCAGTGGTACAGAGCAAGTGTTAAGATTCAATGGTTTTACCAGGATTACCAGACTACCATTGTTTCTTTGTTTGGCTCAGGAAGAAGTGGTGTCTACTTCTTTCTCATGCTACTCCCATGTCTAACTTTAGTTTTAGATTCTTGTGTTTAGTACAGCTAGAATAATTGAGAGTTTCTCTCATGCAAAAGTTGCTTCAGAAAATGTGAATGTAAACATTGCATTACCTACTGAAGACATATGTTTTATTCTTGTGTGTTTTTTGTATCTAGCCTATTATATCTTGGCTGTTGAGATACGAAAACAGTAGTTTAAAATGCACTAGAATTCTTTTAATTTTCACAGGCACTAATTTCCGTTTTAAAAAGGAAATATATCCCTTCAGGTTTGGCTTTGTATCCACTTTCTGGTTTTCCAGAAGCATATTTTTGACATTGGAGCATTTGTAGTTTCAAAACATTTTATCAGGCAAGTACTACGAGATTCTGTAGCAAGAAGGTGGGCCTACTAGAATGAATGATACTGTCAAATAAACATTTGCAAAATAAAGATAACGCTACACAGATGTAAGATGTATTTATAGACATATGGCACCGGGCACCACATATTTTTTGTTTCTAATAGGTATAAAAAGTGTGCTGCCTTTTGCTAGTTTTACATTAGGGTCTTTTTCCACTCTTGAAGAATTTCATCTATTTTGTATTCGCGAACATGCGTGGGCTAGCTTGTGGTAGGGGCCCTCCTTTTGCAAAGTGGTAAGCACTGGGACTTAAGCAGTGAAAACAACATCAGGTATTAGTTTGAATATTACTGTTTCTTCATGCCAGGCTCTAAGTATGGAAGTCATCAATCTGCATGAAGCATGTGAGTTCCCATAATAGACACAGTGCTCTAGAGGGGGTACACATTGGTCCTCCACATCCAGGAGGAAATTATTTTCTTGATTTTGACAAAAAAATCATTCTGAAGCATTTTTCTCTGTTTAAGTACATAATTCATGCCTTAGGATCTGGGCAATCTGACACAGATTTCTACTCTCTGCAACGTACACTTTGTTTTCACCCTAGTATAGATAATTTCAGATGGTGCCTGTTGAATTCTCACCTCAGGAGATCTAGGCCTGATGTTGAATCAGAAACAAGCTTATGTATAAACAAGGCACTTGAAAGCTGCTGAGCCTCACCATGAAGGTGCCTCTGGGCACATGAAATAAGCATGAAATTAGGTTTCTTAATCAAAATGTAGACCTATAGAAGTCTGAGTCATCTCAGCAAACAGATATGAATATAGTGTAGTCTTTTTATGGTCAGTGAAGAGAGAGGGCACTTCTGTGACAGCTGATCTTAATGTCAACATCAAAAATAATAAAAATGAACGGCACTCTAAAAGTGTATTTTTTGTCATTGATATAAGCAGGTTGAATGACTTGCTCAAACTGAAATGCTTACACTGTAGATGTAGATTATGTGAGATGAATACCTCTAGATATCTAGATCATTAATCCCTTAAGGACTCCTGGACACATACTCTTAGGTTAGTCAGGGTTCTTATAGATTCCTCTGTTGGACTTACATTTCTAGGTTCTAGTTAAAATGTCCTATACATACTGAAATGATTTTCTATATCTGCCCTTAATGACTATAGTGGAATTGCTCCTGCCAAGCATTATGCTAAACAATGGAGACATGAGACACTGTGAGAAAGGGTGTTGTGGAAGCCCTTCCAAGCCTTGATTTACAGTTCACTTTCCACACTGCACTGAGAGAAAGAATTGAAGTGTATTCTATTGGCCATAGAGAATAATATATATTGTAAATCTCATCGGAAATAAAATCTAGTCCTTTAATGGCCTGTTTATCGTGCTGCTTGTATGCTTCAACACAGGTTAAGCATGAAATAAATATAAACTCTTGAAGGTAGTTTTCTTGGTTAAAGTTAACATTTAAAAAACACTTTAGCATAAATTCAAAAGGGGTCTTAGGTGGTTAAATGCCTCTTATATTTCTCAAAGTTAGATACTGCCTATATTTCTAAATCTCTACCTGTCTCAGGCACTTTGACAGTTAAGATACAACATTTTCCTTGAGTATTTATGGTTTAAGCCTGCCTTGTGAATTTAGAAAGCAACCTAAGACTATAGATTTCCTCCATTCTTATTACTTTGTTCACAGTCAGATGCACCGGTGCCAAAGAAATAAGTAAAAGTGGTAACACAGTGTAAAGAAACACTTCATCGTAATGCTGGCGGTTTATTATGTAACAATTGACACATTTTAAATTACTTTGGAGAGTCATCTGAAATAATTCCAGAGATACACTAAAAGAGTTCATTGGTTGCTCCTTGGGGTTTAATGATCCGCTAGTGCTATTTATTGTTTGATCTAGTTTGTTCTGTAATGCCAGCTCTCCAGCTCATCATTCAGTCATTGCACAGGTGACTGGTTACAGTGGCTCATTACTGTACGAAAGATCAATGTGGTTCAGAAGAGACTGCCTGGAAAATGTACATAACTCATACTAGTTTCATTGCATCAGTGTAAAAGGCAGAAAGTTAGATGATAAACTTTCCATAACGTGACTGTAAGCAACATGTAATTACTTCCACTGGACCAGAACCATAGCTAATTTTGTGGTGCAAACTGGGGACAAGTCAAAGTGTGTTGCAAAGAACAGGTAGCAAAAACCTCATTTTTGCTGTTCTCCAGTCATAGGAGCATTCCGTGCATGATTATTTTCCAGAATAAGCTGCTGATGTTGCTGTTGTCATTATCTATATCTATCTATACTAGCATCAGTCCTTCTCATGAACTACCATGTCACTGTATTAGATGCTAATAACAAAAATAACAAAAAGTCTCTGCTGCAAAAAATCAATATTCTAAATGCAAAGCATGAAACAGCAGAGAGACACCAGCACCAGGATGAGACCATGCACATTAGTGTGACAGACAATACTGTTAGGGTATCTGTAGCCTGACTTTGGGAATTTTTTCTCCAGGCATTTGGATAAAAATTGAATTAACTAATAGAACTAAAGTAGGATAATGACATATATATTTGTGTACAAGTAGGTCCTCCTAACTGACAATAGGTAGTATCCAGTTAAACACAAAGGCGTTTGCTTAAAAATTTCTCAAGATGGGTGATGGAGACTGTAATTATGGGCTAGTCAAGGAGAAATTACAGGCAAGATTGGACACAGAGGACAGTGAAGGGCAATATATTTAACACAGTACAAGGGAAGACAGAAAAAAAATGGATGAAGAGGTAATGGGCAAAGTTTGATAGAGTTTTCTATTATATGGTTATTAGTAGAGAGGACTGTCTTTTAATTTAGAAGAAAAATCCCTACAGATATTGAGATGCAAGGAGGTAGAGTTTTATCTTTGTGAATGAACAGGACAAGCTGTCTCTTCGATGTGTGACTCAGGCTGCAGGTCTTAAGGAAATCCTGATGCAGAATGAGAGAATGGTTTGTGCCGAAGACGACGTACAGGATGAGAATCCTGACTTACAGTTTTCAATAAAAGAATTGGCAAGAAATTTTTTGATGGAAATGAAGACATCAGACTAGACAATCCTAAAATAAAATTGGAGAAATGACTAATGTTTTGGTTTGGACGAAAAAAGAAAAGGTGGAGAAATGAACAAAGGAGCTATAGAGTGGCTGGAAAGCCACTATTCCTTCTGATGAATTCCAATAACTGGTATCAGGAAATATGAATGTTTAAATATTTTTATGCTGGCTTTTTGCAAACAAACTGCCACCATACTTTGCATAGACTTTGGTTTGACATACCACTCTGAGATTGGAATTTTCAAGTGACCAAATCACATAAGAATATCTGAATTCTAGTATAAAAAGTCTGAAAAATAACTTCATTTTAGAAATTAACAGACTAAAAATTTGATCCATTCATTTCTAAAGCCCGTGGTAGGCATTTATGTCCCCAGAAAAGTTAAAATGAGAAACAATTCTAGTGATCACTGCATTTGTCTGCTCACAATTTCCCTTGTAGCTGTTTTTCTGGAAAACAAGTATTTGCTAATAGGAATGCATTTTGATCTTTATTCTGGAAACATAAATTTTCACAAGATAACCAGTTAAGCCCCACTAAGATCCATTGCTAAATATCAGCTGCCAGTATGCAGTGACCTAGAGCTTGCCATTGTATGAATAATAGGGCTAAACAAAGAACATAGGCATTAATTTCTGAAGTGGAAGAAAAGAGTAAATTACATTTTAATTTATCTGTACTTTGAATAGCTTTGCCTGAAGACTTTTCAAGCCTAGGATGAAATGCAATTCATTCAGTTATCTAATCTTTTCTCCTTTTCTGCATGGTAGCAATCAGATCTATGGAGTCTGGTTAAAGCTACCAAATAAAAAAAAAAACGTATTTGACAAAAGACAAATCCAATGTACTATGCAATAACCCTGTGAATAATTATGTTGCCTGGAAAAATAATAGTTTAAGTCTTCAGGTGTAATTACTTAGAATATTGGTATCTAGCAATATAATTGTCAAATTGATATTTAAGTTTATTAAAAGTTGTGATTATTTATTGTGCAGTAACATAAACTGTTTTTATTATCCAGACTGCACTGAGTAGGGTTTAAGAAAAATGAAGACACCAACCTGGAAGATATATTTGGTAACATGCTGCTCATTTATTATGAAACGGTCAGAAATAATAATAGGATAGGATTTCAACTTTAAGGTAAATCTTGATTGAGAAAAACTGTAAAAATAAAATAACTGAGTAATCTAATTCAATGGAAACATGTTTCCAAGTGAACTGTGGAGAGAATTTACTGTGTCTAATAGCTTATCATAGTATCGACTTATGTATGCATTTCTGTGAGGGAGGAATCCAGAGAGATTTTTATTGTCTGCCTGTATTTAATGAGGAGTACGTGAATGTACCTGAAAGACAGTAGCCTTGATGTAAGTGCTCAGTCTCTGCTGCTGATGGACGCGTATGTTGGAGCACAGGAACAGGAGCTGACAGACACCCAGCAAACTTGATGCACCAGGCGCGGCCACGGTAGCGCAGATGCCCCCTCCAGCCGTGCCAGAGCCACGACTGGAGGCAAAGACCATGCAAACGGGGCACTGCCGTGCAGATGCCAATGGAAGCCGTTCCCTGCTACCGAGAGCGTGCCCGGCATGGAGCGACAGAGTCACTCTTCAGAGATCCAAAGGGATACTATAACGAAAAAGTGGGCATGAAAAGTGTTAAGGAAGTAGAGACGGTTTAAGGTGTAGATGCAATAGACATTTGTCTGCATCCTGGATGCCTGCAATGAGAAAAGGGTTCACTGTAAAATTAAATTGTGCATGTGGACTTCATGGGTCCAAATAAATTTCTGAAACTTCAACTTGACACAACTGGGGAAGTGCTATGTGTGTAACTCTCTAGAAAGGCTGGTAAAAATAGCTCTGATGGGCGGAAGTGCCCGAGGCATCTCATTGGCGCTTTATTCAGGACATTAAATGGGTTAGGTCATAAATATGACCTAATAAATGACATTGAATGCTATACTGAAACTGAAAATGAGAGGAATAGAATAAAATAAATGGAATTTATTAACAAAACAAATACTGTTGAGGTTGCTGAGTTGACATTGTTATTCATTTCCATATCTAATTAAATTGAATCCTTGAATATAATTTCAATGTCTTTGAATAAGATGCAGAAGTGCATGCAAGGCCATAAAATCCAGGGACTGTGTCATAAACTTTACATCCAGCTTTTGCAGAATACATGAAGGCTTGCCTGTGAGATGTGGGCGGGTGGCTATGGACAGGACCAGTGAGGATGTGGCCCAGCACCCAGTACCAGAGCAAATGATACCCCTGCACAGACTCAGACCAGTTCCTCGGGGACTTCTGTGTGTCCTCGCCTCTTCATCAGATCATGAGTAGGCCTGTTGCTTTTAGGAGAGTGAGCTTTTTGTGTTTTGTATCGTGTGATTTTCCTTCAGCAAAATATTAAGTTTAATAAATGCTTTTTTAACTCATTAAAGCAACAAAATCCACAGTAAAAGACTCTTTCAACATGTAAGCGTGCTATAGGGCACAAGAAGTATTGTCTATGAAGTGTTTCTTTTACGAATTAATTCCCAGTAGCCAAAAAACCTGGATATAGAGCTAACAAAAAGCTATATAGTGTAATCCATAAACCGCAAGTTGTTATTTACTGAAAACTACAAACTAATACACAAAGGAATACATTTTCAATGCACTTATGGGAGTTGTATAACTAAATTCCCATAAGCACTGCTGTAAAAAGATAAATACAAGTACATATAAATACAAGAATTTAATCACCGTTGTAATAAAATTGCAATTAAATTAACTGTAACTCCACTTAATGTCTAATGTTATTGTGCTAGAATAAAAGATTATTTTCATTGCTAAGTGGGCACCTGTCAATAGACAAACTGCTGGCTTTTTTACTGTAGTACATTGGTACCTTATGTGGCACTGAGCATTAAACTATCTAAACTCCTTAAGAACTAATAAGAAGCAAATGAGAAATATGAGGAAATTATTAAGCTTGTGATCTGGATTTACAAATTTTACCCATCATATTGATCTCACAATATCATTAAACATAATTTCATCCCAGCATAATTACTGAAATTAGTTGAAGTACTGCCATAAGAAGACTTTTCTCTTCAGTATGGTAAGACTATTTCATTATGATTTCATCATTTTTCATTTTTACTATTAATTATAATTTCATTTTGATTGTTTGAACAATGTTTTACTATTCCATGTATTGCAAGTAATAGCAGATATATTCACATACATATGATCTCTTGAAGTCTAATGATTCAACATTGTTAACAAGAAACTTGTACTGAAATCCTGACATTTCCAAATAAATATTGCCCTGGACTTGTATCTCAGAAAATGCTGATATTTTACTTTTTCATTTTAATTCAGAAAAAGAATAGATTCCAAAATGTCAAAATTTCCTACAGAATGGGAATTCTCTTTTTGACTATCCCTAGTATGCCTACTATAATTTGATAATCGTTCAGTGGCTAATGTTCTGTAATTTCTACTTTTTTTCTGAGCAATAATCTCATATTTTTACCTCGGGATCATTTCACTGTACTATCTGAAACCCTCTCCTTGTATTACATTGTTACAGAAAATTCACTGGGATCAAGTCTTGTTGCTTTTTATATATAATCTTCCATATTGAAGACTTCATCCTTGATTATGGTGTTTGAGTCAAGTAATGGCAGCAATAAATGGGTCTTTCAGGGGCACCAAATTCCTTTTCTGACACCAGGTCACGCCTCTGACCATGAGTGACATGCCTGTGGTCAGGGCTGGAACATCATCTTCCCCAGGCGGGTGCATCCAGATAAAACAGTTAGCCGACTTTACACTGAAGACTTCTATGGCATAGGCATCATGGTCCAGGTGGTAACTGTTGGCCGCTCTAGCTCTACAAAAAGATGTGAATGGGCAATGAAAAGGCAAACAAATAACATAAATAATAAATGTAGATACAAAATCTATAGTGTACGTTCTTGTGATCTCATGTGTTAGTAAAAAAAAATCTGAAAATTCAGTTCTTTCAGAAAAATGAGGAATTGATGCCAATCTACTATCCCAAGATAGGGATGAGTAGGCCTTCCTTCAATCCCCTGCATACCCATGCATTTCCTATCAGGTTAGCTTTTATCTCTATTAAGAGGGAAATGCTGCTTGTGCTTTTGTTTTCCATAAGGTGGTGGCATTTTGGTTGGTGAAAGTGTGGATCCTGAGGCTGTCTCATGTACTCCACTGATGTTCTTTCACAAGTGGCAGGAGGCAGCCTCTTTCTCTGTATCACCTGTGAAACTTTCTCCTGTCCAGTGGTTCAGCTGCCTAAACCCCCTTTTCCAGAGATCTGAGCTCTGATACTGCCCAGCTGCATAATATTGGTGAATTCCTGAGACATGGAAAATGTGCACAGGAAGCTCTATATTCAGTCCTCCTGATATTTTCCTCCCACCTTAATGCAGAACTGGTGTACATTGTCAGTGACTCAGAAGAGCTTACCCTGGTCTTGTATAACATGAATTAATAGCACCTAAAGGGAGCACGAGCAGAAACACAAAAAGAGGTCACGAGAAAAACCTTTGCTTTACACATAGCAATTTTTGATCTCTATCACAAAAAGCAAGCCTATTCTTAACAGGCAGAGCACTTCCCTTTGTTATTATCTTGATAAAATCTGAATAGCTGAGTACTTGCAGGAATGTTAGTCTTCAGTTACTGCTTAATTAAGGTTATTTAAAATCTGTAAAAAATTTTCTCTATGATCGTAGAGTTATAATAACTCATCATATATAATGAATTTTTGTGCCAGTGATGGTAGGGTGAATGTACATTGGACTGGAATGTATCATGAAGCTATCCTGATGTGCTTAGTATAATATCTCATTATTTCAACATCAGTATCATCGGATCCCATTCATGTGTTCAGTAACGTGTGCATTTTTGTTCAAAGCAAAATACCAAATTAATTTCAAGCAGATTTGAAGTAGATATGAGAAGAAAACTATCCCATATTATTAACAAACTGAGTCAAGTGGGCTTGCCCATGAATTTGGTGATAGGCACAATCCTATTGAAAAATGGCAAGATAGCCTTTGGTGTCACTGGTTATTTGTTTTATATTAGTTCAACAATTGTTACGGACAAAAATAACATATCTCCCAGTAATCCTAACCTATAATTACCAACATCTGCTACAACGACTGATGAACTTGCTATTACTATAACCTTGGGAAACATAAATATAGATACTATACTAAAAATTACTGTACTGCAAGGACTATGCTGATAGCTGCCTGTTGGATAGCAGAATCTGTTGTAAGACCTCATCTGTTACAAGGTCTCAGGTAATTTTCTCTAAGCAAATGTGACTAAACCTTAGGAACAAAAATATATAAATCTGAGTTAGGATCCTAAATCTCTGACAACAACCAGTCATAGATAAACTATGATACTCAGGAGCAGGATTTGCAAAAGCTAGAAGTCAAACAGGGAACTACATAAGCTACAAAGCATGAAACATTAAGGACAAGGCGAGGGATGGTATATGGGCCTTATTAGTAACTCCTGGGAAAAATTAGGATACCTAAGCCATTTTCTAGAGGTATGTGGCTAAGCTAATTGCATTTGATTTTTAACTGGGCTTGTGGTTAGGATCAGGACAGAGCAGAGCAGGAAGGAGTCCTTTGTCTCAATAAACATTGATTGAAAGAAATGTCAATGTAACTTTTTTCTACTATTTCAGAGGTTAGAGCACTCACTATAATGTAGACAAAACCAGATTTAATTCTCTTCTCATGTAAATAGTCAGTGTGAAGCTCTTCATCCCAGTTTCATGGAATACCTTAACTGTATTCCTGATAGATTTTTTTTTAGCTAATATCATGCCAAAATCCCTCTCTTCTTTTGCTTTTTGTACTTTTTTTTTCTGTACTTTTTGTAAACCATACACTTCTTTTCTGTAAATCCTATTGTTTGGGTTGTGTATTCCAATATTCTGACGTGTAAATCACAATGCATGAGTCTGATTCCCACCCCCCCGTACATTATATATTGAATGCAAGTCTCTAAACCACAGTCTGACTTCCTTTCTTGGTTCACCGTCTAATTTTTTAAGCTACTGCATTGAAACACATATAATCTAATTGTCTTACTGAATGCCTGACCTAGCCCCGAGATTCAGAAATCTCAGATTTCCTTTAATTCATTCAAAATCAGTAGGAATGTCAGCTGCTCACTACACTTCAGTACTGGCCTATTTTAATTTAGATGGCTATTGATAGGCATAATATCTAACTTCTGATGAGCTACTTTTGAAACTAATAGTCTTCTGCTGTCCTATTCTCCTTTGGTAGCATCACTGTCTTATTGGCCTGTATCTTTCCCCACTTCAGAAGTAAGCCACTGACAAATCTTACTGTCTCTGCTTCAAACCACACTCATGTTTTCTCTATAACCTGAAATGTTTACCGAAGTCCTCACCATAGTCTGCCTTACTGCAGTCTCCTTATTAGCAGTATGCATGTCCTTCAGGGTAAACATCTCTTTAATCTGTCTTTATGACTTAAGCTATCCCCCCTCCAGCACATCAATTTAATAAGGCCGTATACATTTCTGTCCTCATGTGCTTAGCTACACATTTCTTTTTTCCATATTTGCTTGCTTTCTTCTCTGCTCAGCTAATACAACCAACCTTAACATTACTTTTTCTGCACTTTGTAAAAACTTTCCCTTTTTCTTTCATATTCTTTTCAAAACTCTTTCTTTAGTTAAAGTTTCTTCTAGTGTGGAAGACCACAATCTTCTATGCTTTGAAATTCTTGATAATGCACTCTTATGAGCTGGCACACTCAATGACAGGATTATGACTGAATTTGAAACTTTACACATTTATTGTAAAAATGAAACAGCACATTTAAGGCACGGCTGCCATGCTGGTGCTTTAAATGTTATGGGATGCTATAATTAAGGTGGCTTGCAGATCTCCACTCACCTCTTCTGATACTTTGTGCCTTTGCTATGATACATTTAATGACCTTAATTAATATATCCTTTTTTCTATGGGACCCCTGCCTCATTTAGGGTACTGTAGACACTACTAACTAAATAAGCAAGTACTCATCACTTTCTTTTCTCCTTTTTTTTCCCAAATGGTCTGACATCTTATTTACAGCAAAACACACAAACTATTCTCTGAAGACAGAACTATTATTTTCCTCTTGGGTTTTAATGGCATCCATCTCTAAGATTATATTAAATGCTTCAAAGAATTAAATGAGTAACTGTCAGGTCCCTATCCTCCGTGGATGGATTATCTGAGTTGCAGATTAGCTGTGACATGGATGCGCAGACACATAAGAGGAGCGTGTGCAGAGCCAGCCTGGGTCTGGCAGGGCTTTCTCAGCAGGCTCAGCACCACGCAGCCGGTGCTGGTTCCTGGGCTAGCTCAGCCTCAGCATTGCAGCTGCTCTGATACGGAGTGAAAGCCGTGAAAGGAAATCCTGCAGTCTGCATGCTAACGATGTGTGCAATCAGTGCAGGCGCCTCTGCACTGTTTCCTTGGAAGTGGGAGCAGTGTTGAGCATGATGTAAAAACAGCGGACCTGGCTCCATATGAGGTTGCTTTGAGCCCAGCAGGGTTTATTGGCTTCAGTGTCAATACCAGCCCTGCCAGAGCCAGCCCAGCTCTCCTGGAGGCCCTGAGGTGTCATTGCACCGTGCAGCTTCTCTAGCAGCTGAACTACTACCCAGGTTTGCCTCTCTCCCCGATGCAATTATTTGTTCCTAGCCCCTGGCAGAATTTGTCTCCCCGCTGCTGTTTGTGAAGCTGTGCTGTGAGCTGGAAATTAAGGGGCTGAGAAACAAACAGAGAATGCTGAATACCTGCCCACAAGGAATTATTCCTTTTTAGTACTGGTGATTTCATTGATCTGCCCCCCCCCCATGTGCAGCCACACACATGTAACTGGGTGGACAAGCAAAATGCGTTACAGGAGAGGCGTCAGTCAGAGCCAGGGTACGTCGGGGATCTCAATTAAGCAGCTTTGTAACTGCGCACGGGGCAGCGTCGGCTCTTTGCTAAGCAGCTCGTCTCAGACAGCACGCCGGACCCGACTTTTCAGAGCTCCTGGTACAGAGCAGCGTTACCTTTGACTTTGTCAGCGTTTTGGGAACTCAACACTTTAGATCCGATTTTCAAGTCAAAGTTCCAGAAAACAGAATTTGATAATTGCTCTCCACCCACTCAAAGTTTAACATGAGGAAATTTACTGGTGTAGCAAAGGAGCTTTCCAGGAGATGGGTGTAATATTCGGGTCTCAAAGGAGCATTCAGCTGCCCTAACCATGCAGATATCCTTTCTATCCCCACAGGCTCCTGCCTCTCTAACTGCATGGTTACGATTTTGTCATGAACAGGTAAGGATCCTAAAATGCAAATAGGCTTTCCCTTTCACACACAGGCTCTAGTCCATCCCCAGATATTTTTTTTGTTAGTTTAGAAAAACGAGATATGCAAGTAAAGTAAAACTCACCATAGCATCCCAAAAGTCTTAATATTTAAGTGTTTGATGTTGTATTCTTAATAAAGTAGTTTCCACACCTCCCTCCCTTCCTCCCTTTCCCTCTCCCTCTCTCAGTGCATATAATAAGTTATGACCTGTAAGTCATATCATTGTAATTATGTCACCAAGGTGGTGCCACTATCTCTTGCCCATTTCATTTTATTTTGTCCCCCTTTTCTATGCCCTTTTCCATGGATTTGTTCTAGTCTTCTATGTTTATACACACACACACACACACACACACACACACACATATATATATATATATATATATATGTAAGTATCTAAAATCTCTGGGACAAGGATTTTTTCTTTCTGTGATTGTGGCCAATATATTCTTTTTTTTCCTGGGGAGAATATTACTATTATTACTGTAGCATTTTAAGAATAACTTCAAATCAATTCATTTTTTCTCCAATATGTTGTTTTAATAAAGACAGTGAATAGAGTTAAGTTACTTTGTACAAGCAGCATAAAATGATAAAGTTGTGTGTAATCAGTTATACAACTGAAAGCTTAGCACACAAAGATTTGTCACAGCTTAGGGAAATAAAAAGGCAATTAAAAAAACCCAACCCTCTATTGGTGACACTGCTCTGAGGTAATTTGCTATTAAAATGACTTACTGCATGCAGAAAATTCATTTTCCCCCTGATTTATTTAGTCAGTATCATAATTTCTGGAACAATTTCCTCTGTGCAGAAGTTAGGAAACATGACATTATCATCTCATGCATAGGCTGGAATGGTGACAGTATTTGATTCCACCCCTGAAAGAGCTAGTTCATGGGGAAAAAAATCCATCAGTGCCTGCTGATGGATACAAAAATACATACAAACAAAGTTACGAGCTTGGACCCAGGAAGCCCCTTAGCTTTCAATCTCTGGAAACGAGAACAGTACACTGTATTGTTTTTTGTGCTATTTCCATAATTATTTAGTAAAGGCAGTTACTATTTGGCCACTATTGAAAAAAAAGACTGAATATATTTTTTGTCTGACCCAGCATGGCTGTTCTAATGTTATTTTGGTGAGTCTATTACCTTGTCACATGCCATCATCTTCTTTCGCAAGATGCTGCTGCAGAAATGAAATTAGTTCGTTCTTAAAATATTTTATAATGCAGTGTGATTCCATGAAACATTGTTTCCATGAAAGCAGTTGCTTTCTTAGAGCATTAACTTGTTTTCTTTATTTCCTTGTATGAGTGCAATTAACTCATGTACCATAGTAATAGTGTTATGAATGGACAAAAGTGTACTTCAGTACAACTGAATAATCTCAGTAACCTGATATTCTGATTTATCCAGAATTTAGATTTAAAAGCCCATATTTTATTGTTAATGATGTAAAGGCCAATCTGGAAGTTTAATAGCAAATATATATATATTATATATATATATATATATATATATATATATATATATATATAACAAGAACACAACTTGGAGTTCATTGCTTTAAATAAAAGAGGAACTAAAGATCCTCTGCAGACACAAATACACATGCAAGCCATTCTGCACCTGGCTAGCAGGAGAAAACCTGGATTTGATGGACTGAGCATCCAGGTATCCCTGTGTCCTATTCCAAGCCTGATGGCATCAGCATCTTCCTAATAACTGCCAGATACCAACAGCAGATAGCGCAGGCAGGACAGACTCTTTGGGGTTTGAGGGGAACAGAAAGTGTAGGAACAGTAGGTCTACTTCCACTTGCTAAGTAAATGATCTTGCTAAATTGCCTTTTTATTTACCACCTGCTTAATGGTGCCTTCAGCTCATTTTTCTAGCATTGCTCTCTGCAGAATTTCATTACGGTAAATAATATTTTTTTCTGGGCTCTCAGTTATAGTCTTTGTCACTTTCAAAAACTCATATGCCACAGGTTAAAGCCAGATAAAGTAGTCTGCCTACAATTTTCATATGTCCATCCTCAGTGCGCACACAGAAAACACAAATGAGTACCAACTACAATAAATAGCCTGTAAGTTCTCAATACAGAGACTTTCTAGTATGACATACTTGTTCATAATGACCTGAAGTAGTATAGATTTGTCTATGTGTTCCAGACTTCATTACTTTAAATTAATCTGGGATGCAATGCATTCTGTCCCAAAAGTAAGAAAGTGGCAAGCATCTATATTTTTGCATTCTTTTCTATATTCTCACAATTTTCTTTGTTCATCATTCCCATAACAAAATCACTATAACTTGGATGATAAAAAGTCTTCTGGAGGTCAGGTACTATATGTCAATGACCTCGTGAAAGATTACTAGAATATAATCATGTCTTTACTAGATATCTGCTGTTTTATGCCAATTAACAGAAAAAGGTTAAAGCTGTTTAAATAGGTAGGCAGTCTCTCAGCCCTGTCCTACTGAATAGAGAAATATTCAGGCTCTAAAAGCATGAGTACACCTCAATGCCTTTTTCCACAGGCAGTTGGCACATCTTCTCTGGTTTAATTGAAAGGGCTTAGACGAAGTTTGTTGTGTATGTAAATGGTAGTGGTAGTGATACAATACTGGTGACGTTTTTACACTGAGCATTACAGTGATTTTTCCACTGACCAGCTGCAAGCCATTTTTTTCCCCTCTGGTGCTGTTAAGTGTCTGTGAAGCACAGCTGATAGCCTTTTCAGTTCCATCTGGATCTGTTGTGACACTACCTTCCTTGTCACACTTTAGGGGCTTTACATAGTAAAACTATGGCCTAAAATGGATTTACTGTCATTCAATAGCATTCTTTCATGTTTTGTTTCTCCTCTCCTTGCCTTCTTTCTTTAACCCAGTAACATTTGACATCCTTTCTGGAGGAGCTACTCTCTTTGCCAATGGAGCAAATAGACTTGGCAGGTAGTCTGGCAATAATTGATCATATCCAAACAGTAATTGAATTTTGTTTGCTGTCGACATGGAAGTAGCCAACACTATGCTGTCTCTTCTGTGACAATAAACATGAAATTACATTACTCATTTCATTGCTCACTCTCCAATCCACTTCTCTAGACAGGAAATTTCGCAAGTTACATGGATAGGAAGGGGCAAGAGGAAGAAAAGCCTGAGGAGCCAGCTGTGCTGTGACTGTACCAAGTGAGTAGGTGCAGTCAAATTAGTGAATGGAACTGTGGCCTCCTTGCCCATATCTTCTCCTAAATAAACACACTATGCTTTAGTTTCAGCCAAGCTTCTTTTTGCCCACTTCACATTATCAATTCCAAAACTTTCAGGGCTATAATTTCAGATTACTGTGTGGGGAGCTATCAGCAATATTTATTTTCACTGGGCCAGATACTCCACTTTTGGCAATAGTATCAAGCACCAGCTGGAGCTGGACTCTTTTTTTTTTTTTTTTTTTTTTAATCACAAACGGTGCAATTGACTCTATGTGTAACACAAGAGATATTTCTGTGTCTGTTACAATACAATATTTGCCACCAAAATTTGGGGGTTTATTTACTGATACTTCTTTTGGATGGCTAAGTAAGGAGTCTGGCAGTCTCCCCAAAAGCGTGTGTCCCCTCTTAGGTTTGCTGTTTCAGGGATTACCAGAGACATGGCTTCTTCTAAGGGATTGTACTCCTAGAAGTAGAAGAGTGGACTTAAGTTAGGATTCAGTCATGTACATTCACATTTCATAAAGGTCCCTTCTGCGTGAGCTTGTATGAGTGGATTCTACAGGAACCTATGAAGGTGGATGAGAAAACTGCAGGCAAAGGGAGGGAAAATGCATGCAGAGAGGAAGTGTATGAAAGTCTCCCAAATGCTCATAAACTCTGGAGACTTGTGGTCTTGTCACATCTGCAAGAAATGAAAGAATATACAGAGTCAGCCCAACGTATACACAGCCACTAGGTTAGCGTTCAAGGTTTCAGGTTAGCATTACAACTGATGTAAAGTTGTGAGTCAGAATTTAACTGACTTCACTGAGATTGAAAGGAAGTAATTTAGAGCAGGAGTTGCTGGTACATGTAATGGATACATTACAAGCTGGTTTCCATTTCCTTTATTGAAGAACTTGTAAAAATAATGCTATTTCAGAGCAGACCTTTTGCATTTGGAGCAAATAAATTGGCCATCCTGTGTTTTCTCCTAACACATCAGTGCTATGCAGCTTTCAAAATCATTTGGCCTTGTGACTGGCAACAATGAAACAAAAAGGGCACTTATTAGTGAATAAAGCAGTGGTCTTATTTTGGAAGGTATGGTATGCCAAACCTATCTGTCTTTTGGAAGAGAATGACCTAGTTATGTCTGAACATGAAACCAATTTCTATATGATAGAACAGGATTACAGAGTTCTGTTTTTCTTTTTCTTATTATCTTCAGTCTTCAGGGTTCCTAAACTGTGGATGAGAATGAAGTTGACCTATGAGGCCAATCTATTATCCCCATCAAGACAAGGAAATCTCTGAGAAAAATGTGAAAAATATTGATACTCTTGATTCTCTTTGAGTCAAAGCAAAGGGAAAGGTCTCAAATGCGCAGAAAGCCCTTGTTTTTGAAATCTGTATGGCAGCATATTTACCAGAATCCCAGTGAAATTTTTTGCAAAATAACATATAAATTTAAGAGAACTTCCAAAAATACTTCTTGATTATTTTGGCCTATTGACAATAAGAATCTGGGAACATATTAATCAGACTTCATTGTGACTGTAGTAATTTCTGAATGAATTGTAAAGTTTCATAAAATATACGAATCAGTTTGTGAATTTATTCTTTTGCCTTGCTTCCTTCTCCTATTAGGTTTTCTTTTTGCTTTTTTCTCGGACAAGCTCCATTTGATCCTGTTCTGGAAAGCATCAGAGGTACTTACCTTTTCCTTGAAGCCTGCTGTGCTACAGTGTCTGGCCACCCCAGAGGGAATCAAATATTCCAGAAGTCTTCTGAAAGGGAAACTTAAATGCCACAAGGTGGAACTACCCATAAAATACTAAATGAAAAAATGGTCTAGTGAACTGAGAGGATGTAGAAATATAGCATTTCTAAAAGCCATAGATCTAAGGTGATCTTGCTGAAAGGGGAGCTTTAAAGTTAAGGGGCAAAACCAGATAGAATTCTATTCTTCTTTGCCTTGAGATTAGACTCACACATAAACACAGCTCCTATTTTCCCGTTACTTGAGACATAATTTTCTTTGGTGAGAGTGTGCTCTCTCTCTTCTCCTATATTTTGTCCTTCTTTCTCCCCAAGGCAATAGTTACCTAATAGTAGTAGTTAGCCTGATTGCTGTGGCCCATGGAGTCTTCTTGCTTTCGGCATCCACAGTGATCAGCATATCAATATGTCGGCAGGGTTTTACCTTCATTTCTTTTAACCAGATTTTATAATGGAGTATGAAATATAGACAAAATGATTTAATATGATCCTGATTTCTGATACATTGCTACTGAAATGTGAGAAAAATATGTATTTCAAGAAAACCACAACATTCTTCCTTTTGAAAAATCTTGTTGTGTATGTGTAAGAACTCGGAATAGAACAGTTGTTCTGTGATCTTGGACAAATCACTCAGTTTCTCCATCTCACTTACATGCTTCAGAGAAGGTGTTATTATGAACATTAGATAATTGATGTTGCAACAGCTCTTCAAAGCATAGCTATACTCAGTCTTGGTAAATACAAGCAGTTTGTATGGTTTAATTGCTAACATATTAGTGAATATTTTCATGCACAGGAGCATGGTAAACTGTAAAAAGTCTAACAGTTTTTTTTGTTTTGATTTAAATACAAAGCTTTTCAGTTAGTAAGTAATGTATTACTAATTATTAAGTTGTTTTTCTGCTGAGCATGTTTAAAAAATGTCTTGGACCTCAACCCACAAAGGCAGCTCTGGCTGATTTCAGGGTGAATTATCCATCTCAATACCTTTGAAGAGTTAGGCTTGAGTGCTTTTTCAAACTGAACCCTTATTATAATGAAAATATAATAAAAAAGAAAATGATTTTTTTGTCATCCTCTTAAAGGCCATGCTGAAGATTCAGAGGACTTTTAATTTTAATTTAGGAAAAGCAGACAGACCTATCAATAAACAATGGCATGTTACTATCTCTGTTTCTCCACTTATCTTCCTGAGTTTCTCTTGCTTGAAATCTGATGGCTTTGCTCTCTTTACAGTATTTATACCCGTAAATTTCCTTAGAGGTGGTGAAATTCATTGCCACTGTTTTATAAATCAGGAATTGAGGAATGTGGAGGCAAAGGGACAGATCTAACCATTTGAGTAGTTTTAACACCCGTTGTTATGATACAGAACTACCCAGTCACCTTCAGTCCTACCTTCAGCATCTGTGCTGCCTATTGGTGACTGGTTTGGAACTGAAGAATAATGTCTTCAACTGATGTGTATTGAACAGGAAATCACTTAAGATGGGCAGCAGAAGCATTAAAGAGGCATAGGTGTGTGTAGGTTAGCTGTTTACTAGGGCTTATTGGCCTGATCTGGAGAAAGATGATGTTTACAAAATAGATGTCTTAACCAGGCATCCTATGGTAGACACTGGTGGGAAATAGACACTTCCAAAGCATGTCTCCCTAGACCCAAAGCAGATGTATGATTTATATTGTTTTTTTTTCCAGTGAGTGTAATGGGAGCCAAAGTGAATAGCTCAGGAATGAACTCTGTAAATACCAGTATGCAGTGTGATGAGTTTACACCAGTTCAGCCAGGCCACTGAGGTTATCAAGTTTGAATTGGTGAGTTTACAGGGGAAAACAGGCAGTTTGGGCACCTGCATTATTTTGTGCATTTACCTCAAGTGAATAGCCCAAAACTTTGCTGAATATGCGGTCAAGCAAGGTATTATGATTGGGTTTCCTGAGTCCTTCTGATAAATGACATGTTCTAGGCTACACATCTTTTCCAAAAATGTAAGGAGACACTGCTGGTTAAACAATGTGTTATCCATTATGGTGCTAAATTAGGTTCCTCTGACTCCTTGGTCTTGTTTGCAGTCTGCTACAAGTTCTAGACTCGAATCTCTTTCTAGTCTCCTGTGTTTGGTTCTCTGCTGACTCAGGGTCAAAAGAAATCTCTTAAGTCTTTTATGAACTGAATCACTCCAGATGTTGTAGAACTCATCTGATTTTTGGGGAGTTTGGGTGAGTGGCTGCTAAAACAGAACCACAACAGTCACTGACATATTATCTAAAGATGATTTGCCTTGCAGGAAAAATATGACAGGTAGACAACAATTCCTGTCCTGCAAACACACATCATGCACAAATTACAGCTTCAGTCCACCAGTCTTGTTTAGACCAGTCAATACAAATGACCCAGCAGAACCTGACACTTGCTCTGAACAACTGATGTGTGGTGTCCACAGCTGACAATCTATTTATTCAAACTTTGAATAGAAAACATTCACAGATCTACAAAGAGTTTCTAACTACAGCAAACTTCATTGCTAGAATATTAATGGAAAGCATACCTAAAAAGGATATGAAAATATATGGATTAATTAAAAAAATGGTATTCAGAGGTAACATTTTTCAATACCTAATGAACCTTAATCCTAACTTTGTGATGATTCCTATATTTCCTTTTCCCATGCAAACTGACGCAGTGTGGTACAACGTTTATGTTTACAATAATTATCCTGACTTTAGCTTTCCAGCTAAAATTGTTGATTTGGAATATAGAAGATCAAGAAGCAGTAGGATGTCACAGCTTTCTTCTGTCAGAGTCATTGGGATTTAGACCATCATTTTCTTGAATCTTCATCAAGCCCCCTAACACCACTGAAAATTTAAAAAAAAATCCTGTTAGATCTATGCAAGTGATACTCAGAAATAAAGCTTATACAAGAGTGTAAACAATATTACTTTAAACAAGCACATCTTTACCTCCTTTAAGCCGTATGTATGGGAAGAATTTTCGTAGATCAGAAAGTATGAACACAATGCACTGAAAGGCCTTGTTTCTCATATGCATTGGAAAAAATGAGAAAGTTGTTAGAAAGGTTATACTGTAATTGTTAGCATTAGGGGAGCTTCTGCAGATCAATGGGAAATGAATTTTCCATGCAGATGGATAATAATGGCATCAGCTTTGTCAGTGTGACAGTCATAGATGCTATGTTATTATCACTCAGTGTGTGTGTGTTCTTGTGCATGAGTGCACATGCTGATATATTTACATAAAAGCAATCCTTAAATCAGTGGTTTGCTGTTTTTGTTCCTCTCTTTTTCTTCTTACATAAGAGAGATGCAAATTTGCTTAGATGTTGACAATATAAAGAATGTGTACAAGTATGCTTTAAGAGGGTTAATTTTAATTCTTGACAATTTGATTTAACCTTGATTCCAGTTGTCCATAACAAATAAGATGATGTAACATTTATTTCTTGCACCTTCCTGAACACCCTATATATTAATTGATTTATTTTTGTCCAGCTTCATTTTAGATAACCTAGCTTTTTCTGAAATATAATTTATTACTATATAGTGATTTGGAGAATTTTGCAATGGTAGATTAGCTCAGTGAGAAAATTATACTTTCTTATATGCTTTGTTAAGAGATGTGGGGTTTAGAACAGAGATTCCTGGATACAGTGAGAGAAAGTCTAATTGCTCATGTCATGCAGAATAATCAGAGTTTCATGAATTTTGACAAGAAACCAGGATAGTTATAGGTCTTTCATAAACATAACAAATAAAGAAGGAACAGTCAAAATAGGTGGTTCACACAGGAGCCATTTTCAGGAATGGTTTCTCCCACCAAACCAGCTTATGCAGAAGAAGTCATGGGAAGAAATAATTTTTCCAGAGAGAAAGAATGAGGGAAGGTGTGATCCCTACAATGAGATAAAGTTTTTGTCCATCTAATTTTTACATTAGGTACCTAATTTGCAAATGTGATATAATCCGTGAAGCATCTAAATTGTTGTAACCTCAGAGAAGTAGTTTTGCTCCAGTGGATACTATACCCTGGCAATAGAAGATGATATCCACTCTCCTTTAGATAGATATGTTCAACTTCTGTTCACCTCTCCCTCCTGTTTCCCCTGCTATCATCAGCTGGAGTAATCCCTGCATGCTGCCTGAAGCAGTGGTGACTGAGAAAGCCCCTGGCACGCTTGCAGCATTTACACAGAAAGGCAATACTGCAGGCTAAAATACCTTAACCCCCCAAAGAAAGCTAAATTCCTAGATTCCTAGAATTAAACACAGATTAATTGGTTAAAGTATTGCGCCAGGCACCAGTGGCATCTTTTTATTTCTGCTTGTTTGAAAGGCAGAAGTGAAATCTGCTCAGTTTTTGAAAAAGGGAGTACCTGAAGGAGAATCATCTTTTCTAGAAATTCTAATACTGAGGGGATGAGAAAAGGCTTCCAGTACCTAAATTCCAGAGGTGCGGAGAACTTAAGCCATGTTAGTGTTTCAGTATTTTTTTGCATTCATTCAAGCAACTTTGTACATGAGATGAAGGTTTTGTTAATCCCATTCTGAGATGGACGACCAATCTGTGGGCCGTGTGTGGCTCTCTGCAGCACCAGGTGTGTGAAATCTAGGGGCTGGGTTCTGTGCATTAAAGCACTTGTAAATCTGGGGTTATCTGTCAGGAAATAAAGTGAAGGATTAGAAAAGACGGGGACTAGACTACAAATATATTTTCTCAGGTTAACCAAGATAATAAATTTAAAAAACAAAACAAAATAGAGCAAAACCCCGAAATGAGAGCTGTCTTTATTTGGCTTCCAGCATAC
Source organism: Rhea pennata (assembly GCF_028389875.1). Classification (NCBI taxonomy): domain Eukaryota; kingdom Metazoa; phylum Chordata; class Aves; order Rheiformes; family Rheidae; genus Rhea; species Rhea pennata. The sequence continues at coordinate 30,573,073 of NC_084663.1, forward strand.
GAAATTATTTGTTGCTGTCCTACAGATGCTTTGTAATGCTGAATAACCAGACAAATGTGTAGTTATATTGGTTTTGAGATCTTAGATGAATTAGTTTTTTGTCCATCTACTTTGTCCTAAGAGATATTATTTCTTTTTTGGGGGAAGAAGGCGGGCAGGGATCAGTTTATTTTGTTTTTCTTCTCATGGTTGACTAGCTGTTCACTCAAATTTTGACTACTGAGTTTCTCTATTCCTGTTAGTGGCTACTATGGACTGAAACCCTTGGCTACCTTCTTCTTCACCAAGTCAGCATAGACTGTCATGTTTCTGCTCCCTGATCAGTTATGATCAGACTGTGAGGAAAAAGAAAGCTGAATATATAAAAATCTCCAATTCATATAGTTAATTCCCAATGTGCGTCGAGAGTAAGAAGAGTGGAGAAAATAGAGACAATTTTCCAAAGGTCCAGAGGGAGTGTAAATGTCCACAAAGACAGGAGTAGATGTGTCCCCACATCTGAAGGGAAGGCCTTCTCATGAAAGCAAAATCTTGAGGACTCCAGTCTCTGGGGAAGAACCAGGGAAACGACATAGACAGCTGCCAATGTTACCAGGGATGTGCATCTTGACTATTCATATAGATTTTCTAGATGTATGGAAATCTGATAGATTTCTGCTAAAAGCTGTATTCTGCCAAGAGTAGTAGGTGGTATTAGCAGAAGCAGGAAGGAGTGGGTGATTGCTTGAGCAGTGCCTGAAGAACTGGCCCAGTCTGGTGCTCAAGAGGAAATGGGAACACTACACATAATGAGAAGAAGACCAAGATGATGTTTTCCTGAGATACCTTCCAAGTACCTACCTTGTCCGTAGAAATTCTCTCCAGTGTAAGATGGGAATAATTATACTCTAACACTTTTCTTGCACAGGTCCAAATGAATGTACTGGTAGCATAGGACAATGATGAATCAAACTTGTAGAACCTATTTCAGAATTAGAAGAAATTACTAACTGCCCATGCCATTTATCAGCAGTAGTGTTTCTTTTTCATCTATTCCTTTAGATGTCCTTTGTGTAAACTTCAGAGATTTTTTTTCAAAGTTTTAGAAAGTAAAACTTCATTGCAGCATTTTTTAAAAATCTGACACAGAGACAAAAATATGATTTATTTAAAACAGTATGATTGGTAATGCAATTTATAATTTCATGTAACATTTGTATTTTTAAAATAAATTTGATCACTAATGTTACCAATGTTTTCCTAGTGATACTGACATAGGCCTGATATTCATGGGCCTAATTTCAACTACTATTGCACCTTCTAGACAAAAAATAGACTTCACACCTATATCTCCTGGTGCCTCATATTACAATTTAATGAAATACTGAGTCAAAGAGCTTTTCTGAAGTATTTCTGCTGAAATACTTCTGCAAGTGGCAGATGGCAACACCCAGTAGACTAGACTGCAGGCAGGGAAGTCTTGCAGGACTTAATTATATTGCATTGTAAGGAAAATTGAAACTTGAAAAAGTTTTATGTTGCTCTATTTTTTTTTTTTTTTTTTTTTACAGTATGTATGTCATGGGCCACCCGGTTTCCACTCTTGTTCGAAATGACTTGCTTTGATTATAACATGTCTGAAAAACGTTTGACTCATTTCATTTTCTATTCAGAAAAAAAATAATTTTGTAAAAGGTTACATTATTTTTCAAAACAATTATTTGTTTTTATACTTCAGTAAAAACATGTAGCAGGGAAAGTGGCCCCATTAGGATGAGGATGAAAAGTCTTAATTGAAAATTATTCCAGATCTATCAGACAGAGTCATCAAGAGATGATTTATTTGTCTCAGCTATAGGGCAATGTCTGTAGTTGTGTAAACCTTGCTAACTCTCAATACAAGAGTGCATCTAGCCTTCTGTTACCTTTCTGAGATATGTAAATATTTTATTCTGTTTCAATTCATGCATGCATGTTTGCATCTCCTGGGTATTTTTTTATTTCTATTTTAATCTTGACAAAATTTCAAGATATGCTTACATTCCACTGAATCTATTAAACTCTGGCACTGATTAAAATGATTGTAAAGAGAGAACTCCAAGTGGGAACATTTTATTCCCATTTAGGAGGTAGTTTCATATTGTTAGAACAGTGATCATTAAGGGACCTAAGCTAGGCAATACACAATGCTCCCAAGCTTTGTATGAAATAACAGGACACATAGCATACAAATCCTAGCATGTTTTTTACAGGCATTTACCCTTATAATCTTTCATTCCAACGGTATGATAAGTACTCTCTACAGTGTAAGCACAATAAACGTAGATAAAAATAGGTTTCAAAATTGAATGCTCAGCATAAAACAGAGAACAGTAAGGGGACAATGAGTAAAGACTGGGAAATATAGGCCAGTGTTGACTTGGAAGCTGGAACTGCTTCCATGTAGGACTGAAAATCTGTAATATCTATATTAAAAACAAAACACAAAAAATAACATAGTAAAAAAACACTTTTGAATACCCAGGAAGCTTCAGGAAGTATTTTTTGAAAAAAGTGTCCATCATTTTTTGAAAGGATCAATTATAGCTCCTTTTATTAAATAGTCCATTTAATAGACCCATACTGGGTGATACTGGTTTCATTTTGTCTAGTAACCTGAAGCTGAGAGTCACTAGTAATGAATGATTATGGAAGGAAGGCAAGATGCATGACTTCAGCAAAATGAACCTTCCCCTCTTCTGCTCTGTAATAATCATAGATCTCCATGGCGTACTTTATTGAGACTCTGCATCTCATACAAGCCTGACATCCTTTAAAGCTCAACCCTCCTAGCCAGTGGGAATGTACATCTGTTGGGAGATTTTTAGAAAAGAGCAAAAGACTTCTAGTTTGCATATACTTGCCTTTGGAAGCTATTGTCTGATTTGCTACATTTTATTATTTCTTTATTTATTGCTGTATTAAATATTCTCATAAAAGGTCTATTTGAAGTGCTTTTGCTTTTCCTTGCTATGACAAAGTGATTAACCTTCCATTGACTGTGATAACAAGTTGCTATCTCTTGATATGTGGACGTTTATACACAGCCAACACTTTATATCTCTAAAAAAAAAAAAGCCCCTCTTTGGTGAAATGTAGTATGAATGCAACTGTTTGTCACCTCTAAAAAACACCACAAAACCTCTAATATTCCAGGCATGAATTTACTGTTTGAGGGTGAGAGGGGAGCTATAGCTGTGTCCATTATTACTGATTATATGAGCATGTGTCATGGTGGCTGAGTAGTCTCCAAGTGTTACTAGCATTTTTCTTCTCAATAACACTGACCCTTTTTCCTGTCCAATTGAGATAAGTTTTTGTTTGGGTCCAATGAACATGAGACAGAGGATTAGAAGGACGCTCCTGGATTGCCAACTTCAGTCTTCTGGTATCAGAGGCATTTTGAAAACCTTAGTCATAAATTCCATCTTAAAACTTAACATCATTTTTTTGTTTCATTTTGCCCCCATGGCTAGTACTCTGAGATTGGTTCAGAAGAAAACCTACTAAAAACCACTAACAGCTTCAGACACAATCAAAAAATTATTACTATAGCAGTGTCTGAACCAACACTATTGGAAGCAGCCACCAGAAGCACTGAGGGGTTCAAGCTTTTCCATTAAAATTATTTCATTAACTCAGCCATCACACAAAAATACTTCCAAAAAAGAGGAAGTTACTTAGCAATTCTAAGGAAGTAGCAACATAATCCACTCCCTTGCTAAGTTCCTGTGTAAAACTAGTCTTTAAAGCCCTGTCAAATTGTCAAATTGCCTTTTTTTTTTTTTTTCCCCCTTTGACACAAGCCCATTAACTTCACAGAAAAGCGGGAATATTGCCAGCAAATCTTTTAAAGTGAAATGAGCTTGGAACTTAAAGCTATTAAAAGTGTGAAATTTAATGCAAACAATACACATTAGCTTGAATGTCTGGTGAACCTCTAAGTGCTTTACATAATCATTTTGTTTCACCTGTACTGTTTAATTACCAGTTTCTTATCAATAACCTCCTTAGGTTATACATTTAGCTGTGTGCCAGGCAAGTTCTTTGATCCCTTAGTATAGAAATACTTTAAGGAGAGGATTTCTAGATGTGCCTGAGGGAATCAGACATCTAACTTCGATGGAATGGTGATTAATCTTGAGAAAGAACTTAAAGGTTTCTATATAGGATGCAGAATACTCCTTTTACTTTCATTTTTTTTTTATTCTGGTAATGCTTAGAAACCTCACCTATTATGCTAGCTATTAAACACATAAACAAGACAAGGTAATGTAGTAAATAAATAGTGACCAACCCTCATCTTATGTGAGTGCATATACGGAGTTTTACTCCCAAGAGCAGCCATCACAATGACACACAGTAGTTAGTCCATTCTGCGGAGCAGCAGATCTTTCCTAGGAAGAGATACTATGCAGACCTGTAGCTCATGTAGTTTAACCAGATGCACCAAAGAAGACTGGAAAGACTGGACTTCCCTGAAGAAGTGACATGCCGCGGAGTGAGCTCTTCGGCATCATACCAGCCCTGTGTGTTATAGTCCCAAGCAGGTCCAAGGGCTCTAAACACAATCTGTCCTAACTATAGCTGAAACACTATGCTGCAAAGCAATTAAGTGCTATTTTTTTCTTTGCAAAGAGACACATGACAAGACTATAACTTTAGTTCAGAAGTGGTTTTATTTCTTGGGTAAGAGCGAAGTATCTTATGAATGCTTTGTGAATCACAACTAATTAAACATGCAATAGGGAGGAACACAAAGGCCATCTGAAGGAAGGGAGATGCTAGTAGAAGAACAAAGTGAAATGAATGGCGTAAGCTAGCAGTAGGAAAAAAACTAGCTTGTAGAAATTCAATTACCAACAGCAAGCTATGGTTTTTGTTTCTGGGCGGCAGCTGTGGAGGGACCATAGGATCCCAAACGAGCCTGGATCTTCACTGCTGCTCTTGCTAGTTTCAGCTGCTGCTGGAAACTCCCACGCCTAAGTGCTGGCTTCACTAGCACTACTGCTACCTCTCCTGCCCCATGTGATCAGAGGAAAATGTAAAGGGAGGATTTTTATTATTTTGCATCTTATTACCTTCTGAAGAGGAATCTTGTTTTCCTTCTCAGAGTTAGTTTATTTTGGAAGAGATTACTATTTTATATTGGTCAGGTTAACTATTTTAATGTAGATTTCTAATCATTAAATAAAAGCCTTGCAATTGGGAGGACGGGAACCACAGAAAGGATTAATAGATTTAGTGAGTGCGTGTTGGAGGAAATACTCTTGTCTACAAGTTCAGTATATATCTTCAATTAAAAACAAATTTTAAAATGTTTCTTTTAAAAAATCTTTGTAGCCTTGACTATATTAAGTGAAGTTAATTTTGTAATTGTTAGAAAAGTGCCCATGACAGATTAGTATTTTCAAACCAACATGGTAAAAATTGTGTGATGTAGAAGCAATTTACACTTTTTAATCAGTACATTGTTCTTGTTGAAGGAGATTATTGTGTTCACTGACAGCCAATTTTCTAGTGATGAATTGTATAAAAACCATTCTCGCTGATATTTTTAGTACGTAGTTGAGCAAGTGGTAAGCTAATTTTTATGTTTTCCTTTACAGATCAAAGCCTTTTAATTATATTTTATACCAGTGTTACAGATAAACATATGACAGTAGCCACATTATAGAATTTGTTAGAACTTTGATTAGTCTGTGTTGTTATTTAGACTCATTCCTCTCTAAATTTTTATTCTTTTATTTGTTTATCCAGTGTCTGAACCAATGACCAGGGAATTCAATGGGAAAATCTCTTTTCCCTAAAATCAGTTTCACAGGTTTCAGATCAAAACTTAATGACAAAACTCTTGATTGAAAAAATGCCTGATATAAGCATTTTTTTCTATGCTTTAGTTTCTAAGTACTTTCTCTTCCCCTCCCCTCTTCCTCTCCAAGTAGAAAGCAGTCATAAAAGATTTGTTGACAAGGAAGTGGTTTCTTCCCCCAAAAAATCTTAATTTAGTCTGTGAATCTGGCCTCAAAATGCTAATATATTCTGTGCACATTAATTCTAATTTCAGTAAAGTGCTGGATGTAAAGGAACTGTAGCAAAAATATGGATCAGGAAACACGTAGGTATGACACTGGCTTGTGTTCCTGAATGAGATAAATTGAAAATGGGAAAACTTAGCATTTTCATTTTTATATTCCTTTCTCATAAAAAGATGCAAGTGTAAAATGCTCTTCAATCCTCATCTGTTGAGAGGAGCAAGTGTCCTTTTGTCAGCCTCTGCATACTTGCCTAATGCAAAGGAGTCAAGTATACTCCCTCTCGATCCCTCTCCTTGAAACTCTCAGATCAGTTGCACACCTGTTGGTGCAACAGGCACCTATGGATGAGAGCTTGGTGCTGACCTCCACCAGGGACCGCTGCAGAAGTCCTTGAGGCAGTGGGCCCAAGGAGTTCTTCTTTTAAAACAAAATCAGTTCTGCTGTGACTTTTCCTCCAGGCTTTTCTAGGCAAGATAGGGAGCACCCTTCATCCTTCCTGTGCTATGCACTGTGTTGAAAATAATTCAATATCCCTTGGGGCAAAGAAGAGATAGCATGTGCAAATAGCAAACCTGACTCAATACCTGATATTCTGGAGTAATGTTATTTCTCTTGGGAAATCTTGAACACTTTCAAACGATGTGGCACAGGAAAGGTGGAAAGAACAGTCCATAGTCTGCAAGCAGTAACTGCGAAGAGATGATGAGGATTTGAGTCACCTCAGGGTACAGTAGAATCTAGAGTCACTCAGCAGCTGAATGCTTTTCAGGCTCATAATTTGGATGAAGTTATTACATTTTTGCAGGAGTCCCATCTTAATTCCAAGTCTTTTTCTTTCAGACCTGGCCAACGAGGCTTCAGATTAGTCTCTGCAAAACTGTGGTTATATAGAAAATGACTAATAGAGATTCTGCTCTCTTTTTGATTTCTCCTCTTTAAGTGAAATATGAGATGAATATGTGCTGAAAGGGCACCTGTGCTGAAAAATGAGGCTATCTACTTGATGCGAGTATTGAATGGCTACATTTAGCATAGCATCACAACGTAGAAAATTATACGCGGACAGCTACTGAGCAGTAGTAATATTAGAACTGTATTAATAGGTATTATATCATAGAGCTAAACATTTTCAAAAGGTAGTAGACTATCTACATGCTTAAAATTTTAACAATAGGCAAAAATTCAGTTAACTGCATAATCACAAAGCTATTTGTAATGTGTGTATATGTTACTAGAAAATCATAAATCCTGATAGCTAATTCCAAACTATAAAAACTCAAATATTGACTTCATCTAGAAGTCGGTCAACACCATGTAATACCACCTCACAGAGACACCTGAACTCCCTGATTAAAGATAGCTTAGATATTAGATCATTTAGTGGGTAACAAGGAACTGCTGGCAGGTAATGCCAGTGTCAAACTATTCAGCCTACAAATAAATCTGTCCAGAGCTATTTCTATACCAGAGTCAAAACATCTAGAAAACTCTGGGATATTTCAGTACTCCAATGCAATTCAGACACATTTTGTGTATTTTTCTTTGTTCATTTGTTTGTTTTAAGGCTGTTTATTTAGGTGTTCTTGTTTATTTAGAGTGTTCCTGCATTCACTGGTCAAGAGATCAGTGGCTTTGGTAAAAGACCTATGCCGACAGTTGTCTTTTACAAAAAAAAGTTAAAAAGGCAGAATTTGTTGCATTAAAAAGCTGCATTAGGAACTACTACTGTTCCAAGGAAAGAGAAATTCTGACATTCTGGTACTTTTATTTTGTTTTTGGATTGGTTTTAGTATTCTTGATGGTAGTTCATGGGGAAAGATGAACCTTCTGATAACCAGGATCTGCTCCCCTGTGTGCTGAACACCACAGTGAGGAGTTTGCCTTTTAGACTATGGCTGTGCCTGCAGCCTAAGCTAGAGACCATCGGAGCAGTCTGCCCTGGAAATCATAAAGATCTAGATGATAATGACTGGATCTGCATGTGAAAGGAAAATATATAATTATTTTGCCAAGTGGATATAAAAATAAATGATCACTGCTGCCACCTAAGTGCTCAGGAGAGGCATTGATTTGAAAAGCTCTCTGTGACTATGTGTCCTGCCATCAGTCAATGGAATTCCTCAGTGGAATAATAATATTTCACACTAACTGTATATTGTACACTTCCAAGGATTGCAGCACATCACACACATGCCAATTAATTAATTCTCCAAACTGTGCTAGGAAGCACTATGCCCTGGGAACTATTATTAAACTGCTTTAGAAGTAGATAAACTGAACCAAAGCAAACAACATATGACATAAAGTTGGCATCCAAGCCAAAAGCTGAAGTCTGGAATCTAGATTTTTAATCATATCTTAGTTTAATCTATAATCATATCTAGTAACCACTACATAATAGTACTAGCTATTGGTCTCATTTACCATTACACTTGATCAGTTTTTCACCTTTTTACAAACACAGAAAGAGAGAGCTGAGAAAACATACGCAGATGACTTTCAAATACCTCTTAAAATATATAAAAACATTTCTTTTAATGTTGTGGCTTTATTTATTTATACTGCTGCACAATATTAATTGTCCTAAAATGCATGCTAAATGGCTTTGCTTCAATCTGTAATCACTGGCAAGTGCCAGGTTTCCATTATATTTCCAAGCTTTTTGTATTCTTTAAATATGATCTCTAGCTCATGTCTCAGTTAAGAACTTTGACAATCTCATTCTAATTATTGCTTGAACCTTTGTATTTAATCTGAATTTATATGCAGTACTCTTTGAGCATGACATGTACTCTTTAATGTTAACAGTCACTTTGCCACACAGTTCTCAAATTGAAAGAAAGGATAGACACATACGATGAAGATATTTGGTATTGAGAGTTTTTTTTTTTAATAGTCTCCAAAGCAAAATAAAACTGAGGAAACAGAAATAATATATTCACATTATTATATATATACTTATATTATTTTCAAAGGAAAATAATTGATATTGAAATTATTGGCATGTGGACATGCCTTTAGCAAAGTTCTTTTTCAATTAATAGATTTTATGCTCATCCACATTTTCTCCAATCATGTCTTTTTTGCTAGGTCTGATCCAAAACTAACAGCAGTTAGTGAGTGTGCAAAGATTCTGAGAGCTGACAATTTTCTGCTTATGAGTTCCAGCTGATGTTATAAAATTGCTTAATTGACTGAAGCCAATTGAAGGTCACACAGAACCCAAGACCCAGACAGGAGAAGTTGGGGGAACCGTATTCTGTAACCTTAGTTTTTGTAAAAATTCAGCATTATGTACCATGTTGAATTCCTCTATAATGAGTGGTAAGAGATAGTCCCGACAATGTTTTATCCCAAAGACAGGGAACAAACAATAGTCTGAAGACATTTTTTCCTGCTGAATGTAGAGGGACATGAGATGACCTTGTTGACACAAAACATCTGATGTCTAGACTACTAAACTGAGATGAGTTTGACTTAGATTTTAATCAGTAGTAGATTCCAAAAGACAACTGATTGTAACCATCCTTTGTAGTTAAAAAGTAGAATTTTTCTCTTTTCAGTTCTAAGAACCAGATCTGTGGATCAACAAGGTGTATCTTTGTGTTTATCTAGCGGAAGAATAATGTGTTTTCCCTTCCCTTCCTTTTCCTTCCCTTCCCTTCCCGTCCCTGCCCCGGTCCCATTTAGTTTTCTTCAGGCTTAATGAACTACATTGGCTATAAGAGGAATCTGACAAGGACCAGAGCTGGCATAAAATATGAGCAGAAGTGTGCAGCAGAGAAAAGAAAAGGGAGGAGAGGGAAGGGTAGGGAAGGAATAAAATTTCCCCTTTTTGGTAGTGGCAAACTGTTAAATCAGCTTGTCATCTTGGTGCTGCTGCTGGTAATCATAGACTTTTATGTTCAGATGAAACAGCTGAAAATGAGAAGAATGCATTTACAGATTATTAGGGAGAATTTCTGTTTGAAAAAGCTATTCTTTACACAAGCAGGTATGGGCATTTTTTTTTTCAACACTATGCAAAAATCTATCATACAGTGTTGGGAAAAGCCCATGCTTAACTAGTAAAAACTATAAAACTAACAGAAATATTTTCAGAATAATATTTGAAAGACATTAGATATTTCTCTTCTCAGCATTATAGTACTATTTGACCAGGGGCAATAACACTCAAACTATTTTCAATCCCTTTTTGTACTTCAATATGACTGCTGCAATCAGAACACTGCCATGATGAACACTTATCTTCAAAGAGCTTTACAGATATAAAAAGCCTAATTTTGCCACTTCTAATAGTGTTATGTTGAGGGTCAGGATAGCAAAATCAGGGTCTGGGTCCATAGCCATTTCTCACATTTAACAGCCCTGTTCTCCATCTACTTACTTTAGGCAGTGTGGTATCACTAGAAATAGGCACAAAGTGCAGTAAAAATGTTCAAATATATTTCTTTATATTCTTTTTTGTTATGATGTTGAAGATGGTTCAAGAGTATCTCAGAAGAAAATTTCAAATTTTTCTGGCCACAATTACAACAAATAAAGGCGCTTTTAACTAGTAACCTTTTGTAAGTTAAGGCATATAAACCTAGTATAAAATGAGGATGAGAGGAATATATTTAAAGAAGTTAAATACTTCCTAAAAGCTTGGACCCTATGTGTAAAAGAAACCCCACATTATGACTTCCTACCACCACTCTCCAGCAATATATTAAACTTTTACTCATGACAGATTGTTGGATTTAAACTTAAGCACTGTTCTTGCAGCCCATTTATAATGTTCAAAGTAAATGCAATTTAACATATTACTCTCATCATCTCATTTTCAAAATTAGTGGGTTTTATTCCCAACAAAACACATGAATCTTCTGTTTGAAACAAAACCTGTATCATCTAGTTGATGGATTCAGTAAAAAAAGCAGAAGTTTAAGGAGACAGTAAGATAAGTGCACTATCTTCATGCACCATATATTACCTTCTAATAAATTGAGTAAAGCATTTTTAGAGTTCAGAGAGCTTATTTCTATACTTATTTGCTAGAGGGGTTATTTATTTATTTAATGAACATTTGTATATAGTGTGCTGCTGGGATAGGATAAAGTTTGGGTCCTTATCTATGATTGCATTTTTCTATGCTTAGTGAGCAAGTGGTAGGGCAGTGGGGGCTGTCTTGTCATTTATATAATTATTTATGATATTGAAATTAAGGTTGTTACTGAATCTGTGAAAAAATTCTTATGTGTGTATATATTTGGCATAGAGAAAAAGATTTATCTGAATGATGTGTATAACTGAAAAACAGCATAAAAGAAAGACAATTCATAGATTAATGCTATTCTATTCTTTTTGAATTTTTGAGTGAGTAGAGAAACAACAAATTCAGTGGTTCCTTTTTCCTATATTTATTATGCACATAAAAGAGTGGCTTCATTGTATTAGATTCACACATTTATCATGAAAACAATCATAGCTATATCTAAGAAAAAGAAAGATTTGTAGAACTGACTGAAAGGTACTGTGAAAGCAGAACTATTAACTTGGAAAAACTGCTATAATTTATTGTCTTGAGTGGTAGCTGCTATTATCATTTTTTTTCAGTAATGAAGAGCTTGTAGAATACCTCCAAACCTTATCATGTGTGGTTATCTCAGTTCCAATGGAGATCTATATCTACAAATCCCAAGACTCTCCTACTAACGTAACCAAAGTACCAGGAATATTGAAACATTCATCGACTACCATGAGTAGAAAGTAGACTGCATACCCAAGTAAGAATGAAAATGCCCTACGAAGAAATGGAAGATTGAGGGTTTTCTACTCCTCATCTTTGTCTTTCTCTCAAACCCCTAGGTATTTGGGTTTCACATGAAGAAACTTCAGATCTGATTTCATCAATTTTTTGAGGTTTGGGCAATGTACTCTGCATTAGGCAAGGGCCATCAACACGATGTAGTGGGCAGAACTGCTAACTCCTGTGTGTATTCTCTTTCAGCAGTACTTAAGATTGTCCTGTTAGTTCACTCAGCAGTTATAGGTGACGTTTGTACTTGGCAAAATGAATGCATATTATGCTGAACTGCTGGAGAAGAACCTTTGGTCAGTAAGTATAAGTATCCGTTTTAGTATGATTACAGCAGAAATCTACCTTTGTTATTAGTGCTGTTAAGCAGTTAATTTTGTTAATGTTTTCTTGAAAATACTTTAACATATGGTAGTTGTAACTCTATTTTTTTAAGCCTATGAACAGTTGTATGTGCAACGGAAAAGTTACCTGGAACAGCTTTGCACTGGAGCTCTCCTGCTGGCTTTGCTGATGTAAATATTGATGATTTTTTTGGCACTACATTCTCCTAATAATAATAATAAAAAAAAGCCCCTAAAAAGACCCCGACTTGTATTAGAGCTTCAACACCATAGGACAAAGGAAAATCCTTTCCAAAAACGTTAAAAATGTGATTCTTTTTTCTGGGAGTAGTTGCCTGTACATTTCAGTAGGTTTCAAATTAGTCTGAACATAACAGCACTGCATTCCTCTGCATATGCTTCTCTATTGATTTCTAATAAGATGGGTGCAATCAGTTGAACAGCATACGGCTGATGTTCTGACTGGGTCCGATGCACTTTGCATTAAATTGCTAGCTAGGTCTATGTTCAATATTCAGAGTATCAAATCCTCACTTTCTCATCGTTTGCTAACACAAAAACAGATCTCTTCCACTCCTGAAAAGATATCTTGCTCCTATACATTCAATTTATTAAAGACACATAAGATCATAGCAGGTGATAGGGAATGCAAGGATAAAATAAAAGAGATGGGTTGGCAGGTTTCTGATGGGGTGATGTGATAGAGAGAAAGCCATGCAAGCAAAGATTAAAGCATCAGAGAAACCACGTAAGTCTTTATTAAAGAAATATCTGTGCCTTGCTTATACCAATAGCCACAGGGGTACAAAAATAGATTTCATGGGGAAAAAATATGACATGTCCTGAGAAATGATTATATTTGGAAAATTTTTAGTACAGTTGTCAGGTTTAAATTAGCATATGTAAACATACCGTAGTACTAGAACCTGATCAAATTTTATGTACAATTATATGTGTTAATACCATCCACTCTTTTGAGCTGATTAGTGGTCCCCCACGAAGCTGGTAGAAGACAGTTTATTCACAACAAGAGACATAGGTACTGAGGTAACCGGCTTCTCTCTAGGACCTAAAAGATTTAACATGCTACCTAGCACAGTCAGATAACGCTTGAATCATCATTTCTGCAGAGAAGAGACTATATGACACACATTTTAAAAGCCTTCCTTCTAAATAGTGCAGAGAGGTCTTTCATATCTGCAAGTGTCCTAGATGAAGTTAAAGTTTGTTTGTCTGTTTGACGTCTTTTTAACAGATGTGAGAAGTGTGATGGATTTCAATTCATTCAGACACAGACTATCTGGGGACAAACGTAATATACTAATGATCTCTGGCTGACTGTCCTAGCAATCATACTAAGAGCAGAGCAGATGAAGTCTACACTCCTAATGCTTCATCTTAATAACAATAAATTGTGCCTGGGGACAGTACCTCCCAGTAAACTATAGAATAGTGAGGATAAGCTAATTAAGTGGAAAGTGGATTTCTTGTTTGATCAGACTGTATTTGGTTGATCTGTGATAGTGATGACAGCAATGATAATCAAATCTTATCTGCCCATTCATCTGGTATTTCTAATGTGTTTATTGTAGTGTTGTATCTACATCATCAGTAATGGATATAAAATATGTAAAGACTGCAAACATCAATAAGGAACGATGTATTAATTGAACAACATGCCAGTTGTTGCATTTACAATGCTGGGAAGCTGGTACTCTGGGGAACTTCTCGTTACAGATCAGTGACTGATATGCTGTTATTCACACTCAGATGTTTCTGCCACACAGAAGTTTGTGGTGATACCTATTGTCACTTAGTACCACACAATGAATGAAGTGAAAAAAATCTTTGGTAGGCACTTAAATATAATTATGTAAAATAAAAATGAGGAGGGATAGCGAAAACTGCTCAGCAGTATTTTACACGCATTATTTACTATCTTACTTTCTTACATACAGAACTGCTTTCTACAAAGCTGACCAGTGTGTCATTACCTTCTCTCACTTTCTTATTGCCTGATCTGGACTGGCTGCACTCTCAATCAGTCATTCTTTTGAGCTAATTAATCTTCCAAATAAGCATTGTACTGTCCCTCAGGCATTAACTATGAAGTTCTAGTTTCTGCTTTTCAATCACTCTTATGTCTTATTCAGCCTTACACACTTATCTCCCTGCTCCGGCCTTATCAGTCTTCCCTTTTGTGACATGAATTCAGGGAATCTCTATAGCTTTGTAGCTAGTTTCAGCCACTACATACTGCCATCAACAGTTTCAGCTCAGCTGACGGCTGTGTTGCAGATTTTGATTCCTTTTTCAGAAGTTTGGCAGTCCTGTATCCTTTTCCATTTCTTGAGCATCCAGAATAAAGGTGGCTATTTTCAGCTTGTGAAAATAGCTTCAGCCTCAGCCTATCTGTTTAGTCCAAGCATACTGCGTTCTCCACCAAATATTCCGACCTGATCAGTACTTTTATTCTGAATTTCCTTTAACAAGCATACAGGTGAAAACTGATGTACGAAAATGCTGACGAACAATGACTTTCATTTCTATTTTTCATGAGACTGAAGTGTCTTAATAGCACTTAAGGACATTTGAAAGACCAAAACAGATAATGCCTTTAAATGGAGGCTATATTCCTGTGAGCTAAAAGATAACACTGATTTGTGCATGAAAATTATGCATATCCTGACATATGCATATATATATGTGTATATATATATATGTAGATACACACATGCAAATGTGTACATTAACTTCATCTAGCTCCCCAGTCTTCCTGTGATTTCTTGTACATGGCGGAAAATACACTGAAAATACAGATATGAATTTCTGTGTATTCATGTTCTATTATTTTTGGGGAGGTGCTAAAATTCACAAGCATCTTAAAGATGAGGAAATATGCTAGCATATCTTATCTTAAATGTGGAAGCACAAAGTTGTTTAAATACCAGACACCTGTTTTCCTCTGTGTTGGACAGAAACCACCACGAAGAAAATGCTTATGAAGA
The DNA here is from genome assembly GCF_028389875.1 of Rhea pennata. Taxonomy (NCBI): domain Eukaryota; kingdom Metazoa; phylum Chordata; class Aves; order Rheiformes; family Rheidae; genus Rhea; species Rhea pennata. Next base: position 30,588,281 of record NC_084663.1, read on the forward strand.
AAATAGTTGGCATTCAGCATTCAATTGCTTCAAGCAGAAGAGCCAAGGATGTTGAAAAGCTGGTGCTGGAAGGTTCTCGTTCATGGTCTTCTAAACTAAATTCCCAATTATTTCCTTTTGTTGCACTGTATAGACTACAGACATGTTTTGTGTTCAGAGCATTTGGCATCTATGTCAGATCCAAGAATTAGAGCTGTCCCTGCAGTTACTACCTAGCCACAATTAAGTTCACTGAAAGTAAGATATGAAATACTTAACTAAATAGCACCTACTTTGTATCTTTATTACTGATCTTAGCTTCCACTACACCTTCCTAACATCTGTGCTGTTGAGAACAAAACATCCAGCTGAAAAACATTTCTGAACATAAACTGAACATTGATATCTATATGTGACATAAGTAAACCCAAGTAACTTTGACTCATTGCTAATGTAAATGTGAATACATTATTTGTAGCAATGAATGGTAGTATCATTAGCTGTTGCCAGAATTAAGACAAAAAATTGGAATGTGACATTTAACTTTTCACATGAACAGTGTGAAACAACACAGTGGGTGGTATGGTATATCAAAATGATGATTTTATTTTTCTGAATATGTTCTATGTTGTCCCTCTTTGGCAGAAAAGGGGCTAAATGATAGATTCAGTGAACATACAAACATGTATACATGTAAATATTTGAGTACAAAGGGCATAAAATAAAACTTAAATTTACTAAAGCTTAAAGGAGGAATATTGAACACACCATCTGCTAACTGTTTCAAAGAGAACTGGAGCAAAAGGGGTAGAAGACCATGTTACTTCTACAATATTTTATAGAAGATGAAATTTTGGGAATACTCTCTGCCAGTTTCATGTATGTGATGCCCAAAATGTACTGCACTCACTGCTTCCTTTAAAAAAAAATAATAATCATAATCATATCTATGTGAAACTTAATGAATTGAATTTCTGAACTGTTCCAATATTTATAATGTTTTTATGATCTTAAAACAGAATTCTTACACAGAAAAATAAGTTTCAGTGGGAAAAAGTACTCAGTTAGCAAAACATTATGTTTAATTAGATTATTTAAAAGCTTTTTATATGAAAAATAATTAAGAAAAATCCTGAAAGATATATTAGTTAAATATTTTTTAAGATATGTCCAAAAAAATTGAGCATTGGTTTTGGAGATTTTGTAGCTATCAGGGAAAATTATTTTACCATAGGGAATTTGTATGAAATATTCATTCAATTAAGTTTTCAAAACCCTCTGATCCATTCAACTACTCAGTCAAAATGAGCATATTCTAGGACCAGAGACATTGGTTTTGTGATAATACACACAAAGTGATTTCTCAAGCAAATGCACTTTTCTGACTCAAAGATTGATCTAACAATTGTATGATGATAAAGGCTAGTTCTGCACTCAGGAATTCTAGAAAATGTTTTGCTTGCTCTGCTTTGCTGCAAACACAATTTTTAATGCTTTCAGAGCATTACAGCAGAGTTATTAAGACATTATAGGATGAGAGGTACTTTTCTGTTAGGATAGTTTGGTTTGCTGGGTGTTCAAGCTTACGCACGGCCTTCCAATTCAGCATTTCTCTCTGATTAGCATATCTTCTGTGTGCCTATGGGTTTTTATTTTTCCTATTTTGATTAAGCTTATTAACATTTGGACACTCTGTTCTGAGATTTTTGTCTTCTCGCCTTTTTTTTTTTTTCCTTAATTTGAATGGGAAATGGAGATCTTTCTTTTGGTGCAGATTTTTCAGGATTTAGCACCTTGCCACATTCTGATCTAATCTAATTCTAAGAATCAAGAACTATCACAATGGGCCTGTCCAAAGGTCCATTTAATCAGATTTTCCTGTGTGTAACAGTGATGAGTTGCAAATATTTCAGACAAAAAAAACCCCCAAGAAATGGAGGAAGTATAAGATGATCTTCCCTTAGGCTCTCCTTTATGCTTTAAACATTGCGCTTTTAAAAGTGTATAGTTAGTCTTTTACTTTTAGATGCTTTTCAAAGGATTTTTGGTCTGCTTTAGCACTTCTTTTACTATAGCTGGTATACTATTTCCTATTTTTTCCAATTTCTATGGGAAAAGGCTTTTTAATTTTTTTCTGACCTGTAGCTGCATCTTTTGTTCATTTTTTTACCTATGTTGGATTTTTGTTGAACTTCTGCAAATCTTTATGTGATTGTTCATCTTTGCCCTTTTCTTCCCACTCAAAATGTCTTCCATTGTGAAATGTTTAAGCAGTCTGACTTTTACACTGTGATTATGCTATTGCAGAGTGACTATTCTGGAAAGAAGAAATGTTAGCTATCCAGGGCTAAATAAAGAACTGGTTTTTGTTTTGTTTTGTTTTTTCGTTTTTTTGAAGCAACTGGAGATGCCCAAAAAAGAAGTAGTGCTGATGAATCCACACTGAAATGTGAAATTAAGAAAAAAAAAAAAAAAAAAAAAAAGAAAAGCAGAAGACAAAAGACTCGTGTTAAACTACGTGTAGGAAAAAGAAAGTCTTGGTCTCATAATGGTCTCATAAGTGACATGGTTACCTTGGAAAGTACATCTATACTAGTGATTGGACTAGTTGCAAAGAAGAAAGGTCTAATGTTTAATTTTTGTGCTCCTGCATGGTCCCCAGAATATGTGTCAATGTTGCACTTTTGCAAAGAAGCTTGCACCAATTGCTGTGGGGAAGCATGCACTCACATGCACACAGAACTAGCCTGAAGGTGGGACTACTCGCAGGGTTAGCTCGGTGGCTTCTCGGTATCTAACTTTAAACACGAATCTACAGGAGGGAAAAAATTTTGAGAGCACTACTGCTGACCCTGCACATGCACTTTTATTCTAGTCTAGTTTGAGCAGAACAAAGAATGACCTGTGAAAGTTCAAAATGGTTTAAGGCAGAGTACCATCTTTTGCATAACCTTCCTTTTAGTGAAAATTCATCCATCTATTTTATCTTTTTCAATACCCAACCAATCTACACATAATCTTTCTTGTTTATATTTTGCAAAATAGGATTTGAATATCCTTAAGTGATTGGTCTTATGGTATGGAAAGTATTTAGGGAAGTAGAACTTCCACAGTAAATGTTTTAACATAATTTTTTCTGTGTGTGTCTTTAAAGAGTCATGAAAATAAATAAAAAATAATAATAATAATAAAAAAAAATCAATTTCAGGAAACGTTGTGTTACCAGTTCCAAACAGAATACAAATAGTAGATGCAGTAAATGTAATAAATACCGACAGGCAGGACTTGTGCAAGAGCATGTATTATTTAACTACTTCCTCAGGCAACTTACCTGGGGTATGAAAATTCTTGATTGTTTCTTCTGTCATTGCATTGCAACAACATAGTTGCATCTGTAACCACAATAGTTTTTTAGGACATTTTAGGCTTGGCAGGTTCAATATTGTTCAATATTGGGAGGGTTAGATGAGAATTCCACAAATCTATTCAAGCTGCATTTCTGGTTTATCCAGAAGATATGGTTCTTGTCATATTTTGAACCCTAAACTGTGTCATGGTAAACCTTAAATAAATGCAACTAAGGATAGTTATTTTACATGAAACCGGATACAATTCATACACAGCATCTAAACTCTGACCTTCTAATTGCAAAAATATTAACATTATTGGTACAGAAATCTAGTTTATATCTATTTCTAGATTATTTCAATTTTGGGTTATTTGTTCAAATTAATATTTTAAAAGAAGATTACCGTCCTTAGGAAATAGCTAAAATGAATAAAATTTTTTTGGCAGCTAGAGTCACTTTCTGTATTTGCCTTTCATCTATCTGAAATCTGTGGTCTTAGGCCTGGGACTCATTCCACATAAGCTTATATACTTAGCCAACGTGACTAAATTAAGAACATAGTCTTCCCAGTGTCCTTATTTAGTCAACAAAAAGGCTTACTGCCTTCAAAAGGCTATTCGACCAACTTAAAGTTAATTCTCTCAGAAGTTGGTGCTTGGCCTCAACTGATCACAGGAAACAGTGACTTGCAGGGAAGACCATATTGCCACTTTAGGCACTACAGTTAAATGCCTGTTTAAATGGGACGAATTGAATGGTAAAGTCTAAAATAACACGAAAAGGCTTGTAGCTGATACCATGCACTTACATACACATCTGCATCCCCACCCTGAATGTTTCAGAGAACAAAAAGATAATCAATATGGAGTTAGTCCTGAGCAGGACAGAGGACATCATTTAACACAGTATTATCCATTTTTTAATACTGATGTTAATATATTCAATTTCAAAATCCTTAAGAGAGGGAAAAGCTGTAAAGCACAGTAACTTTGAATGGTAGAAAAGAAGAACTACACAAAAATGAGGAAGCTAATTAAAAGGAAATGTAAAGGAAAACTTCAATGGGCAACATGCATGCACTGGAGACTGTTTAAAGTAATCATTTTAACAAATGGAAATAATCAAATGAAAAAGATTCCAAAAGAGGCAAACAAACAGTTGGAATGATTAAGCATCACAGAAAAAAAGGTTAATATAGGCAAAAAGACATCCTTCAACAAATGGAAGTCATCTTTAATGGGGAAAACATGAAAGAACAGGCATTTTGACAAAGTAAATAAAAACTACTATAAGGCTATCAAAAAAAGTTTGAAGAAAATCTTGCTAAAGGCATAAAACATAATAAAAATGTTTTAAATAAATCAGAGTGGAATGTTCTATAAAAGAGAAAATGCTAGCACCTTTCTCTGGGACTGGTTCAGGACTGGTTGTTAAGAAACCCATCTATGAGAGAATAACAGCGAGAGTCAATCTCCTTAGGGTTCATGGTTAGCACAGAGTGTCTCATTCTGTAAGAAGAAAAAAGCAGTGGTTTTACTTTTACTCCTTTCTGAATAAAAACCTCACAATTGATGCACTTGCCTAGAAACTGAGAAATTTGAAGTCAAATGCTTCCCCAGCTTGAAGGGATTGAAATCCATGCAGAGTGTTCACACAATTAGGATATTTGAAGACAAGAGAAAAAACAATAGGTTGTTCTGATGACTTTCTTGAGAGCCTTCTGTGCCCCCTTCTTTCCAGATCAGGAATGTCATTTTCCACCTGAAGCCCAGAATCACTCACATGGACTAAGTCTCCTGCCTGGAGAGGAAGAAGGAAAGCAAAGTGGAGGAAGAATTGGAGGATTTCTCTAGAGACCAAGGCATTTTGGTAATGCAGCTGCAAGGGCAGGATTGTAGGGACAGATCTGGAAGGAACAATCCTGCTACCACACGGAGCATCCCTTCAGTCTTCTGGCTGTAGCACCTGGGACAGCCAGCCCTCTCCTGCGTAGGCAAAACAAGTGATTGGCACTATGGTACTATGACCTACTGTTATGTTTTTCTACCATGAGTAAGTGCTCAACAGAGCTCAATTACTGTATTTTTCTTCTGATAACCAAGACATCAGATATTCACATTCATATAATTAATTCATCATGAATAAGAAAGAATCATTTGTGGTAAATTGTGTGTTCTAATTCTTGCTAGAATTCGTGACTCAAAGTTTTTCAAAGACTAGACAGCTTGTGTGAGAATATTCAGAGAAATTCAGATTGGTAGAAGATACAACTATTCTTACACTATTCTTATATTTAAAAGCCTCAAATCAAGTTAAAAATGTGTACCACAACAAATTTTCAAACAGCTCAGCTTGTAGACCGTTTCAATAGCTTCACAACTTGGAACAGAAAGATTTCAGTAACTGCAATTATGAACACCTTTATTAAAAATACAATTTTGTACTTACATGAAAGCATTCAAATATCAAACATGTAGGTATACATCATAATTATTTAATTTTTCTTCTTTTCATGGCACTCATAAGTCTATTTTTGCTTTTTTCATAATCAGAAGTATTAAATATTCCTCTTTGATGTTCATGTTTCTGTATTTTGGAAATGTTATGTAATGTATTAGGATATGTTTTGAATGAAGTGAAATTTCCCAAAGTTATTGGGAGTCACAGAAATTGAGTTTTCTCATGATATCACTTGCACTTTGGGTCTGTCTCTGTATCTATTCATAGAAAACAGAAATATCTTTTTTTGATCTAACGCATCATTACATTTTGATGATCAACTTTCCACTGAGTCTAAAATTTGCATTCCCCTTTCTCGCCAGAAATGGACTGAAAAGGGGCGTCCAGCTACTCTAGCAGTTAAGTCTTTCTGGGGAGGCATATTCTGACTCAGACTCACTTTGGATAAAGGATGTATTAGCAAATGAGAGATTTAGAAAAGTAGACTTGCTACAGCTGTATGCACCATGAATGAGTAGTTTACAGTGTGTAGATCATACAGGATCCTTTACCATTTCTGAGTTCCTGTTTAAGGTTGTACTAGAAAAGGTAAACTCTTATTTGTGCGATCTGTGCCTCTTAATTATGAAATCTAAACAACACAAAGTCTCAGATTACCTCTGTATACCACAGTGCCTAGATTAAGATATCAGTGATATCATCTAACATCACTGAAGTAATGGCATTGGAAATGCCAAATTTGAATGCGGATTTAACAAAACTGAGATGAATGTGATATGTTGTTTGTCTGGAAAAAGATGAGATGAAGAAAAGAAAGATGAAAAGGCGGCACAAGAAGTAGAAAAAGAGAAAGTAAGGTATGAATCCTGTGACTGGTGCTGTTTGGGGTACCTGCAAGGCAGCCCTGCGCTTGGTCAGTCAGGACGATAAAGCAGCTGTTCTGATTGTGCCACAGGAGAGGAACCTGCTTCTGCAGTCAGGAGGACCAGGCTGGTGCAGCATTCTTAGACATTCCCGCTTTCTCTCTCTTTTTTTTTTTTCTTTCTTTTTTTTTTTTTAAATATTTATTCACCCCTCGATTTAGAGACATCTGTGTAACAGTAATGAATAATAGCCCATCCCTTCAAATATCAACTTGATTCACTTGCGTTTTTCTGTAGGGAGAAATGAGATATTGATATATTTCTTTTATGATCTGTGAAGAGAGTGGTATTTTAAATATTTTGCATTTTTAAGGATTTTTAGAGCACTATGATGCTGGAAATCATGAATAAATAGAAAGCTTACACTGCAATTTTCTTTTTAAGGTGAAGGAAAATGACAAAATAATTTTATAAAACTTAATTTTAAAAGTTCTAGTTCTACGATAGTTGAAGATACAACATGTAAGTTTTTATTGAGAAAACTACCCTTTTTTTCTAATAGTTTTTGGATACGTAAAAATATATGTACTGAAAATGTAAAATAAAAAACGTTATTTTCATTTGAATTTTACTTGTCTCATGATGGAAAATTATATCAGGATCTGAAACTAATCTATTCAGTAACTCTTAGTAGAGTATTTCTATATTAAATATGTCATAACTGAAGTATTTCTGAAAATCTTTATAGAGAAAAGAATATCAGCATTCTGTACTGCATGATCTGAAAGAAAAGCCTGGAGTTAAGTTAGTAGTTGGCCAGATTCTCAGCAGATTCCTGTTTCTGTAGCTCTCTCGAATTTAATGGAATTAGACTGATTTACACTAGTTGAAGATCCAGCTAGTTTTATCAGACAAGTGTCACGTGGTTCGATAACTACGCTTGTATGGAGTGCTGACTCGAGGAAACTTTTACGTGTTTTCTTAACAGGGAAAAATGTGAACCCAATGGATACTTCATGGCACTGAGAGGAATTATAAAGGTAATTGTAGCGAATGAGGAGACATCTAGACAGACAGCAATGGAAAATAGTACATAGATATGGATCTATATTATATATATAAAATACTGTAAGGGATTTATCTGTCCAATTCTATAAGATTACAGTGGGATTTTGGTATTTCAGAAATATTTAGCTACAGTATAACTTCTCAGTCTCATTGGCAATAGGAGTAGACGTACACTGTACACAAGAACAGCTTGTAAGGTAAGGTAAGAGCAAATGCCCAACCTTATTACTATTTCAGACATCCCTGAGGGGAAATCTGTGAAGAAATCCAATATTTTTCAGCTATTTCTTAACAACTGAATATGTTATGTATCTGCTGCTGTTCTTGGTCAGACATAGCCAACTAATCTGATGAGCGAGACGTGATAGTCTTTTCCAGGAAGGTTAGGACAGCACTCTGGTATGAAACATTTCTCTCTGTGTTGAATGACAGGCATAATTCAACGTCAAGAGTGTAGTGTGGGCTGCAGTCCATGCTCCCTCCTCTCTTCCCATCCTCTCCTCTAGTCACTTGGACAGGAAGCTCTCATGAGAGCTGCATTAAGAAGACAGATTGGCTTCCTTGGGAGATCTGTAACTTGCTTTATCCTATTTGTTTCAAATAAGAGCTTGAAGTTTATTATAGGACTTGAATCACTTTCACAAGAAAGCTAAAATTCTCACAAGAAAGCTAAACTAAATGAGGGTGAGGGCAGGACTTTATGGGTCATTAGGATATTTGCGGTCAGGATTGTGGGCCTCTTTCAGTATCCTATTGTTTTACGTCTTCAGTATTTGTGCAGTTCTCTGTCTTACCTATTCTGTGAAGAGCCATTTGGCCAATGTAGGATTATTCATTACCATTTTTATCCTTAGGGTACTCAGTTAATGATGCTGCTGATCCACAGAAAAGTTTGGTGTGTTACTGATGCGGTACAGCGTTGGCTAGGATCTATTGGAGAGGTTGTGGTTGATGTGACCTTACGACCTTAAAGGTGTTTTCCATTTGCTGTCTGTATTTACCAGTTGTATTAACCTGATGTGAGTATTTGCTTCCAGGAAGCTAAGGAGAGAAAGAAAAGACTACAGAGAAGTTGTGGTTAAGGTAAAAGGTCTGCACCTGATCCATGAAACCAAATAAAATAATAATATTCACAGTGCTTTCAGTAAAATGTTGGATGATTTTTCATGCAAATTATTTAACATCCACAGTAATTTTCTGGATTAGGTGTTTACTGAGATAGAAAACTCCCAAAACTTTCATCCCTTACTCCAGAAAGATCATCAGACAATTCAAAAACGGACAGTCTTCACTGAGGAGCTGCCTTCTTCAGGTATGAATGAAAACTAAAGAAACTTAGTAAAAAATCCGAAGTTAGCTAAAAGAGGATCCAATTTTTTACATCTTTAAAATGTGTTTATTTCTCATATTGCAAGAGCTTCTTTAAAGCAACACTTCTGTATGGCATTGGTAGATTGGTTTAAAAATAATGAGACACCAGGTTCAGAGTGGCTACTTGCATTTAATACCATCTGTCATGTTTGCTTCTGAGATGTTGCTTGCAAACTAGAAATTTATCATTTAAGAAAGGACAGTTCTGTCTATCAATCATACATTGTATTTCACGATGAGATAATCAATTATGTCTCTGCTTTGGCAACAGGTTAGGGATGGAGCAAAAAATTACTCGCACCAGAAATATTTCCATCCTTTTAAAGCAGGCCTCCTAGAAAATCAATGCTGTATAAGAATCAGATGTAAAAACTAATGACAAAGTTCATCTTGTCTTATTTTAGTTGTATACAAATTAAGGCATATAAACTTCCTCCATAGTCTTTGAGACAGCCACAGGGAAAATCTTTGCAGATAAGTCATTAACATGAGGTCATTCTAGAGGTCATTCTGACTCTTCTCGTTCATATTTCCATATATCCAGGCATATATATAGTGCATATATACAATATGGCTCCATATATCTAGGCACATATACGGAGCCATATTATATATATATGCATTATGTACAGTACAACCTACATAATATATGAAATATATATCATATTGTATTCTTGTTATTCATTATATGTAATATACATTATAAAAATCTATAAATTAATTCTTCTGATCTCCCACTTGCCACTAACTGTAGATTGAACCTTATTGACTAGCTTAGACTGGATTCCTAATCACACTATTTAGGTTAGTTAGAATAACTCCAGCAAAACCTAAGTCTAATATCTTGAACAGGATAAGAATCAGTTAAACAAAGCAGAAAAACCTCTTAGATATGCTACATATTAATAAAATGCATACGTATTTAGATTCAATTTTTTGCATGACATTCAGAATAATGTATTGTCTCATCATCTTTTCCAGAGAATTAGATTAAAGCATAACATACCCAGATATTGAATACTGTTGTATGATATCAGCACAAATAGAGCACAGGAAAGGTGGTTATATGAAAAGTTTATCCACAATGTATGCATTTTTCCTACACAGCACAAACTGTATTTTAATTCTGAGCAGCAGAGAATAAAACAGTAAAAATTGTCTTCTGACAAATTTGTCGCATAACTTTGTAGATATATAAAATACATTGTTACCTTGTTTTGTCAATTCCTAGGCATTATTACAGTATACAGAAATATGCTTCACAGCAGAGAGCTTTGTCTTCTAGGATGCATATGGCCTAAGGTAGGAAGATTGTTTTAAGGATGCAAACAGTGCATATGTCACTGAAGTAAGTAAGCAGGAACACAGAGCATGGTGCTATCTGAGGTCCTCAGCCTCCTCAAGTCCCCTTTCCCTGTAATCACAAGCAATTGGTTTATATAGTCCCACTGATACATGTATTAAGCTTCTTCTCATCTCCTGCATTTTGCTAAAGAAAGCTGCATTTTCTGTAAAAACAAAAATATATAATACATGGTTGCAGATAAAAAAAAGTTAATTTAAATACTCAGAGGAACTTACACAAAAAGTGAAAGGTAAAACAAATAATCTGCTTGAGTTTGTCAAGGAGAATACTTGACTCTGCATAAGCTTTGATGCAGAGTTACATTCTTGGCAGGACCAGTTAGCTAATGGATGTGTGTATTGAAGCAGTGAAACTACAAGAAAACTTCTTCTTTTCACTCTCAGCTTAAGGAAAACAATATGTTCTCCCCTCTAGCCATACTCCTGGCCTTGGGGAATCTCATAGCTGTTTTCTAAAAGAACATTTTATTGGTAATAATTCCCTTGCACAATTTCAATAGCAGAAAGAAGGACTCAGGCACCATGTAGTTGACACTTACAAATACCTGTGTATTGTGAGTGCAAAATGTTGAAAGTCATTATACCCATGTTAGAATATGACAGAACTCAGCAATGTTCAGATGCCTGGGGTGGACCTGCCTGTGATTTCTTAAAATGATCACACTGAAACTGTCATAAGGATGTTTGATCTCTAATGATACATTTTATAACAACACAAACGAGGGAAAAAAAGTTGTTAAATAGCAAACTCAGGTCTGATGAGTGGGAGAGATTAACAAAAAGGTATCTCCCTTCCAATCTACTGAGCTCTTGCTGATCCATTTTTGCTTTACTATGCAGCAACTTTTGAGTGGCTGCTTGAGCTGTGGCAGTATCTGTACTCACAGAATCACAGGATAAATCAGGCAGGAGGGAACCTCAAGAGGCCTCTGCTCTAGCCTCCTGCTCAAACCAGGGACAGCTATGAAGTCAGATCTGTGCAGGCCTGAGGCCACTAATGGCCCTTTCTGTTCCTGCTCCCATCTCTGGTCATCCCCACCCACCTAGCCCTCATCCACAAATCCAATTATTTCATCAAAGAAGGCAATCAGGATGGTCAGGAATGATTTGCTTTCGGTAAATCGTAATGACTCTTTCCAATCACCATCTACTCCTCCATGTACCCAGAAATGTGCTCCAAGAAGACTCACTCCATGATTTTCCCAGAGATTGAAATAAGGCTGATTAGCCTGTAGATTTCCAGATCAGCCTTTTTTGAAGTTGAGTGCAACTTTTGCTTTTCTCTAGATATAAGGGAAAACCATGGCTTTTCAAGGATGGCAGAGCATGGACTAACTATGACATTGTCCAGCTTTTTAAGCACTCTTGCAGGCAGCCAATTTGATCTTCTAAAACTGTCAATTTCTCTCAAGTAATTTCTGACTTGATCCTCATCCACTGCTAATAGTTGTTTTCCTGGAACCCTGTCTCCAGGCCCAGTGGTCTGGGAGACTTTACTGGTCTTTGAGACTAAGAAAGTACCTCTGCCTTATCTATGTCCACTGCCACCAATTAATTCAGCCACCTCATTCAGCAATGGACCCTCATTTTACACGTTCAACCTTTTACTAATAAAGTACTGGTAGAAGCTCTTCTAATTGCCCTTTGTGTTCTTGCATTTGAGCTTTGGCTTTTCAATCACTATTCCTACATGCCTTGGCAAGAGTTATAAATTCCTCCTTTATAGCCTGTCCTTGCTTCTGTCTTCTGCCTTTTTGCCTTGGAGATCCATCATGAGACCCCTGCTAGCCAAACCAGTCTTCTGATACTACTAGTTTTCCTGAATATCGGGATGAATTTGCACAGGGAAGAGATTTCTCTTAAAGTCCTCCCAGCTTTTGTGAACTTCTTCGCCCTTTGGAGTTGCCTCTCACATTTTCCCATCTACCTGTTCCCTGAACAAGCTAAAGTTTGCCCTCTTGAGGAATAACATTTGGCCTTTGCCTCTTGCCTTCCTCACTCCCATCAGGATCTTGAACTATGCTTCCAAAGCTGCTGTTGATTATCACATCCTCAGTCCAGACTTCTTGTTGTTGCATAGAAGATCCAACTGTGCATCACACCTGGTTGGCCATCTAATCCTTGATCAAAAAGTAATCCCTGACATCTCCAGAAATCTTGACTGCTTGCATCCCTCTGTGTCACCCTTCTAATAAATTCAGGGACATTGAAGTCCCACATGGGAACCAGGTTCTGTGATCCAAAGACCTCACTGTGCTGTTTTAAAAAGGCTTTGTGCAATTCCTCATCTTGGTTGGGTGGTCTGTAAGATACTTCCACCACGATGTTACTTTCATTGGCCTCTTCTCTAATTCTGACTGACAAGCTCTCTCTCACCCAGCTTGGTATCTGTCTCATAGAAGAGCTCTGTGCATCCAAACTGCTCCTTCACATTGGGGACAACCTCCCTCCTCTTCTTCCCTGCTTGTCTGTCTTGAAAAGTCAATATCAATCCGTTGTAACACTCCAGACATGGAAGTGGTCCCACCGCATTTCAGTTATTCGCAATTCAATTTCACAATTTTGTTTCTCCAGCTTGTTTCCCAGGCTTTGTGCCTCTGTGTATATCTATTCGGAAGGGATGTCCTTTCAGCCTCTATTTTGTCATTCTTGGCTTCTCTCTTGCTTTTATCATCCTGCATCTTTTTTTTCTTTTTGCTCCTGTCCACAGTCCCTTAGCAGTGGGTTGTCCTTCTAGCTACCTAGGAAAATCTTCTTTCCACTGGCTGTTTATCTATTCTCACTGTTAGGAATCTCTCCAAACAAAGATTTATGCTTTCTGCTTTCTGTCTCCATCACATAGGATGCAGAGAATCATCTTATGTGTGCATTATGTCATGTTAATAGCCTGTACTGTCATCCTTATTCAGAGTAACAGAGCTTATGTTTTACATATGGTCTGAATTTTGCTCTTACCGGGGTACTGTATGTTTAGCAGCTGTGCTTTGAGATATTTACAGAAAGTGCATATCTGAGTATATGTTGATTTTAAAATTGTTTCTGTTTAATATATTTACTGCCAGATATGTAACACTGGATAAAGTCTTTCAAGAACTTGATGATAAGAAAGATTATTTCAGAGGCTAAACTATTGACTTTGAGAATACTTACAAATCACGTGTCTATTTCCTCCTTCATGTCTGCTGTGCTAGTGTGTAGAGTATTTAAGTCTCCAAGTGGAACAGGAGGAGAGAGAACATTAACATATTACAAACTGCTACCAAGCACTGTTATTATTCATTTATATAGGGGTAGAGAGTTTAGCATAATAGATGTCTTACAATAAGCATGGATCTCTAGATCCTAACATAATACAACTGTTAAATAATGTTTCTGTATACAGATGTGTAGAAAAAGAAGAAAAACTGTTTGATTAAGGCATCCTGGTAAGGAATACAAAGCTATTTCTGGGGTCTCATTCCCACTGGTCTTTGGAAGTTTTGTCGCATTTTCATCTTATTAACATACCAAGTCAGATATTCCCTGAATGCAACCCTTCTTTGTAAATAGATTATGATCTATTTGTCAGTATGATTGACATTTCCTCACTTTCAAAGTTTCATAAAAAGATGAAATACGTAGACTAGATTCTATTAAATGGAAAAAAAAATGATTTCAGGCCATTCAGTAGCCGTACATTCCAAAGAAACAAATTATTCTGGATAATCAACAGTTTTAGGTGAGCTATACAGACCTGTTGGTCTAGTTCTTCAATTCAGTTTAGTAACAGCTGGCAGCATAGGGATATTCTTAGATGACAGAATTGTTTTCAGTAGCTAAGCCCAAGTAGCATGGCTGGAACTCCTCCTCCTTGGAACCTTCTTCCTGACTAGATCTCTGATTAAACATGGAAACAAAACAAAACAAACAAACAAACAAACAAAAAAAACAAAAAAAAAACAAACAAAAAAAAAATCAAAAAGACTGGAATAAAATGCCAGTACCTTCAGATAGAAGATAATTCAAAGCAAATTTTATTCAGTAGGGCAATGAATTGGAGCAAGCCTGAAGCAGCCAAGCTCCAGGTACCGCATATGGCAGACCCATCAGCAATTTCTGAGCCACGAGCACAGCTGCTTGAGGAACCTGCCAAGAGGCCAGATGTCACTTTTGGAAAGCTACATAACACAGCTTGAAGTGTGAATCCTTTGATGGCAAACCATTTTCACTGGGTCACATTCTGATCTCATTTACATTGTTTCAAAGGTAAAGTTTTGCACAAAATAAATTAGAATAGTTTTTCATATGAACATATAGATGGCAAATAGTGTGGATTTTTAAAAGAGAAACTGCAAAAAGACTTCTAAATTAGAGTCTCAATTTGCAGGACTGTTTTTTCAATAAAAAACCCTCTAGACATTTACATGTGTAATTTAAATAATGAAAGCAGTGAAAGGAATTAAAAGCATTACACACATCCTTCTAACAGGGTTTTAAAAATAATTCTTATTGCACTTTCTTGTAAATTAACTTTTATTATCATTTGATATGCTGGAAAATAGGTGTATTACTAATCATCTAATGAATATGAGGTACTTAGCTGTGAATATTTTTTAAGTATTTTTGAAATAGTATGTTTATTAGGAGATTATCAAGATACTACTAAAGAAAAGTGTAGGATAGGCTAATAAAAATTAAGACTATTAGTAATGCAGACTAAGCCCTTTATATGAGCCTTGTGATGACTCTCACACTCTATTAAAATATATAATAAATTACATAAATACATGACACAACAGCCTTAGTACAGCAACACATTAAACCGGCTTAAGAGCTGATGAGAAGTTGTGATTTTTTTTACCTCAAGTAATGATGAAGACCTGTAAAATTTTTAAAGACCATTTAAAGATTATTTGTGTTTACAGAAATTAAGCTTTGCTCTGAAAGAAGGGGGAGACTATGTTAAAATCTACTTATTGGAGAACATTTCTCTCTCTTTTTTTTTTTTTCATTTTTCTGAGGACACAAGAACAACCAGATCTGCAGTGTTGCCCTAGACTCACCTATGCCTTGTATAATATTCAAAACACCTTATCTTTAGTATTGTCTTTAAATATAACTTTACCCACAGATTAAGGCTTCAAAGCTCACATGCAAAACATTTTCACAATCCAATTTTGATTATGGAGCAATAACAAGCTCTTTTTCTGTGCCTCTCTCCATGTCTCACAAGAAGACGTATCATTATCTGCAAAAGCTGCAGTTTAGAACTAAACGAATGTGTTAAAAGGAGGAAAAAGAGAGTCCTAGTGTCATATCTTGTTAAATGATTAAGAATATGTATCTTCAGATGCATACCAGTTCTCATTGAAAATTCATACGCATGAAGTATAGGATGAATAAATTACTGGTACATGTGAAATTGATCCTTTACTTCCATTCAGTTTGTAGGTGATAATTTTTAGGACTTGAAATTTTTAAATAATTTTTTCTTCTTGATGTAATGTAAGGTTTACTCAAGCCAGTGTTCTGCAAGATGAAAATTTCAAAATGAATATTGATGACAAGATTTGAAGGGAATGTTTAATATCAATCAAAAATAAAATTGCATAATTCTTGCCGAAAAGTTATTTGTTTTTTTTTTTTTTTTTTTTTTGCTATCTTATAAAATAATATCTCAAACTGATGTTATTTCTTACAGAATGCAAAATTGAGTGGTTGTCAAAACAAAATATAATTTTCTGTTATGGTTCAAACTTCTGGTTCAAATATAGAAGTTCGTGTGACATTACACCATTTTGCTGCTCTTTAACCCTTTAATTGTCCTACTTGATCCCATCCCAGTAAACAGATTATTTGCATCCCAATTAAGAGATTATTTGAATTGCACTAAAAAGAATATATATAAAATTTCAATAATTTGAAAACTCATACTGCTACTCATAATGTTGAAAAAGATTTCAGCAGCTCATCTAATCCATTCCTCTCCCTCATGAAAAGTTCCAGGATAACTTAGACTATCCCTAAAAATAAGTATCCAACCTTATCAGCCTTTTCAAGCTAAAAAGAGAGGACAGGGAAGACATTAGGGAGGGACGAGAGTGGCATGGGAAAGGTGAATGGGAAAGATTGTTCACTGCCTTTTTCTGTAGAAGAATGAATTATTAATGGTATTTGGTATTAATTGTATTATTGATAGTATATAATGGTATTACATGGAATAGTCAGATGGCAGGATCAAGACAATCAAAATGAGATACTTTGCATCATGTTGTGAAATGTGTTTATGCTGATGTGAAATGTGTTTATGCTGAATGTTGCAAAAGTTAGAAACTTTAAATAGGTTCATTAAAAAAAAATCAGAGAAGAAAAATTCATCTAAAACTATTAAATTCAAAGAAAATACTCTGATGATCCCCTGAACTGGAAATTACTGGAGGGTTGGTGTGTATTCTAGGGAAGATGTTTACATGGGCTGCTACCCTCTCTTCCTCTTTCCCCATGCCTCCAGGACAATATGAACACTCTCCCCTCAGTCATCCCATGAAAATTATCTCCCTCATCATGCTGTCTGCCCTACCAGGAGTCTTGGCTGGCTGGAGCTGTGGAATAACTTGTTTCAGCCATTCTTACGCTCTTATATCTTTTAACCTTCTCTTAAAAATCTCCAGGGAAAGTAAATTCCAACATTTCCCTGGACTGGCAATTTCAGTGCTTGTCACAATCAATATTAGGAAGTTTTTTGTGGTATTAGCAATATCTTCTTTATTGTTAATCGAAGAGATTATCCTTTTGTCCTTGCCATAGTAGAAATGGAATATCCTTGATAGTGATCCTCTTTATAATATGCAACAGAACTAAAGGCAGTTACCAAGTTCTCATCACAGTTTCCTTTTTTAGAACAAAAAGTCCTGTAAAAACAATTCATAG
The DNA here is from genome assembly GCF_028389875.1 of Rhea pennata. Classification (NCBI taxonomy): domain Eukaryota; kingdom Metazoa; phylum Chordata; class Aves; order Rheiformes; family Rheidae; genus Rhea; species Rhea pennata. The sequence continues at coordinate 30,605,645 of NC_084663.1, forward strand.
ACCATATCTTTTAAGTTTCTTTTTCTGCTTTAGACTGTTGTTGGTTTGTCTGCATCAGTGCATTCCCCAAATCAGATGTAGTACTACAGATGAAGCTTTCCCAGCACTGACTGGAATAATTCCTTGTCTTATATAGAACATTTGCACAGAGAATCATTTTGAGGCACTGTCATAGCCTTGGCTCCCATTAGCTTTGTGTTCTACAGATCTTTTTCCTACCATGCTGCTATTTATAGCCAGTTTGTCTCTTTCTTGCATTGATGCCTTTGATTTTTTTCTACCATTCTCTCCTGAGAATGTATTTTGCACTTGTCTTGACTGAATTACTTCCTGATGATTTTTACTATAGCTTCAATTTGCAAAGATCATCTTGAATTCTGTTGCTCTCTTCAAGGGTATTTTCAATTTCTCATATCTTGGGTCAATCATAATGTTCATGCACATACTCTTTAATTCCTCATCCATGTAAGTATGAATAAGCCATTCTGACAAACACCCAAATAGGAATCTCTTTAAATTAACACCTCTCTCTTTAGTAAAGAAGTGAGAAAAAGTTCTGGTTTTTAACATTTTTTTTCCTTTTGAGTTATATTTCCCCAGTTCTCTTGCAAGACTATCCTGTGCTGATACCATCAAAAGTCAAACAATGAACCACCTGCTATTTCCCACTGTCCACCTGAGTACTCATTCTGACAAAAAAAGGGAAATTAGATTCATTAACCATGGTCTGTTCTTGACACAAATATTTTGGCTGCTTATTTTAGATCTTATTATCCTCCCAGAGCTTAGAAAAGACTGGTTTAAAGAAACGCAGACCCTTTCCATATTGAAATAAGACTGATACTTATAATTTTATGCTTCTTCTTTCACACACTCTTCTAATAGATAAATATTATGTGTGGCCTTCTTCTGTATCCTGGGACTTTGTAACAATTAAAACTGTAGAGCACAGGGAAAATTGTATTAGCTGGTTCCTTAAGTACTTTGAGGAGAATTTTATCCGAATCTGTGGATTTGAGTGCATCTGATCTATGTGCATTTTTTAATCTATTTTTTTACCCATTCTTCCTCTGCCTATCTCCATGTTAAAACTAATTTTCCTGGGAGTCTCTTCACAATCCTTTTTTGGGGGCTATGGAGGAAGAGTGAATTGAGACAGAATTGAATAATCCAGCTTTCTCTGCATCATCCTTTATGTTTTATGTTTTCTTCAAATAAATAACAGCGCTATGCTCTCTTTGTCTTCTGCTTGGTTTTAATGTGGATGTGGGACTTTGTTGCCTTGTTAGGTCCCTTGGTAGTTTTAACTCCTGTTTTCACCTTGTTTTCACTCCTGGCCTTTTGTGATTTTCTCTTTTTAGACTGCACTCTTTTCTAGTGCACTTCTCTCCACTTTTGTTTTACAGTCTTTTCCCTAGCGACATTTATTTTATTTAATTATTTATTTTTTGACAGTCACATATGTAATCATGTTGCAAACCACTGATGGGAACCTGCCTGTTACTGGCTTTCATGTATAATAAAACAATTGCATACTATATTGTAATAAATTGTTTAGAGGAGTGACAACTTAATTATCTAGACTGAACAATGGGCTAGAATTGAAATAATTCATACCTGTGGATAATGACACAGTTAATCTGATCACAATAGTGTCTGGAAGACTGCAGTTTGGTTTTTGACACCCAAATTAATCACCTAAGAATAACTGCCTGAAAATGCAAACAAATTTTGATATACTGTTAAGAATTCAGGAGCATGGCCACAGCCTAGCATAGTAATATAGTTGTAGCAGGGCAGATATAATGTAAAATGAAGAACAAGGGATGTGATAAATGATTTCTTAATATAGATTTTGTAGACTCAGCTCCCCCTAGTCCTTTATATGATGTTCTTCTACATGGTGTCTGAGTTTCTTGGAAAGATTTTTTTTCTAATCTGAGTCCTCTAAAAGTTCTGTAAAATGAACCTGCAGGAGTGACAAATCACTGCATATACAATATCTAGGAGACAAAATAGTTTGCCTGTATCTGCAACCAACAGAACTTGTTCCAAGGGAGGGACAGAGGGAATAATATTTATTTATGCTGTTATTACTAATGACAAATGACTCCCTCAATTTCAGTCAACAATCCAAAACTTCAATCATCTCTCTGCTAACATTTGAAAGTAAGAGTCCGAAATCTGGCATGTATTGACGAACTTACTTTCTACAAGCAGAATGAAATAGTAATTTCTTTTAGCCTAACTATAATTATGTCTTAGGACAACCTGCTACCTTCCGGTTCCAGACCATGTGGGTTTTGTGTGGCACAAGGGAGGGGAGGAGGAGGAGGAGGAGATTTTCTGCATGATTACACAACTTTGTTTCAAAGATCAAAAATTACTACACAAGTTGCAACGGTACAAAGCAACAATTCTTATTAACAGAAATTTAGCTCAGCTAGAATGCTTATTTTCTAATTACACTAAAAGTTCTGCTAACATTAACTACTTAACAGACAAAGCTAGCTAATTTATATTAACTGTAACTACCCAAACAAATGAGCTAGGCAAGCCGATTCCGACTGACCTTACCCACCGTTGCCTCAGTGGCCAATGCACACTCAAGCCCAGGGAAGTAGCTGTGGGAAGGCATCCCCATCCAGAGGGCTTCAGCAAGGTGGCAGACCAGCTGTCACCCGTGATGACCTCCGGGGCCAACCTCTTTATACCCTCAGGGGAAGGGGGAGGTGAGTCGCGAGGCTGGTTGCCCGTTCTCTTCACACAGCCGCAGTCCCTAGCTCTTGGCTGCCGCGGGGTTCAAGGCTCCTCCGTCGCACCCGCCGTCGTGGGATGGGGAGCGGCCGAAGACCCCCAAGGGCAGCCTCGCCGCCTTGTGCGCTCTTCGGCACTGAAGAAAGGACTTGAGTGACTGCGAACGACTGCTTCACTCCTGCAGTGGTGATCCCAAGGAGAGATCCCACAGCTGGGGTAAGAAGGAGTTAATTCCAGACTGCAGTGACTAACCCTGTCCCAGTTAAAAAATAAACAGGAGACAGTTTTACTCAGATCGTTGCAGGACGGGGTGGTTAAATGCAGTCAATTCAATGTAAATTATATTGTATTATGGATGCAAAAACTCAGTAAAAACAAAGATGAAGAGCAGACAAAGTGGGAACCAGACTCTTTTGCAGATTATAGGAACCCCAGTGGCTTTGCAACAGAAAGTCTGGCCAGTAAGGTTATGAAGAAGAAGCTACATGTTCTATCTATAATGGATATCACTTTGTTACTCTTTTATTTATTCTGGGAATGAGTAATGTATGTATTGTATGACTTCAACAGTGTGGAGTCTTTAATAATGTATTACTACGGCTCTTCCTTTTTTAACTTCTTGTATAACCACATGCCTGAGGAAAGCCTCCTGGCTTGCCTTTACAGGAAGCAGGACACCTTGTCCCAAAATGCAGCAGGACTCTGACAGCCTGTATTTGCTAGCTGTAGTGCAATGTAGGTCATTATCTGGGGCTACTGAAGACAAATCCCTTCTGGTAGAGCCCCAGGAGTTATGGTGATTGTAACTCTAATTTTGTAAGAGAGTAAAACGGCATTTGCACAACAAGGTGGTGGTTTGGCTTTCCATTCTGCAGGGGCAATGCCCCCTAAAAGCAGAAGACATACAACGAGAAGAGGTGGGTGTGAAATATAGAGTAGCCATGAGGGGAAGGCCACCAGCAAGCCATGCACCAATCTGCTACCCTATCTGCCAATTCTATCTTCATAAAATCAATAGAAAATTGGAAAAATTGACAGGACAAGAGCTCAGTCATAAAAGCCATAGCCAAAGACAAAAGCAGGAGGATTGGCAAGTATACAAAAAAAAAAAAAAAAAAATCCCTTTGTTTGAAGCTATAAAACCATATTTGTCACTACTTTGACATTTTGGATTCAACTATAAGAAGTCCGTGGCAATATGAAATAAATAAAGTTAATCAGCCTATATGAGATGCTTAACTTAAAGAGTGGGATACTGAAGTAATAAACTTCAGTGGTTTTGAGAACCTAGTGATTTTGAAGTTATATATTATTTTAAATTTGTGTTACAGTTTTGGAGAATTGTTGACTTTTACTTCTTTCTTTTTGTTACAAATTTGAATAAAAAAATGTAAGCGTGTTACAGGCTGCCATATTTTAAATATTTCTTCTGTCATAGAAAGAGCTTCGAGATGATATGTTCAAGGCTTTTTCCTTTCTCTACCAAAATGATTTGTATCAGACTAGAACTTCTGAGATTCATGTCAAGTTGTGATTAGATAACTGTTTTAGTGAACATATGGCTGTATTGATACCAGCGATAATTGTCCATTGCCAAAGGAACGATTTACAATAACACTTTTTAATTACATGTTATACACTGCAATTTGAAACATTAATAACTTATGGTCCTTTAAAAAAGTAAAGAATCGTTCTATGGAATGTTTAATTGTGCTTCAGTGTGTGTTCCCTGCTATAATCTGATTCTTAATTTTAACCATAATGAAACAGTTGAAAGGAAAATAGATTTTTGTGGGTTTCAGCACAAAAGCTGATACTGTATGTCCTTTGTACAGGCAGTTCTTATTTAAATCAATAAGACATTTGCTAAAGCATTCAGAAATTACTCCTTTGCTTGTGAATGTTACTATTATATATGTCAGTTCTCAAGTTCTCATAGTTTGCAACTACAAACCTAAACACTTCATAAACTTTAAGATTGTCTAGTAACTGCTTGAATATAATTCACAGAGACTGCAGACTGGTCTTGCTGCTGGTTAAACTGGAGGGAAGTAATTCCTGTATGAATTCTGGGGTGACCACAGTAGAGTACCTAATAGGTTAACAATGATTTGTTTAGGATAGAAAGATCTGATTAATGACTATTCTTTTTCAGCTGTGAGTGAATGCTGTCAGAGGTTCCATATCTGAGGTAGTAATGGCAGAAAAATTGTAAGAGTATAATATGGTATCAGATCTTTAAAGCTCCACTCCACTGCATGGAATCACACCAAGAAATTGAAAATTTCACAGCATTCATAGTTAGAAATTGTATGTGTCGTTTTCCCCTCTTTGTGTGAAAAACTACACACAGCTTCTTACACCTGATTCATTTTGGAGAATAGAACACCATGGCTATTCCAGTTTCAAGGGAAGCTTCATTTCCATGCAGCAGTGAGCAGCCACACCACAAATTGCATCAGCCAGAGCACTAAACTAGTGAGCATGTACTCACTTGGGTTAAAATATTTATCTGATGATACACTTAGCAGAAACCCTCTATTTCTAACAATGCCTGTAGATGCCTTTGTGTATGTTTACTGCCTAACATTGGAAATAATGGTTCATTAAATGATGTCATATGGATATCATTAAACTTCCTCTGAAGACAAAATTTCAAAATAAAATAAGAGAAAAGGGTTGATAATTTCTTTCTAACTGGTATTACTCTATTATTCCACACTCTGTCATATTTATTTCCTTCTTTTTGTGCCCAGGTCTGTAAGACTTCATTTAGTGCACAACCAAAGGTTAGAGAAATGCCAGTTAACCCACTTCTCCCTGGTTCTCTCTAGTCTTAATTTAGTCTTCCTCTCTACGAGCCTTGTGACTAGAGAACCATAGGAGAGGTAGAGACAATCATGAATATTGCCTTTTTTTAATGCCCCAGAGAGATACCAGATCAAGATGTGGGCACTGAGTATATTATAGAATCAACAATCACTACAGACTTTATTCAAAAATTATTTATGACACGTTTTATCCTTTAATGATGTCTGATACAAAAGGTATAGCATTTCATTTACATAGGAAGGATGAAATGGTTATACAGAGCCCTTGATGCCTAAATCAAATGTTATTACTAAATTGTGTTTTGTCTTCACTGAGAAATATTGTTGATGGATTGAAAATAGAATACATCAGCATCTGTTCAGAATTAAATATTTTAGTTACCTAGTCGATGACTACACATGACTATTCCTTTTTTTCTGGTCTATAACTTCCTGAATAACACAGGACACAGGCCTTAAGCTCAGAATTGCTCCCCTAGGAGTCTCATTTGTTTAAAGAATATCTTCTAGAAAGATATAAAGTCCTGACTGAAAGACTCAGGAAATGAGGGAAAACCTGAAAATGGTAGGAGAACAGTTTAGGATCTGAGTTATTATATTTCTTCATGTGTGTGTTTAATTGTTTAATTAGATATTTAGTGACATTTATTGCACTATGTTAGCAGGAAATGTGGGGTAGTATTATGCAATTCAGTATCAATATAAATAAATCTTATTAATCCAAAATTTGTTTCTTTCCTGAGCATGACCTATCAGTAATGCTGACTGGTATGAACCAATTTTTCAGGTAGGTAGGTCCTGTAGAAAATAATATTGACATGATTACAGAATGACATGAAAGGTAAGAACATGATCCAAAAGAATACCTTACATTTATTACATTTCATGTGATGGAAGCAATATCAGGATTCTAAAGACTCATTCTAACAGGTGGAAGAAGTTTTGTATTACATGTTAGGTATTTCCAGCCAGCCCTCTCAAAATTTTTTTATGCATTTATATAATTTTTGTTAGCAGGCTGACTAACCACATAACCTAATACTGTTTTAGAATACATGCTGGTACTGTACAGTCATGAGATTTATTACTGAGATCTGTCTGAACAAGTTTAAACAGCCTCAAAATAGTAAAGTAATTTGAGAGGTCTATTATAAGAGGATAATATAACACTAGAACTCTAAACTCCAAATTCACAGCATGAAAACACACAAAAAATACTTTTTGGAAAAAGAAAGCAACAAGACAAGAAAGCTTTGATGAGACTTTGGAAAGTAAAAAACGTCACCTGGCTTATGGTAAATATAATGAATATGATGAAGCTTAATATTAAATCTAACTCTCTAATTTCAAACTATTGCCATTATGCATCACAAAGAAACATCACAGTTTTAAAAAATTTGTGATTCAAATATAAATTTATGACTGCAGCATTTATTTTCAATACTCTCAGGCTTATTATTAAGAGCTCAGTTCTCACAGAAACACAATACCTATATAGTATAGATACAGTACAATACCTGTACCTGTACTATATAATATAGATACAGTACCTCTATAATACCTGTATTTGTAACGATGGCAATAATGCCAAAATTTAGACATTAATGAACTTTATTATGAACTTTTGCACTTTTAATGATAAATTCAACATTTTTGTATCTCAGAGCAGAACTGGATGCGGACACTAAATTTTTCTTTTAGCTTAGGAATTGAGCCACATGTAATATGGAACTATAATTGAAGAAATATCAAAAGCTCATTTAAAATATCTCAAGCACCATGATTTGCTTTCATATAGAAAATCCTTTGTGTATTGCCTGAAATATGTGGTTCAGTTATCCAGTAATTATGTCTAGTTACCATACTGTTATTTCTACCAGCTGGGCAAATAATTTTCTTTGAATATTCACTTTTCAATATATTCTTTCATTTGTACTCATTGCTTTATGTTCATCTTTTTGTGAATATTCCAGCAAATGAGTTGTTGGAAGGAAGATGTGCCAAAGAGAATAATTTTCTATAGCAATCACAGAATATTCAAATAAAATGAATAATGAATTCAGCAACTTAAATATTTATACTGTCAGTTCTGGTTTATCTGGCCCTGGAAATTCTGTGTTTTTCACGAATTTCTTGTATGTCCCAGTTGCTTTAGCTTTTTGCTCTTACTTATGTAGGCTGTTGTATGTTGTTCTTACTTATGTAAGAACATTTATTTCCATGGATTTGTACTCATGGAAATTACAACAGAATTGTAATTTTATCTTTAAAATGAGGATTACAGTAAATCTCTTGTGAACATGCTATTCACCAGTACATAAAATAGTTCTTGAATAATGACGATATCTGAAAAATATAATTGTGAATAATTCATACAGAAGAAGAAAAATAAATTAGAACGTCTGTTACAAATAGTTAATCTCAAACTCATAGTTTTCTGCCTGAATAGATAAAATATATAAGGCAGCACAAGTAACAATTGTTGGTCAATGAAGAACATTTAAAGAGAATTACAGTGGGTGTGAACTATGTAGTTGCATATTTTAATATATGTATGCTTATCTCAGACCTTCTAATGGAAAGAATGCATTGTCTTCAGTTCTCTATCCTTCACTTCTGTCTTTGCAGAATGGAGTTTTTGTTTGTTTACAATGACATTAATAATAATTAAGAATTGCTAGGTTGAGCTTAACCAAAATGTTAATCACTTATTAAGGTCACCTTTTTTGAAAAAATTACTTGCTGTGATTACAAGATTAAAGAAAAGAAAAGAAATGAAGCGGGGAATATGCAAATGAAATTTACATTAATTACATTTCTCTGCATGACAAGGACTAATGATATTATTTTAAAATGAGAGAGTTACTCCTGAACTGCTGTTTCACAGCTGATTTTAATTGTCATGGTAATTTCATAATGAATCTTAATAATATTATGTTCACACTATCAGCATGTCTTTCAAGTATGAGTACAAAAATAATTCACTTTCTATTACTCTCAAGACTATGTTACTCTATTTGCATCCAAACACAACAGAAAACAAAACAGAAAACAAAAAGCCCCATTTTTCTCAGAAACCAGACCACAAGCCACTAGCTAAATCATATTAGGTAGTGACAGTTTTTCACTTAGGCAGGGAGCTTTTCATAGAACAGATTCACTTTTTAGGTGAGAGTTTTTCAAATGTTATATGTATCTGTTATAATCTTCTTTTTTCTTCTTCCTTATCCCACACTGACAATAAGGAACTTTACAGAAAACCTGCTCTTAAGATAATATAAAATCATAATTCCATCTTTCCTTTATTTCTTTTGATTTGAACAAAGACATTGTAAAAATTGGAAAAGTATCTCATGGCTATATATATATACAAAACCAACTTTATAAATACTAGACTATCAGTAAAAGGAGCCCTCAAACTGAAGCTTCAGAAAAACACTTGTAATTTAAACGTAGACTTCATTATTCAGGAGTGTTGTACAACGTCTCTAGCTGCAGAAAATTGAGCCCACTTTCAAAGCCTGAGGACACAAGGGTTTTTTGTATCCCCTAACCCTGATGTGGTATTGTTTGATTAGGACGAGAGATTGAAGTGAGTGCATCCCAAGCCAAACAAGCCCCACGAGAGGTAACCTGTCTTGCTGGCTTTTCCTTTTAAACTGAAATGCTCACAGTGGCAAGCTATCAGTGATTGCACGTATAGCTTTATATCTTACATTTAACCGGAAACTTTGGTATTTGCAGACTTCTGTGTGTGAGAGAAGCTGTCATATCTTCAAAGGCAGATATACATGGAACGCCGTCATGGTGATGGGGGAGCTGTTGTTCAACCTACCTTCATGGGCCAACTCTGGCAGCAGAAGTCAGACACATGCCTGGTGTCCAAGAAGCACATATGATCATATTGATGTTTTAAATGTCCTTTTACCAAATCCTTTCTGAATGATAATGATTGAACTCCAACCTGCTTCAGTTTCAGGTCAGTATTGAATGACTTTTCCACTGACTTATCTACTTTGCAAATATTTACAGACTAGGTAGTGTAATCACAAACATTTTTTTCTGTACTTCTGTCATGTTTCCTTTCAGAGTTGAAGGGAGTAAACACAGAGGAATGTAGAAACTCAAGCAAAGTTTGGAGAAAAGGCGAAACACCGTTTAAAAATATTAAGAAGAGGGGAAAAAAAAGGAGTGTGTTCACTCTGAACAAAAATTCTGCCAAGGACTAGACTAAGTCAGTAACATTATGGCATCAGCAATGATAAAAGCATCCGATAATGCTAAGGTAAGCTGTGTGACAACATCAGCCACCATAGATGCCTAATGTAATCATTAGCAATGCATAAAACAAGATACAACAGCAAAAATCTTGGAAAAACACAAGCCTTACCAAGGACACAAAAACGGCAGTCAAAGTGGTTCTTTTGTTTGTATCGCCTCTTACCCAGACTGAGGAGGGTCAAGTACCTCTCACCTACCTGGATGTCCTTAGCTGAGGCAACAAAGTTAGGCATGCAGTTGTTCTAGTTTCTCTCTGTAGTTAGTGCAGGAAGATCTTTGAAGGGTAATCAATAGTTGGGTCCTTGTGACGACCAGAAGGCAAGAAACTCTGCTTCCTGAATGGAGTGAAAAATGGGCTTTCTTTATTGGATTCATACAACAGTAGTCCAGCCATTTGGGAAAAGAAACTGTAGGCTCTTAATAACTCTCAAATTAGAGTTTCTGTTCAAACAGAGAAAGCCACTGCCCCTTTACATTTGATTTTACATCACTTTTTCATGTGGTAATGCTTAATATGTAAGCACTGGTCAGTACTGGAAATCCAGTTTTATAACTTAGGTAAATAAGCCTGCTTTTCGGAAAGCTACCTTTTAAGACACTTAGATAATACCAAAGAAACTATCACAAATGTTAAAAAGTAGTAACTGTTAAATGAATTTCTTCTGTATATATGCATGTAAATACGTAGATACATATATATAGTATGATTTAATAATTCACTGGAGATAAAAGCTTCTTATACTCTATAATTGCTCAGTTGTTCTTTATATTACTTTTTTTTCCTTAATCATTGTATTCTGACTTTTGTGAAATAAGTGTGATTGACAGACATGCTAAATGCTGTCAGAATAATAGATTAGGGTTAAAAGCATCCACAATCTTTCTGTATTTTGATTAATGTGATCTATAGAAATGTTCTATCTACTGACAGTAAGAGTGCCAAAGGAAGAAAACCTCTTAGTATAGAACTTTTATTAAAATATAGGAAAATATAGGAGGCTTCCCCCTTTTTATTTCTTTGAAACTAGATGAGAACGTGCCATATTAAAAGAATGAGATTTTCATCCTAAGAGATAAATATAGACCAAATAGCTGAGACTGCCTCCTCTTGAAGCATCAGTTATCTATAGATCTTCAAATGTCAGCTGGTCTTTATTTTTGAGACACTGGCTGATGGCAACACCGTTCTCACTTAGACAGTACACCCTCCTGTGACTGTGAGAAATAGTCAGGAATGAAAAATTGTACAATTTTTTAATTTGGAAACAATTTTAGCAGAAAAATAAGCTGCCTTCAAGGATATGCAAATCCTTCTAGGTCATTTATGTCAGTTCCAAATCAGTCCGAGTTGTCAATAGATGGTTCACTTGAAGTAAAAGGAAAACAGCTCTATATTCCAATAAAATAATTACCTTACATACTCATCGGATCACTGATACACTTCGAGTTTACTACTTTTGTCATTTGGGCAAAAAGGGTGTGAAAATTATCACTATAGAAACACATAAAAATTACCTTCAGGAGAGAACTAATGAAAATTAGATACAGTTTTATTGCTGAGAAGACTTGTTTCTTAAAAGCAGCAGTTCATCATTTTAGGATCATTTTCAGTTCATTCATTTAGGCCATTTTCACAGCAGTCAAGTTGAGACAGAAAGGAAGTACCAGGAAGCAGCAAGAGCAGGGCTGCTCCATGAAGCGGGACAAACCAGAAGCCAAAGGAGACCCAGGTACAGGCAGTGCCCTGAGCACAGTCCTGCAGCTCTGAACATGGCAGGAAGCCATGGGCTGGTGACAGGATCTGTCAACAGCCTCAAACACATGAAGTGATGAAACAGGTCCAGGGTCTATCCAAGGAGTGCAGACTGGAGCAAAAGGAGACTGAACCAGAGACAAGGCTACAATATCTGTGATCCAACAAGAGTGCTGGAGACAGGGCTGTTGTTGGCTTTTCAGAAATTCCACAGTTCTGTCTGGGGACCAACCGATTCTTTCCAGTTAATTCCCAGGTGTGATTTGGGTCTGACCATGAGTTGGGGTCATTCCTGTAGACAACCAGGAAATACCACCCTATTTTGGAGGCTAGAATGATTCAGCTGTGTGATTGCGGCCAGAGAAATCTTGAGGCTTCCAGGCCATACAAAAGGCTGCAGCACGATGAAGTTTACTAGTTTTTGTATAGCCAAATGCAATCAGAAAGATGTTCTTGTATTCTTGTGTGGAACTGGAAATGGAATGACTATTAGCAGTGGTGCCTCTTCTGTTTGGAGATAAACACTGAAGATGTGCAACTGAACCTGAAGTGTGAGATAAATTAGATCTTGAATTTGGTCTTTCAGAAAGAAGAGTCTTTTGAGAGCATTCATTTAATCTATTTTTAGGCAAATAAAAATCCTCAGATTTCCCTTTACTATTAAACAGAGAGAAATAAATACCTCCAGATATGATTCATTTCACTTCTGTGATACATGTCTAATGTTGATGAATCACCCTCTAGAGATGTCTGCTTTTGTCCATTGGCTGGAACAGGAGCTGGGAGTCATTAGCTTAGGCTTCAGCACCTATGTATTAGACCTTTGAAATTAAGCAAAACAAATCATATTGCTTGCATGACAGCCTTTTGGTGAAATGGTATCCTCTAGTCCAACTGCTTGAAAATGAGATGCACTTTTAAAGGTCCTTCTGAGAGCTGCAGAATTTGCTTTGCTGTTAGTCTACTTTTTGGCTACAAAAGCTTGGAGTTCTATTTCTCATGACAAAGTATTTTAAGGAATTTATACATTTGGTAAATTTATAAGTGAATGCCTTTTATTTGTAGAAAAAAATAGATACTTATGGTTCCAAATAAAAAAGAAAAAGACAAAAAGAATTCTTAATTTCCTTCTGGAGCATACTTACCAAACTGAGAACTATTAGAACTATTATTTTAGCAGATCTTTTAGGATGTCCAAAGACTCTTCTCCTCTGCTTACCCATCTGGTTCTCTCTCTTTAGCACTGCAACCTGTTCAATTTAGTTTGTTCAAACGTGGAATAGAAGAGTTTCTCTTGAGCTTAGACTATTTACAATAGCTTCTACTGCTTTTTTCTTTTCCTCTTTTTTGTTGTAGAATTTGCATTGTTCTTGATGCTCGACAGCTTTAAATTTCTGTTTATCTGAGACAATTGTTTCTAGCATATCCATCAACAAGTTTTTTTTACTATTAACTACTTTTTAAATAGTCTAATATAGCCAAAGGTTTGTGGTGACTGCCATGATCCCCATTAATGAATCGTGGATCCATTATACACCAATGGAAGTATCGACAAACTTAACTATAAAATGTGTATTTAACATGAACAAGGACTACGCTTAAGCACTGCGTTTATAACTGACGTGTTCAAGACCATACCATGGCCAAAAGCTGCATGTCTCCCTGTGCGCTTTTTTGCATGCATGGCGGTACAGTATGTTATCATCACCTTTACATGAACATACTTCTTTAGCTGCTAGAGGTGGTTTGGGATGGATCTCTTTAGCAATGTCCGGCGATTTTAGTAATTCCTTTGTCCTTTTCCTGTCACATTTTTTGTGTATTCAAAATGTAAAATTGTATAAATTGACATAGTAGCAAACATAAAATTTCTAATGTGCCAAACTGTACAGGGCAATAAAAAGACCTAAAATGTTTATATTTTCATATAAAGGTATGCTTCCGCTACAATTTTCTGTTTTTTTTTTTTAATCTTTCACATGATTTAAATTTTCATCCTTGTAGACTTCTTAGAAATATATTTTAACTTCTATAGTTCTTCAGAAACCTATTTCAAAATTACCCTGTTTTCTAGAGAACAGTGAGGCTTTCTTTTTTTTCCACGGTGCACTTTATAGATACTGTAAAAGGCTCATTCTGATTCTGTTCATCTCTTGGGCCTATCTAAGATTTCTCTTTTATCTGTGAGATCCTTAAAACTTTCAGTAACGTAAGCGTGTCCAAGAAGGACATAAGACCTTTGCATTACTTCTACAACTTGAATTTCTCCCATAGTGCTCCTGACCATAGTGCACAAAACAAGCCCAGGTAACTTTCCAGCTGCTACGTAAAGCTGTCCCTGGGCCTACAATTGGCAGCGATCAGTGCCTCAGATGTAATGGCCTTACTATTAAATCTAAGTAGAAAAAAAATATATGTGAGTTTTTAATTAGCGAACGAGTTTTAGAGAGAACTACATTAATGTCTCAAGAACTTTGTCCAGTTGTCATGTATTGTTCCAGAAAGTGGAAGAAAAGCTGAGAAATTTAATAATTTAAGATAATTTAAAACCAAAAATTATATATTCTGGAGACTAAATGTAATAACATTCACAGAAGGGGTCCTAACTTCAGAGAAAGAGGAATTTGGAGATAAGTAATGCCCTCACAAAGCTCTAGAAGCACTTGTAGCCCTGCAACCCAGTAAATAAGGTCTCTGTACTAGCAGTGAAGGCCTCAAGACTTGTTCTCTGCACTTACCTTGCTCTGCTTGATGAGTGATCAGACAACTATTAGATAATTAATTCTAGTTCTAGTTTAGCTTTGTGCAATTGTTTGGGGTAATGCCTACTGTTGTTATAATGTTGATACATTTATGTAACTAATAGCAAAAAATAGCCAGCAGTTATGCCATGCAGAATGAGCTGTCTATATCCTAGAATAAAAATGAAGCATAGAGGAGTGCAGCCATGGGGTGACAGTGGGGGTCTTTCAAGAGCAGGTCTGGGTTGATACCAGAAGACTCTGACTGTTAATCACAAATGATCAATTGCTTACCAATACAGGAGTGCAACCTCAGGAGCTGGGTAAAACCACTTTTAGGGTGGCAAAAAGAACAAAAAAGAAATATCAGAAATAATGAATAAATAATATAATTATGGACATATGAAGAAAGCACAAGTAAGCTGATGGTGTTGGCAAGCATACAAAAATAACCCCGGGTGGATGCAGGAGTGAGGAGAAAGATAAAGTCACTGTTAGCATCGTATTCTTTCTGGACTTGGGACCCTGACATCTTCCTTTAACAACACAGTGGAAGAACGAGAACGCCAGAGAACAGGGTGAATACCACACTTTGTGTATAATAATTTAGCTGTATTATTCATGACAATTAGTGATAATAACTGGATAATTTGGATTATCAGTGTTAGCATCAGTTTAATTGGACCAGTAATAACTTTGATTAGATTGCTAAAACTTTAATTAGATTATCAATAAATTCTTCCCTCTTCATATAAGGTATGTTTCTGTAGAGCCTGTGAACTGCAGGAGGTGTATTGCAACATACTGAAGAAGTATTTCTCAAGAAACAAAATATCTGCTTAATGCATAGTTTCAGTCAAAAAGAAGAAAGAGAGCACTAGGATTTATAGGGAAAAGAGTAGAAAGCAGTGCTGAAAATATTATACTGCCATTACAGAAGATAAAAGGCTTTCTTTTCGGCCTTTGTAGCATCTCGAGAAATATCTGCATTAACAACATAATGGATCTTTCTAGCCATAATGAATATAAGTTGAGTTCAGCATAATATCGCTACATCAGAAAAAGTATATATTGTTTCTAATTTATATGTGTGATAAGGCACTCCTGTGTTACATCACTAATATGTGCTTAAAAACAAAGCTAAAATTATTATTATTATTTTTATTTCTTTTTTTTTTCAAGTTCATAGCACAGTAAAGCCAATCCCTAGATCTCAATGGCATAAAAACACAAGTTTGCAGCTGTTTTATATTAAAAACTTTTGAAATGACAGAATAATATTGATCACAGGTTTTCTTCTAGATCTCCTTGCCTGTCATCTCTGCACACTTTTCTGGGTCATCAGCCAAACCTGAGTAAGTCATGGCTGAAAACTTGCCGTGCAATCTACTGCGGTGTAAAATTCCTTGCCTCGGTGGGCTCCCATCTGCTGAAGGAACTCATCTTGAAGAAAAGCATAGCGGCAGCACCACTCTGCCTGGTAAAACCAAAACTGGGGGAGAACACTCTCCTTTGTCTTAGTGAATCTCCCATTTTCACTGATGTCAGAGAAGAAGATAACTTCTTCCCAGAAAGAGTTCTATGAATTTTCCATTTGTTTAGGCTTGAAAAATTTGAACTTGAATTTACATAAATTATTAAAGAAAAATCTACATAGTTCTGCTCGGTCTTTTACTTCAGATAAGTTTATTTTAAGAGATTTGTTTCTTAGTTTACATTCTAAATTGTTCCTGCCCTGTCCTGTTATTGGACTCAAACCCTGTACAGTTTTTGTTTGTTTGTTTGCTTTCTTTAGCACCGAGGAATAATCTCATTTTGTTGTCTGGAACAGAAATCTAAATATAGGAGTAAAAACAGGAAAAATACCTTTACAACCTCACATCCAAAAAGCACAAAAGTTTTAATTTAAAATATTTTCCAATGTCTTAACATAAAAATGCTATCAGTTTTCTTAATCAAATGTTATTACA